>NC_133174.1:111503212-112128212 GCF_040802235.1 Manis javanica
GCTTTTTGCTCTGTTGCACCCACCTAGACACAGACATGTTAGATCCTCTGTGTCTGTCTTTCCTGGGGGTTCCTAGGTGAGGTCCCTGGGAGTTGAGCACAGTAGGCCAAAGTCTGGCTTTTCCCCATAGAAAAGCTATAACCCTCTTGCAAATATATCTTTCAGAAACAAATGTAGCTGGTTCCAGTGAATGAACTGGAAAGTGACCCAAGAGAAGGACTGGAGTGGGGTGGGTGGCAGAGGGACGTGTGCCAGTTACGTCACAGCAGCAGGGGTGGTCACACTGGTCCTTTTGCTTTCCACAGGAGGATGTTGATGTTCTGAATCCAACACACTTTCCCATCTACTCAACTGTGTTATTTAAAGAAATTGCTTTGCTCTTGAGGGACCTTGTCCTCTTTGGCTCAGTCAGAAACTGGTAGAATGGAGTCAAAAGGAGCTGTCAGTGTGGAATCTAATAGAGTTTCAGTGTGGGTATGTTAGGGGTCAGCTGCAACCTCACATTAGTTACCACATCTTGTCGTTAGATGACATGGATATTACTATCAAGAGTAAATCTGTGGGGAGCATGAAGATGAAAGCCATAAACTGGCTGGAAGACGTAGATTTCCATGCGAAAGCAAATGCTTCTATTCACGATATAAACACCAAACTGCTCTGCAGACTGCTCAGACTCCCTGCTTTACTCTAACCTCCTATCACCGTTTACTCTTGGAAATATTGTCGACTGGATTATTCATTGGTTCTCTTAAAACAAGGTCGGGCCTTCTTCCTTAGTGGCCCCAGCTGACAAGAGTTCAGCACCAGCAGACTAATTTTAATGCCAGCCTAAACAAACTTAATTAGGGAGGCTGTTCTGCTGCCAGAAAGCACTTACTTTATTCCAAAGCCAGACCAAAGGGGCTTGTGGATTTTCCATTCTTCTCTGTTATCTGTATTATTGCTTTCCTTCTTTCCTGCAAGGCAAGGCAAGGCATGCTGGATTTTGTTATTATCCTGGGTCCCCGACTGACTGGCTGTGTGACCTTGTCTGGGTTACTTAGCTCCTTGAATCCCAGTTGCTCCTACATAAGATGGAGGTACAATGGGACTAACCTCTGGGATTGTTGATAGTGTTGAGTAGAGTAATACATTTGGAGTGGTCAGCACAGTGTGGTCACACACAGCAGGCACTAACTAAATTATACTTGTTTAATGATAACAGCCATTTAGAGCAAATATGTAATGGACTGGATGTGTGCGCACTTTGAGGGTTGATTCATTTAATTTGACCTAATTAAAGGTGTTTTGAAAAGGAAGTCATAAACATGAGGACAGGAGATAAGTAAAGAAATATATATCCACATGTCTATTTTCTGTACATCCGAGGATTTTATGATTAAGATTTTAAGCTAAATTACAATTAGAAAGGTGCAATAATCTTCCCTCCATAAAATCTTCAAAACTCAAAAAAAGACTGCAAGGCACTTCTTGGTTTGTCATCCATAATTTATAGCATCACTATTACTACTGAAAACAATACATATTTTTCAAAATATATCACATAATGGGACTCAGGGGCCTATACTTAACACTAGTTGACGTATGCAGCATCTTGTTTCTCTTTAATCCACCATTTAGAAAAATGGACACATCAGAATTGTCACCTGGATATTCTGTAAAAATTCAGCCTTTTGGGCCTCTGTCCTCAGAGGTACAGGTTCAGGAGGGTTGAAATGGGACCCAGGAATCAGAAGCACCACATGTGATTGAGATACCTGGGTCCAAAAATCAGACTTTGAAAACCATGGGTCAGTGGGATCCACTTCTCCCAAACCCAGAGGCATCCATTGCCATTCCAAGGTGCAAGTCACTCTGCAGTCTGAGATCCCTTAGCATCCTTTAGTTGCATGACTTTAGAGCCCCAGGTCACCTGTACTCAAAGTAGAACTGAGTCCTTAAGCAAGGTTTGCCCTCTCCTCCCTAATATGAGCTCCCTCCAGCACCCTGCTTTATTACCATAATTTTCTCCCAGATTCTGATTAGATACAAACATGACACCAGCAATCATGTTTCATCTTCAACTTGTAATTGGATGCAATATGGTGGTTATGCATCCTGATCAAAGGTCATTTCCATAGGATAATAAGTGCTCACAGTAACAATCTCCTTGGGATGTTTTTGCTTTTTTGCCTTGTAGCTGTATGTCCTGTCCCAACTTCCCTTCCCCCAGAAGGAGAGCATGACTTCAGCATCTGCTGCTGATTTTGCCTTGATTTTCTCATTGAACACACACACACATGCACGCGCGTGCACACACACAGAGTCTCACTTGCTGCAACTTTTGTTAATTGGCTGCATCTCATAGCTAGTCCTTCTTGGACTCTTTTTTTCCTCCAACAATCCCTCTAATCCTCACAGTCACTTAGAATGGTATTGGTAAAAATGATCTGTGAATCACTTCTAGAGAAGATGGTTTTATTTTCCTCCATCGGGATGTAGCATCTGTTTTCCTTCCTTCTGTCCTTCTCATTGTCTCTTCTTTTTATTAATAGATTCAGATCCATATCTCACTGTCTCTGTCATTTTCTCCTTCCCCCCATCTCTCATATCTGTAAATGGGGAAATAGCGTGGTAGAGCTTAAGAAGCCTAGGCTTCGAAGTGAGATAGTCCAGCTGTGTCTTTTACTAGCTGTGTGAACCTGGGCACAGTATCTCAATTTTCTAAGCCTGAGGTTCTTTGTCTATAAGATGGGAATTGTTGTGCTTACAGTATTTTGTACTCTGCAGTATTGCTTGGAGGATTAAATCATACACATGAAAGTGCTGGGCGCAGAGGGAGCACTTCAATAAATGCTAGTCATTGTTTTAATACCTACTACACAGGGCTTTTAAAAAATGAGATAATTGTGTATAAATAGCTCAGAACAGAGCCTGGGTAGTTGTGCAACAATTAACTGCTCCCTTCACAGTATTTTTAAGAATTGGATCCAGAATGGGGAGGAAAAAGAAATATTACTTGACCCTACACCAAAGATTTAAGGATACTTTGTCATCAGCCCATCTTGCATTAATGTAAATTATCAAATGTTTCCATTTTGACCTAATTAGTGTAATAGACCACATTTCTCATTACTCCTTAGGAGGCTCTTTGTCTTCCTCACCGTGTGGCGCAAGCCACATTACATGGGAACCCTTTCATCATACTCTCTATTGCCTTCTGTGTGGGCTGCTCAAGGGCTTGGTGATGGTGATGGTTGACACAAAGGTTATCTTTGGAAATCATTGTCCAGCCTCCACTTCTTCCTTTTCTGATCCTTACTTCTCTTTATCCTGCATAACCTTGATGGTGGCATTTAACACTGGAGAGGGTATTCCACCAAGTGCTATATCCCTATGCCACCCACCATATAGTTTATTGAATTTGATTTTTAGTTTGCTTTTCTCTAAATGAAAAAATCATGGCATATGAGAGTTTGAAGGACATTTAGAGACCATAAGTCCAGGCCACTCGTTTTAAAGGGAATTGACTCTCAGAGATGCCAGGCAGGAGATTGACGACATATCTGATGCTAGAGGTCAAGTCCCTGTAGTCATCAAGTGCTGATCTCTCTATATCACATGGCTTTTTCAGGTCGTTTCCTTTATTAGGCCATAAGTTATTACAGACAATTTTGCTTTTTCAATGTATCCTAAAGCCCCCCATTTTGTTTTTTCTATTGCTTCTGTCTCTCCCGCTGTTATAGGTTAAACTGTGTCCCTCAAAAATGGTTTGCTGAAATCGTAACACTCAATACTTTAGTGACCTTCCTAGGAAATAGGGTCTTTGAGGAGGCAGTCACATTAAAATGAAGTCATTAGGGAGGACCCTCATCCAGTATGACTGGTGTCCTTATAAAAAGGGGAAATTGCGCACAGAGGCAGACATGCATAGAGGGAAGATGGTGCAAAAACGAAGGAGAAGATGGCTTTGTGACTGGAATGATGTATCTCTAAGCCAAGGAATGCCAAGGATTGCCAGCAACTGCCAGGAGATAAGAAGAGGCAAGGAAAGATTCTTAGAACCATTGGAGAAAACATGGCCCTCTTGATACCTTGATTTTGGACTTTTAGCCTCCCAAACTGTGAGATGATAAATTTCTTTGTTTTTAGCTCACCTAGTTAAACTAATACACCCATGTCAGATACTTTTGTAGTCCCCAAAGGGTAAATATTACTTAAGGCAGAGAGAGACATCTATCAAGAGATCAAGTATCTAGCACATACGACTTGTCTGCTTTAGATTACATTGCATTTGTACTTGGGAGCCAAACAGAATGTCCATGGTGTCAGTGTTATGATCATTGTCCAAGCCTTGTATTGATTCTGTAAAACCTTCCTGTTGTTTTGTTGCTTGTGATTGTTCTGCGACTTGGAGGATTTCTGAAGAATGTGTTTTGGTTGGTGGTTGCATAGGGTAGATGTATTGGCTAACAGTGTTCCTCTAGGCATAGTTATAGTTTTTGAGGATTGTTATAGGTTCCCTACTTGTGTGGCACTCTCCAGATATACCTTTGTTCTCTCATGTGGTTTCAAGCCAGTGCATCCCGGCCACACTAGCATAAAGTCTTGTATATTATTGCCTTGCTAATGCAGCTGGCTCTGCAATCTCACAGGGCAGTGACAGGATCCAGGGAGGATGTTTTCTGCCAATCATCAGAGCCAAGAAATTCATACCAAAATAACTATCTTCTTCCCCATCCTGACACTGGTGCAGTTACTAAGAATTGTCAATACACGTGTAGTGTTAATCTGCATTGGGATTATGCAAATCAGCCCCCATGACAGATTCCTGGAGATTTTCATAGAGATCTTTGCTTTTAATTCTTTTGAGGGTGTTTTCTCAGGGCTGTGTTTGTAGTGCTATTGAAACTTAGATGGCTAACAGTATGCTGTGAAGACTGCACTGAGGTCAAGAAGAAGAAACAGGAGTTATCTAGCCATGACTAAAACAATTAATGAAAATTGGGATAACTTTATAGAGGCCATTATTAATAGGTGCCATGAAGCAGAATGAAAACAGCAAGGGCTTTGGCCTCACCCTGTCTTGGATTTGAATTCTGTGTGACTCTCAAAATGTGATCTAAATTTACTGGGCCTTAGATTTTATTTTTTTATTATTTATTGAGGTATAGTTAATATACAATATTATATTGGATTCAGGTATATAACATAGTGATTTGAAAATTACAGACATTATGGAATTCTCACCATGACAAATGTAGTTACCGTCTGTCACCATGAAAAGATATTACGTATATTCCCTGTGCTGTACTTTCATCCTCGTGACGTATTTATTTTATAACTGAAAGTTTGTCCCTCTTTATCCCCTCACATATTTTGCTTGTTCCCCAGCTCCCTCCTCTATGGCACCCACCAGTACTGTTCTCTATTTCTGTTTTGTTTGCTTGTTTGTTCGTATGTCTTGTTTTATAGATTCAACATACAAGTGAAATCATATGGTATTTGTCTTTCTCTGCCTGACTCATATCACTTTATATAATACCCTCTAGGTACATCCATGATGTTGCAAATGGCAAGGATTTTTTCTTTTTATGGCTGAATAATCTTCTATTGTGTATATGTACCACATCTTCTTTATCCATTCACCTATTGATGGACACTTCAGTTGCTTCCTTACCTTGGCTACTGTAGATTATGCTGCAATAAACATGGGGTGCATGTATATATTTTAAGTAATCATTTTGCTGTTTTTAAATATGTGGAAAATTCCAAAGGCAAAAAGATTACGTAGTAAACATGAGTACACTAATCACCAAATTTTAAATAATTATACACTATAAATACAGTAGTAGCCTCATGCATATCCTTCCCCAAACACATTTGCCTTCCTTCTCCGAGACCCTGCTACTCTTCCCAGTCCTATGACACACTCTCAGGGCAATTAATGATTCAGAAAACTCAAAAAGACGCTTGACATATAGAAAGTAAAATTCTGAAATGGCAGGGATTGGTAGAGACTCACTTATTAAGTGTTAATTAATATATCTTGCAAAAGGTTAGAAAAGGTTTTGTTTAGGGAAATCATGGATAGTATGTGTACTTTTTAAATATAAATTATGATACATCAGGAAAATATTAGAATTCTATTAGGTTGTATGGTTTTCTGAACAAAACCTGGTCAGTTACTTCATGTAATAAGTTCTCAGTACACATTGGCCGAAGGACGGCTCTGTCACTGGTTAGAGGGAAAGTAAAAATATTATAATTCAATGGTTTAACGAAAAATACTTCCTCTCTTGACAATAGTTGATCATACTGGGTGAATGAACTGATATTTAATGAAGACTTGAGGAGATTTTTTTTACTGCTTTCTTACTTTAAGTCCTAGTAGGTTGACGAAAGGAAAGTGCCGATCTAGACTTAAGTTTCTGAGGAGATTGTTGGGCGTAAAGCTTTCTGTAGGGCTTTTTATACATGGCCATCTAGCTTATGCCAATCACATTTTATTGAACAATGAGAATAGACTAGGACCAGAAATGAGGGGAAGGGGCATTTTTAGTCGGCTTGTATCGGCCAAAAGGCGGCTCTGTCACTGGTTAGAGGGAAAGTAAAAATATAATGCACTGGCTTAACTAAGATAAAAATCCTTCCTCTCTTGGCAATAGTTGTTCATACCGGCTGAATGAACTGATTCTTAATAAAGATGAGCAGATTTTTTACCAATTGCTTAGTTTAAGACCTAGTAGGTCGACAAAAGGAAAGTACAGATCCACACTTAAGTTTCTAAGGAGATTGATGGGCATAAAGCTATTTGTAGGGATTTTACAGATGGGCATCTAGCTGTTCATAGATGGGAGTCTAGCATATGCCAATCACATTTTATTGACCAATGAGAATAGCCTAGGACCAGAAAGGAGCTGAAGGGGCGTTTCTAGCAGGCTTGTAATGGCTGAAAGACAGCTCTGTCACTGGTAAGAGGGAAAGCAAGACTATTATAATTTATTGGTTTAACTAAAATAAAAATCCTTCCTCTCTTGGCAATAGTTGATGATACAGGGTGAACGAACTGATACTTAATAAAGACTTGAGGAGATTTTTTTACCGCCTGCTTAGTTGAAGTCTTAGTCGGTCAACGAACAAAAACTGCCAATCCACAGTTAACTTTCTGAGAATGATAGACGTAAAATTTTTTTTGGCTTTTTGTAGATGGGCATCTAGCTTTTTATAAATGGACATCTAGCTTGGGCCAATCACATTTTATTGACCAGTGAGAATAGCCTCGGACCAAAAACGGGCTGAAGGGGCTTTTCTAGCAGGCTCTGAATGGCCGAAGGGCGGCTCTGTCACTGGTAAAAGGCAAAGTAAAAATATTATAATTCAATGGTTTAGCTAAGCTAACAATCCCTCCTCTCTTGGCAATATTTGATCATACCGGGTGAATGAACTGATACTTAATGAAGACTTGAGGAGATATTTTACTGCTTTCTTAGTGTAAGTCCTAGTAGTTCGATGAAAGGTAAGTGCCGATCTAGACTTAAGTTTCTGAGGAGATTGTTGGGCGTAAAGCTTTCTGTAGGGCTTTTTATACATGGCCATCTAGCTTATGCCAATCACATTTTATTGAACAATGAGAATAGACTAGGACCAGAAATGAGAGGAAGGGGCATTTTTAGTCAGCTTGTAACGGCCGAAAGGCGGCTCTGTCTCTGGTTAGAGGGAAAGTAAAACTTATAATTCAATAGTTTAACTAAGATAAAAATCCTTCCTCTCTTGGCAATAGTTGATCATACCGAGTGAATGAACTGATTCTTAATAAAGACGAGCAGATTTTTTACCAATTGCTTAGTTTAAGACCTAGTAGGTTGACAAAAGGAAAGTGCAGATCCACACTTAAGTTTCTGAGGAGATTGATGGGCGTAAAGCTAATAAAGACGAGCAGATTTTTTACCAATTGCTTAGTTTAAGACCTAGTAGGTTGACAAAAGGAAAGTGCAGATCCACACTTAAGTTTCTGAGGAGATTGATGGGCGTAAAGCTATTTATAGGGCTTTTTAAAGATGGGCGTCTAGCTTTTCATAGATGGGTGTCTAGCATATGCCAATCACATTTGATTGACCAATGAGAATAGCCTAGGACCAGAAAGGGGCTGAAGGGGCGTTTCTAGCAGGCTCGTAACGGCTGAAAGGCGGCTCTGTCACTGGTAAGAGGGAAAGCAAGAATATTATGATTTATTGGTTTAACTAAAATAAAAATCCTTCCTCTCTTGGCAATACGTGATGATACAGGGTGAATGAACTGATACTTAATAAAGACTTGAGGAGATTTTTTACCGCTTGCTTAGTTTAAGTCCCAGTAGGTCAATGAAAGGAAAGTGCCGATCCACAGTTAACTTTCTGAGGAGATTGATAGACGTAAAATTTTTCTTTGGCTTTTTGTAGATGGGCGTCTAGCTTTTTATAAATGGACATCTAGCTTGGGCCAATCACATTTTATTGACCAGTGAGAATAGCCTCGGACCAAAAACGGGCTGAAGGGGCGTTTCTAGCAGGCTCGTAATGGCCGAAGGGCGGCTCTGTCACTGGTAAGAGGGAAAGTAAAAATATTATAATTCAATGGTTTAGCTAAGCTAAAAATCCCTCCTCTTTTGGCAATACTTGATCATACCGGGTGAATGAACTGATACTTAATGAAGACTTGAGGAGATTTTTTACTGCTTTCTTAGTGTAAGTCCTAGTAGTTCGACGAAAGGTAAGTGCCGATCTAGACTTACGTTTCTGAGGAGATTGTTGGGCGTAAAGCTTTCTGTAGGGCTTTTTATACATGGCCATCTAGCTTATGCCAATCACATTTTATTGAACAATGAGAAAGACTAAGACCAGAAATGAGGGGAAGGGGCATTTTTAGTCGGCTTGTATCGGCCAAAAGGCGGCTCTGTCACTGGTTAGAGGGAAAGTAAAAATATTATAATGCACGGGTTTAACTAAGATAAAAATGCTTCCTCTCTTGGCAATAGTTGATCATACCAGCTGAATGAACTGATTCTTAATAAAGACGAGCAGATTTTTTACCAATTGCTTAGTTTAAGTAGGTCAACAAAAGGAAAGTGCAGATCCACACTTAAGTTTCTGAGGAGGTTGATGGGCGTAAAGCTATTTGTAGGGATTTTATAGATGGGCGTCTAGCTGTTCATAGATGGGAGTCTAGCATATGCCAATCACATTTTATTGACCAATGAGAATAGCCTAGGACCAGAAAAGGGCTGAAGGGGCGTTTCTAGCAGGCTCGTAACGGCTGAAAGGTGTCTGTGTCACTGGTAAGAGGGAAAGCAAGAATATTTTGATTTATTGGTTTAACTAAAATAAAAATCCTTCCTCTCTTGGCAATACGTGATGATACAGGGTGAATGAACTGATACTTAATAAAGACTTGAGGAGATTTTTTACCGTTTGCTTAGTTTATGTTCCAGTATGTCGACAAAAGGAAAGTGCCGATCCACAGTTAACTTTCTGAGGAGATTGATGTGCATAAAATTTTTTTTTGGCTTTTTGTAGATGGGCAGCTAGCTTTTTATAAATGGGCATCTAGCTTGGGGCAATCATATTTTATTGACCAGTGAGAATAGCTTCGGACCTGAAACGAGCTGAAGGGGCCTTTCTAGCAGGCTCGTAACGGCCGAAGGGCGGCTTTGTCCCTGGTAAGAGGGAAATTAAAAATATTATAGTTCAATGGTTTAGCTAAGATAAAAATCCCTCCTCTCTTGACAATAGTTGATCATACCGGGTGAATGAACTGATACTTAATGAAGACTTGAGGAGATTTCTTACTGCTTTCTTAGTTTAAGTCCTAGTAGTTCGACGAAAGGTAAGTGCCGATCTTGACTTAAGTTTCTGAGGAGATTGTTGGGCATAAATCTTTCTGTAGGGCTTTTTATACATGGCCATCTAGCTTATGTCAATCACATTTTATTGAACAATGAGAATAGACTAGGACCAGAAATGAGGGGAAGGGCATTTTTAGTAGGCTTGTAACGGCCGAATGGTGGCTCTGTCACTGCTTAGAGGGAAAGTAAAAATATTATAATGCACTGGTTTAACTAAGATAGAAATCCTTCCTCTCTTGGCAATAGTTGATCATACTGGGTGAATGAACTGATACTTAATAAAGATGAGCAGATTTTTTACCGATTGCTTAGTTTAAGACCTAGTAGGTCAACAAAAGGAAAGTGCAGGTCCACACTTAAGTTTCTGAGGAGGTTGATGGGCGTGAATCTATTTATAGGGATTTTATAGATGGGCGTCTAACTGTTCATAGATCGGAGTCTAGCTTATGCCAATGACAATTTATTGACCAGTTAACAAGCCTAGGACCAGAAAGGAGCTGAAGGGACGTTTCTAATAGGCTCATAATGACTGAAAGGTGGCTCTGTCACTGGTAAGAGGGAAAGGAAGAATATTATAATTTATTGTTTTAACTAAGATAAAAATCCTTCCTCTCTTGGCAATAGTTGATGATACATCGTGAACGAACTGAGACTTAATAAAGACTTGAGCAGTTTTTTACCACTTGCTTAGTTTAAGTCCTAGTCGGTCGATGAAAGGAATGTGCCTATCCACAGTTAACTTTCTGAGGAGATTGATAGGTGTAAGAATTTTTTGTGGCTTTTTGTAGATGGGCGTCTAGCTTTTTATAAATGGGCATCTAGCTTGGGCCAATCACATTTTATTGACCAGTGAGAATAGCCTAGGACCAGAAACGAGCTGAAGGGCCGTTTCTAGGAGGCTCATAATGGCCGAAGGGCGGCTCTCTCACTGGTAAGAGGAAATGTAAAAATATTTTAATTCAGTGGTTTAACTAAGATAAAAGTCCTTCCTCTCTTGGCAATAGTTGATCATACCGGGTGAATGAGCTGATACTTACTGAAGACTTGAGGAGTTTTTTTTCCCGCTTGCTTAGTTTAAGTCCTAGTATGTTGATGAAAGGAAAGTACCGATCTACACTTGAGCTTCTGAGGAGATTGATGGGCATAAAGCTTTTTGTAGGGCTTTTTGTAGATGGCCATCTAGCTTATGGTAATCACACTTTATTGAACAATGAGAATAGCCTAGGACCAAAAACGAGCTGAAGAGGCATTTTTTACCAGGTCCCTAACGGCAGAAATGCGGCTCTGTCACCGGTTAGAGGGAACGTAAAAATATTATAATTCATTGGTTTAAGATCAAAATCCTTCCTCACTTGGCAATAGTTGATGATACCGGGTGAATGAACTGATAACTTAATAAAGACTTGAGCAGGTTTTTTACTGATTGGTTAGTTTAAGACTTAGTAGGTCAACAAAAGTAAAGTGCAGGTCCACACTTAAGTTTCTGAGGAGATTGATGGGTGTGATGCTATTTATAGGGCTTTTTAAAGATGGGCGTCTAGCTTTTCATAGATAGGCATCTAGCTTATGCCAATCACATTTTATTGACCAATGAGAAAAGCCTAGGGCCAGAAAAACGATGAAGGGTCGTTTCTAGCAGTGTCGTATTGGCTGAAAGGCGGCTCTGTCACTGGTAAGAGGGAAAGTAAAAATATTATAATTTATTGCTTTAACTAAGATAAAAATCCTTCCTCTCTTGGCAATAGTTGATGATACAGGGTTAATGAACTGGTATTTAATAAACACTTGAGCATATTTTTAACTGTTTGCTTAGTTTAAGTCCTAGTAGGTCGACGAAAGGAAGGTGCCGATCCACAATGTGAGGAGATTGATGGGCTTAAAGCTTTTTATAAAGGGATAAAGTAATACACGGAAAACCTTTTTATGACATTTGCAGAATGCGGAGGAATCTCGGGACCAAATTAAAAAAAAGAATTCACATAAGTTACACCAGGTCAAGACAGACACCAATGTCTGAGGAGAATTTTCCCGAAACTAAACCTAGAAGATGGAGATTTTGTTACAGATAAAATTAAAACTCCTTGATGCTGAAAATCTGTCTGTATTAAGCTAGGAACACATAAAGTTTAGCTATAGTCCTCAGAGAGAAAAATAAATGTCATGAATGTGTAACTGGACTTTTGCTTCTTTGTTTCCTTTTATTACCTTTTGTTTTTCCATGGTGTCTTAAAAAAACTCCCGAAAAATACTGATCATAGGAATTTCACAAAATGTCCTCTAAAGTTAGCTTTTAAAATGCCTGTAATAATTCCAGTAGGAAAAATTGAGAATGGGAAGAAAATTACTTTGCTCAACCCTAAATCTCTTTATATATGTGATGATATTGCTATACCAAAGGCTCCTGAGCCAAGATAATATTCTTAAAAATATTTTTAAACGTGTGAGTGTAACTGGCATTGGTGGTGAATGATTGCCTTTATTGTTCCCTTAAGTGTAGAAAATTAAATCTATTTTAAAACTCTATTTGTATAAGATGAAATATATGGATGAGCCAAATTATAAAGTTCATAATTGTTTAGTTTGTCTAAAGGTTTCCTTAAAATCAGTTAAAATCTTTATAGCTAAAATTTTCTAATGCAGTTGTAAGTAGGCCTCTATAGCTTTCTTGTGAGGTGTTTGTTTGGTTCTCTCTTTAACATCTATATAGATAGGGTGTTTCTTTTTAGACCACGTGCTGTTTTTAATAACTTTCATATTTTTCCTGAGGCATTATACTCTATACCATAAGAAACAGAAGTGCCAGTAATTGCTACATTTTGTAATTGATAAAGAGAAATTCTCGAGAGTAGAATTTCAAACAAATGTAGTTGACTTGCAGATGCCATAGTGTGAAGAAAATTTTCGTCACTGTTTTTGACTACACAGTGTGAGAAACTTACCAACAAAGGTGAAATACTTCCTCTTCTATTGTAGTGTGTCCTTTTTATCAAGTCTTTCTACTTAGAACACATGTAATTTTAGTTTCTATAACAGATATCTTTTGAAATTTTAGGAGATTTGTTAAACAAATAAATCTTACAGTTCTTATGTTTCTTGAGGCAGATTTTTAATATTCTTCTGTTGGCATTGGAGTATCATTAGAATGAGCTTCCAAACGAACTCAACCAATGGCAAGGTTAAAGGTTCGAGAAGACGACGAAGAGAAAGCTCTTCCCTTACAGATGAAGAAGAGGTACTGTGGTCTCTGGACCTAAAATATCATTTTCCTCTTCCATTGTCTATGGCACTTGAGATTACACGCATTATAGTGTTATCTTTATTTATATTACAAGAGTAATATTCAACCAGACCCAGGGAGGGTGGGAGTGGATAGGCAATGCCATATCAGGATCTCAAAGCACAGCTGGAAAAGAGAGAAGAGAGTTACATATTTATTAAAAGAGCACATAGAAAATGGTTGGGAATTGAAACAATTGTTTGGGGATAACTGGCTAATTATTTCAGAAAATAAAAGTAGAACCTAACCTCACACCATTTATGCACTAATTGCCACTGAATTAAAGACAACTTTAAAAAACAAATCAAATATTATAAGGATAAGTAGAAAAATATTTATATACTTTTTAGATAGAGGAGACCTTCTTATGCAAGACAATAATTCCAAAAGCCATAAACAAAAATAATTTGTTTTAAAAAATATATGTGTATGGCAAAAGGGAGTATCATTCAAGTCAAAAGAAAAGTGAATTTGAGAAATTGACTGCAACACAAAACAAAGTGTTTTCATTGTAAATATTTATCATAATAAATATTCAAAAGTCACCTACAAATTATTATCGATAAAACAACCAATCGTATGTCAAATGGGTGGAAATATAAACAAGCAGTTCATAGTAGAGGGAATGAAGATAAAAAACACCAAGAATGCTAAACTCCTCTAATAATAAACAGGAAAATTAAAACAACGGTAAAATAACTTTTTTCTCCATCATATTGATAAAAAATGTCAAATAACTGGTAAAAGAAGATGAATTCGAGCAAAATTACATGAGTTTAAATAATAGCTGTGATCTTAGGCCGGTTAAATTTATTTCTGATTCTGTTTCTTCATTTATAAATATGGAGATGATAATGTTTCCACATTTCAGAACTATTTTGTAATTGATTATGCCAAAATTGTGTGCCATAGTTTCTGGCATTATAAGTCTTAAATAAATGTTAACTATTGTGATTCTTGTATTGTCATAATTATTGATAACAATGTTACTAGGACATATATTACTTAACATTTTGGGGAAATAATCCAGCATTGTTTCTGAAACTATAAACTCACATCCCCTTTGAGTCTCATTCTGGAGAGTTTACCTGAACAAATATATTATCTCTATGAAGGAGACTTGACTAAGGTATTTATTTCCATGTAGTTGCAATAGTAAAACTTGATGTGCCCATGAGATCTATCAGTAGGAAAATGAGGCAATAATATGGTATTGTGGCAATGGAATATGACCAAGCTACTGAAAAGGATATGGTAAATTTATATGTAAGTACTTGAAAGAATGTCCTCAATGTTTTGTTAAGAAGGGAATAAACCCAGTGTTAATAACATATATAGTATGATCACACATTTGTATAAATCAAAATCAAATATCTATATGTATATGCTTATATAAGGAAAAGAAAAAGTATGAAAGCAGAGGTGTCAAGTTATTGACAATAGTTATCTTGGGGGATGGGATGATAGGATGACAGGGAACCTGTTGACTTGACTTTAGGCATTTCGGGCCTTTTACGACTTGAGAGGCAGCTCTATGAGAGCAGGATCTGATGTCTTATTCACTGCTGTATATTCAGGGCCCAGTAATAAATATTTGTAGGTGAATAAGGAAACAAAGTTTAAATTGTCATAAGGGTATACAGAACCTCTGCAATACAAATTGTATCTTAGTGTTTTATAAGACATTTAGTACTATAAAATATATGTTACTATTGTAGTCATAGCTCTGGCAATAACTTTGACCTGTTTATGACTTCTGAGCCTGTTTCTACATCTCTCAAGCGTACTGTCTTACCTTCTGCAGATGTGTAAAATACCACCTGATAGGCATAGTCCTGTATATCAATCATCTGATAAATGAGCAACAATTACAGTAAAATAAACGTGTGAGTGTAAGTGGCGTTGGTGGTGAATGATTGCCTTTATTGTTCCCTTAAATGTAGAAAATTATATCTATTTTAAAACTCTATTTGTATAAGATGAAACATATGGATGAGTCAAATTATAAAGTTCATAATTGTTTAGTTTGTCTAAAGGTTTCCTTAAAATCAGTTAAAATCTTTATAGCTAAAATTTTCTAATGCAGTTGTAAGTAGGCCTCTATAGCTTTCTTGTGAGGTGTTTGGTTCTCTCTTTAACATCTATATAGATAGGGTGTTTCTTTTTAGACCACGTGCTGTTTTTAATAACTTTTTCTAATTTTAAGTTCATTCTTAATTAAAATTGAAACAGGGCATGTGGGTCAATAACCCTCCCTTGTTTTCTTTTTCCATTTTAGCAACCACCTATATGTTATGCATTCTGTGGTAATTCTTCCTACCAATGGAAGGGCTTAGGCCATTGTATTTGGGGCGTTGGAGTTACCAAATGTTTTCATATCTTTTTTCTCATTTGCACCTCATACAAATTCTGTCATTTACTCCACTTTATAAAATGGAAAACTGAAATTCTGAAAAGTAAATTGCTCAAAGCCTCACACATAATAGTTGTTCCTGAAAGTACTCTGAGAAGCATAATTTACAAGATTATCAGTGAAACTGCTTGCTAACAATCCCTGCTTAGGAAGTCTAGAAATGGTTTGTGGTTTGTAGCATCATATGCCTAAATAATTCTTTTTTACTTTCTCTTTTCTTAAATGAATGTGCTCATAATCCACTTTGAAGTGAGTGGACATAACAGGGGGTAGTGCAGATTTCTTGATTCTCATTTATGATTACATAAATATATAAAACAAAACCTTAATCCAAGAGGATGTAAAAATATGAAATTGTGCCTCTTGTAGTTTTAGACAGTGCAACCACATTGAAGGGAATTAATATATTTTCGTGAGGGAAATGTTTTCCATATCAAGATATAAATTTCTGTGGAACTTACTAACTGTAATCCCATAGATTTGGGCAGTGAGCGGTCACCTTGTCAGAAAGGTACAGCTGACAGCTCCATTTACACACATTCCTGACAGAAGCAGATAAGAAACATAGTCTCTCTCCATTGCGATTTCTATGTATTGTCAATGCTCTATTTTGTGTAGGTCATTTTTTGTACTTGTTACTATGGTTTGCCTTTCCTGTTTCCAACAAATGGAAGTGTGAAAGAAGCTTCTTTTCTTTACTTCCTGACAGTATAACAATACCTGGCTAGTGTAGGTAGCAATTGGACACCAACTCCAAACCTTCAAAAATTCCATTCACAACCAAAGCTACATTCTTTTTCAATTCAATGACTCTCTACAACATGGAGAAACAATGTATTTCCATAAATGTTTGTAAATACTTAAAAATTGGCATTCAAAATGGAAATCAATATTTAGGAACTCCTGAAAACACTCGCACGTACTGCGCGCACACACAAACACACACACGTAGAGAAAACAAGAAATTGGGAGAATTATATTTTACTATAAGGTTAGAATTTAGTGTTTTTAAAATTTAAAAATTTAGCATTATAATATAGTTTAGAATCAAGAAAAAGGAAGACCTGTAAGATGAATTACAAAAAGAGTTAATAGTAATATTACCACAGTGAAGACTGGTAGGTGAGGTATGTAAGTTGTAGTAATGAACATTTTTAGACATTAAAATGTTTTCCCAATGCACACATTTCTCAACATGGAAAATTTCAAGATTCAGTTATTTTTTATTGACCTATGTGCACCAAATCATGTGAGACTTATGGAAACTATGTTTTTCTTTCCTTGTTTCCCTGTCTTTCATTTTGGCATATTTGGCATATTATGGCATTTGTATTTGAGTTTATCAGAAGCTTACATCTTAGCATGATGAATGAGGTAAGGTAAAAATATATTCAGATTACGTGAGAAAAGTCTCAAAGACTTTAAAAGTGTTCAAAAAACAGGTATGAAAATAACCACTGAGACTCTTAGAAAGTTTTTTGAAGTGGTTGTGAATTTTTTCAGAGTTATATACATCTTTAACATTTGTAAAGGGTGGTGTGTGTGTGTGTGTGTGTGTGTGTGTGTGTGTGTGTGTGTGTGTGTGTGTGTGTGTAAAGGGTGCTAGGGTAAAGGTAAAGATTGTTATTCAGTTGTCTTTTTCTCTCTCTTAGAATTCAGGACGAAAGACACTTAAGCTCCTGGAAGAAGAGAAAAACTCAGCAAAATTCGGGTATGTGAATCCTTTAAGAGCTCTATTCCCATCTAGAGGCTTATATCCAGACTTTATTTCCCGTTTGCCATCTCGGATCCCTCTCGACCCTATCCATTATCACCTTGATATCTGTGTTTCTGGCCCCATCATGGCAGCCTGACCTTGAATAGTGCTATTGCTTGAACAGTTAACGTTGGTGTTGTTGATCTCAGGCCATTTCAGAAGAGCAATTAAGCCAGCCAAATTGTTCACCTGTAAGTATCTAAGTCTCTCCATTACAATCTAATGGTTAGACTATTTAATGTAACCTCTTCTTTACTCTGAAAGGTTTGAAGAATTGTACATTGCATATATGTGTTTCCACTTCCATGGGAAGCAGATTAATATGGTAAAATGAGACCAGAGGTCATGCTTTCTTTGAGCGTGGGATCAAGTCATGATTTTGTGTTCTGGGATGTTATGTGACTGGGTTGTCTACTTCAGGGCCTACCAGAAATAATTGTAACAGTCAATTCGAGGCAGCAGGGCATAGCTGTAAATACCATGGCCTCCAAAGTTGGACTTTGAAATGCTGAAAATCCTGCTTGAAATCCTGGCTCTACATTACACGTAGTGTTACTTTGGAAAACTTACTTAACTTCTTTGTCCTTCAGTTTCCCATCTTTATAGTGGAGATGACATTTGTACCTGATAGGGAACCAGTTCTGCTGTGTCCAAGGTCCTTGCTTCCCATTACACCATGCTGAGCATAACTTGTGTTGAAGCTCATTGAGATGGACAAAGTAATAGGAGTTTAAAAACATCTACAGAATGAGAAAAAGTGTAGTGGTCAAAAAGAGTGAATAAATAAAATATGCTTAAGAAAACTCACCTTGCCACTTCCCTGAGGTAAACCAGCTATTTGAAAAAAGTCCTTGTTTTAAACTTTGTTTACAACAAAAACGAAAGTGAATATCTGTCAAACCTTAGCAGGCAGGAAATGCCAAAGATGTTGACCTTCCCCTGGAAATATGTGACTTACATTGTTGGCTGTGTAAATCTGGGACTTTTGTAGGAAGGACATGAGCATATCTTAGTTATCATGATGCTCCATAAGTATCCAGGTTTAAATCATGCGAGACTTCATGGATTATAGTCAGACTTGGCAGAGCTGGTAAATTAAAGAGAGTGTGAACTTCTGAAAAAATATTCGATTTACCCACCTACTGAAACTTAGTTTCTAAGGTAAGTGTAAGCACAAATAAACAAGAAAAATATGTTTATGTAACTGCAGAACATCAAAACCACTGACCTAGTCAAAGAAGAAAACCAAATGTTGATTTTAAAAATCTAAAACAAAAACAAAAGGAAATGTGTTACTATTTATTACTGGTATTGCATTGATGAAACTGGTTAAGGGAATCTTCTTAATTTTTAAAACTGAGCCCTGACTGTTTATGAACATTTTGACCATAACTTCTGGCCAAATTAATCACCCAAGTTCATCTGTTATGGTAGTGTGACGGGCATCTGCAGTATTCCGCCACTCGTGCTGCCATAATAGCTGTTTCCCCAATCCCTGAACTTCTTTCTCATTACAGTACATGGGCATACCACCCACTGTGTTGATCAAGACAGAAATCTAGAAGGCTTCCTTGATTCCCTTGGTTCTTTATTGCCCATAATGAATTCATCACCAATTCTGTGGGTTTTACCTCTGAAACATCTATCTTTACTCTGGCCTCTTCTTCACATCTCTGCTGCCGCCAACATAGTCCAAGCCACTATCATCTCTAGCCTGGACTGTCCCAGTGGTCTTTTATATGGTCTCCCTGCTTCTGTGCTTCCTCTCCTGACCTCCTCTGATCCATTGTCCAAATAATAGAGAGATCTTTTAATCAGACCAAGTTACCACCTTGCCTACAAGTGGTTTTCCATTGCAATTAGAATAAATTGATGGGAATTTACATTTCAAAATATCAAAATACTCCATGTTTCTTATTTTTAAATAGTTAAATGGATATTCCCAGTCATTCTCTACACAGGTGTCCATTGTTAACTTTTTGTATATATCTGTCACGAAATTCAAATATATCTTATTTCTGAGTAATTTTGGGGATTTTATTCTAATTTGGCCATTGGTTCTCTTCCTTGATATTAATATGGTTACCCATTTTCAGGTGTTACTTATCTACTCAGATGCTGTCTCTAATTAATTTCCAAACAAATAAGCACTTTATTTTGTGTGGCCATTTAAAAGAAAAGCAAATATACACCCCAAACAACAAAGTCTTGAGGAAAGATATACAAATTAGGCAATTCAGACCACAAAAAAGCACACTGGGCTCAATCAATTCTTAAAGTGGTCTTATGTTGGGTGGGCTAGAGGATTCCCAAATCATAATTTTTAAAAAGTCTTTGATAGGTCCTAAATTACCAAATTGGAGAAAACTGTGTTTTTTATTGTTAAATGTTATCAGGCAATACAACATCTGCATGAACAAATTCTATGTATAATAATTAAGAAATAGTAGCTACCCAGAGTAATTCATTTTTAGAGAAATAGCTGCTGAACCCCAAAGGGTTTTTGATGGAATGAGTCCAGTAACTTAGAATAAGCTAGGAATAAGCTAATCTGGTAGACCCTTCACGTTGGACTATAAATAGATGTACTCATTCATACTTAACTGGTATTTCAGAATAAAATATTATGGAATCAACAAGCTATTAGGAGCAAGACATAAGTATTTTCACTCTGTGTAAAATCATGGTGCATTTGTACCCTTACAACAGTATGTGAATCTGCTTGCTTTGCCTCAGGAAAGGCAGAGTGGAATAGGTTTAGAAAGTATGAATATACATAGTTAATTGATGCGGGAGCTATTTATAAAAATAATTTTTAATTGATAATTTTAACTCTACCAAAATAAAATTGGAAAGAGAATACATATCAATTGAAAATATTAAAGTGCAGGAAAAGAAAGATTACTTCTTGCTAAAAAGAGTGCTGAATGATTTAGGACAATTTTATCTTAATTGGTGCTTCGGAGTGTATTAGTTGATGAGAATTTTTCCTTCAAACTAGGTTATACAGATTTACACTATAAAAGTTTTATAGATCATTAGATATGTCTATTAATGGTTTATTATGTGAATCTGGTGTTAGTTTTCATCCATATCCTTTAAGGTTAATCTCCTGAAGGAGAGACATGCCCACCCTACCTGCCACTGCCACAGAAAAAATCCTCAGATTACTCTTTCAGGGTTTATAGTAACTTAATTGGATACTGGATCAGATATGAATGTAATAGTTATAAGGAAGGATATATAAAAGTATAGTTAATGGGCATAAAATTAAAGGAGATTTGTCCTGTGCCCTATGACCCTGCTTCACTCTTTCCAGGTGCGGTTTCTGCCAATATTGCAGATGGGCAGCATTCTGCCATGCTCGCTAAGGATTCTTTCAGTTACCAAAGGGTAGCCACTACAATGCCTGTGAAATCAATTGCCTTATACCTTGGGTGAACTTCACTGCTCACTTTATTCAGACATGGCAGAGACCAAGAACTTAAGACCAGGACAACGATGACACTAATTACTCTGAGGCTCACGACTTTATATTTAAAGAGTCTAATTTATATACCATCTGAGAGCTTACCTGGCATTTGATCTACTACTTGTTTGAAGCCTGCTGAGCAGGGGATCATACTCTGTAAGCATATTTATAACAACCTTGCCTTTTAATATTCTTCCTGTATCTTAAAGGGGGAGCAGGTTAGAATAAGACACATGGACACCTAGGTGTTTTGAGGTGAAGAGGGTCAGGTTACAAGGCCTGCGGGCTTTAAGCTGGTATTCAGGTATGTGCTGGCCTTCACATTCCCTCTGACTTGATCCAAAGCAACACTCAAGAGTGGCTCAGCTATTCATTACTCATGGAATTTAATAGTCATGTAGGTAGTCCATAAATTAATCTCTTACTACATTAATGCTTATTTTATGGTATCATCAAAGTTATGTTATTCTGTCAGGATAATATAATTAATGTATGGCCTCACTGGACTAGTCTTTCGTCAAAAGTAGCAACTATTGGTCCATTTATGATGAAGAGGTTTGTGTTTTTCTAATTAATAGAGTATTTTCAGAGCGATTTTAGGTTTGCAGAAAAATTGAAAGTTCCCATCGTCAGTACCACAGAGTCTTGATTACTGACTATAATAAGAATTCAAGTCAATTTAGGGGCAGTTCAATGAATTTGTTGTTCTTCCATATTGTATTGGGTATTTTGTATCTTTCACTTTTCATATAAACCTTAGAATTAGTTTATCAATAGACATAAAACAATTTGTTGGGATTTTGCTTGGGGTTGCACTGAATTTATAGAGGAAGTTGGGAAGAGCTGATAGCTTTGCAATGTTGAGTCTTCCTATCTATATGGAATATGGAATCTGTCTATTCATTTAGATATTCTTTGATGTCCTTCATCAGAATGTAGTCATCTTCATCATACAGATCTTGTACATACTTTGTTAGATTTATACCTGTGTACTTCTGAGTACTTTGGTGCTAATGGCAATAGTATTGTATTTTAAACTCAAATTGCTCATTGTTTGCTTCTAAACAATTGACTTCTGTATAAAGCAATTGACTTCTGTATGTTAACCTGTGATCCTGCAGCCTTGCTTTAATCACTTACTAGTTCCAGGAGATGTTTTTGTCGATATTTTGGGATTTTTCTGCATAGACAAACACGTCATCTATGAAAAAAGACAGTTCTATTTCTCTTTTCCCAATATATATACCCTCTGTTTCCTTTTCTTATTGCCCTAGCTAGGATTTTCTATTTAGTATTGACTAGAAGTGGTGAGGTGGTTCATCCTTGCCTTATTCCCAATATAGGGAAACAAGACCTAGTTTCTCATCATTAAGAATAATGTATGCTGTGCTGCTTTGCTTAAAAATAATGTATGCTATGCTTGTAGACATTCTTTATCAGGTTGAAGATGCTCCCCCATTCTTATTCTGATGAGTTTCTTTTTACCAGAATGAATGGTGTTAGGTTTTGTCAAATGCTCTTTAGGCATCTATTGATAAGCTGTGATCATATGGTTTTCTTCTTCAGGTCATGATGAACTGCATTATTTATTTGCCTATGTGGAATAAATCATACTTGATCATAGTGTGCATTTCTTTTTATACATTGTTGGACTCAGTTTGGTAGTATTTCATGAAGGATTTTAACATCTATGTTCATGAGAGATACTAATTTATAGTTTTCCTTTCTTGTAATGAATCTATCTGGTTTTAATATTAGGGCAATACTGGCCTCATGAAATAAATAAGAAAGCATTCCCTTTGTTTCTATTTTCTGGAAGAGATTGCAGAAAAGTGGTATAATTTCCTTTTAAAAAAATATTTGGAAGAATTCACCAGTGACCTCACCTTGTTCTGTTCCTTTCTGTTTTGAAAGTTTACGCATTTTTCATTCAGTTTCTTTGACACATATAGACTTATTCAGGTATCTATTTCTCCTTGAATGAGTTTGTTTCAGCACATTACGTTTTCCAAAGAAATGGTCATTTCATGTAAGTCATCAAATTCGTATTTTATGACCAATAAGTGCTAATAATATTGTTTTATTATCTTTTTAATGTCCATAGAATCATTATTGATGGCCTTTCTTTCATTTCTTACATTAGTAATTTATGTCTTCTCTCCTTTTTTCTTATTTAATCTGGCTAGAGGTTTATCAGTTTCATTGATCTTCTTAAGAACAGGCTTTTGGTTTTCTTGATTTTCTTTATTGAATTCCCACTTCAAGTTCATTGTTATCTTCTCCAATTTTTACTAATTTTTCCTTTTGTGCTGCTTATTTTTTATTTAACATATGCTTCTTTTCTAGTTTCTTGAAGTGGAAACTTAGGTTATTGATTTTAGATCTTTCACCTTTTCTAATATATACATTTAATGCTGGAGATTCTGTCTAAGCACTGCTTTCACTGCATGCAACAAATTATGGTAAGTTATGTTTTAGTTGATTTAGTAAAAAATATTTTTAAACTTCCCTTGAGACTTCTTCTTTGACCCATGTGGTATTTAGAGTGGTGTTGTTTAACCTCAGGATATTTTAGGGCTTTTCAAGCTACCATTCTTTTATTGATTTCTAGTTTATTTCCACTGTGGTTTAAGAGGACACATTCTATGATTTCTATTCTCTTCAGTTTGTTCGGGTATATTTTATGGCTCAGATTGTGATCTGTTTTGGTGACATTCCATGTGAGCTTGTTGAACAGAATGTATCTGCTATTGCTAGTTGAAAGTCTATATGTGTTAATTAGATCCAGTTGATTGATGGAGTTGTTCAACTGTCTTTACTGATTTTCTGCCTATTGGAGCTGTCAATCATTAATATAGGAGGGTAGAAGTCTTAAGCTATAATAGTGGATTCATCTGTTTTTCATTGCAGTTCTGTGAGGTTTTGCCTCATGAATTTTGATGATCTGTTGTTAGACACATTGGCATCAAGGTTTGTTATAGCCTATTAGTGAAGTGACTCCCTTATAATTATGCAATGCCCCTCTTTAGCCCTGACAATTTTCCTTGTTTTGAAGTCTGCTGTCTGAAATTAATATAAGCAACTTTCTTTTGATTAGTGTTAGCAGATCTCTTCCCTTTACTTTTAAGCCATATGTTTTTACATTTAAAGTGGGTTTCTTATAAACAAAATAGAGTTGGGTCTTGTTTTTGATCCATTCTGATAGTCTCTATCTTTTGATGTTTTTTAGACCACTGACATTTAAAGTGATTCCTGAAAGTTGGACTACTATCCACCTTTTTTTTATTGTTTTCTATTAATTGTTCTTGTTCTTCTTCTCTTTTTTGGTTTTTCACTCTTTTCCTGCCTTCTTTGCTTTTAATTGAGCATTGTACGTCACCCCATTTTCTCTCTAGTCAGCATGCCAGTTATCTTTCCTTTTTTCCTTTTTTACATTTTTTAGTTACACCTCAAGGCTGCCCTTGAGTTTGCAGTATACATTGACAGCTAATCAAAGTCCTTTTTCAAATACAGTACACTTCTTGGTTAGTGCAAGTACTTTATAGAAAGTATTCTTAATTCCTCCCACCAGTCCATTGTGCCATTTCTGTCATTCGTTTTGTGTATCCACAAGCTTTAATTACTAAACAGTTTTTTGCTGTGCTTATTTTGAGCAAACTGCTATCTGTTAGAGTAATTAAGTACAAGGAAGATAAGGATTTTATTTTACCTTATTATTTTTGAATGCTCTTCATTTCTTTATATATTTGAGTTTCTAACCTATACTATTTTCCTTCTTCCTGAATAATTTATTTTAACATTATATGGAAGGCAGGTGCACTGGTGACAACTTCTCTCTTTTGTTTTTGCCTGAAAAAGTCTATTTCCATTTTATTGTGAAGGAAAATTTTTGTGGATACAATATTCTAGGTGGATGGCGTTTTTTCTTTTATTTTCCAAAACTTTTTCCAACACTTTCCACTTTTTTCTTGATTGCACAGTTTCTGAAGATAACTCCATTGTAATTCTTATCCTTGCTTCTCTGTAAGTAAGGCTTTCCCCCAACCCTGGCTTCCTTAAGGAATTTCCCTTTGTCTTTTATTTTCTCCAGTTTGAATATAATATGCCTGGATGTTGATATTTTTGGTATTTATCCTGCCTGGTATTTTAGGAGCTTACTGGATCTGTGGTTAGATATATATTTTTAATTTTGGGAACTTGTAGGATTATTGCCTCAAGTGTTTTTGCCTGCTTGCCCTTCCTTCCTCTTCCCTTCTCTCTTTCCCTTTTCCTTACTTCTTTCCTCCCTTCCTTTCATTCATTCACCTATTTCGGCATTCCCACTATGCCCACTTTACAACTTTTTCAATTGTCTTTTGAGGTTCTGTTCTGTCTTTGTTGTTCTTCTCTTCTCTTTGCATTTCAGTTTTGGAAGATTTTATTTAATTTTATTCAGGCTCATCGATTCTTTCCTTGTCTGTGGTCTATTCTATTGATCAGTCATCAGAGGCATTCTTCTTCTGTTACAGTGCTTTTGATTTCTGGAATTTCCTCTTGATTATTTCTCAGAGCTTCTGTCCTTCTTCTTGCATTACCTGTCTGTTTCCTGACTTGTCTCCACCTTTTACTTTAGAGCCTTTAACATATTAATCATGGTTGTTTTAAAACCCTGGTCTGAATCTGTGAGCCATATTTGAATATGGATCTCACGTTTGCTATATCTCTTCAAACTGTGATTTTTTTTGTCTTTTCGTATATCTTGTAATTTTTTGTTGAAAGCTGGGCATGGTATACTGGGTAAAAATAACTTGGGTAAAAAAACCGTTTAGTGTGAGGTTTTATGTTTATCTGGCTAGAAGTTAGAATCTGCACTGTTTGCTGTAGCAGTAGGTTTCAGAGACTTAAACTTCCTCAAATGTTCTTGTTTTTGTTTCTCTTATTGCCGAGTTTCTCAAAAGAGTTCTTTTTAAATAATGTCTGAAACATGCAGTTCTTTCAACTGTATTCTTATGTTATTATACAGGAGCTTTACTGATGTCATAAGATATGGGGAAAGGAGGAGGAAAATGGAGGAAGCATTTTATTATCCTACGAGTAGGTATAAGTGTTTTAGTGAACTTGCGCCCCTGAGCTGTAACCTTTTAGGTGCTTCTTAGTCACTAATGCCCCCCTTAGGTGAGATGGGAAGGCTAGCGGGGGCTGGAAGTGAGTATTTCCCTTCTCCCATACTAAAGGCTGGAATGCCGTGGAGTCAAGTATTTCCCTCCTTTGGATTGGTTTGGCTCTGTAAAACCCCAGCAGATTAGGCGTTTATAAAATAGTTTCCCTTGAGGACAGACTTTGTTAAGAACAGAATGCTCTGGGTATGTTTCAAAAGTGGTACACTTTCCCTGTCTCTTAAGGAAGCAGGAGAGGATTTTTCTCTGATCTTCACTATGAGAACCTGGTGGGACTCCGAGATAAACTAACAAACTCGTGGGATCCTCTTCAGGTTTTAACTCAGACTTGTCCACGCTAAGCCCCCAACACTGTCTCAGTTACAGCTTATATTTTCCTGCCTTGGTACTGGTTCTCGTGGATGTTTGTGCTCCTCAGGTTCTGCTCCTGTGAGTTGTGATTCTCTGTATTGACCTCTCTGGCATTTCCAGTTTTGGAGGCCGTGATTTGCCCTGTGACATCAATTCCATGATGGATCTAAGAAGAGGTGTTGATGTTCAGGTTTTTCTGCTTGTTTTTTGTGGGAATGGAAGTGACAGCTTTAGCCTAAGAATTTTCTACGCTGAACTGGAAACCAAAACTAATTGTGTTTGTTTTGTTTTCTGGTGTGAGCAGTTTCTTTGGTTTTGCTTAAGTAACCTATGTACCAACAACACCTGACAATTATTGTCTCCAAAGCAACATATCATTTTTCTTCATGATTTTAATAAAATCAGTGTGTATACGCAATACATGAGTACATGTTCGTGTGGTTTTCTCCCACTTTAAAACTGTTATTCTGGTAAACAGAATTACAGATATTTAAGTTATTCCTTAGCTATCTGTCATTCTGCTGTGAGTATTAGCAACTATTTGTTCTTTAGCCAGTGCACCTACCTGCCCCCTGCCTCCAAGTCAAATAGTATGAAACTATAAAAACGTACAAATAGTTGATTACAAATTTATTCAATAACTACAGCTTAGCCTTTGAAGCTCACAGAAACATAATATATGGCAAGTAGAATATATTTCCAAGAGAAATGAGGCCAAAGGTTATAAAATATGTGCCATAAGGAGCTCCCAGTTTTCCAGTGCCTGCACAATTTTCACGTTCATACTAGCAGTGTGTGAGGGTTCCACTTTCTCTACCTCATTGACAGCACTTACATTCCTTTTACTTTTCTTTAAATTATAGCCATCTTCGTAGGTACAAAATGGTGTCTCACTGTGTTTTTGGTTAGCATTTACTTAAAGGCTAATGGTGTTGACCGTCTTTTTGTGTGCTTGTTTTCCATTGGTATGTACTCACTGGAGAACTATCTGTTCAGATCCTTTGCTTTATATGAACTGTGTTGTGTGTCCTTTGGTGTTTAATTGTTAATGTTCTCTATATGCTATAGATACAAGTCCCATATCAGGTACATAGCTTGAAATACTCTATTTTATATGTTGTCTTTTATTTTCTTCATAGTGTCCTCTGGAGGACAAAATGTTTAGTTCAATTTATTAATTGGAGGATGTCCAATTCATTATTTTTTTCTTTTGTTACTCCTAGTTTTGGTATCATATCTAGGAAACCATTATGAAATCCAAGGTAATGAAGATTTATCCTATGTTTTCTTCTAAGAGTTTTATAGTTTTAGCTCTTACATTTAAAATCTTTGATTCATTTTGAGGTTTCCTTTTTCTTTTTGTACATAGTTTAAGGTAAGGGTCCTAATTCATTCTTTTGTATGTAGATACTCATTTTTTCCAGTTGAAGAGACTGTTCTTTCCCCATTGGTTTTGGCACCTTTGTTAAAAATCAATTGACTATAGACGTATAGATTTGTTTTTTGAAATCTCACTTCTATTCCATTGGTCTATGTGTCTCTCCTCATGCACCTACCACACTGTCATGATTACTGTAGCTTTGTAGTAAGATTTGAAAACAGGATTTTGTGCCTGTGAACTTTATTTTTCTTTTACAAGATTGTTTTGACTAGTCAGTGCTGTAACTATTATATATACATTTTAATATCAAATTTTCCATTTCTACAAAAAATATAGATGTAGTGATTTTGACAGGGATGGTACTGAATCTGTAGATTGCTTTGGGAAGTGTTGCCATCCTAAAAATAGTAAGTCTTTCAATCCATGAAAACAAGATATCTTTCCATTTATTTATATCTGTTTCAATTTCTTTCAACAAAACTTACTTTTTATCATTGTGATGAAATACATGTAACATAAAATTTACCACTTAACAAGTTGTATCTGTATAATTCAACAATATTTAGTACATTTATACTGAAACTTCTATCCATCACCAGAACCTTTCATCATCTCAAAATGAAGCCTCTGTACCCACTGAACAACAATGTTGTATCTCCACCACTCAGCCTCTGATAGCTACTGTTTTTTTCCTATGTCTATGAATTTCACTATTCTAGGTACATAAGTGGAATCACAATATTTGTCATTTTGTCTGGCTTATTTCATTTAGCATAATATCTTCAAGATCCATACACGTTATAGCATGTATCAAATTTTCAATCCTTTCTAAGGCTGAACAATATTCCATTGTATTTATATGTCACATTTTGTTTATCTATTCATCATTTGGTGAATATTTGGGTTGTTTCCACATCAGCTGGTAGATATTTGGGTTGTTTACACCTCTTGATTATGGTGAATACTGCTGCCATAAACATTGTTGTACAAATACCTGCTTGAGTCCCTGCTTTCACTCTTTTGGGTATATACCCATAATTGGAATTACTGCAACATACAGTACTCATGTATTGAAAAACTTTTTGAGGAAATGCCTTTCACAGTGGCATCATTTTGCATACTCACCAGCAATGTGCAGGGTTCCAATTTCTCCACATCTTCACCTGTACCTGTTATTTTCTGACTGAGTTTGTTCATTTCATTTCAGGTTTTGTTGTCCTGTTTTTTTAAAATTGGAATATAGTTGTCATACAATATTATATTGGCTTCAGAAGTAAAACAGTAATTTAAGAATTGTATACATTACTAAATGCTCACCATGGTAAGTGTAGTTACTCTCTGTCACTATACCAAGATATTACAACATTATTGGTCTTATATTCTGTGTTGTACTCCCATTTCTGTGACTAATTTATTTTATAATTTGAAGTTTGTACCTCTTTATCCCCTTTACCTATTTCATCAATTGCTTCACCCCCGTCCCCTATGGTAACGACCAGTCTGTTGTTAGTACTCAAGGTTTTATTTCTTTTTGTTTGTTTGTTTTCATTTTTAGATTCCACATGTAAGTGAAATCATATGGCATTTTTGTCTTTCTCTGTCTAACTTATTTCATTTAGTATAATACCCTCTAGGTCTATCCATATTATCATGAATTGCAAGAATTCATTCTTTTTTTATAGCTTTGTTTTATATGTATATGTATATATATAAATCACATCACATCTTCTTTATTCATTCATCTATTAGTGGACATTATGGTTGCTTTCATACCTTGGCTATTATATGATATTGCAATAAGCATAGGTGTGCATATGTCTTTTCATGTTAGTGATTTTGTTTTCTTTGGGTAAATTCCCAGAAGTGGAATTGCTGGGTCATATGGTATTTCTATTTTTACTTTTATGAGGAACCCCCACACTGCTTTCCTTAGTGGCTGCACCAATTTACATTCCTACCAACACTGTAGGAGGGTTTCCTTCTCTCAACATCCTCACCAAAACTTGTTATTTCCCATCTTTTGGATAGTAACCATTCTAACCGCTGTGAGGTGCTCTCATTGTGATTTTGATTTGCATTTTGTTGATGACTAGCAATGTAGAGCATTTTTTCAAGTGCCTGTTGGCCATCTGTATTTCTTCTTGGCAAAAATTTTTAGGTCCTCTGCCCACTTTTTAATGGAATGATTTGTTTTTCCCGTGTTGAGTTGCATGAGTTCTTCTATATTTTGGATATTAACTTTTTACCAGATATATAATTTGCAAATATATTCTCCCATACAGTAGGTTGTTTTTTCATTCTGTTGATGGTTTCCTTTGCTGTGCAGCTTTTTAGCTTGACAAATGAATGAACAGTATTTATGTTTGGGGACTACTTTTTGTAGTCCAGATATTTGTCCAACAGTGTTCATGGCAGCATTATTCACTATAGTGAAAAGGTAGAAACAACTAAATAGCCACCAACTATTGAAGGATAAACAAAATGTGCTATTATATACCTACAATGGAATATTATTCAGCCTGAGAAAGAATTAAAATTCTGTCATATGCTGCAACATTTGTGAATCTTGAAGACATGCTAAGTGAAAAAAGCCAGACAAAAAGGACAAAAAGTAGTCCCACTGGTTTACTTTTGCCTTTGATTCCTTTGCTTAGGAGACATACTCCTTACTAATGTTGATGTTTAAGAGTTTACTACCTATGCTTTCTTCTAGAAGTTTTATGGTTCAGATCAAATATTTATGTCTTTAATCCATTTTAAGTTTACTTTTATACACGGTATAAGATGATGATCCAGGTTCATTCTTTTCCATGTAGCTTTCATTGTTTTCCCAATAGTACTTACTGAAGAGAGTGCCTTTTCCCCACTGTGTACTCTTGCCTCCTCTGTGATAGATTAGTTGACCATATAAATGTGGGTTTATTTCTGGGCTCTCTATTCTGTTCTGTTGATCTATGTGTGTATTTTTGTGTCACTACCATATTGTTTAGATTACTACAGATTTGTACTATAGTTTTAAACCAGGAAACCTCCAGTTTTGTTCTTTCTCAAGATAGCTTTGGCTATTCAGGGGCTTTTGTGGTTCTATACAAATTTTAGGATTATTTGCTCTAGCTCTGTAAAAACTGTCACTGGTGTTTTGATAAGGATTGTATTGAAACTGTAGATTGCTTTGAGAAGGATGACCATTTGAACAATTCTGTAATTCTTCCTATTGATGAGCATGGAATAGCTCTCTCTTTATTTGCATGGTGTATGTTCTTCAATTTCTTTATTCAGTGTCCTGTTATTTTTGGTGTAAAACAAGTTTTTCAATTCGATGGTTAAATTTATTCCTCTGTTTTCTATTATTTTTGATACAAGTATGAATAGGATTGATTACTTAATTTATCTTTCTTTTCATTGTCTGTATATAGAAAACACCAATATCTGCATATTGATTTTTGTATCTTGCAACTGTACTAAATTCATTTATTCTAATAATTTTTTGGTGGAGTCTTTCAGGTTCTCTATATATACTATCATGTCATCTGCAAATACTGACAGTTGTGTTTCTTTAACAAATTGGATGACTTTTATTTCTTTTTCTTGTCTGATTTCAGTGGCTGGGTCTTCTAGTACTATGTTGAATAGAAGTGGGGAGAGTGGACATCTTTGCCTTGTTCCTGATCTTTCAGTTTTTTACCACTGAGTATGTTAGTATAGCTTTGACATGTATGGCCTTTATTATGTTTATATGTGTTCCCTATATACCCACTTTGTTGAGCATATTTATCATGAGTGGATATTGAATTTTGTCAGATGCTTTTTCAACATATATTGATAGGATAATGTTTTTTATCCATCCTCTTGTTCATGTGGTACTTCACACTGATTTATGACTTTTGAAGAAGCTTGCATCTTTGGAATAAATACTACTTGGTCATGGTGAATGATCTTTTTAATATGGGATGGGATAGGTGGTTATTACCTTAGTTGGTGCTTTTCCAGCAGTGGGCTGTGTAGCTAGCAAGGTGTGGTACACAGCAGCCAGTTGCTTCTCTATCAAATTGACCTGGACATCTGCTCCTTTTCATAGTTGTGACCAGGCTCCGGCCAACAGCAGAAGTAGCAGCAATGGCAGAAGCAGCAGCCTTAGGCTCGGGCAACAGGCTGGGGTTGGCCCAGCCAGCAGTGGTGGTGGTGCCTCCACGACCACACGAATGTAGACACATGTCCCTCAGTGCGAGTGCCACTTCTCCCCATTATTTCTTGGGGTGGCCCACCCAAAGGTCGAACCCATTATAACATATTTTGGGTTCAGAGAAATCCTGCCGACTACACCAGGTCTAAGTCTGGGGAGAGGAAATCCTGGGGTAAAATACCTGTAAAAACCGAAATCAGTCAAAGGTAGAAATAAAGTTTAAAATCCGTTTATTGCTCACAAACTGCAGTCCAGGCCATTCTCTCTTTCCTGCTCTAGCAGAAGCAAAACCAGCCCTCTGCCTTACCTCTCAGGTACAGATAAGTTCTCCTTGCCCACGTAAGTTACCCATTGATATGGAGATGAACTCTCCATCCCTGAGGAACGGTGAAAATGCACTAAAGCCATACTTCTCTCCACCACTGAACACGTATTAAAGCGCAAATGTTCTAAAGCCAGACGAGATATTCTGGAAATGTTACAATTTTACCCACAAAAGCATAATCTCTTTTTATCAAGAAATTTATTCACATTGCTTGCAGATTTTTGCTTAAAGAATGCATATTTTGAAGACATTTGAACATTACCCACATTTAAGTTTGTTAGCATGACACACAACGTGTTCCTATTACTAATTGATCATAGTTCCTTTAGATGTATAAAATGGGTAGAAAATCTTTAACTGTATTTTACAATGAAGTGAGAGCAGGCACAAGTACTACTTCAAAAGCAATTATTTAAGAACTAACATTTTTGTGTAACAATTGTCAGTAAAATTCACTATCCATAGTTGTGCTTGCTTTGTTCTGTGGCTTAGTCTCTTTCATTGTATTTTATTTCAAAACCAAAAAGGGGCAGCAAAACCAAAAACTATTCAGAATTCACGGTACTCTAGGTAGCCACACTTCAGTTTCCAGATCTCTCCTGAGAAGAATTTAAAAAATATATTATTTTGTCTTTATTTGATGATACGTAAAGTTTAATTTTATATTTCACAATATATATATCATTTTTACAGTGTCTTTTGAGGCATAAATGAGAATGTATGTTTTTCTTTCTAATCTTTAGATATACATCTAGGTCTAGGACTTGATCCTGATATTGACTTAAAATACTTGGTAGCATGCTTACACTAAGATGAGCAGAACTGTGTCATGCATATTTGCATACACATCAATCTTAACTTCAGTTTTTTTTAATACAACATTAAGGATATACCAAGGAAGCTTGAGAAAGGAGGATGCTAATGAGTCTTTTTACACATAACAAATAGACTTCTGTGATACCAAAAAGGGAAAAAAATGCATGCATTCCTGGGTGATTTACAAACATATTGGAAACAAGTATAGATCTTCACATTTGAAACAGTTCAATGTGTTTTATTTTAAGCTTTAACAGCTTTTCTGCTTATGTTAAATGAAAAACTTGACATCGCAGATTCAGTATATTATGGGAAATGTGGAAAGTGTAACTTAATCATCACAATCTGTCCTGAAGGAATCTTGTACAGGCATGTACCAATACTCAAGGAGTGATCTGGCTCCATTACTTGGAAATGATTACACCAGATCTCATAACTTATTAGTCAGAACTCTATAATTGTTCATTTGTTATTAGTAGCATAAATTTATTATTTGAATAGAAATAGATTTGTATGTAATGGGAAAATTTTGAGTAGAATTACAAATGTAATTCCTATCATAAAAATCAAGATATTTTTTTGAATAGGGTCATACCTCCTTTACTTTACCCACTGAAAACCGCAAAGCCTTAGCGATCACTGCCTAATAATGCTTTCACCAGCTTCAAACCAACTTAGCATAATCAATCTTCACATCTCCCTGTCTCATTATTAAGGATTTATTAACCTCTTTTCAGATACTTTTTGCCCAGCATGATGTAACAAAAACAACAAAGCATGAGGTTCCCTTTAGTTAAATAACTTTCCCCAAATAAACACAACAAACAGAAAAGATCACCAAATTATTTTGATCCTGCTTGTGTTCAAAAGACAATTCTGTATTTCTCTTTCTAGTCTTTACTGTATCTCACTAAATCTCACATGCAGTTGCTACTTGCTGCTCTCACTTTTGTTTCCTGTGTAATCTCTATATGCCAGTCAAGTTAGTCAAATACTGGCCTGAATATGCTGTGCACTTTTCTGCTGCCAGGCCTCTGGCTCAAAATTGCCACTCTTTTACTCAGGCAAGACCTTCATAAGGGGCCTCTCCGCAGCCAGATGCTAACTACTTTCACTCTCCCCGTTTCTTTGTCAAGTCACTGTGAGCTGTAATCTAGAACCGACCTTGAAACTAACACATTACGAGCAGCTTCTTCTTATTGACTCAGTTCCTGACCCCAGATATCCTTTTTCTCGGTTTTCATTGCACTTATCAGATTTGGTAAATGGCCTTTGCTTTTCCTGGTGTTTAACCTCTCTTCATAGTCTACTTTTGATTTGGCTCTTCCTGTGTTCCTTCTAACATCCTAGGGAAATCTAGCTGGGGCAAGTAACAGCAGCTAAAACATTTATAAGCTTTTGTTCACCTTGTTCTCCACTTCTTAAATGCCTTTCTCACTCTTTTCTACTCATCCAGCTCATGTCTATACTTCATGGTTAATAAGCTCGCCTATATTCGTTCTGTATCCTTCTAAGGCTACCTTGGTTTTTGTTTTTTGCCCTTGTTGCTTTCACTGTGACTATGACAGTGATGTTGACAGTGGTCGTGGGGCTGCTTCTGCTGCTGGTGATTATGACATCTAACCTTTAATGAGTATTTCCTATTGCATTTTAAAGCACCTATTTGAATTTGGTACTATTTCACAGATGGAAAGAGTTAAGCAGTAGGGAAGTTTATTAAGTGACTGTCAAGAAATTTAAGTGTTGTGAATGAAACTGAGCATTGATCTGAGCAAAAAGCCTAAGTTCTTAATGACTACACCATGCTGACTCCTCTCAAATTTTATTTTTATAATACAATTAATGTAATATGCAATGATACATTTTTAACATCTGCTATAACTATTTTCATTTACTATAATTCAATACATACAGTTTCTTTCACCAAATTTTCATAACGTCATGCAAAAAATTATCTGACCTTATTTAACATATATGATTTTATATATAGTTTGCATTAGTTTGCTAGGACTGCCACAATAAAATACCACAGACCTTGTGACTTAAAAAACATAAATTTATTTTCTAATAATTCTGGAAACTATAAATCCAAGATCAAATACATGTTAGAGTCCTTAATGTATCATGTATAGTGTATAAATGTATAATGTAAAGAGTCCTAAAAGTATATTATCCTAAACATCAGTAATAAATATGCTTTTGATGCTGGGGTTCTTGTTTGCAGAGTCGAAGAGTGAACTTAGCAAACGCCCAAGGTAGGAGAGCAGGGGTAGAGGCTTTTATTTAGAGATAAAGTTAGAGGACGTAACTCCTGGGTCACATCAGGAGGGGCAAGAGAGTCCGTGGTTGGCTCGTTGTCTAGAGCTCTTATGCGTGATTGAGGATTTTCAGGAATAGGGGTAAAGGGTTAGGGGTGCAGACTGGTCCCAGAATGCTCATCATTTTTGATGAGCAACAGAAGAAATTTGCTGCTCTGATTCTTTCTCAGGATAACAGTTTTCCTCTGGGAGCATGTCAATTAAGACTGCCTGCCCTGCGCTGAAGGTGGACTGGGTTTTTGCCTGTTTGCTAAAGTGTGTTAAGAATCTTACTTCTTAACTTCTTGGGCTCTTTATAGTTGGGCTTGCTTACTAAATTCATCTTTTTACTAGGTTGCAGATTACTTGATTAGCATTAGAGAAGGAAATATAGCACATATGTACACTTAAAATAACCTAGGCCTTTTAGCAGGCTAAGGTAAATTTTACAGTGTCATGATCTAAATTGATACAGTGAAGTCATAGGTTATGCTGAGACATTTCTCTTTATCTGCAGAACACTCAAACATTCCAGGCCAAGTTGCTCCCGGCCTTTTGAGCTTTAACTGATCTCACTGAAGATGTCTATATTCCTAGTCTGGTATCTTTACCCTAGAGAATGAGTGTGACTCTGACTTTGCATAATGCTTAACACAGTTTCGATAGGGACTTCTTGGCATATTGTTACATTGTTCTGACTGTAATTGTCTTGTTCTGCTTTTTCTCTGGAGACTGTCACCCTACTCTGCCTAAACCCATGGTCCCTATCTCACCTTTACAGACGGCCATAAGCTTTGGGTTTAGTGGAAACCTTGTAGACTCTTGCTTTATATTACCTATATATAATATTTCTTTTCAAATAACAATTTCAGTCATTTAAAACAGTGTATCTTAAAATATGATAACCTGTGATTAATTAAAGTATTTATTTTATGCAAAACGATAGATACCTCATTTCTTAAGAGAAAATTCTCTATCTACTCTAGGTTTAGAATGTTGGCTTACACCCAGAATCAAAATATCTGCATGATGGCAAACCTCTCAATATGTACCACAGTTATGTTAGCAAGAGAAAACTTTAAGTTTGTGATTTGTTTCTGAGGTTCATTTTGTCCATTTCCATGACTCCACATGTAGTAAAGTTCAAGCTGCAGTAGCATTAAAATGTACATAAATTAATGCATTCATCAGTCATTTACTGGGTGCCTTCTATTTTCCAGGTAAAGCACATAGGTAAAGCTTTAATAGCTCTCCAAGAAAGAGTCAGTACAAAAATTTTATTTAAGCAATAAGGTTGTCCCCTGGATTTCAGAAAGTAATGTTTCTCTGATGGTCAAGTATCACTAAGTATCAAAAACAAAACAGAAATTAATTTTTTGGGTGCAGCTTTGTATTCCTTCAGTAAGAACATCATCCTTTCTATAATGAGTTTTGAAAACTTATTACATGAAAACATATTATATCCTTCTAATGGAGCACCATTAGAAGGCTGAGTTTCCATTTAACCTCCATGGCTCACTTGAAAAATAGAATGAACTTGTGACAAAAAAAATCAAAAAGGGTTATGAAGCTCTTAGAGAACAGAAATGCATAAATATTAAGTTATACACTCTCTGTTAGCACTTCGTCACTCTGCACTTTTACAACATTTGAACTATGGTGAAAGGCACACTCTCTAATGTAATTGCATTCAGATTTCCAGCTGTGAACTAGGACGCTTCTCTGAGGCTCCCCAAGAATTCTTTACAGAATACACATGTTTTAATTTTTTTAATTTATATTGCCAAGTAGCCTTCTAAATAGGCTGCCAAAATTAACACTCACACTGATTTCTTGAAGATAAAGCCTTCCATTCTTTCTCAAAATAAAATAGTTACAAAATAGTTTTACAGCAAATGGAATCTCAAAGATTTATTTTTCTGATGTCTGTTTTAAAAACTGCTACTCAGGAAAACACAGGAACCTCAAATATTTTACAATGAAATAAAATCAGACAATCTAAGCTTCTGTTATGACAGCACAATGGTTGAATAAGGAGCTCCAGACTCTTGTTCCCCACTGGAAACATGAAGTAAATAATCACAGACTGATTAAAATAGCTTTATGGGAGCTCTGGAAACAAGGCAAAGATATGCAGCAACAAAACAAATGCCCAAGGAAGGAAAAGTCACTTTCAAGTCAGTAGGAAGTTTCATGGCCTTGATGCTTGCTCTTGTACCACCCCCTTCCCATGGTGGCATGGCATAGTTGGAGGAATGCAACTTATTTTTTTTATTTCCCCTTCAAGATACAAGGACAAGAGTTGAACTTGTTTGAAATATTCTGTCCTGTCGCTAAGCTACCTAAGAAACTGATTTCAGTGTTGCCTAAATCATAACTCAGATGAGAATGGCAGCATAGTTTGGATCTGAGGTTGGAAAACACAGGAGAGAGTGGCAGACACCATAGCACATGAAAACTGCAGGGGGGCTGGAGACCTACAGACACCTGGGGGTAACAGATTATGAAGAAAGGAATAAATAGAATATTTAAGGCCTCAAGAAGCAGGGGTGAGACTTAGACAAATTAAGACATGCATAAGCAGCCATGTTCATGAGAGAATGGGGTAAAAAGCACATGTGCAAGCCCACAAAAATTGCATACCCAGAAAAGGCCTGAGAAGTCCTTAAATCTTCATGTTGGGCTGATTAGTGAAAGATATCTCCCACACAAAGCCATTATGCAAAGATTAGGAAAGGTGCCTGTTTTCCCAAAACCCAATTTTAACAAGAGATCACCAGGCAGATAAAGAAACGTGGAAACAGGGCTCATTAAGAAGGAGCAAAATAAACATCCAAAAACTGACTCTAAAGAACCACAGATTTGAGACTTTTTAGATGAAGAATTTAAACAACTATTTTAAATATCCTCAAAGAGCTAAAGGAAAAAACTTAGCAAAAGAACTAAAGGAAATCAGGGAAACAATATATAAACAAAATAAGAATATCAACAAAGAGATAGAAATTATAAAAAAGGGCAAAGAAAAATTGGAGCTGAAAAATATAATTCTTAATTGAAAAGTTCACTAGAAGGCTTCAGCAAGAGACTTGAACCAGCAAAAGAAAGAATCTGTGAACAGAGTATATGAAATTATCAAATCTGAGACATGCCAAGAAAAAATAATGAAAAACAATGAATATATCCTTAGAGACTTGTGTGGCATCATCAGACAGAACAATATATGCATAATGAAATCCCAGACGGAGAAGAGAGAGTACAAGGATCAGAGAGCTTCTTTGAAGAAATAATGGCAGAGAATTACCCAAAGTTGAAGAAAGATATAGATTTAAAATACAAGTAGACAAATGACTCCAAGTAAGATAAACCCAGAGACTCAGATAAGACACATTGTAGTCAAAACATCAAAAGTAAAAGACAGAGCATCTTGAAAGCAGCAAAAAAGAAGTAACTCATCAATATAAGGAATCATCAATCAGTGGTTCCCTCAGCAGAAACTTTGCGGACTGGGATGATAACATTTTTTCCTTTCAGCAGTTTAAATATATCAGCTGAAAATTCTGTATCTGGCAAAACTGTCCCTCAAAAGTGGGGGATAAATTAAGATAGTTCCAGTAAACAAATACTGAGACACTTTATTACCACTAGATTTGTCTAACGAGAACTGTTAAGGGGAGTCCGTCAAGTTGAAATGAAAGGATGCTGGACAGTAGCTTGAAGCCAAACAAAAATACAATGTCCTCAGATAAAGGAAGATGCATGACAAATATAAAAATCAGTATTATTGTAAATATTGGTTCATAACTCTACCTTTTATTCTTCTACAGTATTTGAAAGTCAAATAAACACAATTAGAAATCTATGGGTATGCAGTACATTAAAATGTAATTTGTGGTGTCTGTAACAGAAAGGGAGGAGCATAACAGTTTCTCTATGTGACTGAAGTTAAGTTGGTATCAGATTACAAGATTGTTATGACTTTACAATGTCATATGTAACCTCCATGGTAACCACAAAGAAAACAGCTATAAAACACCACAAATGGAAATGGGGAATCAAAACATTTTACTACAAAAAAATCAAATAAACAAGAAAGAAAGGCAGTGATGGAGTACATGAGGAACAAAAAGTTATTATAACACATACAGAAAACAAAGAACGTAATAGCAATTTTAAGACCTTTTCTATCTGTAATTACTTTAAATATGAATGGATTAAGCTTCCCTATCAAAGGACATGGATTGGCAGAACAGATATTTTTAAAAGATTTTTCAATAGATTATTTTATACTATCTGGAAGAAATTCACTTCAGATTAAGAACAGTCAAGGATGCAATATATATTTCATGTAAATAGCAACCAAAAAAGAGCGGGAGTAGCTATATTGTATCAAACAAAATAGGATAAGTCAAAAGCTATTACAAAAAACAAACGAGATGATACTGATAAAAGGGTATACTTATTTATTAATAAGATATAAGAATTATAAAGATAGAAGCAACAAACACCAGATCTCCTAAATATATGAAACAAACACTGACAGAATTGAAGGGAGAATTAGATGGAGCTACAATGATATTAGATGGAACTATGTAATATTGATACCCCAGTATAAATAATCCAAAGAACAATCAGACATGACTTCAATAAGGAAATAGAGGACTTCAGCAGTACTATAGATTAATTGACCAAACAGACCTACAGAGAACAGTCCACCAAATAATAGAAAAATACAGATTTTTCTCAAGTGCATGTGGGATGTTCCCAAGATTAGCTCGTACTTTGACTGCAAAATTTAATACATTAAAGATTTAAATGATGCAAAGTGCCTTTTCTGATAACAATGACATGAAAACAAAAATTAATAGAAGGAAAATTAGAAAATCCCCCAATATGTGGAAATTTCAAGACACACTTAAACCATCAATAGGCCAAACATAAAATCACAGGTGTAATTAGAAAATATCTTGAGTCAATGGAAATGAAGCCTCAGCATACCAAAACATACAGGATACAGCAAAAGCAGTGCTAAGAAGATAATTTGTAGTTATAAATGCTTACATTAAAAAAGAAAAAGGACGCCAAATAAAAATCTAACTTCATTCCTTATGTTACAAGATTAAATTAAAGATACTTTTGTATCCTTAACCAAATTAGGCTGAAGAACATTCACAGAATAAAATTATTTCCTGGCCAGAACTTCCCAAAACATATTCTTCCTTTACAATATGCCCATTCTAATACATGGTGGAGTATATGTGAGGATATCTAAGATAAATAGACATTTGATGTTTGATTGATTCGGTGTCAATCAAACCATTACCTGAGCAGGGTAAAGATTAGGATAAGTGGGTTGACTGAAACCGAAATGCTTTCCAGTCTGTGGTGACAAGGGATTGTTCCTTTCCAAAACAGATGAAAACAGGCTCATTTTGTAGCAGGCAATTTTAGGATATTCATATCATGCTATCCTGATGATCCATATAGTAGAGTAACTTAAAGTCCCAAAGAAGATTCAGAGGTGAATCATTTATTTGAACTAAACAAAGAGTAATATCACCCTGGACCAATTGTATTTTAAAAAGCACAGGCTGACAGAGATGGGTAAGATTCCTCGAGGGAGGAACAACCTAAGACAGGCACAGTTGCAGGGGGGCCATCAGGTGAGAAATTGGGGATCAACAGAGGTGAGGCTTAGAACCTCAGCTCCCCCCCCCCTGTTTTGAGAGAAATCTTCTGCATCCGTGGATGTTTTGTTGCCCTTGTGTAGCTTGGATTAATACTTAGTCTATAGGCACATACCTGATAATCTACATTTGCCCTCTTACAGCACTAAACTATGTTTTCTACCTTTATCTTGCATCTACCTACCACTTCAGCATTTTATTAAAAATAATAATAATAATAATAATAAGGGAGAAATGTGGGATTCACATATAAATCAAGTATAAAAATCAAACGAATAATCATATTTGACCTGATTGTTTATAGTTCATGATGCGTGATCAAAACCGAAAGTTTCTGTGATGATTGCCCTTGCACTGTTCACCATGTAAGAACCTATTCACTATGTAAGAACTTGTTCACCATGCTTCAGAAGATTGGAGACTGTTGAGAATTAGGCTTGGGGTTGATTAATGATTGTGCATTGAGTCCCCTATACAGAATTTTATTGTTGTTAACAACCATTTGATCAATAAATATGACAGATGCCCTCTCAAAAAATAAATAAATAAAATAAAATAGTCATCTGGGACAGCATCAGAATTTAAGGTACCTGAAATGCAGAGATTTGGTGATGATGAAAGGTGATAATTGTCCTCTCTTTTTACGTACTCTCTAGAGCCAACTTCATCTGTTTTTATGGTTTTATTCGGGGACCCATATGCTTATGGTTTCCAAAGCTGTATTTACAGCTTTGAACATACTCCTCAGTTCTATGCTTAAATTTTAGTTGCCTACCAAAATATCTACCTAAATATTTCAGAGGCTTATAAAAATTTACATGTCCAAAATTAAAATAATCATCTTAATAATCTATTTCTCCTCTGCCCTCTAGATGTCTCTGTTAAAACTTCCTTCTCTCTTCCCCTCCTTATTTATTAGTTAACACATCAATTTTACTCCCTGCATATTTTTAAAACTTTTCTTTTCCATCCCCCCTTGCCACCATTTATCAGGGCCTCATCAACTCACCTGTCTGGAGAATTGTAAATTACCTTACAAACTAAATTAGTGTTTGTGGAGTTTTTACAGTTTTAAGCACCTTATTTCAAGTTTTAATAAGAGGAAATAGGATTATAAAAAGATTCAAACTACTACTGTGGAAGTGGAGTCATAGTTTACAAAGATAAAATGGAATAGGGTGTATCTGATCTCTTGTTTATACACTCCGGTAGGCACCCCTTATATCATTTATAAAAATTGTAATTAAACAATAGTAATTATGTAATTTTTAAAAAAGCACAGGCTGAATTGGGGGTGGGGGAACTTAAAATTAATCTTAACTGGGTGGTTGGAAAATGATGCCTGGAAGCAAGAAAGGTAACAATCAAAGTATCTAAGTGTGTTCATCCAACCATCAAATTTTTAAGTTTCTACTGATTGTAAGCCTCTATGTGCTTGTGTTAGTGTTTAAATTCTGCTGTTGTGTGATGTTGAAAGGACATATAAACAGCTTCCCTTATTGTAAATTCAACAGTTACCATATTTGCCTAAATAGTGAAAAGGTACAACTTCTAGTTAGAAGATGAGTAAGTTTTGGGGATCTAATGTACAGCATGGTAACTATACTTAACAATACTGTATTGGACACTTGAAAATTGCTGAGAGAGTATGTCTTAAATGTTCCTGCCACACACACAAGATAGTAACTATGTGAAGTGTTCGGTGTTCTAACTAAACTTATTGAAATCATATACAATATATATTTTCAAATAATCATATTGCACACCTAAAATTATTCAATGCTATATGTCAATTGTATCCCATTAAATCTGAGAAAAGATATAAAAGATGGAAGTTGTATATTTTCTTAATGGGATTCACATGTAGAGTGTAACCAAACTCTCAGGCTTGAGATTCTTCAAGAAATATTTCTCATATGTTATGAGTACCTTGATAACTTTCAAACTTGAAAAATATTTTAAATCATGCCTACAATTTCATGCCTAATGGCAAAGCTGTGATATCAATAAAAATCAAACAAAGGGTGGTATTTTGAAGTTTATGATTGTTCATATGGCAGTTACCAGTAGCCCTGCAGCTAAACCATACCCCTTTATGGTTCCATGCCACGTATAAATACTAATCATGACACATCACTTTGATGGGAGGTTAGGTAGTAATCACAGTGAAATATTTAAAATCGGAGGGCAAATTTCAATTTTACTTTAATACAATATATTTCTTGTCGTTGATATGTCTAAATTTCCATGGGACATTTGCACTCACATATTCTCACGCTCACCCTCTTTTAGATTAGATACGCAACACCCTGAAAAAATGGATGTCAGCAAATCTGAGGAGGAGTTCCGTGCTGTAAACCATGCAGAGAAAACTCTCCATAAAATAGAGAACTACTGGAAAGAGAAAAGACTGTGTGATGTGATACTCGTTGCTGGAAACATGCGAATCCCAGCCCATCGGTAAGTATCCTTATGCAGACAGAACATTTGGTGAGTGTAACCAAGTATGAATCAACAAAAATCAGTCCATTGATTACAAATTGGAACACTAAGGAAAACGGATGTTTATCTTCCTGTATTGAAAATGCAGTAGCATATTTGATTCATCGCCCTGTGTGATACTTAAAAGAGTCAAGCTAGGGAGAAATTGATGAACCCTTTAAAAGAAAATCATCTCATTTTACCTTTCTAATTCATAGCACTTTAATGAACTGTGAAAGATTTATGCAGAAAACAGAGTTACCAGTGTTACAAACTTACTGTCTGCACTTCATGCTTTTCTGTGAGATTATGGACTAATTTAAATTCCTGTGAAACATTTCTATTTCCAGGTTGGTCCTCAGTGCTATGTCAGATTATTTTGCTGTGATGTTTACTACCAACATGTGTGAAGCCACACAAGAAGAGGTCAAGATGGAAGGAATTGATCCTAATGCACTTAACTCCTTGGTTCAGTATGCTTACACAGGTAAGTGCTTGGTATGTATTAGCTGATTCAGTCCTCACAATAACCCTGCATTATATACCCACAGTACTATTATTCCTACTCTACCAGTGAGAAAACTGAAGGATAGACCAGTTAAGTAACTATCCTAAGGTAGTAAGGGGAAGAATCAGGATTTAAACTCAGTAGTATAAAAGAGAAAGAGGTAAATAATATGCAATAAAAATTTTTTACTGTGAGAGAATAGAGCCAATATACAAGAATATGTGTCTCTCTCTCATGGTGTGGGTACATTCTCATTTGTAAAAATGAGAGGGGAAGTGGGATATTCCAATTCCATATTAGATTTTTAGTCAGTCTCTTCCTTGGAAATAATCATATCATATTTACCCAAACTATAAAATAAAGGTACCCAAGATGAATTTGGGGTCAACAAGTATTTATTTATTCACTCATTCGTGCCAATTTAATTGAGTAATATTTGACAAATAAAATTGTACATACTGAAAAGTATACAATGTAATGATTTGATATGCATATACATTGTTGAACCCTTACCAAAGTCATGAAAATTAAGGCATGGCAAATAGTGAACTATTTTCCATGGTGAGAATGCTTAAGCTATACTCTGAGACAATTTTCAAGAATACAATAACCAATGCCATGTTGCTATCTGTAGACATCACACTGTACATTGGATCCTCACAACTTATTCCTCTTGTAACTGAGTTTGTACCCTTTGTATTTCTTCGTTTCCCCTTTCAGCCTCTGACAACTACCAATCTACTTGTTTCTATAAAATCAGCACTTTTTTTTTAGATTCCACATACAAGTGATATTCTACATTATTTGTCTTTCTCTTTCTGGCTTATTTCACTTAACATAATGCTCTCCAAGTTCATCCATGTTGTCACAAATGCCAGGCTTTCTATCATTTTCATCACTGAATAACATTCCATTGTGTGTGCACACATACACACACACACATATACATACACACATATACAAACCACAGTTTCTTCATCCATTCATCTGTCAAAGGACATTTAGGTTCCATATCTTGGCTATTGTGAGTAATGCTGCAATAAACACAGAGTGCAAATATCTCTTGAAGATCGTGATTTCATTTCCCTTGAATACATAACCAGGAGTGGGATTGCTGGATCATGGGTTAGTTCTATTTTTAAATTTTTGTTCAAGAACCTCCATACTGTGTTCCATAATGGTTGTGCCACTTTACATTCCCACCAACTGTACAAGGGTTTCTTTTTGCTCCAAAGCTTGAGCAACATTGGTTATCTCTTCTCTTTTTGATAACAGCCATCCTAACAGGTGTGAGAGAGTATCTCATGGTTTTGAGTTGCATCTCCCTGGTGTTTGGTGATGCCCGGCACCTTTTCATGTACCTATTGCATCATTTGTATATCTTCTTTGGAAAATGTCCATAGAGGTTCTTTGTCAATTTTTTAATCAATAATTTTCTTTTGTGCTATTGAGTTGTATGAGACCTTAATACATTTTTATTATTAACCTGTTACCAGATATTCAGTTTGAAAATATTTTTCTCATTCTATAGGTCTTCTATTAAATTTATTTTTATTTCCTGTGGTGTGAAAAAGCTTTTTAGTTTAATGTTGTGTCACCTGTTTATTTTAGCTTTTGTTATCTGTATTTTGGTGGCTTACCCAAGAAATCATTTCAAGATTAAGGAGCTTTTATTTTGCTGTTTTCCTATAGTAGTTTTGTGGATTCATTCATTAAGCAATAAATATTCTTAATAACCAGGATAAGTTTCAATGTCTATAGTAGGTGAATCTTTAGATCTGAATCTAAGAATAGTTCATACTTCTCTGGGTCTCATGAGATATGGACAGGGCTCTCCCTTCAAAATCCAGGACAAGAACAACACAGAAAAGTGTGCTGACAGACCGGATTTGTTCACAACATATTTTAGAGGTTGAACCAAATATAGATAATCTATCAGTATGTATTATTCTTTTCTTTATGGTTATACAACCATATGGAATCTATATGAAGGTATTTTAAAAGGCAAACTTACAAAGGAAGAGTTTATAATTTATATAATCCTTCTGAAATATCATACCTTGTAATTTACCTATATTGCTTGGCCAAAACAAATAGGAATATAACTTATCAAAAAAACATAACATTTTCAATAATTCATCAATAGTGGTTGTTCCAAAAATAGCACAGCATACCAATACAGAGGAAATACCTTAAATAGCTATTTATTATATAAATAAATATGTGTTTATTGCAGCATATCAGTACACAGGAAATAGCTTAAGTAGCTCTGATCTCATTTTTAAAAATCCTTTACAGATAGCCTTTACATATATTATCAGAGCCTGCTTTTTATACCTACAAAAGTAACCATATAAGCAGTTGTTTATTTGTAGACTCTGAGCAGCGTTTTCTTTCTTTTGAGACAGTCCAGGTGTCAATTACTGGCAAAATATTTAGGAAAAGTCATCCTTATCAGCTAGTAAATGGAGACTTTAAAAAACAGACGTATAACCTCAATGCTCTTATTTGCCAAGATGTTTTACCACACAAATGACAGCTACCTCTTTGGCCAATTGTATGATCCTTATATAATGATATAATGCTCCTTGAGTCATGATATAGACATGTTTTTTTTTTTTTTTTTTTTTTTTTTTTTTTTTTTTTTATGGTCAATTTATTTTATTTATTTATTTTTTTTTTTTTGAGAGGGCATCTCTCATATTTATTGATCAAATGGTTGTTAACAACAATAAAATTCAGTATAGGGGGGTCAATGCTCAATGTACAATCATTAATCCATCTCAAGCCTAATTCTCGTCAGTCTCCAATCTTCTGAAGCATAACGAACAAGTTCTTACATGGTGAACGAATTCTTACAGAGTGAATAAATTCTTACATGGTGAACAGTACAAGGGCAGTCATCACAGAAACTTTCGGTTTTGATCATGCAATATGACCTATAAACCATCAGGTCAAATATGAATATTCATTTGATTTTTGTACTTGATTTATATGTTGATCCCACATTTCTCCTATTATTATTATTATTTTTATTTTTAATAAAATGCTGAAGTGGTAGGTAGATGCAAGATAAAGGTAGAAAACATAGTTTAGTGCTGTAAGAAGGCAAATGTAGATGATCAGATGATCAGGTGTGTGCCTATGGACTAAGTATTAATCCAGGCTAGACAAGGGCAGCAAGACATCCACGGATGCAGAAGATTTCTCTCAAAGCAGGGGGGGTGAGGTTCTGAGCCTCACCTCTGTTGATCCCCAAATTCTCACCTGATGGCCCCCCTGCGACTGTGCCTGTCTTAGGTTGTTCCTCCCTTGAGGAATCTTACCCGTCTCTGGCTAACCAGTCATCTTCCGGGGCCATACAGGGAAATGTAAAATTGGTAAGTGAGAGAGAAGCCATATTGTTTGCAAAGGTTAGCTTTTTACTTCTTTGCAGATTTATGCCCTGTGGCTTCTATGCCCAGCACTTGTCTCGAGGTATCTTTACCACCTGGAGGAATTATGATACTCGGTAAATTCGATATGAGGCACGAATTCTATTTAAAGTTTGTAATTAGGAAGGAAGAAGAAAAGCTATAGATGTAGCATATGAAGGAAACTTGGGAGGATTGATTATTTCTTTGACATATCTTCTTGTATAGTACCTTAAGTATGTATAGGTTTTAAACTACTAACTAATTTGCACACACATATTGACATAATAGGAATACGGTGACATAAACAAAGCAAATCTATAATTACCAGCCATCTCCAGTGAAGCCAAGAAAACCATTTAGGCACCCTAGGCATTTGTGAAAATTTATCTATGATATGATGGATATTTTCCAACTGTACTTGAACCATCAGACAAATTAAAGCAGCCCATTTCTGGGATCTGTTCACATCCCATATGTTCTTTTAACCATAGATAGTCTATAGTCATGAGATTTTGGGGTGCTACAACTTGCACCCCTCCCAACTCCTGGTTGAGTTCCAACAGTACAGATCCAGTCAAATTCGTTGTCTCACTGTATGCACATGCCAGACTAGACATCTCCCTCCTCCTTCTTATGGCAAGTCCAGGAGATGGTGGGCTGGATGCAGCCACAACCGCAGCATCGTCCGGATCCCTGTGGAGGCTTTTTGATGATCATCCCCCGGCACGAGTCCTCCAGAGAGTGCTGATGCCGGAAGCTCCTCCTCATATCGTATCTTAGTTCATTTTCTGGGTATCCAAGCTAGGCCTTGATCTTCTGCGTAGAAACAAACAGACCCTTTGCCCACACTTTGACATGCCCTCTATACCACTGTGCAGAACTCATTGGAGGTCAGCACACAGTAACTGCTTTTTTTTTTTTTTTTTTTTTTAATTAAGAGAAAGGAATATTATCAGAAAAGAGTACCTCCATGGCTGATCATCTGACACCCTTTAAGTGATCAACATTAAGGATATTTAAAGCATGCGTTGATCTTTGATTTACCAATAGTTTTATCCTGTTAAGGAGTAATCCCCCTTTTCTTTCTTTCTTTCTTTCTTTTTTTTTTTAATTTTTAATCTACACTTACCTGAAGAATACTATGTTTACTATGCTCTCCCCTATATCAGGTCCCCCCTAACAACCACATTACGGTTACTGTCCATCAGCTTAGCAAAATGTTGTAGAGTCACTACTTGTCCTCTCTGTGTTGTGCAGCCCACCCTCCCCTTTCTCCCTCCCCCCATGCATGCTAATCTTAATACCTCCCTTCTTCTTCCCCCCCCCTTATCCCTCCCTGCCCACCCATCCTCCCCAGTTCCTTTCCCTTTGGTACCTGTTAGTCCATTTTTGGGTCCTGTAATTCTGCTGCTGTTTTGTTCCTTCAGTTTTTCCTTTGTTCCTATACTCCTCAGATGAGTGAAATCATTTGGTATTTCTCTTTCTCCGCTTGGCTTATTTCACTGAGCATAATACTCTCCAGCTCCATCCATGTTGCTGCAAATGGTTGGATTTTTCCACTTCTTATGGCTGAGTAGTATTCCATTGTGTATATGTACCACATCTTCTTTATCCATTCATCTACAGATGGACATTTAGGTTGCTTCCAATTCTTGGCTATTGTAAATAGTGCTGCGATAAACATAGGAGTGCATCTGTCTTTCTCAAACTTGATTGCTGCGTTCTTAGGGTAAATTCCTAGGAGTGGAATTCCTGGGTCAAATGGTAGGTCTGTTTTGAGCATTTTGATGCACCTCCATACTGCTTTCCACAATGGTTGAACTAATTTACATTCCCACCAGCAGTGTAGGAGGGTTCCCCTTTCTCCACAGCCTCGCCAACATTTGTTGTTCTTTGTCTTTTGGATGGCAGCTATCCTTACTGGTGTGAGGTGATACCTCATTGTAGTTTTAATTTGCATTTCTCTGATAATTAGCGATGTGGAGCATCTTTTCATGTGTCTCTTGGCCATCTGTATTTCTTTTTTGGAGAACTGTCTGTTCAGTTCCTCTGCCCATTTTTTAATTGGGTTATTTGTTTTTTGTTTGTTGAGGCGTGTGACCTCTTTATATATTCTGGACGTCAAGCCTTTATCAGATCTGTCATTTTCAAATATATTCTCCCATACTGTAGGGTTCCTTTTTGTTCTATTGATGGTGTCTTTCGCTGTACAGAAGCTTTTCAGCTTAATGTAGTCCCACTTGCTCATTTTTGCTGTTGTTTTCCTTGCCCGGGGAGATATGTTCAAGAAGAGATCACTCATGTTTATGTCTAAGAGGTTTTTGCCTATGTTTTTTTCCAAGAGTTTAATGGTTTCATGACTTACATTCAGGTCTTTGATCCATTTTGAGTTTACCTTTGTATATGGGGTTAGACAATGGTCCAGTTTCATTCTCCTACATGTAGCTGTCCAGTTTTGCCAGCACCATCTGTTGAAGAGACTGTCATTTTGCCATTGTATGTCCATGGCTCCTTTATCAAATATTAATTGACCATATATGTTTGGGTTAATTTCTGGGGTCTCTAATCTGTTCCACTGGTCTGTGGCTCTGTTCTTGTGCCAGTACCAAATTGTCTTGATTACTATGGCTTTGTAGTAGAGCTTGAAGTTGGGGAGTGAGATCCCCCCTACTTTATTCTTCTTTTTCAGGATTGCTTTGGCTATTCGGGGTCTTTGGTGTTTCCATATGAATTTTTGAATTATTTGTTCCAATTCATTGAAGAATGTTGCTGGTAATTTGAGAGGGATTGCATCAAATTTGTATATTGCTTTCGGCAGGATGGCCATTTTGACGATATTAATTCTTCCTAGCCATGAGCATGGGATGAGTTTCCATTTATTAGTGTCCCCTTTAATTTCTCTTAAGAGTGACTTGTAGTTTTCAGAGTATAAGTCTTTCACTTCCTTGGTTAGGTTTATTCCTAGGTATTTTATTCTTTTTGATGCAATGGTGAATGGAATTGTTTTCCTGATTTCTCTTTCTATTGATTCATTGTTAGTGTATAGGAAAGCTACAGATTTCTGTGTGTTGATTTTGTATCCTGCAACTTTGCTGTATTCCGATATCAGTTCTAGTAGTTTTGGAGTGGAGTCTTTAGGGTTTTTTATGTACAGTATCATATCATCTGCAAATAGTGACAGTTTAACTTCTTCTTTACCAATCTGGATTCCTTGTATTTCTTTGTTTTGTCTGATTGCCGTGGCTAGGACCTCCAGTACTATGTTAAATAACAGTGGGGAGAGTGGGCATCCCTGTCTGGTTCCTGATCTCAGTGGAAATGCTTTCAGCTTCTCGCTGTTCAGTATAATGCTGGCTGTGGGTTTATCATATATGGCCTTTATTATGTTGAGGTACTTGCCCTCTATTCCCATTTTGCTGAGAGTTTTTATCATGAATGGATGTTGAATTTTGTCAAATGCTTTTTCAGCATCTATGGAGATGATCATGTGGTTTTTGTCTTTCTTTTTGTTGATGTGGTGGATGATGTTGATGGATTTTCGAATGTTGTACCATCCTTGCATCCCTGGGATGAACCCCACTTGGTCATGGTGTATGATCCTTTTGATATACTGTTGAATTCTGTTTGCTAATATTTTATTGAGTATTTTTGCATCTACGTTCATCAGGGATATTGGTCTGTAATTTTCTTTTTTGGTGGGGTCTTTGCCTGGTTTTGGTATTAGGGTGATGTTGGCTTCATAGAATGAGTTTGGGAGTATTCCCTCTTCTTCTATTTTGTGGAACACTTTAAGGAGAATGGGTATTATGTCTTCTCTGTGTGTCTGATAAAATTCCGAGGTAAATCCGTCCGGCCCCGGGGTTTTGTTCTTGGGTAGTTTTTTGATTACTGTTTCAATTTCTTTGCTTGTAATTGGTTTGTTTAACTTTTGTGTTTCTTCCTTGGTCAGTCTTGGGAGGTTGTATTTTTCTAGGAAGTTGTCCATTTCTTCTAGGTTTTCCAGCTTGTTGGCATATAGGTTTTCATAGTAGTCTTTAATAATTCTTTGTATTTCTGTGGAGTCTGTCGTGATTTTTCCATTCTCATTTCTGATTATGTTGATTTGTGTTGACTCTCTTTTTCTCTTAATAAGTTGGGCTAGAGGCTTATCTATTTTGTTTATTTTCTCAAAGAACCAGCTCTTGGTTTCGTTGATTTTTGCTATTGTTTTATTCTTCTCAATTTTGTTTATTTCTTCTCTGATCTTTATTATGTCCCTCCTTCTGCTGACTTTAGGCCTCATTTGTTCTTCTTTTTCCAGTTTTAATAATTGTGATGTTAGACTATTCATTTGGGATTGTTCTTCCTTCTTCAAGTGTGCCTGGATTGCTATATACTTTCCTCTTAAGACTGCTTTCGCTGCATCCCACAGAAGTTGGGGCTTAGTGTTGTTGTTGTCATTTGTTTCTATATATTCCTTGATCTCTATTTTGATTTGTTCATTGATCCATTGATTATTTAGTAGCATGTTGTTAAGCCTCCATGTGTTTGTGAGCCTTTTTGTTTTCTTTGTAGAATTTATTTCTACTTTCATACCTTTGTGGTCTGAAAAATTGGTTGGTAGAATTTCAATATTGTGGAATTTACTGAGGCTCTTTTTGTGAGCTAGTATGTGGTCTATTCTGGAGAATGTTCCATGTGCACTTGAGAAGAATGTATATCCTGTTGCTTTTGGATGTAAAGTTCTATAGATGTCTATTAGGTCCATCTGTTCTAGTGTGTTGTTCAGTGCCTGTGTGTCTTTACTTATTTTCTGCCCGGTGGATCTATCCTTTGGGGTGAGTGGTGTGTTGAAGTCTCCTACAATGAATGCATTGCAGTCTATTTCCCTCTTTAGTTCTGTTAGTATTTGCTTCACATATGCTGGTGCTCCTGTATTGGGTGCATATATATTTAGAATGGTTATATCCTCTTGTTGGACTAAGCCCTTTATCATTATGTAGTGGCCTTCTTTATCTCTTGTTACTTTCTTTGTTTTGAAGTCTATTTTGTCTGATATTAGTACTGCAACCCCTGCTTTCTTCTCACTGTTGTTTGCCTGAAATATGTTTTTCCATCCCTTGACTTTTAGTCTATGCTTATCTTTGGGTTTAAGGTGAGTTTCTTGTAAGCAGCATATAGATGGGTCTTGCTTTTTTATCCATTCTATTACTCTATGTCTTTTGATTGGTGCATTAAGTCCATTTACATTTAGGGTGACTATTGAAAGATATGTACTTATTGCCATTGCAGGCTTTAGATTCGTGGTTACCAAAGGTTCAAGGTTAGCTTCTTTAGTATCTTACTGCCTAACTTAGCTCGCTTATTGAGCTGTTATATACACTGTCTGGAGAGTCTTTTCTTCTCTCCCTTCTTATTCCTCCTCCTCCCTTCTTCATATGTTGTGTGTTTTGTTCTGTGCTCTTTTTAGGGGTGCTCCCATCTAGAGCAGTCCCTGTAGGATGCCCTGTAGAGGTGGTTTGTGGGAAGCAAATTCCCTCAGCTTTTGCTTGTCTGGGAATTGTTTGATCCCACCATCATATTTAAATGATAGTCGTGCTGGATACAGTATCCTTGGTTCAAGGCCCTTCTGTTTCATTGCATTAAGTATATCATGCCATTCTCTTCTGGCCTGTAAGGTTTCTGTTGAGAAGTCTGATGTTAGCCTGATTGGTTTTCCTTTATAGGTGACCTTTTTCTCTCTAGCTGCCTTTAAAACTCTTTCCTTGTCCTTGATCCTTGCCATTTTAATTATTATGTGTCTTGGTGTTGTCCTCCTTGGATCCTTTCTGTTGGGGGTTCTGTATAATTCCATGGTCTGTTCGATTATTTCCTCCCCCAGTTTGGGGAAGTTTTCAGCAATTATTTCTTCAAAGACACTTTCTATCCCTTTTCCTCTTTCTTCCTCTTCTGGTATCCCTATAATACGAATGTTTTTCCTTTTGTATTGGTCACATATTTCTCTTAGTGTTGTTTCATTCCTGGAGATCCTTTTATCTCTCTCTATGTCAGCTTCTATACGTTCCTGTTCTCTGGCTTCTATTCCTTCAATGGCCTCTTGCATCTTATCCATTCTGCTTATAAATCCTTCCAGGGATTGTTTCACTTCTGTGATCTCTTTCCTGACATCTGTGATCTCCTTCCGGACTTCATCCCACTGCTCTTGCATTTTTCTCTGCATCTCATCCCACTGCTCTTGCATTTTTCTCTGCATCTCATCCCATTGCTCTTGCATTTTTTTCTGCATCTCTGTCAGCATGTTCATGATTTTTATTTTGAATTCTTTTTCAGGAGGACTAGTTAGGTCTGTCTCCTTCTCAGGTGTTGTCTCTGTGATCTTTGTCTGCCTGTAGTTTTGCCTTTTCATGGTGATAGAGATAGTCTGCAGAGCTGGTACAAGTGACCGCTGGAAGAGCTTCCCTTCTTGTTGGTTTGTAGCCTTTTCCTGGGAGAATAGCGACCTCTAGTGGCTTGTGCTGGGCAGCTGTGCGCAGACAGGGCTTCTGCTTCCTGCCCAGTTGCTTTGGGGTTTATCTCCACTGTTGCTGTGGGCTTGGCCTGGCTGGGGCTGTTCCTCCAAAATGGTGGAGCCTCGTTAGAGGGGGAGCAGCCAGGAGACTATTTATCTCCGTAAGGGGCCTCTGTGCTCCCTGCTGCCCAGGGGGTTAGAGTGCCCAGAGATCCCCAGATTCCCTGCTTCTGGTCTAAGTGACCTGTCCTGCCCCTTTAAGATTTCCAAAAAGCACTCTCCAAACCAAAACAACAACAGCAACAATGAGAGAGGGAACAGAAAGGAAAAAAAAAAGAAAAAACACGCGATTTTTTTTTTTTTTTCCTCAGGTGCCGGTCCCAGGCACCCGCGCACTGGTCCTGCTGCCCTGTCTCCCTAGCACCAGGGTCCCTGTCCTTTCAAGGCTTCCAAAAAGCACCCACCCACCGGTCCCGCAGGGAAGGAACGCTCAATATTCTTGGTCCTCAGGCACTGGTCCCACGCACCCGCTCACCAGTCCCGCCGCCCTGCCTCCCTAGCACCGGGGTCCCTGTCCCTTCAAGGCTTCCAAAAAGCACTTGGCAAAAAGAGAGAAAAAAAAGGGGAAAAACGCGCGATTTCTTCCGTCCTCAGGTGCTGGTCTCAGGCACCCACCCACCGGTCCCACAGGGAAAAATGCGGGATATTCTTTGTCCTCAGGTGCCGGTCCCAGGCACCCGCTCACCAGTCCCGCCGCCCTGCCTCCCTAGCACCGGGGTCCCTGTCCCTTTTAGGCTTCCAAAAAGCACTCGCAGAAAAGAGAAAAAAAAAAAGGGGGAAAAACGCGCGATTTCCTCTGTCCTCAAGTGCCGGTCTCAGGCACCCGCCCACCGGTCCCGCAGGGAAAAACGGGGGATATTCTTTGTCCTCAGGCGCCGGTCCCAGCCACCCGCTCACCAGTCCCGCCACCGTGCCTCCCTAGCACTGGGGTCCCCGTCCCTTCAAGGCTTCCAAAAAGCGCTTGCCAAAAAGAGAAAAAAAAAGGGGGAAAAACGCGCGACCTCCTCCGTCCTCAGGCACCGGTCTCAGGCACCCGCCCCCAGGTCTCGCAGGGAGAAACGCGGGATATTCTTTGTCCTCCGGCGCCGTTCCCAGGCACCTCCTCACCGGTCCCGCCACCCTGCCTCCCCAGCAACGGGGGCCCGTCCCTCTAAGGCTTCCAAAAAGCGCTCGCCAAAAAAAAAAACTGCTCCGGTTTCTCTCCACCCGCTGGGAGCCGGGGGGAGGGGCGCTCGGGTCCCGCCGGGCTGGGGCTTGTATCTTACCCCCTTCACAAGGCGCTGGGTTCTTGCAGGTGTGGATGTGGTCTGGATGTTGTCCTGTGTCCTGTGGTCTCTATTTTAGGAAGATTTTTCTTTGTTATATTTTCATAGCTCTATGTGTTTTTGGGAGGAGATTTCCACTGCTCTACTCACGCCGCCATCTTGGCTCCCGCCTAGACATGTTTTTAAATAAGGTTTAGATGCAGGTTTAAGATGGTAAAGAAATAACAATTTGCTCTTTGTAATGATAGTATTCACTGTTCATTTGCTACAGTTGTTTTTGATAATCTAGACTGGCTCCCTTCATCCATCTTGTTAATGTTTATACAGATTCCCTAAAAAGATATTTCCTGAGTGGTTGTTGTACATTAGAAAAGACAGCCCTGCTAATGAGAGAATTGAAAAATTTCCAGTTAGCATATGTGTGCCTTATTTCATGGGACATATAATCATTATTTTTTCAAAACATCTAGGTGTTCTGCGATTGACAGAAGATACTACCGAACATTTGCTGGGTGCAGCTTGTCTTCTGCAGCTGACTCAAGTCATTGAAGTCTGCTCCAATTTTCTTACGAAGCAGCTCCATCCTTCAAACTGCTTAGGGATTCTGTCATTTGGAGATGCCTGTGGCTGCACAGAGCTCCTGAGAGTGGCACATAAGTACACAATGGTAAAATCATCTGCTTCAAACTAACTTATATAACACAGTATGTAACTTACGGATTTGTTTACTTATATACATATATGTGTGTATATCTATATATATATGTATATATGTGGGTGTATGTATTTATACATCTATGAATATATATGTGTATATACATAAAACCTTTCAAATGCAAAGATTATAATGTTGGGATAAAATTAAAAAGCAATATAAACATACAATTTGCAAATGACTTGCATCTAATGGTAGCATATGAAAGTATTTGTCTGGTTGAACTGTACTCAAGTTTCTCATTTTTGAAATTAAAAAGGTTTAATTAAATGTCAAAAGCTAAATAAATGGAAATTCTGCCAAACAAGTACATACTTCAAGTAGAACCCATAGTAGATAGGAAAATAAAGTTTCCCTGATGTTTTTACACTATTAGAACTTTAATGTATAAAATCACACAAATTATGATTTCTAATGAAAGTTTAATGTTCAATAAGGAAAAACAAATATTAATAGACCAATATTAACTGGAAGAACTTGAGAACTATCAAAATTAGTAAATGAGCCAATTCTTTTTAATGGACTTCTTATGTCCTAGTAAAAACATATATTTTGGTTAAAAACAATTTTCAGTTCAATCCTTTAACTTACCTAACTTAAGATCTTTTTCAATTCTATTAGTAGAATTGTAATAATTGAACATGTTTGTATGTGTTGATTCTTTGAAAGTTGCATGGGATAAGGCTACATTTATTCAGTTAGATGGCAGTGACATGAAGTACAGATTTCTGTAGGGAGGCAAGAAAAAGTAGAAGATATTAAATTACCATTAATGGTAATATTTCCCTGATGCAAAGAAGAAAATGAATGTTTTAACTTCTGAAGTCACGAACAACACAAGAAATGGATCTTTCTGTGAAAGCCAGTCAAAAGATAAATATTTCAAGCTAAGAAAATTGGTAGTTATTTAAAATTCAAAAATAAAACACAAATATATAAAGAAAGCAATAGAAAATCACACATAAACAGAAACAAATAAAATTAACATTACAGTTTTAGGTTTGAGATGCATTTAAATAAAGAGTATTTTCTAGAGTTTCTATGAAGACCTTAAAATGTTTAAATTTCTAATACTGGAATTCTCAAAATATTTCTTCTAAACCTTCTTCTTTCTTCTTCCCAGCCCTGGTTATTGTTCAGAATTTGAAGTTTCGAACATATTCCTCAAATGTGGATAGCCATATTATAATGGATTGGCATTTTTGACGTGTCTCTTAATTATGCTATTTATATTCCTATATCCTAAATACAGATGCCATATAATCTATAGGAACACCAGTTATATAATTCAAAGGTTAATCCTACACAAAACTAAACAAGAAATCTTCCCTGCTAAATTACCTAAATTCTTGAACTAAGTATTAACAGTTTCCTGTCTGGTACCTTACTCTTGCAGACAAAACATATTCTGATAAACAGCTTGAATTATTTCTGTTGCTCAAAATGAACTTGTCTTCCTTTTCCTATTATGTGACTGAAACTGAGCGTTAGTGCAGGATGTGCATCAAAACACAATACTGCGGTCTCCTTAAATCCCCCTTCTTTAGTTTTTTTAGAAAATAGGTAAAGATCTTGTTGTAATAATGCTTTTGTAATACACTATTGATAGTATAAAATGCAAATAAGTTTAATGTCTTGGAATAATGTTAAACTCCAAGAATTAATTACAGTCCCTTGATTTGTAAACTGAGTAAACAGATTGCCCTCCCTAATGTGAGAGAGCTTCATCCAGAAACTCCCTCACAGACACACTCAAAATAGGATTTCACCAAAAGTCTGGACACTCCACGGCTCAAGGTGAGACGTAAAATTAAGCATCATAATTATATAAGCAGTAGCCGGCATCAGTGAAACCTTCAGCAAGTGTGCTATATTCATTTAATACGTTTTACAACAGTGTGTAGGTGTAGATTTAAAAAAATGAATACGAAACCAAAGGCACAAAAGAAGACTGTTAGGAAGGTTCATGGAGAAGAGTGTTTACCTTGAAATTAGGAGCAAGATAATTCTAATATAAGGCAATTTAGAATTAATCTTGACACACTAAATATTTCTCTACAGTATTGGGTATGGCAGTGCCATATGTAGATACTTTAGACCAACACACGGTTATTTTTTATTTAGATTAATTCACTGTTTTGCCAAACAATCTTCAACAGTCTCATTAGGCAGGCCCTCTGAAGCCACAATCGATTCAAAAAATCTAATTTCTGATTATATCTAAATATGACCCTAATATAAAGCATTTAAATCATTTCTTAGCTTTCTCAAATCGGCCACCTCCCTTCCTTCCTCCTTCACTCCCTCCCTCCCGCCATCTCATTTACTTTCTTTTTTCCTTTTCTTTCATTAGAGACTGGATAGAAAGGAAAAGGAGGTATGGAGTCTTCTATAGTATTGACACTATACTATTCAGAGTGTACATATAGTACCAGTAATGGGCAAGCACAAATTTTGGAGTGCTTTATCTTTTTCTTAACCCTTTTACAAAAATTATGTCACTTATGAAAAGCAGTTTCAGTACCAGACAAAATGAAGTAGACAAAATGAAGGCTTAGGTCTGAATCCATACTTGCCGTTTACTGCACAGGAGATCAAACAGTTCACATAGCCTGTTTTCTCCTCAGAAGAATTCCACCTCCCTCAAAATCTGATTGCTGACAACAGTATTCATGACAGAAACCAGAAAAGTGTGTGACGTACTGTACAAATTTGATGTACTATGAGTTGTAGGAACAGTTCTAGTTCTATTCTTTTGCTATAGGTGAGAGGGTTTTCCTCTGGAGACATGTGTTACAGTAAGATCATCAGGTCTTTCTCAATTGCTTACTTCATTCACAAAAGGGCTCTTGGTCTAAACAAGCAAGTTAACTCAGATTTTATGGAATCAGAGCTTCCTGATGGGTATATCATACTTGATATATTTTTCTACTAGGCTAACTCAGTTGCCCAGTGACAAACTCAGAGTGGAGCTGTGGGAGTGTTTGATTTATCCAGATCTTCCAGTTATTCAGAGGCTGTCTCTGGCTTCTTCTAGAATATCTATTTAGTGGGCTACATAAATTGCTAACCAGACATGTTTATCTCCACTTCAGAAGTATAGTTCATTGCATTGAAAAGGAGATCCTTACTGAGAAAAATGTTGGAAATGATAATTGTGTTGTCACAGAAAATGTATGACCTTATAAATCAGAAAAAATAGAGTTGTGTTTTGAGAGGTAAAAAATGAAACACAGCTGCCTGAAATTTGGACTTGACAAAATACAAGAGAACACCATGACAGAAGGAAAAAATGGAGATATAATATATAAAAATTGAGAGTCCCAGTGTCCCCCAAAAATAATTCCACAGGAGTCCCTTTTAGATTATCCTGAATCTGGAGATTGTTGTCCATTATGAAAGAAACCTTTGCCTTGGTTAATAGAAGATCTGTTTTGCTATAAGCGAAAAGACGTTTTCATCCATTTCGTCCTCTCATCTCAGAGGAATTCAGCATGTTCGACCCTCAAATGCACAGCCAGAGCTACCCCTCCCAGCCCTTCAACATAGTACCCACCTTGAAAATTTTCAGCCTTTCTCTTAAGGTTTCTGACTAGAGACCAACTCAACATCAGTTCTGGAGCCAAAAGCTGTTGTCACCCACAACAGCTGGGAGAGAAAATCAACTCGGCTACTCCCTGCGTGGCCTGTGAAATAGTTAAGGTTTTTCCTTGTATTCCGTAAATATCCCTAGTGGAAGCATTTGGCTCTTCAGCTTCACAAGCACCCCCCACTCCCACCCATGCCTCCTGTCCTAGGCAGTATAAATGCATATGTCTGTCTCTCCGGCCTTTTCTGAAATTTAACAAAGTGAAATGTTTTGATATTTTCATTGTGTTAATCAGTTTCCAAGGTATGAAGTTTCAGTAGAAGACCTTTCTTTTCTAGGAACACTTCATCGAGGTAATAAAGAATGAAGAATTCCTCCTGCTTCCAGCTAATGATCTTTGCAGTCTTCTGCACAGTGATGACATTAATGTGCCTGATGAAGATACCATTTTCAATGCTGTCATGCAGTGGGTGGATTATGATGTGCAGGCGAGGCAGCAAGACCTGGCAATGCTGCTTTCTTACATAAGACTGCCCTTGCTTCCACCACAGGTAGGGACATCTACCCAGGTAGAGCAAACTCTCCTTCTGAACTACCACTAGGCATTAATCCATTCCTTCATTGCCTAGTTTTATTTTATTCAGAGGATTTCTGATAATTGGAGTGTACAGGATTTTTGAAGGACATATGCAACCCTCAATAAGCAATATTTATGATGAAGGCAGAGAAAACAAGGATTTATTTTGAAACCCTACTGGTAATCTCTGAATGTCAGTATAACCATTAGCTTCCGTTTCCTGTCACACCAAAGGGGGCTTGTAACAACCAGGAAAAATAACTAGGTTAACTCTTTGTCTTTTTCTGCCCACCTTCTAGGCAAGGTGATGATAATTGGTACAGTATAATGTCAGAGGAGACTAGGAAGGAGTTAGATTCGGGATAATCACTACTGACATGGGTGATTAGCTGCTGTGATTGAAAGCATACTAGAATAGTTGGATGCACTAGACCGTCATTATAACAGCATCTTCTTCGTGCATGCTGAAGGATTATCCTAAAAATGATTCTAAAATCAAACACCCTTGGATAAGATTCAGGATTGACCCATCTCATATTGAATTTTAGTGTGTGGTGTTTAGGGAGGGCAGAATACAGTCCCACTACATAATTCCACCATTAGTGAAAACCATACTTTTTTCTCTGTACCAAATTGATCAATAGTAGATATCCTTTATGTATCATATATATGACTATATTGCACACTTCATATAGAGCCTGTGGCTGAAGTCCTGAAACATCATCCACATTGGGAGGAGGGACCTTATCTGGACCTAGTGGATCAGTAGTGTCATAGACACTAAAAAATTCATTGATTTTCAACAAATTTACTAATTAAATGTTAACATTGACAAACAGAATGCTAATTTGCTGATGATTTCTCTACATTTTTTAAAATTTTGTATTAAGATATGATTGATATACACTCTTATGAAGGTTTCACATGAAAAAACAATGTGGTTACTACATTTACCCATATTATCAAGTCCCCACCCATACCCCAATATAGTCACTGTCCATCAGTGCAGCAAGTTGCCAAAGATCCACTATGTCCCTTCTCTGTAATACACTGTTCTCCCCGTGATCCCCCATACCATGTGTACTAAGCATAATACCCCTCAGTCCCCTGCCCTCTCCCTTCCTATCCACCCTCCTACACCCATTCCCTTTGGTAACCACTAGGCCATGCTTGGAGTCTCTGAGTCTGCTGCCATTTTGTTCCTTCAGTTTTGCCTCATTGTTATACTCCACAAATGAGGGAAATCATTTGGCATTTGTCTTTCTCTGCCTGGTTAATTTCACTGAGCATAATGTCCTCCAGCTCCATCCATGTTGTTGCAAATGGCAGGATTTGTTTATTTCTTATGTCTGAATAATATTCCATTGTGTATATGGAATATTCTTCTTTATCCATTCATCTACTGATGGACACTTAGGTTGCTTCCATATCTTGGCTATTGTAAAAAGCGCTGCAATAAACATAGGGGTGCATATGTCTTTTTGAATCTGAGAAGTTGTATTCTTTGGGTATATTCCGAGGACTGGGATTCCAGGGTCAAATGGTATTTCTATTTTTAGCTTTTGAGGAACCTCCATATTGCTTTCCACAATGGTTGAACTAGCTTACATTCCCACCAGCAGGGTAGGAGGGTTCCCATTTCTCCACATCCTTGCCAACATTTGTTGTTCTTAGTCTTTTTGATGCTGGCCACCCTTACTGGTGGAGATGATATCTTATTGTGGTTTTAATTTGCATTTCCCTGGTGATTAGTGATTTGGAGCATCTTTTCATGTGTCTGTTGGCCATCTGAATTTCTTCTTTGGAGAACTGTCTCTTCATATCCTCTGTTCATTTGTTAATTGGGTTATTTGCTTTTTGGGTGTTGAGGCATGTAAGTTCTTTATATGTTTTGGATGTTAACCACTTGTCGGATATGTCATTTACAAATATATTCTCCCATACTGGATGATGCCATTTTTTTTTTGATGATGCCTTTGCCATGCAAAAACTTTTCAGTTTGATGTAGTCCCATGAGTTCGTTTTTGCTTTTGTTTCCCTTTCTCAAGGAGATGGGTTCAGGAAGAATTTGCTCATGCTTATATTCAGGAGATGTTTGCCTATGTTGTCTTCTAAGTGTTTTATTGTTTCATGACTTACTTCAAGTCTTTAATCCATTTTGAGTTTACTTTTGTGTATGGGGTGAAATAATAATCCAGTTTCATTCTCTTGCATGTAGCTGTCCAGTTTTGCCAACACCAGCTGTTGAAGAGGCTATCATTTCCCCATTGTATGTCCATGACTCCTTTATCATATATTAATTGACCATATATGGTGGGGTTTATATCAGTGTTCTCTAGTCTGTTCCATTGGTCTATGGGTCTGTTCTTGTGCCAGTACCAAACTCTCTTGATTCCTGTGGCTTTGTAGTAGAGCTGGAAGTTGGGGAGCGTAATTCCCCCTGCTTTATTTTTCCTTCTCAGGATTGCTTTGGCTATTCAAGATCTTTTGTGGTTCCATATGAATTTTAGGATGATTTTCTCTAGTTTGTTGAAGAGTCCTGTTGGTATTTTGATAGGAATTGTATTGAATCTGTAGATTGCTTTAGGCAGGATGGCCATTTTGACAATATTAATTCTTCTTATCCATGAGCATGGGATTGGTATATTCTTTAATTTCTCTCATGGGTGTCTTGTAGTTTTCAGAGCATAGGTCTTTCACTTCCTTGGTTGGGTTTATTCCTAGGGGTTTTATTCTTTTTGATGCAATTGTGAATGGAATTGTTTTCCTGATTTCTTTCTCTGCTAGTTCATTGGTACTGTGTAGGAATGCCACAGATTTCTGTGTATTAATTTTGTATCCTGCAATTTTGCTGAATTCAGATATTAGATCTAATAGTTTTGGAGTGGATTCTTTCGGGTGTTGTATGTACATTATCATGTCATCTGCAAACAGGGACAGTTTAATTTATTCCTTGCCAATCTTGATGCCTTTTATTTCTTTGTGTTGTCTGATTGCCATGACTAGGACCTCCAGTACTATGCTGAATAGAAGTGGGGAGATTGGACATCCTTGTCTTGTTCCCGATCTTAAAGGAAAAGCTTTCAGCTTTTCACTGTTAAGTATAATGTTGGCTGTGGGTTTGTCATATATGGCCTTGACTATGTTGAGGTACTTGCCCTCTATACCCATTTTGTTGAGAGTTTTTATCATGAATGGATGTTGAATTTTGTCAAATACTTTTTCAGCATCTACGGAGATGATTATGTGGTTTTTGTCCTTCTTTTTGTTGATGTAGTGGATGATGTTGATGGATTTTCAAATATTGTACCATCCTTGCATCTGTGGCATAAATCCTACTTGATCCTGATCCATGATCTTTTTTATGTATTTTTGAATTCGGTTTGCTAATATTTTATTGAGTATTTTTGCATCTATGTTCATCAGGGATATTGGTCTGTCATTTTCTTTTTTTGTGGTGTCTTTGCCTGGTTTTGGTATTAGAGTGATGCTGGCCTCATAGAATCAGTTTGGAAGTATTCCCTCCTCATTCCCTCCTCTTCTACTTTTTGGAAAACTTTAAGGATATTGGGTATTAGGTCTTCACTTATGTTTGGTAAAATTCAGTGGTGAAGCCATCTGGTCGAGGAGTTTTGTTCTTAGGTAGGTTTTTGATTACCATTTAAATTTTGTTGCTGGTAATCGGTCTGTTCAGATTTTCTGTTTCTTTCTTGGTCAGCTTTGGAAGGTTGTATTTTTCTAGCAAGTTGTCCATTTCTTCTAGGTTATCCAGTTTGTTAACATATAATTTTTCATAGTATTCTCTAATAATTCTTTGTGTTTCTGTGGTGTCCATAGTGATTTTTCCTTTCTCATTTCTGATTCTGTTTATGTGTGTAGAATCTCTTTTTTTCTAGATAAGTCTGGCTAGAGGGTTATCCATTTTGTTTATTTTCTCAAAGAGCCAGCTCTTGCTTTCATTGATTCTTTCTATTTTATTCTTCTCAATGTTATTTATTTCTGTTCTAATCTTTTTTTAAGGTGAAGAAATTTACTAGCCAATTTTTTTGTTATCATTAATCTGCAATTACATGAAGATCATTATGTTTACTAGGCTCCCCCCTTCGCCAAGTCCCCCACACACACCCCATTACAGTCACTGTCCATTAGCATAGTAAGATGCTGTAGAATCATTACTTGTCTTCACTGTGTTGCACAGCCCTCCCTGCTCTAATCTTTATTATGTACCTCCCTCTACTGACTTTGGGCCTCATTTGTTTTTCTGTTTTCTAGTTTCCTTAATTGTTAGTTTAGACTGCTTATATGAGATTGCTTTTCTTTCTTGAGGTAAGCCTGTATTGCAATATACTTTCCTCTTAGCACAGCCTTGGCTACGTCCTACAGATTTTGCGGTGTTTAATTATTGCTGTCATTTGTCTCCACATATTGCTTGATCTCTGTTTTTATTTGGTCATTGATCCATTGGTTGTTTAGGAGCATGTGTGAAGCCTCCATGTGTTTGAGAGATTTTTCATTTTCTTTGCATAATTTATTTCTAGTTTTATAGCTTTGTGATCTGAGACATTGGTTGGTACAATTTCAATCTTTTTGAATTTACTGAGGCTCTTTTTGTGGCCTAATATATGATCTATTCTTGAAAATGTTCCATGTGCACTTGAGAAGAATGTGTATTCTGTTGCTTTTGGGTGTAGAGTTCTGTAGATATCTGTTAGGTCCATTTGTTCTATTATGTTGTTCAGTGCCTCTGTCTCCTTACTTATCTTCTGTCTGGTTGATCTGTCCTTCACAGTGAGTGGAGTGTTGAAGTCTCCTAGAATGAATGCATTGCTTTCTATTTCCCCTTTGAATTCTGTTAGTATTTGTTTCACATATGTGGGTGCTCCTGTGTTGGGAGCATAGATATTTATAATGGTTATATCTTCTTGTTGGATTGATCCCTTTATTATTATGTAATGTCCTTCTTTGTCTCTTGTTACTTTCTGTGTTTTGATGTGCATTTTGTCTGATACAAGTACTGCAACTCCTGCTTTTTTCTCTGTTAGTTGCATGAAATATTTTTTTCCATCCCTTCACTTTTAGTCTGTGTATGTCTTTGGGTTTAAAGTGAGTCTCATGCAAGCAGCATATAGATGGGTCCTGTTTTTTTATCCATTCAGTGACTCTATGTCTTTTTGGTGCATTCAGTCCATTTACATTTAGGGTGATTATCGATAGGTATGTACTTATTGCCATTGCAGGCTTTAGATTCATGGTTATCAAAGGTTCAAGGTTAATTACCTTACTATCTAAGAGTCTAACTTAACTCACTTAAAATGCTGTTACAAACACAATCTAAAGGTTCTTTTCTTTTTCTCCTCCTTTTCCTTCCTCCTCCATTCTTTATATATTAGGTATCATATTCTGTATTCTTTGTCTATTGCTTGATTGACTTTGGGGCTAGTTAATTTAATTTTTCATTTGCCTAGTAATTAGCTGTTCTACTTTCTTTACTGTGGTTTTATTTCCTCTGGTGACAGCTATTAAACCTTAAGAACACTTACATCTATAGCAGTCCCTACAAAATAGACTGTAGAGATGGTTTGTGGGAGGTAAATTCACTCAGCTTTTGCTTATCTGGAAATTGTTTAATCCCCCCTTCAAATTTAAATGATAATCTTGCTGGATAAAGTAATTTTGGTTCCAGGCCCTTCTACTTCATTGCATTAAATACATCATGCTACTCCCTTCTGGCCTATACAGTTTCTGCTGAGAAGTCTGATGTTAACCTGATGGACTTTCCTTTGTATGTGATCTTATTTCTCTCTTTGGCTGCTTTTAATAGTCTGTCCTTATCCTTGATCTTTGCCAAGTTTGTTGCTATATGTCTTGTTGTCTCCCTTGGGTCCCTTATGTTGGGAGATCTGTGAATTTCCATGGCCTGAGAGACTATCTTCTCCCCCAGATTGGGGAAGTTTTCAGCAACTACCTCCTCAAAGACACTTTCTATCCCTTTCTCTCTCTTTTTTTCTTCTTGTATCCCTATAATATGAATATTTTTCCATTTGGATTGGTCACACAGTTCTCTCAAAATTCTTTCATTCTTACAGATCCTTTTTTCTCTCTGTGCCTCAGCTTCTTTGTATTCCTCTTCTCTAGTTTCTATTTCATTTATCGTCTCCTCCACCATATCCAATCTGCTGTTAATACCCTCCATCATGCTCTTCAGTGATTTGATCTCCAACCTGAATTCATTCCTGAGTTCTTGGATATCTTTCTGTACCTCCATTAGCATGTTGATGATTTTTATTTTGAACTCCCTTTCTCTGGAGTTATATTAATTTTTCTCTGGACTGGGTTCCTTTGGTGTTTCATATTTGTATATGGCGCCCTCTAGTGTCCAGAAGTTCTACTTTGGAGCTGCTCAGCCCCTGAAGCAATGTGGGGTGTTGCAGGGGAGTGGTACTGGTGCCTGGGGGGAGGAAAAAGCCGTTCCCTGCTTCCTGGCTGCTATGCCTGTCTCCACTGCCTTAACCAGTGGGCCGAGTACACAGGTATAAGCTTTTGTCCCAGAGCAGCTGGATATGGATCCCTGCTTTCCACAAGCAGCTGAAATCTCAGTCTCTCCAGGAATTCTGCCTGTTTTAGCTTTCCAACCCAGTAATCATGCGAGTATCATGAAAGCACCATGAAATGTAGGTTTGTGCACCCAAAGCAGATCTCCAGAGCTAGGTATTCAGCAGTCCCAGGCCTTCCACTCCCTCCCTGCTCCATTTCTTTTCCTCCCGCTGGTGAGCTGGGGTGGGAGAAGGGCTTGGGTGCTGCCGTGCCACAGGTTTGGTATGTTACCCTGTTCCGTGAGGTCTGCTCTTTTCTCCGGGTGTACGCAGTCTGGTGCCATCCTCTTTCCTGTTGCTCTCTCAGGATTAGTTGTGACAACTATATTTTCTAATTGTATAGAGTTGTAGGAGGAAGCCTCTGTCTCTCCTCTCATGCCACCATCTTTAATCGGGATCTTCCAGTTTCTCTACATTTTTAAAAACATTTTAGCTGTAAGTTAAATTCCATGGAACTCTAGTAAGCTTGAGAACCTATTGATGTGGAATGGAAAACATTAACTGTTCTCCTAGGTATAACAAATTGTTCAAAGGGCAAGACAATAGTCACACCAAAAAGAGAAACATTAAAGTATACATGTAATCTTAGACCCAAGGTTCAGCATCTACGGAAATTTTATGTTGATGCTCTTATGTGTGTTACTCTCATGAGAAGGTCTATACAATTATACAGATTTTCTAAGTCAGTGCTTCTCAAAATGTCCATGGACCAGCTGCATGTCATTTTCTGGAAGCTTGTTAGAAACTCAGTTTCTGACTCCTACCACATACATACTGAAACACTTTCTGGGTACAGGGAGAAGGAATTTGTGTTTTAACAAGTTCTCCAAATGGTTCTTAGGTATGTAAACACTTGATATGCACTGGTGTAAAGGATCAGACCCATTTGACTCTACACTGCTTTAAGTCAATATGACATTCTTTCAGCAAAGTGCTTAGTTTGGACTTCTCTTACTTTACTAGAAGGTGGGTACATTTCCAGCCAATATAACCAGTGATACCTTGGCCTCCCACCCCTGAGCAGGCCTTAGAGCCTACAATGTGGTCTCCTACGGACTTTTGCTGCTGATGGCAGTGGTGGGTAATGGCATACAGAATATAGACTTTCCAAAATAATTTTGAAAGTGACCTTAAACAAATATTCTAGATATGAAATATATGAAGTGAATGGTATATTCTAGACATGAAGTATATGAAGTGAATGGTAGTAAAACGTTGGAGAATATTTTTGGAAGAAAAAAAATTACACAGCCCAATTTACAAATGTGTTTTCAGCAGTGTATGCATTAGAAACTGCCTAGGGTTTCACCAGCCAAGTAAAAATAGTTATCCATTCGAAATTATAGGTAAAGTGAGAACAGAGGTGAGATTAAGCAGTGTGGAACAGGAACCTTCAGGGAAATTTTTGGGAGTGAAATTAGCAACTTCATTACAACAATCTTATACTCTTCTCAATACCCTGTGATACTGTGGACCCCAAACCCCAAGGACCCAATCTAAATGATGCTTGATAAATTCTGAAACAAACGTAATTCCTCAGCTCATCTCAGGAAAAATACTCTACCTAATGTTTATCCCATTCTGTTAGGGTCTTACTGTCTGTCAGGCAGTGATGGTTTGGCCAGAAAGGACTGGCCATTTACTCTTGCTGATGTGTTGCCTTTTTGCTAACACATGTAATTCACTGATGTACACATGTACATGCGTACAGATAAAAAGCTCCTGTTTTCAGAATACCTTATAAAAGTGATTTGATGATAAAGATGTGACACCCTGCGGGCAGTGCTGTTTCATTTTCACTGGGCATGTTGGTATTCCCTCCTCTACATCTAGCATAAAGGTGGCTGCTTGTCCGGCTACATGCAGTAGACTAGGAGATGCTTGCTTTGTGTACATACACGCAGTCCTTCACTTTGACTGCTTTAAGAAACACATATCCTGAGTGCTTTTCTCTTTCACTCCTTGAGAGTGAATGTGTATGCATTGCAAAGATGGGTAATATGTCAAATCTGCAGAGTCCTTTAGCTACTACATGGAGAGCTTTAGTCACTTCAAATCATCAGTGAACACAAAGTATGTCACTAAGCAACTTAAAATATTAAATGATAGCATTTCTACATTTGAATTAGCTCGAGTTTTCTCCAATGTTCTCTAAATGAATATGTTCTTTCTAATCGTGGGCTCCTCATTTCATATACTGTGAATTATTACTTTTCAGTTACTGGCGGGTCTTGAAGACAGACCCGTGTTCACTACTGATCTGCAGAGCCAAAAACTCCTGATAGAAGCTATGAAGTATCATCTCTTCCCTGAAAGAAGACACATGCTGCAAAGCCCTCAGACCAAGCCTAGAAAATCTACTGTGGGGGCGCTTTATGCTGTGGGAGGCATGGATGCTATGAGAGGTAGCAGGAACAAGCTAATTAATTGAAAATATCATTTTAAAGAGAGGATATATTCTTAACACCCTCACAATTATGATGGTGGTATTAAAGCCGTATTTAAATATTGGCATCTAAAGCTAATTTTAGGCTTCTTTATGTAATTTTGTGACTTTTTTTCTTATGGAATTTAACCCTTTTATTAGTGTTGGCTAAACTCGGAACAGGTACTTTTGTAGCAGCAATTCTTAAATATGAGCATTTGCTCTGCAGTGTAATATATTTTCAAGGAAAACTTATATAAGGTTTATCATAAGTGGAAGGGACAAGGTCCTCCAAATTTGCTTTTTGTCAGAAATCGAAGAGTGGCCTCTAACTCCTTCATGTCAGTTTCCTGTTAGGTACTCAAAGGCTAGTTACAGAGGATCTTGAAATAAGGATAATAAGATCAGTAGTTAAAACCTGGAATAAAGTAATGATTTTATGTAAGAATTTTATCAAAGGGAATAAGGAAACGTTTCTGAAGCCATCATCTTTACTTTGAACTGTTCTTAGAACCTATTTCTCTGTAGTTCTGCCCTTTTTACACATAAGTCGGTAGAACTATGTTTGCCAAAACAGTGGAATGAGGATTTTGTAATTAAGAGTTGACTGTTTAGGAAATAAAATCAAACTACTTAATACTTGGCAAGTCGTATGTAGAAATTTCATTGGACACCTTGTAGAAAATGATGCAAACTTCAAAGTTTTGTGCTACTAGAAACTGATCCTTTCTTTTGATATGTGTAGTTATAATTTTAATATGGAAATTGAAGGTGATACAGGAAGTAATGCCAATTAATCACAAATCTATAAAACAAGAGCTTGCAAATATAATTGTTTCCAAAGTAGTAGAGTAACCTCACAAAACTAGTATTCTTCAGAAAAGAACAAATACAATGAAATCTTATAATTAATTTCAGGTCTGGCAACTTGTTATTTTATTGCATTTTATTGAATAGAATGAGTATTAACAGCATGTTGAAATGTGTTTTGTTTGATATTTAAGTTAAAGAGTTACTAAATGCAAAATGCAATTACAGTCATTCTTAATTTCTGATTTAAAAAAAAGAACCTAACTTGCAATGTGAGAAGTGGAAAATGTTTATGTTTGTTTGGTTTTGCATTTGTTTTCTTTTTTTATTGTTACAAAACATGGTAATAAGTATTTACAACTCATCAGTTTCTGAAAATGTGTCAAATGTGACTCTACAGTCCCTTGACTCTATTACCACAGTTTTATATGGAAGAAAGGAAGTCCATGATTCTGAAACTTTTTGTGTACATACAGCATGGAGACATAAAAGGCCCTGTGGGAAGTTGCAGCCAACTAAAATAGTAGTAAAGCTACTCATTTGAGTATCTGATCCTTGATTGGTGTTTTGCAAACATCATTTCTAATCCTTACAATAAGGCTACAAGGTAGATTTATTATCTAATTTTGCAGATGAAGAAACTATAAGTTTCTTCAGTTTAGATAGCCAAGCCAAGGACAAATACCTAGAAATACTAGAAACGGAATTCTCACTCAAATCCTATGTTCCTTTTTGCTATGTTGCCACTATTTTAGAAGAGAGAGCAACAACATCAAAACTGATTTCCCTCTTTGAGGGTTTTAGAATCTGCTGAAGAACTGGCATGAGCACTTAGGAACAAAAAAGGAAAAAGGAAAAAGACCTAAGTATATCAAAACCATTACTGAGGTAGCATTTATTTACGAAAATCAGTATTACATTTTAGAATGTACCAATTTTCACTCCTTCATAAAACTTTAAATAAGAATTTCTGCAGATATGCCTGTTCTTAGTGTGTTGTTACAATTACCTTTCTTTTTAAGATATTTTTTGAACTTACACCTTTTGATGTTTAGGAAAAAGTCAGTGCTTCCTCAGTCTTCAATTTCCTCACTGACTCATGCAAGTAACTTGGAATTAGTTGCTCAATACAGATATCACACAAGTAGCTGGGGCTAACTATCACTCCTACCATTTAAAATAATCATCAGAAACTGTAAGCATAATCACGGAGTAAAAATTTGTAAATGGCCAAATGGTAAACTTTGGGCTTTTGTACATACAACATAATCAATGGCTTTTCATTTATTAAAAACAATGAACTCTCAGAGATGGTATGGCAAGAAACAAATTATTCATTTTTAGATCATTTTAAACATAGAGGAAATCACTAAGCTGTCTTAGGTATGCTTTATATTTGAATAATAATACTTCCATTTTCCACCTTGGTTATTAGTTAGAAACATCCCTGTTGTACAAAATCAACTTTTAGTAAAATTTAGCAGGCATTGTGAATGACTGGCAAAAAGTACTGCCTACAGAAATGATAACTTATTATGAAGTAATGACAATTTTGATGGCAGTGGTGACAATATACTATGGTAGTAAACTTGGAATTTCAGTAACTGAATAGAAAATGAAATATTAACACATAAAGGAGGTAATAATTCAATGTCATATTTTAATACTAATACTAATAATTAATTTTATTCTTAATTATAATCCTTTGAGTCACCATCATGAAACATTCTTTGAATCAACACGAAAGACCCATTTAAAAGGGATTTTCATTCCTGCACCTTAAGTCGTTTGCATTTTAGATTAGCTTACACGCACCCCAAGCTGAATTTTAAAAAGGGCCCAAATTAATATATTGAATGGTATAATTATATGTATAATATATTGAATGAATAAGTAATTAAAACCATAGTGAATGTGTAAATAAGTCAGTGATAGATTCCAAGACAATTTTTTGTGTTTGCCACCTGTGTTAGTACTACCAGTAGCATAGCATAGCCAAAGAAGCCATCATGAGCACGTAAGCCATGTATTTGTAAATAAACTATTTCATTCTGAAATGTATTTAGATCCAGGAGTGGTAAAATGTTCCTCTTGTCTTGCCTGCCAAGTTGGAGAATCATCTGGTCTACTTACTTTACTTTGAGTTGCAATTACTGATTCTATGCTATAAATTATCAGTACAGAAATAAAGTGTGAATGGTGCCAATTCAACACTTTTATCTATGTGTTTTTTAACTTTTCAATATCCCCTTTTACAGGTACCCCTACAGTTGAAAAATATGACCTCAGGACCAATAGCTGGCAACACTGTGGCACCATGAGTAACCTTAGGGTTCAGTTTGGGGTTGCAGTTATTAATAATAAGCTGTATGTCCTCGGAGGAGGAAATGATTTTAAAACTTTAAACATTGTGGAATGTTTTGATCCAGATAGTAAAATCTGGACTGTGATGCCTCCCATGTTAACAGCGAGATATGCCTTAGGTAAGAGCTTAGTTTTACGTCGTTTCTAAAGAATGTGTAGTTGTTAATAGAGCTTTTTAAAAATTAGTTTCTAAAGAATGTATAGTTAGTAGGGATTTTTAAAAATTCAGTTCAGCTGCACATTATTGGAATTTAGCCAAACCCTTAGTCAAAATGTCTCCAACATGCTGAAAAGTTTAAGCAAATTGTGAAACCCTGTCAAACTCTTCTCTTCTTTCAGATGTCAGACTTGTCAATTTTATCTCCCTTTTAGTGATATTTTAACAAGGCCTGCTTTAAGAGAGATAAAAACGTTTGGAAGGAATATATTGTTGAGGAATATAAAACTACACCTGGATTTTTTTTTTCTAAGCTCAGTTTAGAGGAAAGAGCACATGATGTTGGAGATACATTGTGTTTCTAGTTACATGAATTGTGACCCTTCCCAGAACATCAAATTTGTATGTCAGCAAAGGCCTTAGGATGCAGATCCAAGGCAGGGATATTGAGGAAATTGTAGAGCAGCTCTAGGTTATACCTTAGCCAGAAGTTGCCAAAAAATTGAAGAAAGGTGTAGTAAAAACCTCTGGAATAGTGAGGAACTTTGATTCTCCTGAACATTTGACAGAGTACATCTTTCTGCATGCTAGACTACTTTGTTTAAAAAGAAGAATAATTACCTTAGTAAGTCAATTAAGAACTGACTTATACACAGTTAAAAAGTGGCAGATCAAGGTCTGGTATTGTTAACCCCAAATTACCTAATACAGTGTCTATGCCAAATGATAGACTATATAATTATGCAGCTCAGTTGTGTCAGTGTGATTCCTTGACATAGTTGAGAAAACATAACATAGAGAAATAAGAGCAAGTTTTAAAAATCTCATTGATATCACTAAAGAGGTAAGAGAGGTGATGAGGATATACCACTGAGACACTGACTGAGATGGTGAAGAAGGTGGGGGGGACCAATTATTTGAATTCCCAGAAAAGATAAGCAGCAGTTAGAAAGGGGTTATTCATAGTATCTAAAGGAAGACACTTCTGACTAAACCTCAAAAAGCCCTGTCTATTTCATTACCCCATGGGGATCTCTTTTTTAATCCCTATAATAAAGAGCAGGGTTCAAAAAGACCTACCACAGATAGCCTACAATTTTAAAATTTATCTAAGATTCAGTATCATATTTCATCTACCCCTTACATTCAAAACCTAGCCTTGAAATTATGCCAGAAAAAATCAGCTTCCCTTTTCAATGATATCCCTATTAAAGTATCTCTCACTACCTCCTTTGACTTCAGTGTTACAACAGTGATACCCTTTCACAATACAGTAACTATGGCCTGAAAGTTTCCTAGGATTAATAGACTATATTTACTTTCATATCAAGATCAGTAAATTATTTATGTGTACACAAAGCCATTTAAGAAACAAAAAAAAAATTGTTAGCCCATCAGTTGTTTTAAGAATGAAACAGTATCCCTTATCTGTCCTGTACCTTCGTGAGCCCTCATGCTATTTTTATCCTTTAAGGTGTAGCAACACTCAAAGGACCAATGTATGCTGTTGGTGGTCATGATGGGTCGAATATTCTAAACTCTGTAGAAAGATGGGACCCTGAGGGACGTGATTGGACTTATGTGGCCAGTATGTCAAGTCCTAGAAGCAGAGTTAGCGTTGTTGCATTGAATGGCAAGTGAGTAAACCCAAACCTGCATGCGCTTTGTTCCCAGGTCATGTGATACAGCACTTTCTTGATGGGCTCCATCAGTGAGTAAGCATTCCCAGTGACCAAGACATTCTATTTATGAGTCATAAAAGGCCTTTGTTGGAACCCTCCCTTCACTATGACAGAAAACACTTTTCTAAAATGAACATTTAAATTAAATATTCTGTAGTCTCTTGTCGCTCAAGTGTGGTTCTGGGACCAGCAGCATTAGCATTACCTGAGATCTACTTAGATATGTTGGTTTGATATCTTATTCTGGGTGATGCTTACATGAGTGTATACACATGTTAAAATTCACCAAGCTATACATTAAGATTTGTGCATTTCATTGTATGTCCCTCAATAAAAATTCATGACAAAAAAGAAATGCTGAATCCCAGCCCCACCCTAAGTAAACCTCCTGAATCAGAATCAGTATTTTACCAACATCCTCAAGTGACTTGTGTGCAAAGTAAACTTGAAAAGCACTTTTGTAGGTAAACCTGTTTCAATTTTGCCCTCAAGAAGCTACCACTTTTGACATTATGACTTATTTTTTAGTATCAAAACTTTGGTCTCTGTAATAGGGAAGTCTTTTTGTTCTTTACTACTCACTCTCTCCTGAGAGTACAGGATTCCCAACTCTAGAATTACGTCTAGTACCGTCTTTCTGAATCTTTCCCTCTGGTGATCACTTGCCTATCAGAGAAAGCTAATATATTAAAGTCCTATGGTATTAGAGGTTGCAAAGAGCCTGAATGGTTACTTCTTCCAAGTAATTATGTACTTTCTGACAAGGGACCTTTGGAGACAATGACTATCATATAGGAAGCTCTTGAATGATAAGAATTTCAGACACCAGGGTATATCAGTGGCAGGAGATAGTCTTCTGTGTCCATATTTACCATGTATAAAGCCAATACTTTGTTATATAACTGATCTCAGTAGAAATTTCAACACAGATGATTTTTAGCACCTGTGTATGAAGTAGGAAATGTCTATAGTTAAGAGAAAACCCAGGCTTATCATGTCTTAGAGCGTAAAAGACTCCTAACTGTCATTATCTCTGGTCTGACCTGAATGATATCAGGGGACTCAGTGGCCATCTCGTAACACTTGCAAAATAGGCTGAAATAATTAAATTTGACTAAGTTTGTTTTGCTGACTCACAAAACAAATGGGCTCATAACTGAGCATGAAGTGTAGTTACAGACATATGGTTTAGTAAATGTTTATCTTGTTTATTGATGCAGGACTCAATTTAAGTTAGATTTAAAATGCTGCTCATCAAAATAATTAGCATTGTAAAGTTTATCAGAGAACTGCCATTGAAAATGTATCTCCCTAGGAATAATTCCAGTTTCTTGGTTCTATCCTATTTCCTTAGTTATTTAAGTTACTGTTTTGTTAGTGGCAATTTTTTTATATTAAATAAAGCAGTTCATAAAGACAATGGGGGCATTAAATATTGTGGTGTGGTAGGTGGGACAGAGGCTTCCTCCTAAAACTGCATATAATGGGAAAATATAATTAAAACAACTAATTCTGAAAGAGCAGCAGAAAAGAAGGCTGCGGTAGACTGCATACACCTGGAGAAAGAACAGACCTCATGGAACAGGGTAAAGAGCCATATCCATGACCCACCGGGACCCAAGCCCTTCCCCAACTTCAGCTCACCGGCATGAGGAAGAGAAACAGAGCAGGGAGGAAGTGGAGGCATGGGACTGCTGAACACCTAGCTCTGAGATCTTTTCTGGGAGCACAAACCTACACTGCATGGTGCTCTGGTGATTAGGGGGATTGGAAAGCAAAGACAGGCAGAATACCTGGAGAGACTGAGATTCCAGATGCTTGTGAAAAAACAGATATATATCCAGCTGCTCAGGGACAAAAACAAGGAGAGACATCCTAATGGTGAGAGGGCTGCTAAAGGGGCAATGATTGCACAGAGATTACTGCCCAGGAGAAAGAACAGGTAGACAGAATTGTCCAGGTGCAGTATACCTAGCACCAAGAGAACTTCCACAATTGTCAGGCATTCTAGCCCCCTGGCTGGATATGCAGCTCCAAGGCCCCATCCGTGATACATAGCCTCCTGCACTTCCTCCAGGAAGCCCACACTTCACTCGCAAACCAGCAAACCCTGCTTTGGCATCAGGCGAGCCAGAGGGAAGCCCCACATACAGCAGCTACAAACGCAAAGCATAGAGGCTTATACCTGTGTGCTCTGCCCACTGGTTCTGGCAGTGGAGACAGGGATAGTAGCCGGGAAGCAGGAAGCCACTCTTTCCAACCACCAGGCACCAACACTGCTCCCCTGCGACACCCAACATTACTTCAGGGACTGAGCAGCTCCAGAGTGAAGAGCTTCTGGACACTAGAGGGCACAACATACAAATGTGAAACATCAAAGGAACCTGGTTCAAAGCAGAATCCAACATACACCACAGAAACAGTCAAATGAAACTGATCTCATCAATATTCCTGAAAGTGATTTCAAAATAAAAATCATAAACATGTTCATGGAGGTACAGAAAAATATTCACTAACTCAGGAATGAATTCCAGTCAGAGATCCAATCATTACCAAACAGTATCAGAAATGAAACATACAATGGAAGGTTTTAAAAGCAGATTAGATACAGTGGAGTAGACAATAAATGAAATAGAAATTAGAGAACATGAATACAAAGAAGCTGAGGCACAGAATGAAAAAAGGATCTCTAAGAATGAAAGAATATTGAGACAACTGTGTGACCAATCCAAGTGGAACAGTATTCAAGTTATAGTGGTACCAGAAGAAGAAGAAGAAGAGAGAGAAAGGGATAGAATGTGTCTTTGAGGTGGTAATTGCTGAAAACTTGCCCAATCTGGGGAAGGAAATACTCTCAAGTCATGGAGGTGCACAGATCTCCCAACACAAGGGATCCAAGGAAGACAACACCAAGAAATATAATAATAAAAATTGCAAAGGATCAAGGATAAGGACAGACTATTAAAAGCAGCCAAAGAGAGAAATACTATAAGATCACATACAAAGGAAAGCCCATCAGGCTATCATCAGACTTCTCAGCAGAAAACATACAGTTCAGAAGGGAGTGGCATGATATATTTAATGCAATGAAGGAGAAGGACCTCATACCAAGAATACTTTACCCAGCAAGATTACCATTTAAATTTGAATGAGGGATTAAACAATTTCCAGATAAGCAAAAGCTGAGAGAATTTACCTCCCACAAACCACATCTACAGTATATTTTGGAGGGACTTCTATAGATGGAAGTGTTCCTAAGGTTTAATAGCTGTCACCAGATGTAATAAAACCACAGTAAAGAAAGAACTGTTAATTACTAATCAAATGAAAAATTAAATCAACTACCTACTAAGTCAATCAAGGGATAGACAAAGAGTGCAGAACATGATTCCTAATATATGGAGAATATAGGAGGAATACGAAGAAGGAGAAAAAAAGAACTTTTAGGTTTTGTTTGTAATAGCATACTAATTGAATTATGTTAAACTCTTAGATAGTGAGGAAGTTAACCTTGAACTTTCAGTAACCACAAATCTAAAGTCTGCAATGGCAATAAGTACATACCTATCAATAATCGCCCTAAATGGCAATGGTCTGAATGCACCAATCAAAAGACATAGTCACTGAATGGATAAAAATACAAGACCCAGCTATATGCTGCCTACAAGAGACTCACTTTAAACCCAAAGACATACACAGACTAAAAATGAAGAGATGGAAAAAGATATTTCAAACAACTAATAGGGAGAAAAAGGCAGGAGTTGCAGTACTTGTATTAGACAAAATAGACTTCAAAACAAAGAAAGTGACAAGAGACAAAGACTGACATTGCATAACGATAAAGGGTGCACCCCAACAAGAAGATATAACCATTATAAATATCTATACAACCAACACAGGAGCACCTACATATGTGAAACAAATACTAACTGAATTAAAAGGGGAAATAGAATGCAATGCATTCATTCTAGGAGACTTCAACACTCCGCTCACTCCAAAGGACAGATCAACCAGGCAGAAAATAAGTAAGGACACAGAGGCACTGAACAACACATTAGAACAGATGGACCTAACAGACATCTAGAGAACTCTACACCCAAAAGCAGCAGAATACACATTACTCTCATGTCCACAGGGAACATTTTCAAGAATAGATCATATATTAGGCCACAAAAAGAGCCTCGGTAAATTCAAAAAGATTGAAATTGTACCCCCCAGTTTCTCAGACCACAAAGCTATGAAACTAGAAATAAATTATGCAAAGAAAACAAAAAAATCCCACAAACACATGGATGCTTCACAACATTCTCCTAAATAACCAATGGATCAATGACCAAATAAAAACAGAGATCAAGCAATATATGGAGACAAATGACAACAATAATTCAACACCGCAATATCCGTTGGACTCAGCAAAGGCCATGCAAAGATAGAGGTATATTGTAGTACAGGCCTCCTTCTGGAATAAAGAACAATCCCATATGAACACTCTAAACACACAAATAATGAAAGTAGAAGAAGAACAAATGAGATCCAAAGTCAGTACAAGGAGGGATATAATAAACATTAGAGCAGGAATAAATAAAATTGAGAAGAATAAAACAATAAAAACAATCAATGAAGGGAAGAGCTGGTTCTTCAAGAAAATGAACAAAATAGATAAATCCCTAGCCAGATTTATCAAGAAAAGAAGAGAGTCTACATGCATAAACAGAATCAGAAATGAGAAAGGAAAAATCACTATGGACACCACAGAAATACAAAGAATCATTAGAAAATACTATGAAAAATTTTATGCAAATAAACAGGATATCCTAGAAGAAATGGCCAAATTTCTAGAAAAACACAAACTTCCAAGGCTGACCCAGAAAGAAACAGAAAATCTGAACAGACCAGCAATGAAATTGAATTGGTAATCAAAAAATTACCTAAGAACAAAACCCCTAGACAAGATGGCTTCACCGCTGAATTTTATCAAACATAAGTGAAGACCTAATATACATCCTCTTTAATGTTTTCCATAAAGAAGAAAAAGATGAAATACTTCCAAACTCATTCTATGAGGCCAGCATCACTCTAATACCAAAACCAGGCAAAGACACCACAAAAAAAGAAAATGACAGACCAATATCCCTGATGAACACAGATGCAAAAATACTCAACAAAATATTAGCAAACTGAATTCAAAAATACATGAAAAAGATCATCCACCATTACCAACTAGAATTTATTCCAGGGAAGCAAGGACGGTACAATATAAGAAAATCCATCAACATCATCCTCCACATCAACAAAATGAAGGACAAAAAACACATGAACATCTCCATAGATGCCAAAGAAGCATTTGACAAAATTCAATATCGATTCATGATAAAAACTCTGAACAAAATGTGTATAGAGGTCAAGTACCTCAACATAATAAAGGCCATATATGACAAACCCACAGCCAACATCATACTTAACAGTGAGAATCTGAATGCCTTTCTTTTAAGATCAGGAACAAGACAAGAATGCCCACTCTGTCCACTTCTATTCAACATAATTCTGGAGGTCTTTGCAGCAGCAATTAGACAACACAAAGAAATAAGGACATCCAGATTGGAAAGGAAGACGTTAAACTGTCATTGTTTGCAGATGACATGGCATTGCACATAGAAAACCCTAAAGAATCCACTCCAGAATTATCACATCTAATATTTGAATTTGGCAAAGATGCAGGATACAAAATTAATACACAGCAATCTGTGTCATTCCTATACACTAACAATGAACTAGGAGAGAGAAATTAGGAAACAATTCTATTCACAATTGCATCAAAAAGAATAAAATACCTAGAAATAAACCTAACCAAGGAAGTGAAAGACCTATACTCTTAATACTACAAGACACTCATAAGAGAAATTAAAGAAGATACCAATGAATGGAAACACTTCCCGTGCTCATGGATAAGAAGAATTAATATTGTTAAAATGGCCATCCTGCCTAAATCCATCTACAGATTCAATGCAATTCCTATCAAAATACCAACAGCATTCTTCAAGGAACTAGAGCAGATCATTCTAAAATTAATATGAAACCAGTAAAGACTCCAAATAGCCAAAGCAGTCCTGAGAAGGAAGAATAAATTGGTGGAGATTACGCTTCCCAACTTCAAACTCTCCTACAAAGCCAAAGTAATCAAGACAATTTGGTACTGGCACAAGTACAGAACAATAGAACCAATGGAACAGACTAGAGAGCCCAGATATAAACCCAAGCATACATGGTCAATTAATGTATAATAAAGGAGCTATGGACATCCAATGGGGAAATGACAGCCTCTTCAACAACTGGTGTTAGTAAAACTGAACAGGTACGTGTAAGAGAATGAAACTGGATTATTGTTTAACCCCATACACAAATCTAAACTCAAAATCGATCAAAGACCTGTATGTAAGTCATGAAACCATAAAACTTTTAGAAGGCAACATAGGCAAAAATCTCCAGAGTATAAACATAAACAACTTCTTCCTGAATGCATCTCATCGAACAAGGGAAACAAAATCTAAAATGAACACGTGGGACTACATCAAACTAAAAGGCTTCTGTACGGCAAAGGACACCATCAACAGAACAAAAAGGCATCCTACACAATGGGAGAATATATTTGTAAATGACATATCCAACAAGGAGTTAACATCCAAAATAAATAAAGAACTCACATGCCTCAACAACCAAAAACCAAATAACCCATTAAAAAATGGGCAGAGGAGCTGAACGGACAGTTCTCCAAAGAAGAAATTCAGATGGCCAACAAACACATGAAAAGATGCCCCACATCACTAATCATCAGGGAAATACAAATTAAAACCACAGTGAAATATCTCCTCACACCAGTTAGGATGGCCTGTATCAAAAAAATGAAGAACAACAAATGATGGCGAAGATGCAGAGAAAGGGGAACCCTCCTACACTGCTGGTGGGAATGTAAGCTAGTTCAACCATTATGGAAAGCAATATGTATCCTCAAAAAACTAAAAATAGAAATATCATTTGACCCGGGAATCCCAGTCCAAAGAATTCACCCAAAGAATACAAGTTCTCAGACCAAAAAGACGTATGCACCCCTATGTGTATCGCAGCACTATTTACAATAGCCAAGTTATGGAAGCAACCTAAGTGTCCACCAGTAGATGAATGGATAAAGATGTGATACATATACACAAGGAATCCTATTCAGCCATAGGAAAGAAACAAATCCCATTTGCAACAACATGTGAGGAGCTGGAGGATATTATGCTCAGTGAAATAAGCCAGGTAGAGAAAGACAGGTACCAAATGATTTCCCTCATTTGTGGAGTATAACAGTGAAGTAAAATTGAATGAACAAAACAGCAGCAGACTCACAGACTCCAAGAAGGGACTAGGGGTTATCAAAGTGGAGTGGTGTGGGAGGGCATGTGGAGAGGGAGGGAAAAGGGTACTGAGGTGTGTTATGTTTAGTGCATATGGTGTGGGGGGCTTCATGGAGAAGACAGTGTAGCACAGAGAGGGCAAATAATGAATCTGTGACATCTTACTACACTGATGGATAGTGACTGCAATGGTGTATGGGTGGACACTTGATAATTGGGTGAATGTAGTAACCACATTGTTTTTCATCTGAAACATTCATAAGAGTGTATATCAATAATACCTTAATAACAAAAAATTTTTTAAATGACGATAGGGATTCCAGGGCCAGGCAGTTTTATCTAGCTAAAATTATAAGATTGCTAGAGTTGGTCTTTGGCAGCACCTAACTTTTTTTTTTAATTCCCAATTTTATTAAACCATAATTGACAAACACTGCCAATGCTTCTGATATCTCCCTTCTTTCTCTGTGTTTCATTTCCCATGGAATACTTTAATCTACCAAGTCAAAGTAACTTTCACAAAAATGATAAAGGAGAGAGGTTTGGATTAAGGTGGACCTTACCAAGTGCCTTCAAAAAGTATCCATTCACAGAGTCAGACCATCAGCTACAAAATACTACCAGAGAAGAATATATATTCAGAAACTTTAAATGCTTTGTGCAAAGCTCTTTCACTTTTATTCTATGCACAAATTGGAAATACAATCTCTCTCCCTCTCTGTATGTGTATACACATACACACACTTGTGTCTTTTTTTCTAGGATATATGCTATTGGTGGATGTGATGGACGTTCCTGCCTCAAATCAATGGAACGCTTTAACCCACACACTGACAGATGGAGTCCGTGTGCTTCTATGTCTAATAGATGTGGAGATGTGGGAGCTGCAACACACAATGGGTTGTTATATGTTGTTGGGGGTCATGAGTCCTCTCCTTCTACCCAATACACCGGCTTTTCTAACCTTGTGGAACGGTAAAATATTTTTATTTACTTATGCATGTATTTATTCGTTGTTTTTCTTTTTTTCAGAAATGATAAAGATTTTCAGCCTACCAGAAAGATTTTTAGGCTTCCAAATAAGTGATAATCCTATCGGGGGATTAATCCTTTGTAAAATTGCACACTTACTATTAGACTCAAAATATTTTGGAGAAATCCTCCTTAAGTGTCTCAGATCCATTAAGAAATATATTAAAAGAATATGCTGCTTTGTTTGATAGTCAACTTTTAAAATAATAAGACAGAAGGGATGTAGTAATAAAGAAATTTTATGCCCACCTGTATCACACTACCCATTCACCAGGTCAATTAAAAATAACTTTATTGTTTCAAAAATCAAATCAACCTTCAAAAGATGAAGACTTACCACCGCAAAATATACAGAAAGAATTCCCAGAGATATTATGTTCTGAACAATGACTCTATTGTGTTAAGTATTTTATTTTCCAAGGGTAACTTTTTTGAATGGGAAACACTTATTTGTGTGACATGTTTAAAATAAGTAAATCCTATGACTTTGCAGTTACACCATTCATACTCCTTTTCGAGATAGAAAAATATGCAAATATAATAGTTAAATAATATTAACTAAGACCAAATGACAAATTTACAGTCAGTAAGGTTATCAAAATTCAGAAGACAGAGATCAGTGCAGGATGGTGTCCTCAAGGGAAATTTATGCAAGAGGTAAAGTTTGTAATTTGTATGTATACAAACAAATGGAGGGAATTTCAGTTCAAGGAAAAACCACAATGAAAACTGTGGAAATAAACGAGAAAGCTTTGTAGATAAGATCAGAGATTTTAGGTTGAAATGTCATTTGCAACTTCAAGTAGGACAAACCTAGAGAGACCCACACAGAGACAGTGTAAGCAAACTGTGGAATATCAAAAATAAGGAGACAGTCTTGAAAACAGCACGAGAAAACAATTTGTGACTTAGAAGAAGGGGTATGAAGAAAACCAACTGATAGAGCCTGGAGAAAAGCCAGTTCTTAAGAACACTAAGAGATTATTCTTTTCAAATAATGAATTGCACCAATCAAGGGAAGTCTAAGTTCCAGTCCCAGGACTACTATTTACAAGTTATGTGAATTTGATGCTGTTATTTTATATGTCTAAACATCAGTTTCTTCATGTGAAAAATGGGAATAATTGTAGCATCAACCTCCTTGGGGACAAAATAATCAATGTTAGGGTACAAGATAATCAATGTTAGTGCTCTTAGTACATTTCCTGGCACCCATTAAGTACTCAGTAGATGTTAGTTCATGATACTGTTTTTGTTTGTATTATTTTTGTGAACAATATTATTGTTACTACTATCGTTATCCCCTTATTGGCATTTTCCTTCAAAAAACCTTGAGAAAATGGCTAGTGCTGAAGTATAATTTTCAGAAAGTTGTGACTTTCATACAAATATAAAATTTACATGTGTCAAGGATTTTATGTGATTAATTAATGAAGCAAGCCCGTAAGATGCTAAAACTAGTTCAGAGTCTTTGAAGAAAAGATGTATAGATAATTTAGGAATGCTGGAACAAATTGCTAATAGAGGCAAATGTGGTTAATATCCTATAGGAAATAAAATGTAATCTTTGAGCATCATCATTTCTACATGGTGGACATTAATTCTGTGTTGGGCAAAATTCATTTGTATTGTTATGGACAAGTATCACAAGAAAACTCAATTTTCTGCAAGTTAACCTCCACATCTACAGAGTTATAAAATAGCTTTGTCAGTAGAAAGTCAATCAAAGGTGCATATTCTGTGGAATCAGATAATCCTCATTTCTATTTCTTAGACTATTTTTCTTTTCTTTTTCTTTTTTTAAATTAAGGTAGCATAGATACACAATCTTCTGAAGGTTTCACATGAGCAACATTGTGGTTTCAACGTTCAGCCATATTATCAAGTCCCCAGCACACCCCATTGCAATCACTGTTAGACAATTTTTCTAAGACTATTTTTTACTAAAAAATTGTTAGCCTACTGAGTACCTCGTGAGTCTCATCCACTTATTTAAGATAATCCTATAAATTAAAGGTTTCTAAATCTATCACATAAACTTATGTTGGTTGGCTCAGGGATTACTATTACCATAATGTTGATGAGAAAATTGAGGCAAAGAAGTCAAGCAAATTATCCCTAGTTATTCTTCTAAGTGGAAGAAAAAGTTCAGAACTGATTCCCTTTGCTACAGCCTCCATTTTATTTCCGCTAGACTACAGATACTTTTATCCAAAGTAAGGAGAGAAGGAAAGGCAAAAAAGAAACAAAAAGGGAGAGGCGTAATGCTATTTTAATTTGAAAGTGATATAGTGGCTAATTATTTTTAAATAACTGCTTCTGTGTGTCGTTACAGATGGTAACCATATTGCCAGTTCTTTCCTCAAAAGATTCAACATTCTCCAAAACACTTTTGTTAACCAAACAGTGTCCAGATAATATTAAGAGCCAAAATTTTTTAGCATTATTATGCACATGTATAAAAGTCTTGGGTTTGGGTGCAAGTCTTTAAGGAAACCCTGTGAGCTCTGGTTCACCACTCATACGTGTGTGTACTCTGTTAGCTGAGTGAAGCATCAATTAATGGCAACTGTGTTGAAGATTCAGCTTAGCTAAAGCATACAGCTATGAGATTTTCTGTTTCTGGGTTTTATTGTAATATCAGAACTCGAGGTGATATGCTTTGTGACACTCAGATATATGTACTGGATATTGAGGTTATGTTAATTACTGCTGATTTTTGGATATTATTAAAAATATTCCTAGATGTGTGCGGCCAAGTTCAAATGGAAAGCTAGGATCAGATAATTTATAATATGATTAGAGTGATAAAAACAGAAATTAGATAGGTATTAGAATTATAAGGAAATTAGTAGAAGGTAATACATGAAAATCTCTTTCATGAAATAAATCTTTTTCATTCTGTTTTTCAAATAGGCCAACATAAAATCAGAGAGTATTTCCATGTATAATTATATGGGTTTTCTTTTAGTCACTCCTTTTAGATTTTGGTATTGCATATTTTGTGAATAGGCTTTAAATTTTAGGAAATAATTATTCCTGGAGAAGCTTTTAATTCGTATTACTAACTGAACTGCCTTTTATTTGCTTACAGAAGAGGCTTAGGGATAAGGAGTAACTTCAGATAAAAATAAATGGAAAATAATCCTAGGCTCCTGTAAAGATAAATAGGAACTCCCAGAGGGGAAAAGACAGGATAAGACTATAATCATTCTAACTACAAATAGTACGAAAACCAGGACACTACATTATATATATCAAAAAGGCAATTATATCCAGATTTACTTAGATGTGAGCTCTTGTATAAACAAGATCATGTATAACTTTGGTAAATTACGAATAAGATAATAGAAAAACAAAAGCTCTCCAGTCAGTACACTGAGTGAGAGAAGGGGCATTTTTCATAGAATGTTAAGATGCTAATATGTGAGATTTGCTCATAGAGAATCTGAGTACAGTTCAAAGAAATGCATAGTATTTTGCAAAGGAAATACGTTTTTGATATGCTTCACGTGAACTCTGGTGGCAGAAGAGAATTTCATCATGTACTGATCCTTAACATTTAGTAGACTACATTTGATATTTATAAGGTATTTTTAATTCCTTAGATAAATACACATTTTATTAATGTCTATATTTTTAATTTTAACACTATTGGACTTTTCTCTGTTGTCTTCCTAAACATCTTAAGGTACAATCCAAAAACTGATTCGTGGTCAACTGTGGCGCCTCTGAGTGTTCCTCGAGAAGCTGTTGCTTTATGCCCCCTTGGAGACAGGCTCTATGTGGTTGGAGGATATGATGGACAAAGTTATTTGAATACTGTTGAGTCATATGATGCCCAGACAGATGAATGGAAAGAGGTACTCACTGAAAGTAATAAGATTGGTATATTTCAGATTTTAATAAATGATTGGAATTAATTGGATTACCTACTTCTCTAGGGGCTATCCAGATTTTCTTAGAAGATTTTGTAGTGCATGCTTTATGTGTGCCATAGAGAATTACTAGTTGATCTAGTTGATCATTAACAGGATCCAATAGTACTTACATGGAAGAGAGCAGAACATTCCTTTGACTTCATGGACTCATTCTCCTCACAGGAAAGTGAATATATTCAATAATTTAAGAGCTTTACTGTCTGGCTGAATTTCTATGTATTTATTACGATTTGTGAGTCAAAGAGCAATGTCCTCATCCACAAATGTCTGCTCCTCTTTTTGGCTGTTGCCCAAAAGAAAAACAACAAAATGAAGGATGAATATTATTAGCTGTAATTTCTGAAAGGAGAAAATTATCGGAGAGGTGAAACTTCTTCAATATCACCTGCTCCTCAAATTCAGGTCTGCATCATTCCAAAGATATGTACATTCTTTCCACCACACTGGATTGTGATCTGGCCTGTATTTCCCCTTACTTTTATGCAAGATGAAGGTTGGACCAGAATAGCTAAGGACTTTTTCAATTCCAGCGTGCCATATTATGTTAAAGACAGACTTCATTCAAACTGTATTTCTTTCCTTGTTTTTATTTTCTGTGTTAGGAAGCTCCTCTCAACATTGGAAGAGGGAGTTCACGTGTGGTGATGGTGAAGCTCCCATAACGGCTTCTTTATCAAAGGGAAAGAAAGTGGATACTTTCAAAACATAAAGTAGGAAGAAGAGAAGAATGTTCTTTCCTTCACATAGTAAACAAAGATGAAAATTCATGTGTTATTTTAATATGAAGTTATAATTGCTCTTGTTTGTGAAGCCAGAACAAGTTTTCAAGAATAAATTACATATAGCTGTTAAGTGTGTTAGGTGTATGTGTTGTCTGTCACACCTCATACTAAAAATGGAAATCCATCCCGCAGGTAGATTGTGTCCAGAGTTATGCCAGTTAGGCAAGCAGAGATTGAATACCATCTTAATGGTCCAGTTGGGCTTGCTTCATTTTGATCAGGTATTGACTAGTAGGAGAGAGATGTTGCCCAAGGTTACTGCTACACAGCTGTACTTTATTTAAAATCATGCTTGGACCACTATGGCTTAGCTGGGTTTCCAAAATCTGAGCAGATATGAGCGGTGAGAATGGACAGCTTCAGAGACTCAAGGCACTAAAACAACCCTGTGCTTGCCTCAGTCAAGCCTCATCGGGTAAAGGAGTTACAGAGGCAGGCCCCTTGCTACCTTGGCATAGAGCAGATGAGCTATCAGGCAGGTTTTAACTAACAAGGATAAGAGAGTTATTAATTTCTTCTTTCAACAAGTGGCACATTTAGACACTATGCTCTGATTGGAAAGAAAATGTTAATTCTTGATTTTTCTGTAATCACTACTACCTTGCTCAGGATCCCCCACTCTGCAGCCCTCAGTTTGTATCATGACTCTCCAGACAACACCATCAGCTACTTTCCCTGTATTTCCACAGGGCATGCAGAGACTTGTAAATACCTTCTACACAACACTGAGCTGAAGAAAATTGTGGGGCACTAAACTTGGGTCGTCTCTCTGCCTGACTATGCCACCCATCAACTTGACTTGGCTGTGGTTGCTGACAGACCTGTTTTGATATGGAGGGAACACTGAATGAAAGTCTCCTCCAGGAGACCCAAATAGGATACAGAACAAATACTTCTCTGATTTCAGATTTTCCCTTCAGCTCTCTAACAAGGCTCCTACCCTGTGATCTTAGCCGAGGAAAAGAGAAAAGATCATAAAACATGTTTCCTCAGCTGTCATCATTCTTTGCTCCTTCTCCTATCACAGTCATCTGAGACGGAGGCACAGGCGTTCCAGTCACCTTTGCTCTTTGTAATGGAATTCCTTTAAATCATATTCCCCTTCCTGGGGACACTAAGCCCCAACCTGAATGATGGAAGGGGTATCTCCTCTCTAGTCTGTGAAAGATACCACATGAAATTCCTATTTCACCAACCTGGCTCTCCATATCTCAAAGAAAACTTAAAAAGTTTTTATGGTTCTTTTTTCTTGACAATATTTTCTTTTCAAGATTATTGCCTGCTATAGACTAGGAAAAAATTTTATTCCACATGGTGAAAATTTAATACTGACATCCTCTTCTTTTTTTGTATTCCTGTTATAACCCTAATCCCCTCGCTTACACACACACACACACAGCACACACAATGAGGAAAATAGGCACATCTAGAAAATTAGACTCTCCTACATGAATAAATGTTAAAAGGTTAAAAGGTAAATGCACATTAATAGTCTTCAAAAGTGTAGTATACCTGTATCATAAACACTTATGAAGGATCTACTATGTCTTAGGCCCTAATGATAAACACAAAAACGAGGGCTAAATTTATTAAATCTACCAAATCCAGGTCTATTCATTTCTATTATATTCTAGGTGATGGAGAATCAATTTGATGTCCTGTCCTCTACAAAGGCCACCTGAATTTTCCAAGTTCACGTTCCATCTAAGGTCATGCAGACCCTCATTAAAAAAGCCCAGTTCCATATGCTAAATTTGGTATCTGAGGGGTTAAATAATCCTGTATAGATATAACTAATTAGACCTTACCTGAATCGGTATACACACAGAGGTACCAGCAATCAGAGCACAACCAGTCTTGTTTAAAAATAGGCCTGAAAATACAAAATCAGGAGATCTTTAAGGAAAGAGATGGCAGCAAAATGGCAGCATAGGAGTTTCTATCACCTCAACCTCCATCAAATTGAACAACTATCCATGCATGAAAACACCCTCCTAAAAGCAGACTGCAAGTGAGGAATGACAGCACGTGGGTGAAGCACAGAAGTAAGAAGGACACATTGGGGAGGGAGAAAAGATGGGTTCACACTTACCGTCCCACCAAGCCCAGGCAGCCCAGTGTGGGGAGACACCTTCCTGCTGAGGCAAGGAGAGTATAGTGAGCACCCAGTGATACCATGGGCCCTACAGAGGACCCAGCCCAGCACCAGGATGACTCCTGTGGCTCTAGATGGCTCCCTATGGGATCCTGGGAACCCAGGCCTCTCACCCAGCACTTAGGGGCTCCAGAAACCACAAGCAGCTCAGCAGCCTCAAACGGCATCGTTGGCACCAGGAGCCCAGCAAGCTACTATAAGCCTAGACCCTGGCTCACTCTAGTGCCTGCCTACTCAGTGGCCTTGGGCAGCTCACATAGCTCTGAGCAGCTTCCAAGGAAGCACTTCTGGTGGCTGATCACATACCAATGTCCTGTTAACTTCCTCCTTTGCCAATCCCAGCAGCCTCAGGTGGATCCCATGGATCCAGGTTCCCTGAAGGCTCCCAGGAACCCAGGAATACATGTCACCCCATTGTCTACTGGCAACAATGGCCCCAAGTGCTGTCCCTGGCACAAAGTTCCAGGTGGCCTCCTGTGAACCCAGTCCTAAGCTCATTCTGATGTCTGCCTACTCCAGTGTCCCACACAGCTTCCAGGACAGGGCTCCCAGAACACTACCACAAACCCAGGCCAAGTGCTCCATCTGGTGCCTGCCTACTCCAGTGGCTCTGGACACCTCTCATAGTTCTAGGTGGCTTCAACCACAGGGATCCCAGTGGGCCCCTGGGAACCCAGCCTCTGACAGTTCTGGTGGTCCCTGGTGGCACCAGGATCCCAGCGGGCTCCCAAGAACCCAACCATCTCCCCTCACCCTGGCACCTGCCAGCTCCAGTGATCCCAAGGTGGCTCCTGCTGCAACAGATGGCTTCTCTGGCACCAGGTTCCCAGTAAGTCACTGTGACTCCAGACCCCCAGCTACTCACAGCTCCTGCTGGCTCCAGTGGTCACAGGCAGCTCCCATGGACCCAGGCAGCTTCTGTAGCCCTAGGCTTCCAGCAGGCTCCCACAAAGCTAAGGTCCATCCCACACTGGTGCCTGCTAGCCCTAGCAGCCTTAGGAAGGTCCTGTGGTTCCAGGCAACTGCCTCAAGTCCAGGTTCTCAGAGGGCCCCTGAAAACTCAGGCTTCCCACCCACCAGGGACTGGCCAGCTCCAGCAACCCCAGGTGGCTAGTGGTCACAGGTGATTTCACAGCTCCAGGAAGCTTCCTCAGTTCCAGGCTCTTAGAACACTTATGTGAACTGAGGCCCCCAGGCCACTCTGATACCCGAAAGCTCCCACAGTCCCAGGCTGCTATACTCATCCCCAGATCCCAGCCCACCATGGCACCAGCTGGCTTCCCTGGCACCATGTTCCTGACAGGCTCCCATGAATGCAGACTCCCAGCTCACCCCAGCACCTGCCAGCTCTTTCTGTCTCAGAGGCTCCTGTGGCCTCATGTCCCCAGATGATGCCTGTAATCCAGGCTCCAGCAAGGCACCTGTGAACACAGGTACCCAGCAGGACCCAGTCCCAGGCATTTAACCCATCCCAGCACCAGGACACTCAAGGACTCCAGCAAGGAGGAGAGAACACCTCTAAATCAATCGTATGAGGCCAGCATTACCCTGAATCCAAAGGCATAAAAGAACACTAAGGAAAAGAAAAATACAGGTCAACATGCCTAGTGAATATAGATGCAGAAAATATCAGAGGTCTAAAATGTGAGGCAAACATTGACAGGATTCAAGGGAGAAATATGCACATCTATCAAAATAGTAGGAGACTTCAATACCTCAGCTTCATTAATGGATAGAACAACCAGACAGAAGATCAGAAAGTATGTAGAGGGCTTGTACAGCATTACAGACCAATTCGACTTAACAGATATGTACAGAACATTCCGTCAACAAAAAGAGAAAACATTTTTCTCAAGTGCTCATGGAATATTCTACAGAATAGACCAAATATTAGACTATAAGACAAGTATTAATACATTTAATAAAGCTTAACATCTTAAAAAATATCTTTACCTAGTGCAAGGAAATGAAATTAAAAATCAATGACATAAAGAAAAGTGGAAGTTTCATAAATACATGGAAATTAAACAATATACTGTTTAACTATTAATGGTTCAAAGAAGAAATCAAAAAGGAAATTAGAAAACATATTGGAATAAATGAAAATGAAAGCACAACATACCAAAATTTATAGGATGGAGAGAAAGTAGTGCTAAGAGAAAATCAAAAGCTGTCAATACTTTCACTAAAAAAGAGGAAAAGATCTCAAATAAACAACCTAACATTATGCTAGGAAAAGGAGAACAAACTGAACCCAAAGTCAGAAAGAAGAAGGAAATAATACAGGTTCAAACAGAGATGTACAAAATAGAGCATTGCAAAACAATATAGAACATCAAATAAACCAGGAATTCATTTCTCACAAAGATCAACAAAATCAATAAAGCTTTAGCAACATTGATTAAGAAAAAAGAGAGATTCAAATTATAATCAGAAATGAAAATCAGAAAATTACCTCTGGTTTTAAAGAAAAAAAAGGATTATAAGAAAATTCTATGAATAATTATATACAAAAAATTGTATCAACTAGATAAAATGAACAAATTACTATAAATACACAACCTACAAACATTGATTCATGAAAAACTAGAAACTATGTACAGGCCTATATTTAGAAAGGAGATTAAAAAAGAAATAAAAAATCTACCAACAAGAAAAATCCAGGATCTGGTAGCTGAATTGGCAAATTCTACCAAACATTTAAAGAAAAAGTAACATTTATCTTGAAATTTTTGCAAAAAATTAAAAATGGGTTAACAGTTTCAAACTTGTAAGGCCTGCATTACCCAGATACCAAAACCAGAAAAAGGGCACTGCCAAGAAAATTATAAATATTAATGAAAATTAATGCAGAAAGTCTAAAAATAGTAGCAAAGTGAATTCAGCAGCATATTATAAAGGTTATACACCATGACCAATTAGGATTTAGTCCTGGAAAACAAGGATGGCTTAACATACAAAAATCAAGGTAGTATACCACATTAAAAGAATGAAGACAAAAACACATGATCATCTCAGTGCATACAGAAAAACCATTTGTCAAAACTCCACATCCTTTCATGATAAAAACAATTCAACAAAGTAAGGATAGGCTGGAACTACTTCAACATAGGCCATGTATAAATAACTCACAGCAGGCATCACACTTTGGTGAAATCCTGAGAGCTTTTCCCCTAAGTTCAGGAATAAGACAAGGGTGTCCACTTCCCCAAATCTATTCAGCGATTAACTTCAGATTTTTGAAAGCTCTACACAGAGCAATTAGGCATGAGAAATTAATAAAAGAAATCCAAATTTCAGAGGAAGAAGTATAATGTTCTCTATTCACAGATGACATACCTTATATGCAGAAAACCCTAAAGATCACACACACAAATGCTAGAACTAATAAACAAATTCAGCAAAGTTGCAGAATACAAAATCAATGTATTTAATTCGGTTAGGTTGACATACACTGTCAATTAATAATCCAAATTAGATGATTTAGCTCCATTTACAATAAAACAATAAAATACTTGGGAATAAACTTAACGAAGGGGGCAAAAAAATTGTACATTTGAAACTATAAAATGTTTGTGGAAATAAATTAAGGAAGTCATAAACAAATTGAAAGGCATCCCATATCCATGGGTTGGGAGATTTAGTATTGTGAAGAAACGCTACTACGTAATGGATTCCACAGATTCAATGAAATTCTCATCAAAATCACAATGACATTTTTTGCATAAATAGAACATCCCATCATGAAATTCATATGGAATCTCAAAGGACCCAGAATATGTAAAACAATTCAGCAATTCCATTTCTGGATATTTATCCAAAGAAAAGGAAAACACCAATTCAAAGAGCTATATGCAACCCTATGTTCGCTGCAACATTATTTAGAACAGGAAAGATACAGAAGCATCTTAAATCTTCATCAATATATGAAGGGATAAAGAAGAATTGGTTTCAGGGAGGGAGAAAAAGATGGTGGAATAGAAAGGTAAGGTGGAAACCTCCTCCCAAATACACATAAAAGAAGAAAATACAGCAAAGACAATTAAACCTGAAAATGACCTGAGGACTGCAGAACAGACCACCTACACCTGGGGAAGGAGACAAGACCACACAGAAAAGGGTAAAGTGGCAGAGCCATGACTAAGCTGGACCCAAGCCCTATCCCCAACATAGCGCACAGGCAGCAGGAAGAGGAACAGAGCGGGAAGGGGACAGGGGCCCAGAAACGCTGCACACCTGGCCCTGGAGATCTGCCCTGGGAACATGAGTACCCATTACTTTGGGTTCTGGTGATTAGCAGGGCTGGACACCAGGGACAGCAAAAACACTCTGGGAGACTGAGACTCCAGCGACTTGGGGAGGACAGGCACTCTCTGCCGGTCCTGAGACCCGAAGCAGAGGCAGCAGTTTGAAAGACTTGTCAGCAGTGGGAGGGGTGCCAGAGGGGTGAGGGTTGGATGGAATACTCTCATCAGGAGAAAGGACAGGTGGACAATACCTCCCCAGCCCTCCCTCTGCCCAACAGGTAAGGAACTCTTGGGAGCCCAAGACACTCCATCTCCCTCACTGGCACCATAGCCCTGAGGCTCCTCCCAGAATGAACTGTCAGTGATCCAACCCACTCAGCCCAGCAGCAGCAGCACCAGAATTTGCTGCCTGGCAGGCAGAGGGAGACTGTCCCAGCTTCCCTGCCCCATTTCAGCCCAAACAGGGAGTTGCCTGCAGAAGCCAGCTCCAAGCGCTCCTTCCTCTGTACAGGTGTCCCAGCCTGGTGGTGCATGTCCTGCCCTTGCCCAGAGGCTCACATTGGCCTGCCAACCCCATTAACCCTGAAGCTCTGCCATAGTGGCAGGGCAGGAAGAGGGCACACAACCCGCAGCAATCCCAGTAAAGGCTTCTGCTTGGATCACAAAGGCAGCTGAGGCAAACTGCCAGTGCTGCAGAAAGAAAGGGGGCCCCACCCACTGTGCACCAACATCAGCAGGGACTCCAGAAAAATAGAACCAGGCACTGGAGAGTAAAGAGTCTTGAGCATCTGTGCACCATAGGGTACCTCCTTCATAAAGCTGTCACTCTATAGGGCAAGAAGCATAGCAGATTCATGTAATACAAAGGAAGAAACACAGAAACACTGACTCAATGAGGAGGCAGAGGAATATGTTCCAAACAAAACCACAGGACAAGTCACCCGAAAGAGGGCTAAGTGAAATAGAAATCGCTACCCTTCTTGATGAAGATTTCAAAGTAAAAGTCATAAACATGCTCATTGATTTACAGAAAAAAGTACAAGATCTCAGGGAGGACTTCTGCAAAGAGATAGAAGAGCTACTGAGAGCTGAAGAATACAGTAACAGAAATGAAATATACAATGGAGGGACTTAAGTGTAGATTACAACAAGTAGAGGAGACAATCAGTGAGATGGAAATTAGAACAGGAGCACAACCAAACTGAGGAACAGAGGGGAAAACGAATCCCTAGGAATGAAAGAATGATAAGAGATATGTAACCCGTACAAATGAAACAATATTCACATAACAGGGATATCAGAAGGAGAAGAGAAAGACAAAGGAATAGAAAGTCTCTTTGAGGAAATAATTTTTGAAAAATTCCCCAATCTAGGGAAAGAAAAAGACAATCATATCATGGAAGTACAAAGAGTGCCTAACAAAAGGAACCCCAGCAAGACAACACCAAGACATATAATAATTAAAATGGCAAGACGAAGAATAAGGGGGAGAGTATTGAAAGCAGCCAGAGAGAGAAAAAAAGATTACTTATAAAGGAAACCCCAGGAGGCTATCAGCAGACTTGTCAACAGAAACTCTACATGCCAGAAGGGAGTGACATGAAATATTTAATGTACTGAGACAGAATAAGAGAGGAGCTACAAAAACAACCAGGAAACAATAAAGTGGCAACAAGTACATACCTATCAGTAATTACCTTACATGTAAATAGGCTGAATGTACCAGTCAAAAGACAGAGTGGCAGAATGAATAAAGAAACAAGACCCATCTATATGCTGCATATAAGATGCTCATTTCAGACCCTAAGACTTACACAGACTAAAAGTGAAGGGATGGAAAAAGATATTCCATGTAAAAAAGAAGGAGTGGCAGTACTTAGACAAAATAGATTTCAACAAAAAGAAAGTAACAAGAGACAAAGAGGACATTACATAATGACAAAGGTGTGAGTCCAACATGGGGCTATAACCATCATAAAAGTCTATGCAACCAGCATAGGAGCTCCTAAACATGTAAAACAATAACAAAATTAAAGGGGGAAGTAGACTGAAACATATCCATTTTAGGAGACTTTAACACACCACTCACATCAGTAGCATATCAACCAGAGAGAAAATAAACAAGGGAACACAGGCACTGAACAATAAATTGAATCAGGTGGACTTAACATGTATCTAAAAAACACTCCACCTAAGAGCAGCAGGATACACATTTTTCTCAAGTGTGCATGCAATGTTCTGCAGAATAAATCACATACTAGGTCACAAAAGAGCCTCAATAAACTAAAAAAGATTGAACTAGTATCAAGCAGCTTCTCAGACAACAGTGGTGCAAAACTGATTGGGAACAAAACAAGGATGCCCTCTCTCTCCACTTTTATTCAACATACTTCTGGTGGTCTTCACCACAGCAATCAGACAACACAAAGAAATAAAGGGCATCCAGATTTGTAAGGAAGTTAAAACTGTCGCTCTTTGCAGATGACATGATATTGCACATAAAAAACGCTAAAGAATCCACTCCCAAACTACTAGACCTAATAACTGAATTCAGCAAAGTGGCAGGATACAAAATTCATACACAGAGATCTGTTGCATTCTTATATACTAACGATGAACTATAGCAGAAAGAGAAATCAGGAAAATAGTTCCACTCACAATTGCATCAAAAAGAATAAAATACCTAAGAATAAATCTAACCAAGGAAGTGAAAGACCTATACACTGCAAACTAAAAGACACTCATATTTTTAGGTATTTTTTGTCCGTTTATTTAATACTGTATTAAAAATGAATGAAAACACTTAGAATTTCTCTTTGTCAAAAGTTTTACAAAGTAATAAATCTTTGCAGTTGCCTATCTGAAATGTTACACCAAATGAGCAAAATGTAGAGATTCACAACATTCATACATCATTAGTTCACTGGAAAACGACATTCTCAGCATTTGTTAAATCAACTGCATTAGATAACAATGCTGCCAATTCGATTTTCCTAGTTGATTGTCACCTGCAAAATGATTTACAGTGCTACTGACAAGAACAACATGAGCTTTTCTACACCTTAGCATGTTCTTCTGTCATGTTGTTAAGTAAAATAAAAATAGTAAATTTGTTAATGTTTTATTTATTTTTTTGAAAGATCATGTTTTATATTTATTTAGTTTTTTCTAAGATATCATTGACATAGTCTTATGAAAGTTTACAAGAAAAACAATGTGGTTATTACATTCCTCCTTATTATGGAGTCCCCCCCAACATACCCCATTGCACTCACTGTCCATCAGGGTAGTAAGATGCCACAGAGTTCCTATTTGTCTTCTCTGAGCTACATTGTCTTCTGCGTGACCCCACACACACTACGTGCACCAATCATGATACCCCACAATCCCCTTCTCCCTTCATCCCCACCCATCCTTCCCTACCCCTCCACTTTTGTAACCACTAGTCCCTTCTTGGAGTCTGTGAGTCTGCTGCTGTTTTGTTCATTCAGGTTTGCTTCAATGTTATAGTTCACAAATGAGGGAAATCATTTGGTATTTGTTTTTCTCTGCCTGGCTTATTTCACTGAGCATAATACCCTCTAGCTCCATCCATGTTGTTGCAAATGGTAGGATTTGTTTTCTTCCTATGGCTGAATAATATTCCATTGTGTATATGCACCACATCATCTTTACCCATTCATCTACTGATGCACACTTAGGTTGCTTCCATATTTTGGCTATTGTAAATAGTGCTGCGATAAACATAGGGGTGCATGTATCTTTTTGAATCTGAGAAGTGTTTTCATTGGGTAAATTCCTAGGAGTCGAATTCCCAGGTCAAAGGGTATTTCTATTTTTAGTTTTTTGAAGAACCTCCATACTGATTTCCACAATGCTTGAACTAATTTACATTCCCACCAACAGTATAGGAGGATTCCCCTGTATCCGCATTGCTGCCAGAATTTGTTGTTCCTTGTCTTTTGGATGATGGCCATCTTAACTGGTGTGAAGTGGTATCTCATTGTGGTTTTAATTTGAATTTTTCTCATGATTATCGATGTGGAGAATCTTTTCATGTGACTTTTGGTCATCTGAATTTCTTCTTTGGACAAGTGTCTATTTAGATCCTCTGCCCATTTTTTAATTGGATTATTTGCTTTTTGTTTGTTGAGGCATGTGCACTCTTTATATATTATGGATGTCAACCCCTTATCGGATATGTCATTTATGAATATATTCTCCCATACTGTAGGATGCATTTTTGTTCGACTTGTGTTGTTCTTTGTTGTACAGAAGGTTTTTAGTTTGATATGGGCCTCGGTGAATTTTTTTATTGTTTTATTCTTCTCTATGTTATTTATTTCTTCTCTTAACCTTAGTTTGTCCCTCCTTCTACTAACTTTAGGTTTCATTTGTTCCTCTTTTTCTAGTTTCTTTAATTGTGTGTTTAGACTCTTTATTTGGGAATGTTCTTGTTTATGGAGGTAAGCTCTATTGCTATGTACTTCCTTCTTAGAACTGTTTTCACAGCATCCCACGGATTTCAGTCTTGTTGAATGCTTGTCTTCATTTGTCTCCATGTATTGCTTGATTTCTGTTTTAATTTGTTCATTAACCAATGATTATTTAGAGGTATGTTGTTTAGCCTCCATGTGTTTGTAGGATTTTTTTATTTCCTTCACCTGGGGAATCTGGTGCTGTCTCTGGGCAGATAGCATCAGAATTGAGTTCCCAGGCACCCTACTGGTGTTCAAGAATTTCTTGGTGTTTTGAGTGGGAAGACTCCCTCCCCCATCACACACTACTTGGAATTGGGTCCAGGAAGCTGAAAGGAGTTGTGGAAAACAGTGCCTTAATTAATAAATAAAAGAGACCCTAGATAGTTCTCCTTCTGCCATGTGGGGGCTCCATGGGAAGAAGTCAGTCTGTAACCTGGAAGAACACAACCATACTAGCACCCTGATCTGAAACACCTAGTCTTCATAACTGAAAAATAAATGTCTGTTGTTGATAAGTCACCTAGCCTATGGTATTCCCTTATAATAACCTGGATCAATTCAGACATCTACAAAGACTCAGTCATGAAGAAATAGAATGTCTGAACAGAACCATAATTCATAAGGAGGTTGAATCACTGATCAAAAACCTACCAACAAGGAAAAGCTCAGGATCAAAAGTTAAGTAGAGAATTCTACCAAACATTTAAAGAAGAGTTAACACCAAGCCTTCTCACATTCTTTAAGAACTTTGAAGTGGAGGGAACAATTCTAAACTCATTTTATGAAGCAGGTGTTAACCTGATACTAAACCCAGATAAAAATACCAGAGGAACACAGACTAACAGCTTTGATGAATGTTGCTGCAAAAACCAATACAATACTAGCAAAACAATTCAACAACACACTAATAGGATCAAACACCATGCCCACGTAGGAGTTATTCCTGAAATGCATGGATGGAATGACTTATGAAAATCAATTAATGCAATACACTACATTAACAAAATAAAGGGTAAAAACTACATGATCATCTCAATTGATGCAGTAAAGGCATTTAACACAATTCAAAATGAAGCAAGCCCACTGGACCATTAAGAAGATGGTATTCAATGTCTGCTTGCCTAACTAGGCATAACTCTGGACACGATCTTCCTGTGGGATCATCCAGTTGTGACTGGGGCATTAGCAAGCAGGGCTGTGAGAAGTCCTTTGATTTTTTCTTTTTCCCACTGGCTCACACTCCAGTTCAACTTGAGCTCTGGGGATAAAAGTTTACATGACTCTACTTCTGTACTAATTTGGATATGGTATGCATTTAAAGATCCAACGGAGTTCTGTGTATGTGGTGTTTTTATCTTTTTACAGCCACTATTTCTCCATCTTTACCCTTAGAACTGAAGATGTCTGTAGCCCTCTATTTAAAGATAATGGCAGGGATAAGAAGCAAACAGGGGGGAAATACATATCTTGGCTGTTAGGAAAATAAATATGAAAAAGTCAACTCAAACTTCACTTCACATAATTTAAAGCCACACTCTTTATAACTATAACAAATAGATATTTTTAACCCAAATTGTCAAAGTACAAATATCTTTGCACAATTTATGTAGTTCCTTTTTAAAACTTAGAAGGCAGTAGTACATTTTATAAGCATCTCTCCGTATTTTATTTGCTGGTTTCACATATGAGAATACCAAGCTTGTTTAAAAGAACATGTTGAATGGATTCTAAAATAATAGTACATTTATTTGAAAAGTTACTTTTGAAGTATTTTCAATATTTCATTTTAAATATTTTTATAGCATAAATAGAAGTAAGAATGTAAAGGTAAAGTACTACACAACTTAGCCTTTTTTGTTGTTTTTAATTTAAAAAGCATTTTTGTAGGCACACATCCTTAATGTTTTCTTCTGTATGAATACAACAACAGGAAAGCATGTATTGGTACATAAAATATAATTATAGAATTAAGTGTGGACATTTGGTGTTTCCATGTGTTAATATTAAAGAACATCTTGCCAATTTTACTGTACTTTAAGAACTGTTTTTGAAAACTTGTTTAACTTTATTGTAGGTGTTCACAGAGTTTGCAGAAGTGTTTGAGGAGAATATTACTTTCTATACAAGTGAGGCCCTGATGCTCTTAAAGCTGAGGTCACAGTTTATATCAATGTGAAAAATATTTGCTATTTTTTATATAGATTGTATATATGAAATGACAATAATATTTTACTAGTAACATCTCTCCAGACTAAATATTAAAGATTAACAAATCTCTCTGTGCTTTGGAAGATGGTCCTGTACAAGAGTGTGTTTGAACATTTTAACATACTGCGATCGGCATAACAAATTACGTCAGTGACCTATTTTCTGTTTCTGTTTTTTAGCCTCAATACAGTAAAGGATTTCTTTTTGGTAAATGTGAGGTATTATGTAGCTATTTGAGATACTGTTTGAATAAGAGAAAGATATTTTACTAAAAATGAGGCTTTATGTTTTCAGCTTTAAATGTTCTCTTTTATATTAGTTACTTTCCAGATATTAGAGTAGTTTTCTTAAAATGAAAAATGTTTTTTAACTTCTGACTCTTAACTTAAAAATTTTCAATGCTTTAATAACATTTCATACCTTGGCTACTATCAGTTTCCCTTAAACATTTTAACATTTTAAAGTAATGAGGCTAAGCCTGGACTATTGGATTTCCATTTATAGTATGAGGTGTGACAGACAACACATACACTTAACACACTTAACAGCTATGTATAATTTATGCTTGAAAACTTGTTCTGGCTTCACAAACGAGAGCAATCATAACTACATATAAAAATGACACAAGAATTTTCAACTTTGATTACTAAGTGAAGGAAAAACATTCTTCTCTTCTTCCTACTCCATTTCTTGAAAGTATCCAATTTCTTTCCCTTTGATAAAGATGGCTTTATGGTATCTTCATCACCACCACACATGCACCCACTCTTCCAATGTTGACAGGAACTTCCTAACCCAGAAAATAAAAACAAAGAAAGAAATGCTGTTTGAATAAACTCTGTATTTAACATAATATGGCACGCTGGAATTGAAAAAGTCCTTAGCTATTCTGGTTCAACCTTCATCTTGCATAAAAGTAAGGGGAAATACAGGCGAGGTCACAGTCCAGGTTGGTGTTAAGAATTTACATATCTTTGGAATGATGCAGACCTCAATTTGAGGAGAAGGTGATATTGAAGAAGTTTCACCTCTCTGATAATTTTCTCCTTTGAAAAATTACAACTAATAATACTCATCCTTCATTTTGTTGTTTACTTTTGGGCACAAGTCAAAACGAGGAGAAGACATTTGTGGATGATGGCATTGCTCTTTGACTTCCAAATCATACTATATACATAGAAAGTCAACCAGAGAGTAAAGCTTTTAAATTATTGAATATATTGACTTCTCTGTGAATGGAATGAGTCCATGAAGTCAAAGGGATGTTCTGCCCTCTTCCATATAAGTACTATTGGATATCCTGCTAATGATCAACTAGATCAACTAGTAATTTTCTAGTTGGAATTGAAAAAGTCCTTAGCTATTCTGGTCCAACCTTCATCTTGCATAAAAGTAAGGGGAAATATAGGCGAGATCAAAGTAAAGCATGCACTACAAAATCTTCTAAGAGAATCTGGATAGCCCCTAGAAAAGTAGGTAATCCAATTAATTCCAAACATTTATTTTGAAATCTCTTATTAAAATCTGAAATATACCAATCTTATTACTTTCAGTGAGTACCTCTCTCCATTCATCTTTCTGGGCATCATATGACTCAACAGTATTCAAATATGTATGTCCATCATACCCTCCAACCACATAGAGCCTGTCTCCAAGGGAACATATAGCACTACCAAGTCGAGGAACACTCAGAGGCGCCACAGTTGACCAGAACTCAGTTTTTGGATCATACCTTAAGAGGTTTAGGAATACAACAGAGAAAAGTCCAATAGTGTTAAAATTAAATACATAGACATTAATAAAATGTGTATTTATTAAGGAGTTAAAAATACCTTATAAATATCAAATGCAGTCTTCTAAATGTTAAGGATCAGTACAGAGATTCTCTTCTGCCATGAGAGATCACTGAAAGCACATCAAAATTGTATTTCGTTTCCAAAATACTATGCATTTCTTTGATCTGTACTCAGATACTCTATGAGCAAATCTCACATATTAGCATCTTAACATTCTATGAAAAATGCCTCTTCTCTCAGTGTGCTGATTGGAGAGCTTTTGTTTTTGTATTATCTTATTCATTATTTACCACAGTTATACACGATCCTGTTTATACGAGAGCTCACATTTTAGGCAAATCTGAATGTAATTGCCTTTTTGTTATATATAATGTAGTATCCTGGTTTTCATACTATTTGTAGTTATATGATTATAATCTTATCCTATCTTTTTCCCCTCTGCGAGTTCCTATTTATCTTCACAGGAGCCTAGGGTTATTTTCCATTTATTTCTACCTGAAGTTAACTCCTTGTCCCCAAGCTTCTTCTGTAAGCAAATTAAAGGCTGTTTGGTAAGTAATATTAGTTAAAATCTTCTCCAGGAATTATTTCTTAAAATTTGAAGCCTTTTCAAAAAATATGCAATACTAAAATCTAAAAGGAGTGACTAAAAGAAAACACAACAATTATACATGGAAATGCTCTCTGATTTTATGTTGACCTATTTGAAAAACCCAATGAAAAAGATTTATTTTATGAAAAAGATTTTCATGTGTTACCTTCTACTAATTTCCTTATAATTCTAATACCTATCTAATTTCTGCTTTTATGGCTTTAAACATATTATATAGTATTTGGTCCTAGCTTTCCATTTGAACTTGGCCGCACACATCTAGGAATATTTTTAATAATATCCAAAAATCAGCAGTAATTAACATAACCTCAATATCCAGTACATATATCTGAGTGTCACAAAGCATATCACCTCGAGTTCTGATATTACAATAAAACCCAGAAACAGAAAATCTCATAGCTGTATGCTTTAGCTAAGCTGAATCTTCAACACAGTTGCTACTAATTGATGCTTCACTCAGCTAACAGAGTACACACACGTATGAGTGGTGAACCAGAGCTCACAGGGTTTCCTTAAAGACTTGCACCCAAACCCAAGACTTTTATACATGTGCATAATAATGCTAAAAATTTTTGGCTCTTAATATTATCTGGACACTGTTTGGTTAACAAAAGTGTTTTGGAGAATGTTGAATCTTTTGAGGAAAGAACTGGCAATATGGTTACCATCTGTAACGACACACAGAAGCAGTTATTTAAAAATAATTAGCCACTATATCACTTTCAAATTAAAATAGCATTACGCCTCTCCCTTTTTGTTTCTTTTTTGCCTTTCCTTCTCTCCTTACTTTGGATAAAAGTATCTGTAGTCTAGCGGAAATAAAATGGAGGCTGTAGCAAAGGGAATGAGTTCCGAACTTTTTCTTCCACTTAGAAGAATAACTAGGGATAATTTGCTTGACTTCTTTGCCTCAATTTTCTCATCAACATTATGGTAATAGTAATCCCTGAGCCAACCAACATAAGTTTATGTGATAGATTTAGAAACCTTTAATTTGTATGATTATCTTAAATAATTGGATGAGACTCCCAAGGTACTGGGTAGGCCAACAATTTTTTAGTAAAAGATAGTCTTAGAAAAATTATCTGACAACGATTGCAATGGGGTGTGCTGGGGACTTGATAATATGGCTGAACGTTGAAACCACAATGTTGCTCATGTGAAACCTTCAGAAGATTGCGCATCAATACCTTAATTAAAAAAAAGAAAAAGAGAAGCCAGGGTAAGATGGCTGTGCCCTGTTTTTCGGTGTGAGGCAGTGGCGACGGCGGCGGGTCAGGGATTCTGGTTTCGTGGGCACCTGAGCTCTAGCTCCCCGCAGTGAGCGCGCGTACTTGGTCCCTAGGCGAGAGCCGGCTCTTCGTCTGGGAGATGCGTTTGTCCCGCGCTCGGGGGCGCTCTGGGAGTTCATGCTGCGCTGGAGGCTCCCGGCCGCCGCTCTAATCGCCTTGTGCCGCCGCAGCGCCGGTTCCGTCGCCCGCGGTGAGCCTCCCCCGATCCCCTCTTTGCCCCTGGGGGCGATGACCGGGGAGAAGAGCCGCTCACTGCGGAGGGATCACAAGCCCAGCAGGGAAGAGGGAGACCTGCTGGAGCCCGGGGATGAGGAAGCGGCGGCTGCCCTCGGCGGCACCTTTACCGGAGGCAGGACTGGCACTGGAGGCAGCGGCAAGGGAGGCAAAGCCTGTCATAAGATCTTCAGTAACCATCACCACCGGCTGCAGCTGAAGACAGCTCCGGTCTCCTCCAACCCCCCCGGCTTAGAATCTCACCCCCCCTCCCCCGTGTTGAGAGAAATCTTCTGCATCCGTGGATGTTTTAATGCCCTTGTCTAGCTCGGATTAGCACATAGTCTACAGGCACACACATGATCATCTACAATGGCTCTCTTACAACACTAAACTATGTTTTCTACCTTTATCTTGCATCTACCTACCACTTCAGCAGTTTATTAAAAATAATACTAATAATAATAATAATAAAGGGAGAAATGTGGGATCCACATATAAATCAAGTATAAAAACCAAACGAATATTCATACTTGACCTGATTGTTTATAGTTCATAATGCGTGATCAGACCGAAAGTTTCTGTGATGACAGCCCTTGTACTGTTCACCATGTAAGAACTTACTCACTATGTAAGAATTCGTTCACTATGTAAGAACTTGTTCGTTATGCTTCAGAAGATTGGAGACTGAAGAGAACTAGGCTTGAGGTGGATTAATGATTGTGCATTGAGCATTGACCCCCCTATACAGAATTTTATTGTTGTTAACAACCATTTGATCAATAAATATGAGAGATGCCCTCTCAAAAAATATATATATATATACATATTATATGTGTAATCATTTGACACCTTAATGATCCTAAGTACTTCTTATGTAAAACAGCTACGAGTGCTGTGATTTGTTTTTAAAAATTTTTACACTTCTTGTTGAAATATATATGCATATAAATGTATCTATATCTATATCTAAAACACTCCTGCACCATTAACATAAATTAAATGTCTTAATGAAGCCCTTTTAAACTTGTCATCTTATATTCAAGGTGACATTTATAACTATTCCTTCAAGCTTTGTTTTCATAAAATGTAAACTATATAACATTATGTATAGTTCAGTATTCTGAATGTTTGTTCAATGTAATGAACTAGAAGGAGTGCAGTTTTCTGTAGATGAATGAACCAAATGGTAACCATTAAACAGTTGCATTTATATGTTGCAATACATTTCAGAAGGAGCGTTCAAACTGCAGGGAATAAGGTACCTCCCCTGGACCTTAGTGCAATTCATTGTGGTGCTATTTGTTTTTACCTGAATCTTTTCTTCAATGGAAAATGTTTGTTACTAATCTTCCTTCTGTAGAATCTCTAGTTTTTTTCCTAAACTTGACTTTGAAAGTCCTTTTTGTGTTCATGATAAGGTATGGTTAGCATGCTTAAAGATATTCCTTTTCCACATCTCAACACTTTAAAAAAATTTCAAATTTTTAAACTTGCTTCCTAGTTAACTGCACATCATTCTGATTATTTTGTTTTTAGTGAAATATGGATGCATTCGTGTCACTTTTAACAACCACCATTTTTTTGGACATCCCTCCATACTTAATGCTTTCAAAGTAGAGTAAAATCATTTTATATGCTAACAGAATATATTGTATAGATAGATATCACTGATCTCCTAAAAACTGATTTCTGAACAAAAAGTTATGATCAAAGTGTTAGAATATCAATTTTCTTCATGATACCTATACGTTGAGGTAAAACTCCCAGTTAATGATTCCCTGTTTTAAATGACTGCCACAAGACTATTAACGAATCCTAAAAATAAAAATCTATTTCAAAATTATGTTAAATCCAGAACAATGGATTCAAAATGGAAAGTGGTTAACCATTTACATGTACAGTCTGAATGTCTTTTCCCATAGACTCAGAAAGAAACAAACTATCTTCTACATTTATATGCACATTGTTTTATAAGAATGTATTGTGTTACCAAATACAGCAAACCTTTAAGAGTTTCTCATGTATGTTTACAGTTTTTTTTTTCAGTTTCTGGCTCTGAACAATTGTAGCTTGTTGAAGAATCTTGGGTAACATTTAATGTTTAGATAACATAATTGTACATTAAGCTTAAAAAGAATACTCTTCTGCAATGGGGTATGTGGGGGGAACTTGGTGATGGGGGACTATAGTAAACATAATGTTCCTCATGTAATTGTAGATTAATGATACCAAAATAAAAAATAAAAGCAAACAAACAAAAAACATAACAAAACAAACAAAAGGAATACTCTTTAAATCAACACTTGTTAACATTCCCTCTTTAACAACTTTTATGACCCAGTTTAGACAATTGTGTGCTCACCACTAATACACAGAAACAATATAATCATCCTATCTTATGGCCAATGAATAGGCAGTGTTTCTTCTTACTAATATGGAAAACATGCTTTAACTCGATGTCAAAATCCACAGATGGCACTGCCAATAATGTGTTTACCACTAGTAGGCAAAAGCTCTATGACAATCCTTCCTAACGGTAAGCATGGAGGAAATATTCCTTCTTAACAATATTCGAAACATGTTTTAATTCTTGATCATTTCAATATGCACACAGATGGCCCCTCCAATAGTGCTGGCCCTTCTGTTCCTTGACCTAGCCTCCAACAATAATTTTGCCCTCTTCCCAGTGGTAGCTGCTCACTTACATAGTCATACCCCGGATTCTGTCATTCCCCAAAATGGCAACATCTACATAATATTGATAAGAGCAAAGACTTATATAGGAACTGTGTGTTAGGTACTGCTCTAAACTATTTTAAATAAACTTATTATGTATGATCTCATTTAATCCTCAAAATGACTCTACGAGGTAGGTACTCTTATTGTGACCCCTTTCATAGGTGAGAAACTGGGGTACAGAGATGAAAATGTGTCCCTGCTTTCACAGCTAGCACTGGTCAACCACAACTGGACCCCAAACATTACGGTTCCAGAGTCCAGGCTCTTGACCGCTATACTACTATGCTGCATTTTTTTCCCTGCATTTTTCACCAACATCCAACCTCTACCTCCCTGTTTGTAGTTCACTCCCTTTCTTACTACAGTTCACTACTCTGTCAGGATTAGCATCCATTAATCCTGCAGTCTTTCACCTTCCCCAGCCCTGACTCTCACACCCTCCCGTTTCCTCCTCCCCAGCTTCAATTCCATGGTCAATCGTTACACCTACGCCCTTGCACAAGACCCTTGCCCCCTTTTCACTTTGTCAGTCTGCATGGCTAAACCCTGGAAAATTCAGCTCTCCAGCTGCTCTGCCACAGCCATGCAAGAGTGGTCTCACTTTACATTTATGATCACTATGACACTAACCTCAGCCGGGCCCCTAATGCTCCGTGGCAATGCTATTTCCTTAGTTCATTCACTGGTCCTCTCTCAGGACACAATTCCAGGCCTTCTTCCCTGCCCCCAAAAGGCAACACCTCCTCCTCCACCACCCTAACTCCTAACTGGTGGCCTCACTATTTCACTAAATAAACAGAAGCATTCTGAGCAGAACATTCGGTCTCCCATCGCTACATCTTCCACACAACTTAACCCCTCTGCGCCCATGGAATCTACCTTCTCTCCTGTATTTTTGCATGAGTTACTCCTACTTGAGACTTTGACACAGTACATTAACTAATTTTAAAGCGAAGGCTGATACCAACAGCTAGTTTTTCTTCTTGTTCCTGGAGTTCCTGCATATCTGTATCCCACTCCTGAAGGAAAGGCTCTAAGTGCTGAGCATATTTGAGATGAAGATTCTGCCTGTAAAACATAATAATGAGCACTGTCATGCTTCATAAAGGTATGAAAAAATTAGCCTTACTCAAAACAAAACTGCTTTGACACACTTTACACCATAACAGGAGAAGTCAGTGACAGCGGAGTTGCAGCTGAAATAGTCTCATGGGAAACAGAAAGCTTAAATGAATGATTTACCCTTATTCCAAAAGTATCATTCCTAACTGAATAATGCTATCTCACAAGCTTCACCATTTGAAAACTAATGAGGATTTACTGCACTCTAAGTTTTGCAGAAAAGTTCATTTTCTCTAAGAGCAGTTTACTTTTCATTTCTTCTTACTGATAACATATGTTCTGATATGGTAAGTAGACCAGTGAGGATACTATATCTATTTATCATAGATTTCCAAAAAGGAATATTTCACTTAAGCATTTCCCCTCTGTGGCACAAAAAAGCCTTTGAAAAAAACAAAGAGGAGTGGGCACAATTCACCTAAAATGTACAAATTATTTACAATATAAGGTTAACATTTTCCACAGTTGAATACAGTTAACTATCACAGGAACAATGTTTATTTAAGACCTTTACCTTAGGTTCAGCCAGTGTAGGTCTAGACTGAACATAAATTAATTTTATAGGAAGAAAGCTCAATTGGTATTTGAAAGGGAAGGAAGGTCATCCTTATGGGCTTCTAGGAAAAATATCTCAATTCATTCAAGGAGTGAGGTTCCAGAACTAAAGAGTTTATCTGCTTAGAAAAAAAATCAAGCAATATATATTTTTCACTGGAAAATGCAATATAATAGTATCTGTCTTAAGTAATTTGTACCAATGAATGCTAAAAACTGATACAAAAGTCCTCGTGGCTCAAAAACACCAACTTTACCTTCATTCTTGTTGCATTTTTGAAACCTGCTCAATTTTTTTGTTAGCGGTTTTGATAGAAGCTTTAGCAATCATTTCAAACTTTCTTCTCTTTGCATGCAAAGCCTGCTTAATTTCAACTATATAGGAAATAGATATTCATTAAAAGTTAATGTTGAAAATTATTTTGCTCCCATATTTTCAAATCAATGTGGGTACATGTTGCCTCAGCAATATACAAAGACATTTAAAATTCATAACACAGGCATTGTAAGTGTCAAATCACCATGCTGTACAACTGAAAATAATATAACATTGTATGATATAATATTGTATAAAAATTATTATGCTCCAAATACTAAAAAAATTAATAAAATTTATAATATGGTCACCATTTCAAAAAGCAAGATTTACTATCTTCTGTAAAATACTTGCAAAACCTGTATCCCAATTCTAATTTCTCTATCTGCAGATCACCTTTTAATTTAGAGATAACAAAAAGGGCATAATAATCAAAATATTTTCCATTGGCAAGATGTATATAAAGGATCTCAAAGACAAACTTTAATTTCCCTTGGGAGAAAACAGTTGAGAGGCAAATTTTTCGAAAATTATAAAATATCCTGCAACTCAGGGACATGTTTAGATGGATTAATGGATTACTACTAGAGCACATCTGGTCAAATGCATAAAAGTATTTTCTTAAACATATCCCTCAAAAGGATAAAAAAGTAAGAAAAATCCTATCACACACTGAGAAAATTATTTCTCAAGCAATCTTGGGAGTGATGCTTTTAACAAAAAGGGCATTTCACTAAAAGAGACAAAAGCCATGGTTGCTAAAGGTCCAGTTTAAACAAATAAATTCAAGAACGTTCAAAAAATACTTTCACAGAGGTTTTTACGTAGCACTTTTATCCCTAAGTGCTGCATTTCATAACATTTTAATACTTCAAATTAAGCTTTGCAAAACAGATGATTTGATTGTATGGACCTATGACCAACAGCTGTTTACCAGTAATCATGAAGGATCTGCACTGTAACAAAAATATTTCATACTTACAGAATCCACCCACAATAAGCAGTTTATCAGATACTCACAAAACAAGCTCTGTTTTCTCAGAACCAAATAGAGCAAAGCTTTCAAATCATACTTTCTTGTAAGGATGGTCTGTATCAAAGCACCACCAACTGACTCTGACTCTTTGTTCAGTGTATTGTCCACGGATAGTATAACTGACACCTGACAGAACAATATAAAATTTAGGATTTGGTGGATCTGATTATACTTCTCTCACTAGCTGGGAGAGTCGCCTTTAATTTTCCACTACACAGTTTACTAAAGTAAAAAATCACAACAGAGAGCTACCTTGGAGGATTCGATTTACACATCTACTCCATAGAAAGGAACTTTGGAAAGTCATGACAAGTAACTAAATTAAGAGAATTTAAAATTGACATCGAAAATTGATATCTCACCTCATCTGTGCACCAAAAAGGGGGCACGCTTTTCTCATCAACATTCTTACACAGTACATTAAATGTACATGTGCATAAAATAATACCATCATTCTGACCTCATCGTTGTTAGTACCGTTTTCACTTTCCACATCAACAATTCAAAAGGTGAGTAAGGAAACCTATGAACTCAAATCACACTAAATGCTTGTATGAAACCCTGTATATGAGAAAAAGGCATTAAAACCAGTCCTGTAGCCCACTACTTAACAATTCCATCTATAAAATTTGTATGGTTTAAACAATTGTTTTTAACCACACACATCACCTAAACATACCTCCAAGAATTTCCAGATCCTTCTGTGCTTCATCCCTGTGGAGAAGTGACATCAAATATAATTAAGTAACGACATGAAAAAAAGGTGGTACTTGTTTTGCAAGAAATTGTGTCTTTCTAGGATTTTACAGAGAAAACTTCTTCTGTGAGCCACGTTGAGTTGAATCTAGCAGGTGAAAATACTGTACAAACATTACCCTGTATCTTCTTCCTCATCTGTATCCTCAAAAGGCCTTTTTGCCCATGTTCATCAGTTACTGGAGAGTTCCCTGCATTGACATAAAAGTGGAAAACATTATAAAATGAAGCAGGGCATGGTGGTCAGTTTTCATGGAAGAATATCTCCCTTGTGGAGGCTTTTAGGCTTTTTGCAGACGTTTCTAAAGCAGATGTGTGAAAGGAACCATAAGTGTGCAGGTCAGATGAAAAAGGATAAGAGACCAGGGCCGTGTTACTGGAGACACTGTTAAAAGCATTTTCAGGGTTGATGTCAGAGTAAACCACGTAGCACACCTGCGATATTTTTTAGAAAGAACGACTGTGACCCGCAAGAAAAGCTGCTTCTGTAATCAGTTCTTGTAATCAAGAAGCTTCTGCACAGCTTCTGTGATCCTGGCCGGGAATGGGAGGATAAGGTGGGAGACCTCCAGTACATGAAGCTGCTTTCCACACACATGGATTTTGCTGTTTACTATGTGGAGGAAACAGAAGCAATGACGCCAGGACCACCGTCCCTGCGCTGCGTGCTGTACCGGCAAAGGTGTCAGATAGATGGTACCTTCGGGGACATCCTCTAGCCCCGTGAGCTCTCTCCAATCTTGCATGCCAGAGTCAGAGGCTGCCATGTCCTCAGCCTCCCTCGAGGCCTTCTCAGCTTTCTCCAGATGCTTCCTCCCACCCGGCATCATCTGGAGGTATCTTCTGCAGTAGAGACAACTTGTTCTGCACCTTGTGGGCACAAGCAAGCACACATTAAAGGAATGGGGACACGGTCAGTGCGCGATGCCGGGCATCGGCCCGGGGTGCAAATCAGACTGTGCATGTCCTCATGGCTCCTCTTGGACCAGGAGTGGACAAAGCAGATGTTGACAGCAGCCCCTTCCCCCAGCCCCCTACCCACTCCCTGAGGCTGTGAAGGAGGGCTGGCACCTGACCCGGGACATCTGAGTATCAGGCCCCTGTGCCAGATTCTTGCCCCTGCGCTGGGACTGAGGTCGCCCCTGCCCCTCGGTCCCCAAAGGACAGAGAGCCGGTCTGGGGGCCCGACCGTAGCCATGACAGAAATAAGCGTCCCTCCATATGGGTGGGGTATAAACGGTGCTCTCCTGCCTGGGGGCAGTCAGGTCGGAGGGCTTCCCCGCATGCCACCGTCCGGACCCCAGGACGACCTCTGGGGACCGAAGTGTCCCACAAGACGGCCGGTCACGAGAGACAAACACGGTCGGCCCCACCGCACCTGCCATGCACAGAATGCAGGAATGTCGGACACGTGCCACACCCTGCCGGCCCTGCCCTCAGGGGCCTCATCCTGCTCTGTTGGGGCCTCAGAGGACTCTGTGGGGACAGCGCCTCAGAGGTCAGCCTGGCCACCCCCGCTCCACACCCTGATCCGCTCACGCCTACTGAGACCATGCCCCCCACCCCCCGACATGGCCACGCAGTGTCACCTGCCCACCTCCATAGCCACCTGGCCTCGCTGAGGAGCCTTCTGGGTCTGCCCCCGCCACACACACCCCACCCCGGGCCTCCCCCACACCCCGATCCCCGGCCCTCTGTCTCTCCATCCTTCCCTCCGTCCCTCCCGCCCGCACCGCAACCTCGGAGACATTCGTCTGAGGGCCTCGCGTCAGCCAGGAGCCAGCCGCTCGCCTGCGAGGGAGCGTAGCCTTTTGGCCGGCCCAGTGCGAATGCTGGAGGCGGGGCCTCTGCCGAGCCACGCACCCTGGAGGGACCAGCCTGCCGGTGCTGGGCAGAAGCTGGGAGCCCGGGCCAGGGAGATTCCGGTTCCTCTTTCAGGGACGTCTCACAGGTCGTCTTTTTGGAAAATCACAGAAGTAATTGGGAGTGTGGAGCAGGTGCTACAGCCTCCACCTTCCCAATGAAGGAGGATCTACCAATTCCAGTCAATCTGCTCCTGGGGTCCTTTCCACCCACCCCTGCCCCTCGCAGAGGAACAGCCATCCTCCCGAGTGTTCTCTGTAAACCACGTCCCTCCGTTTTCCAGGTGTTTGTAAAGGCACATGTATGCATTCGTAAATATGGCTGCTTGCTATTGTCTTGTCTGGGCATTACAGTAAATTGGATCACGTTCTGTGCAGTTTTCTGCCACTTCCTTTTTTCCACTCAACACTGTGTCACTAACAGGACCTACATTATTCCACGTAGCCATAGTGCTTCTGTCATCCCTGCTGTAGTACATGCCACTGTGGAACCACTCCTCAATTCACTAACCCATTTTCTTGTCCGTGGACATCTGGATACCTCCCACTTTAGAGGCCTTGACCAAAGCAGTGATGCTATGAATATGCTAATGTCTGGCACACGTGCATATATGCTTTGCAGCTTCTAAAGCAGTCAAGGAGCTTTAAGGAGCTTAAAGGACTTTAGGCCTCTATTGCTAGGTAACAGGCTAGGTGAGTATTGGGTACAGCCATATTGTTTCCAGCTTAAGACTCCACCAGCAGCTTGAGCTCTGATTGTTCCATATACTCACCAGTAGTAGGGATAATTAGATATCTTAACATTGCCATTTTAGTGAGTGTAAAATCACATGGGTGTTGGGGGAGGATCCTCTTTTCCATTTCTCCAGAGCTCCTTTTTATGCTGATCGGCCATTTCAGTGTCCATCTCCATGACGTACCTATGTGGGTGTCATGACCATTTTGCAGTTGGGCAGGGTGAAATTCCTCACACCTTTGTGGAAGCATTACATATATTCCAGATATGAGTCTTTCGAATAGCATTCTCCTTTGCCTTTTTATTTTCACCTTTATTTTTTTTTCTTTCCTTTTTTATTCAAGTATCATTGACATACAATCTTATGATGGCTTCACATACACAACACAGTGGATCAACATTCACCCATATTATCAAGTCCTCAACCCTTCCACTGTCTATCAACTAGCAAGATGTTACAGAGTCACTAATTGCATTCTCCGTGTTGTCTTCTTTAATTTCTCTCATTAGTGTTTTGTAGTTTCCGAGTATAGGTCTTTTGCTTCCTTGGTTAGGTTTATTCCTAAATATTTTATTCTTTTTGATGCAAATGTGAATGGAATTGTTTTCCTGATTTCTCTTTCTGCTTGTTCATCGTTAGTGTATTGGAATGCAAAAGGTTTCTGTGTACTAATTTTGTATCCTGCAACTTTGCTGAATTCAGATATTAGTTCTAGTAGTTTTGGAGTGGATTCTTTGGGGTTTTTTATGTGTAATATCATATCATCTGCAAAGAGTGACAGTTTAACTTCCTCTCTACCCATCTGGATGCCTTTTATTTCTTTGTTTTGTCTGATTGCTGTGGAGAGGACCTCCAGAAGTATGTTGAATAAAAGTGGGGAGAGTGGGCCCTCTTGTCTTGTTCCCAATCTTAAAGAAAAGGCTTTCAGCTTTTCGCTGTTAAGTATGATGTTGGCTGTGGGTTTGTCATATATGGTCTTCATTATGTTAACCCTAAGGTTTTCATAAAAGTTTTCCCCTATGTTATATGTTATGCTGCAATTTTGAATTTCGTTCATGTGGAGTTGTCTTTTGTGCTTGCTCTCGGGTATAGACCCAATTCAGCTTTTCCTCCCATGGAAAACAATTACTGTACCATCCTCATTCACTGAATGGGGTACTGCTCCCCGACTACCAGCTGCACCAAGTCTGTCATATGTCAAGTTGTTGTATGTCCCCCATTCTGCTTCTCTAGCCTGTTCTACCAGTCAACTTATTTACCCTGTGCCAAAACCACACACTGTAATAAAATGAAGATTCCAAGTCAGATCTGTCAAACTCTGAATCCTCAGACATTAGCCTACACTATGATGCCAAAGACCCCTTAGTGATTCCCCAGCACCCCCACGAGAGGGTCTACCTTACACTTGAGGACCCTTAGCCTCTCACCTCATTCAACTTCCCTTTTGTCCTCTCCATCCTGAGCTACTTGCAGTTTCCTCAAGTGCACCACTGCTGTTTCGTGCCACTGAGCCTTTGAACAAGCTCAGCCGACTTCTTGGTTCAACTCTTGGTTGGCACTCTTTCCTTTGCCTACCACTGTGACTTGTGCAGCCCCTCTCCTCTCATGGCGCTGTATTAACCAATCATCTGTGTACTAAGAGGAATGTACTATTTTGCCCCAGTTTGACCATGCTGGAAATCCATATAATTCTATCAAGCAGATTTAAAATTCATAATTCAAATTAATCACTGTGTACGCCTGCTTCTTTATAATTTAAGAGACTGGGGATCAAAGGGTGCAAATGTTTACCCAAGCTCACAGAGCTCCCCAGTAGATCTGGGGTCAGACCTCTGGTATTTTGACCCACTGCTCTCCCCTGACCCTCCCCTGTCACTGTTCTGTCTTACTTGGCTGCTCAGGAAATAAAGCACATCTTCAGCTGTGAATCATGATCACTAGTGGTGTTTGCATCTTCCAGTAACACAGAGAATGCTTCATAGAGTGTGACTGTAGACACTGAAGTCTCTTGTAAAGTTGTCATTTCCACTGTAAATTTCCAAACCCGCTACCCGAGGGAGGTACTACCTTTGCCATTCTGGAGTGCAACAAACGTTACGAAACGATGGAAGTTACGAAGCCCATGAAAGAGTTCATGCAGACCAGGCCAGATGAACAGAAAAAGGGGCCGTCCTCGATAGAACACAGATCAGTAGTTTGACAACCTGAAAGTAGCGCGCATCCGAATTTTCAGGAATATTCTAATTCTTTGTCTGGAATGAGGACAGGGATCTGGATTTGTAAAAAGCAACACCAGGGATTTGGATAATTAATAAAGGTAATGTGTAAGGTGCGTGCTGTGGCAGGTCCTGTATCTACCTAACCATTCTGTCCCTCCCCCTTCCATCCTTACTAACAGAGCCTTGACCCCTTTGCACAGAGAGGTGGGCACATGACCCAGTTCAGCCCCTGGGATGGACATGATACATGTCCCAGATGATGCTGGTGGCATTTCTGGGAACGCTTCATGAACTGACTCCCCCCTTTGAACTTTCCCCTTTGTCCTGCTGGGAATACAGATACAATGCTTGTGATCGTGGAGGCAAGAGCCAGGTTTAGGGGTGGAGAGGCAGGAAGGGGAGAACTTGGCTCCTTGAGCTGTAGTATCAGCCCTGAATTGTCTCTTCTGCCCATGTGTTAACTGGAATACATGAAACCCCTGTTTGTCTAAGCCTCTATATGAAGTGCACTCAAATGCAATTCATAATAATAGAGCAGAGCATAACCGAAATTTATTTTCACCCGGCTTGCTTCAAGTATGGTGGACTATCACTGTAACGTTTAAACCCGAACATGTTTAATGAATCAAAACTCGTTCATTTATTTCTCCTGCAACACTACCGGGAAAGTGAACAGGTCCTCTTAGTGGGCTTTATCCATGCACTCCGACAGGCAGGGACCCCGGCTGTTGGAAACTCTGCCACCTCCAACGTGGGTCTTCTATGAGCACCCCGAAGGTGGCCTGCCTTGCAGTTTGCTAGAAGGGGGAAAGAGCACGGAGATGCACTAGGTGTGAGGGGTTTAATGACCTTGGCCTGGCAGTGGCACACGTCATTTCCGCTGATATCCCATTGTCTAGGTTTCAGTCACATGGTCACACCTAACAGCAAGGAAAGCTGGGAAATGATGCCTAGATGGGGGCCCAGGAAGAGAGGGGAACAAGGATTTAAGTGAGGAGTTAGGAGTCCCTGGGTCTATGCCTTCCCAAAATTAATGTAAAACTTGACTTTGGTGGTGGGTCTTTTTAAAGAGAAACTCACAGAAATGCTCTAAGCATGAACTGAAAAATCCAGCAAAAGATTAAGCAAGGTCTTGCCATTAATGAACTGTGAGACGTTGGGTGAATTGCTTGACTTCTCCAAGCAGCTTTCTTGCTATCTTAAATGCATAATTACAGTATTTGCCTCATAATGTTTTGGATGAAATGAAGTGAAATAACACATAAAAGCTCTTATAGGCACTCAATAAAGTAGAGCCAGCATTCAGTCATTAATAGTAGTACAATTATATTAATGTTTATGCTTAATCATATCAAATCATAGGCATGATTATACTATAATAATTATTGTATGGTCATTATTATGGCCACTGTTTTAGCCACTGGTGTACAATTTCCTAAATACCAAGCACAGAATGGAAACTAGGGCCTCCTGTACATGTCATAGCGTGAAAAATTAGTGTTTCCATCACTAGGAACTACACACAATATTTTATTAATAAATGTGTATTTGGGATGGGACATGCAACATGTATTTCAAATGTAAGATTTACTTAGAATATGTCACATGCCACAGGGCATTCTTATTCTTTAAGGCAATATTTCTACAAAAGAAGATGACAGATATTTGAATAAAAGGAAGACGCTGCGTGAAGTCTGGCTGACCACTCTCTCTTGTTTTTCTTTCCCCTCCCTCTGTCCATCTGTCCTCCTTTGGCTTCCATAGCTGCCTATTCCTCCTTCTATCCTCTTCCATTCTGGCAACTCCTCAGTACCTTCGCTTGCTCCTTCTCATCAAATGAACCCTCACATGATGGCTTTCCTCAGGACTTGGTTCTCTTCTCAGTTTTCACCTTTTCCCTAACATTTCCTTATAAGCCCATGGTTTCAATTAGCACTTGCATCACAGTTTCACAACATGTGGCACTTGGTTCCACACACTTTATCAGGAACACGGGAAGGAGAGTGTTAAAATCCGGATTCCTTGGCTCTATCCAAGTCCTTCCCAATCAACTCAGTGGGTGGACCCTGGGAATGTGCCCTGAGAATTAAATAAATCCTCCAGATTGCTCTCAACCCCACTAAAGTTGGAACCACTGCATCTGTCAAGGAGGGCCTGGCTGACATTGACAATGGCAGCTCAACATCGCCATCTGGTGGCTTCCTGACACCATTGCCTTAGTTTTGCAAGCGCAGCCCATGGATGTTGGGAAACTATTAAAAATCCGAAAAAAAGGAAAGAAATAGGAACCGAGGACATTAATGGAGAATCTGATCCAGGAATAACCAAGATTGAGTTATAACACCTTTTGACTTTTCTAACACCAAAGTTGACCTTGTCTGTATTTAACTTTTAAGGGGGAATCAAATTGAGGCCTTTCGATTCTCATTCAACTGCCAGAAAACCCAGGTGTTGAATGATCACTGTCTGTAGATCATTACACCAGGCTTTGATTTCTCACAGGGGTACCCAGAGGATTTAAATGAATTTTCAAGCTGTCCTTCCAGAAGCTAGCCAATGAGGAGCATTCCACTTTCCAAAAATAGTTTAATATGGAGCACTCTTAGTTAACTTAAATTCTACTGTTAAGTCTCTCGTTTAGTCATAAAAGTGATAAATGCCCACAGCGAAATAATTTTTATAAAAAAATATTTTTGGAGGAGATAAAACCCATGCTTCATTCCACTACTCAGACATGCTGTACAATTTGACATGGGGGGAATATTCTTCTCCCTCCCTCTCTATCCCTTCCCCCTACAGTATTTTTTAATTTTTGATATTTCAGATTTTTTTACCTGCCTTAATTTGCTGCCAGCTCTATAATATTCTTTCCCCTGTTTTTACTCATGCATTTTGCTTCTTTCAGCCAGGACTTGGGAGCAAAGCTTCAATATTTCATTCAGTCTGATCGCACTTTCACACTGCCTACTTCAAGTAATAGGTTAATGCTAAGCCAACAGTTGGTGTTTTACTTCAAATGCTCTTCCATGTAATGCTCAGCATCACATTGGCTCTTGCAAGCACACCAACATAACTGGGTGACGGGTGATGGATGATGACCACTCAGTGGGGTAAGAACAGTCTCTTCGACAAGGGCCTCTGGGACAACTGTACATCCACACGCAAATGAATAACATGGGACAACAGGGTCACACCATACACAAAATGTCACTCACTCAAAATGGACCCAAACACCTAAATGTAAGAGCTAAAATTCTAAAACTCCTGGAAGGAAACAGGAGAAAAGCTCCATGACCTTGGACTGAGCAATGATTTCTTAAATATTAGCCCAAAAGCAAAAGCGACAAAAGAAAAAATTAGACAAATTTGCCTTGATCATGCAAAATGAAAATCTTTTTTGCATTAAAAGACACAACCAAGGGACCCAGGGGGAGAAAAGGTCTCCCACAAAGTGGGAGAAAACATTGGCAAATTGAATATCCAGTGAGAGTCTAGTACCCAGGATATATATTAAGAGGCCTTACAACTCCAAACTAGTGACCAAAACACCCAGTAAAAATTGGTAAATTGGTACACATTACTCCAAAGAAGATAAATAGGCATCTATCACATGATAATATGCTCAAGACCATGAGGCATTAAGAAATGCAAATCAAAACTACAATAGTAGGTGTGTTTTTGAAACATTTGGATTTCTAAAACTTTTAAAAAGGAAAATAACAAATTGTTGTTGAGAATGTGGAGGAATCAGAAGCCTTTATACGTTGCTGGCGGGGATAACAAGTGGGACAGGACACTGTTGAAAACAGTTTGGTGAATCCTCAAACACTTAAACCTAAAATTAGCATAGGATGCAGCAATTCTGCTCCTGGAGATATACACCCCCAAATTTAAAACAGGCATGCAAAAACCCTTGAACATGTAGGTTCACAGTAACACTATTCAAAACAGCCAAAGGTGGAAGCAACACAATTTTCTATCAACAGATGAGTGAATAAACATAAGGTGGAATACCCATGTGATGGAATACTACACAGGCATGAACAGGAATGCTACAATGTGGATGAACTTTGTAATCATAATTCTAAGTGAAACAGGCCAGACACAAAAGGTTAAATATGGTGCCATATGAAATGTTCAGAGCAAGCCAACGCATAAAGACAGAAGGTAGATTAGGGGTTGGGAGGTAGGTGGGAATGAGGAGGGACTTCTTAGTGGGTATAAGATTTCCTTTAGAACTTACGGAAATGTTTTGCAGGAAGATACAGGTGGTAGTTTCACAATAATGTGAATTTAGTTGATGCCACTGAAAAGCATGCTTTAAATTGGTCAGTTTTATGGATGTCAATCTCAATTCAATAAAGCTTCTTTAAATAAAAAAAGAATAACACTTTTTGGACCTCTGTAATAAAATATTCAAGTATTTTGGAAAAAATGGAGCAAGTAATTTTAATGTATTCATTTAAAACAATACTAAGCCCATTATTGCTTACATGTAAACATGCTTTGTGAAAAAATTGTGATATTTTTGAAAACAAAGAGTATTGAAAGTGTGGCATAGTTTTACATTGTTACAAACCTATTCAATAGCCACAGGAAGAGGAAAAATCTGGATTTTTTTACCTGCTTCTCCATTCCACCTCTTAACAATCTGTTGTTTCAATGGAAGGAAACCAAGCAATCCGGATTCACTGATACTGAGTACGGGAAAGGAAGCCATCACTGGTCCCCCAACAGGTACTGAGGGACCACCCACCGGGACCACCCACCCACCCAGGGTTCCAGGAATGAGCACTAGGCACTGCTGAAGCCCAGTGTTCTTTCATGACGCTCTCAAATCAACCCTCTGAGAGCAGAGGCACTGTTCATCGATCTGACAAAAATGGAGACGAAGCAACAGGGACCTCAGGGCACAGTGTGAAAGGCACACAGCTGAGGAGAGGCAGAGTCAAGACTCAAGCCCACATCCGTCTTTCAGAAAGCCTCTCTGATTTGAAAAGATTGACCATGAATGCACCCCACTATTTGCCCTTCCCAGAAACTACATAGGCTAGATGATGGGTCTTGATACCTCTCTCCCTTCCCTCCACCCTGAGAACCTGTTGAAAACCTTCATTCAGTTGGCACACAGTTACAGAAAAGTCCACCTTGCCCTTCTCCAGTGGATTACATGCAGAATGGGAGGGCACTGTCTTGCTCTCGAGTCTGAAGTCCAGGTTTGTGCTGGGTCTGGCTGAAACCATCACCTCATGAGAGCTGGTTTGGGGCATCACTTGCCAAATCACCGTCCAATGACATCATGTTGGTGGCTTGAAATCGGCCATGACGGGGGTATTTACATCGTGGAAATAGGAAATCCCTGGAAATCAGAACTGCGCTGTCCCCTCCCGAGGCCCTGTTTCCCAGTACATCATGGCCTATGGCTGACCACAGAAGGCCCTCCTGGAGCTCATTAAACAGGAGGAAGAGCTGCATCATAGGGCAGCTCTGTTCCCGAAATGTGGATGACCATGAGAGAGGAGGTATGCGCTGTGTGACCTCACAAAAGAGCACAGAGTTTCTCTGAGCATAGAATTCATTAGCAGTGTGGTCCTGCCACAGCCTGAGTTTCGGGTTTGCTTTCCTCTGACATCCATGTGCTTTGTCCTAACACATTTTCTCCTCTCTGGGTCATTGTAAATTGACAGAGAGAACCTAGCACAAATGCACCTGGTCTCATGTGTCCTGGCAGGTTGAAAGGAAGCACTTAATAGGACCTGGCTCCTGAGAGAGAGAAAGAGAGAGAGAGAGACAGAGGTGTGTGTCTGTGTGTGTGTGTGTGTGTGTGTGTGCGTGTGTGTGTGTGTGTGTGTGTGTGTGTGTGTGTGTGTGTGTGTATGTGGTCTCAAGGGAAAATAGAAGCTGTTAGCTTTTTACTTTCTTTCCTCCATAATCCACTGTGTGAAAACTCCCCTGCCCCCAATGCCTATTCTATGAGAACATTGGGTATTGTCTCTAATGAATGAAATACTTCTATCAATTTCATTCATTTATTCATCCATTCATTCATTCATTGGATTGGCTGGGGTGTAACTGACTGAGCATGAGAACAACATTCTGCATCTGAGGATGTATTAGTACTTCCTGGTTTCCATAGAAAGCTAACGTCAGGGAGAATGTTTTGATGACATTCTGGTTTCCATGACAGCTGGGGTAAGCCATTCTTTCCTGAAGTTAGAAAGATTTAACAAGGATACTTACAGACTGGAGAGATGGAGTAACTGTAGAAACATCGAGACTAGTCGGTGTCTGCTATCAGTATGAGTTTGTGCGCGTGTATGTGGTATGTTGTGCTGCAGTGTGTGGTCTTTGGCTGGACATTAAGAGCTCTGATCCTTCCTGTTTTATAAGGAAGGATGGCAGCTTCTCCTGTGGGGGGCTGAGATGGTTGAATAGCCTTTCATACCCCAGCGCCACTTCAGTGTCCTGAGGTGGCCACTGTTGTGTGAGGGCATAGTCACTTGAGTCCTTGAAAGCGGAGATCCCCAGGTATTTCTCACCGCACACCTCTGCTTACGATGAGGTGCTTAACCCTTAATGATGTAAGTCTACTCAGTTACTCCTACTTATAGTGGAGTTATTATGTGTACGATTTGGTGGAGAAAATTTGAAGTCAGCAAATGAGACAAATGGGTGGGATTGGAAGATCTAATGTTACTTTGTGTAACCCAGGTAATGATACAGTGCTCACCCTGAGTAGCTGACAGACATGAACTAAGGAACATCTCTAAAAGACAAATTCCCTGTTATCACGCCACTAATTATGGTTAGGTGAACAGAATGCAAGTCAGTAAGTGGCTCCTCCTTTATTATGGTAGAGTAGATATGATCAAAGGTTCTGGGTTTTTTGGTTGTATGTTTGGAGTTGAATGCCACTGGTGGTACAGTATTTGTGTGCTTATTGTGTTTCTAAAGAAAAAGACAGTGTTTATAGGACGTACTGTTGCATTCTTCATCAGGGACGTGCCTTCGGAAGAAGCAGGTTCTAGGTGAAGGAGAGCCACACCTCTCAGCTCCAGTCCTGCACGCTGCTGGATGGTACTGAGACCCAGCTGTACCAACCCCATTCTCCATCTACCATCTGACTGCCTGTGAGGCTCAGTCAGTGGGGTCTCCAGAGGGTGACAGGATGTCTGGAAGTGAGACCACTGGCTGTACCATCCTCTCTGTCTGTGCTCCTTTCAGGCTCCCCCCAGTAGTAGAAGTGTGACTTCATCAGAGATAGTCGGTCCTTAAAGTGGATTTTCTCCAAACTCCAAGGGCCCTCTCCATCAGTACCTGCAGAAAGACCAGCGGCAGCAGACTGGTGAACTCTCTCCTAAGAGATCAGAGTCCCAGGCTGCCGGGGACCTCCTCTCAGATCCTGACACTGTGGCATGCGAGCTCCACAGTTTTCCCCATCCTGACTGGGAGGGGTCTTGGGTTTCATGGATCCCTCCCCTGCCCTCCTTTAGGAGCTGCATAGTGTTGGGCAGCCCCCTTTCCTCAGAAGCCAGAGCCCAAGCTCTGAGGTCTCCTCCTCCCAGGAGGTCATGGGTTCTCAACACCACTATATGTTCCCTGGGTGGTCTTTCCAGAATTACAAGTGCATGCTCTTCCTACCGTGGTGCCCTTCTTCTTGTGTCATTGCTCCCCTTTTGCCTTTTTCTGGTCTCTGAATAATTCTATCAAGACCTCTCTAATTAAATTAACAAGAGGACACTGCCTCATAATTATGGGTGTTTTTCTGTCTTTGCTTTTAAGGTCCTTCCTTTTACGTTGGTTTCTAAAAGTTTTATTGTATGAGTGTAGGCTTGCTTGTATGTGTGTTTCCATGTCTGTGTGCATATGTGTGCATGAGAAGAGAGAAAGAAGAGAGAGGAGAAGAGAGAAAGAAGAGAGAGGAGAAGACAGACAGAGGAGAGAGAGAGAGAATTATGCTTGTGCTTTGGCAATCAAATATACCACCTACTATTTTTCTATGTTTTGGAAAATTGGTATTTTTCCTTCATGTGTTCTGCATCTGCTCTCTCTCTTCTTGGATGGCAATTGAGTATCTCTTGTGTGGTTAGGTATATTCATTGCAATACTTTGACCAATACAAGATACACCTCAAAGACTTTTTAAACATATGCGATACATCCTCACTGCATTCTGTGCAATGGTATGTTACCGTTTTGCTCCACGCACTTTCTTTTGGTTCACTTACATCCAATATTTCATTTCATACCTCCTTAGCATCTCTTCGAAGTAAGATTTGGGTGCACGTGGATGTATGAATGTGTTCTCCCTGTAGTGTTTAACAACATGACTTGAAAAATAATGTCTACCTTCACCACCCACTTTCATCCTTGTTCTCTTTTTCCACCCATCCGTTTTTCTCTTCTCAATGGAACTATATCATGACATTTCTGTTTACCCTTCTGGACTTTCTCCTTGCCGTTTACATGCTTTTTGTAACCTAAGATAAAATATATGGCCTTGCTCTCCATGTGAATGTGGGCCTTATGTAAAGCATTTTATTTGTCCTTAATTGGTCTCTAGCCAGACTTTTTTGCCTGAGTTTTTTCCATGTCAGTGCATGAGGGTCTTCATCAGTCTTTGTGCTCAATACATAACATGCCCTCCTTAGTCTTTGCCTCGTGGGTAGCAAGGGCCCGACCTAGGCCCACGGCTGTTGTGATGAGGTACAGGGTGATAACCTATCTTGTGATCAAGGGCACCTCTTTCTCTTTGTGCACCAGGGAAACCAATAGGTTCTGAAATACACATCTCGATCACTCTCCTGGATGTTAGTGATTAAGGAGGTCTCACCTGCAGGAAGGGGGAGGCTGCCCTTGTCTTTCACCCCTAACAGCATGGGTGACTCCATTAGTGTTGTGGAGGATACTGGAGGTCTCCCTGTGGCAGGTAACAGGGACAGGAGGGGTAACGACATCTTGTAAGGAAAAGTTGGCGTGCTGGAGGGGAGGAACCACCTGGGTTTGCAAAAGGAACGGGAGAGAATTCACTCGTTTTAAAATAAGGCCTTGATAAGAAACCTTGGCCTTGCTCATGTTTCTCCTCCTCTGAGTAGATGGCTCTTGAACGTGTTTGTCTGCAAGAGTGGGTGTCGCGACTGCTTATTTGTTAAAGGACAAATTAGGAGGCAGAGCTTTGTAATGTGAAGGCGTATGTGTTTTTAGACTCATAGCTGGTCATTTGTAGGTGAGAAAAAGTCTGATTTTCAAAATTCTCTCTGAGAAAACTGAGGGCAGCTCATGATTTTTCAGTTTGTGATGTCTGCCGCTTCAATATTTGTGCGAAAACAACCCGCATCTCCAAGCAGGTGTGACGTCTTTGAATCTATGAAACTAGTGAAGGGGAAAGGCTTAAAAGGCATGGGTTCTCACTCAGCTGTTTCATGATGGAATTCAAACCCAACAATGTCTTATGAAAGAAAAAACCACGTGGGAAAGTTTGTGCTGAATTCACTGGGTGCTGAAAAGGTGCAGGCATATATTTTCCTTATAGCTGAAATTACATGAAGTGTGCCTTTATAATAAGAAAGGGAACTGCCAACTCATCCCTTTATGGAAATACATGTCTTGAGGACAGTTCAAAAATCACGAAACCTACAGCTTAAAAGAAGCTCTAATAAATAGCTAGTAATTGTAGGGAAGGGGTGCGTTGGGGTGGAGACGAGAGAGTTCCTGCCCCGCGGGAGGATGGGGGGCGTGGGGGGTGGAGTTGTCATATCAAGAAAAGTGTGCCCTCAGTTTGAGACAACACCTTCAGAGGGTTGCTTTCTTGCCTTTCTACTTCAGAAGTGATTATGGCCCTCACTGGGGAGAGGGGTGAAAGAATAGAGCTTCCAACATAATTCTTCCAAAAATCGTGGCTGTTGATGGGAGAAATAAGTGCTCCTTGTCATCAAGTTCTTTCATTTCTCAACCAAGAAGCAAATGGAATAGAGCAAAAGTTATATCAGGACTTGAAAAATGAAGCTAGCCCATTTGAAGACTTTATGTCTTGATGGCCTGAAATTGCCTATGAAGTGATAGATCGTGGAGTTGAAGTCATAGGTTGTGGGGTTGCTATTTCTACCGTTCCCCTTCTATTTCACTCTCTCTTCTCACTGGGCAGGCACGCTTGATGGGATTGTCAACCAAAACACTGGACACATTTTCACATCTATCCAAGTCCTCCGAGGATTTGGGATTACTTTAAAAGCTAGTTTGGGGCTGTTCAGTATTCTGTTTTTTACACACTGCTTCTGCTGTGCTAAAGAGGGTCAGTATTCACATATCACGATCTCTGCCTCTATATCTATCTATCTATCTATCTATCTATCTATCTATCTATCTATCATCACCTATCTTTCTACCTACCTGTACACGCCTTTAGCGGGAGAGAAGAGAGTAGTACTCCCTACAAGGACAAAACAAGAAAAGAAAACCATCTTCAAGATTATGCACCAACCCTTAATGGAACACATTTGGACAATAGGCCAAAGCATAGGATGAGAGGACCGCTGAATATTTAATATCTTCATTTACCACCCTTCCCTCCTGGTTGTCTCTCTTAAGGATGCATTGCTTTAGTAATTGGAAAAGAATAACTGTAGCGGATACTCTGACTGTCTGCTGAAAGTACTCCCTGGAAGTGTTTCATAGTCGAAAAGATGTGCACAAATGTAAATGCGAGAGACTATTCAAGCAGGTTGTACAACATTTAAAACAATGTTTTAATATCTTATCGAATGTAGGTATAGATGGGGGAAAACTAAGAGTCCTTGCACTCATGGATTTGCAGTAAGTGTTCCTAGGAGACTAGACTACTGAGGCTCAGGACTTTCCCTACTTTATAATTTTAAAATTCATTTTAGATTTCCCACGTGTGTCTTTAAAATAAGGAACTAAGAGGAGCTGAAAAGAACATCTATACTGTAAGCAAAAACATCTGCATGCTTTGCCTGTGTTGAGGTAGAGAGCACGGGTTACATGCATCAATATCAGGCGTCTGATTGGGTCTCTAACATCTGAGAGAGAGAGAACGTGTGTGGCAGGTGTGGGGGGGTGTTTCTTGGGGGTGAGGGTAGCCGTCTCTTTGGGGTTGAGGAGACTCAGGCACTCCTCTTTGCTGTGATGGTCTGGCAGGCCCTGCTGCAGGGCTCAGTCACCTGTTTTTCCTTCTCCCTTTTGTTTTGTGTCCTCATATGACACCTGTGCTCTGAGAGCCAGTACACTGAGTTCTCTAAAGCCATGGATGCAAACCCTGCACAATCGCACACCCTGTTCCAAGACAAAGTTTGTGCAGGTTGTGCCCAAAGTATATGTTATTTAGTCATCATATAGTTCATGTTCTATCTATGAGTATACACATGTGAACAAAGTCACACGCGTATGCATTCATTAGGGAAACAATATTTCATATCACGAGACATATCATTTGAAACTGATAACAGATGAGCTAAACTCTGTAAGTGAATTATAATATGTATTTGTACAATGTATACAGAAAAGTCAAAAGGGCATTTTGGGTGTGGGGAAGAGAGGGATTGAGTGAACAACTGCATCTTCTGCATTGCACACTAACTGTTTGAAATTTATTTACATAAAGTTTTTGAATATGCGGGAAACCACGTTGTAAACAGGTTCACAAAAATGATGTGAAAAATAGGCATTCACACGAAATGGTGACCAAACATGCTCTTGAATGAAGAAATATGGTCCTAAGCAATATGTGCAGGTATACGTGTATATGCATCCACAGGAAATGTGTCAGAAGACCATATGCGGTGTTATAGATATTGAGAGTGAATATCTATAATGGATTGGTTCCTGTCTAATCTCCCTACACATTTTAAATTCTCTGTCAGTCCATATAATGCTACTTCAGAGGCAGACACACAAAAAAAACCCACTAACATTATAGACCTCATTTTGTGTGTCTCTCTCCCCCTCCTCTCTGTCTCTCTCTGTATCTCTGTCTCTGTCTCTGTCTCTCTCTCACACACAAACATTCACATGCTGCGACTATTCGATTGGTGTGTCCAACACAGACGAAGGCTGTCATGAAAACAGTAGTTCCCGTTGTTCTGAAAAATAGGAGGTTTAAGTGACATTTCTAGTTCAGAACAGCATGCATTCCACAACTGGGGAAGGGAAAATGATGAATTAATCTTCATTTCACTGGCTTAATTTCCTATCTGCTTTGGACCTTTTTAGATTAACATTAGAGGTGTGTTGGTCCTGGGTATCCATCTGCATTTGAGGCCATCTGATCCCTGAGAGAACAGTGCACTTGAGAAACACAGGGCAGTGTAAAGGATCTGCCAGAAGAGTGGTTGGAGGGTGCAGATCAAGGGACACAGCTCTCAGAACCACGCCTACCATGATCCACGCAGTGTTTCATAAGACTCTCCACTTTACTAAACACTTCATTTGCAACCGTTTCATGTTGAAACTTGGGGTGTGATTATTTTGCTCCTCTTTCTACAGCCACTTCTTTACACGGATTTGGTGCTGGGAGGGGAAAGCTTTTCATCTTTTTAAATCAAAGTATAGCTGCTATACAGCATTGTATTGGTTTCAAGTATGCAACACAATGATTCAAAAGTGAAATACCTTGTTAAATCCTCAGCCCCGCTAGTGCAGTTGCTATCTGTCTGCACAGAAAAATGAAGAAGTACACATCACAGCCAGTGGCCTGCGCCTGCAGCAGTCCTTATGGAGGGTGATACCAGTAGCCACCATGGTGATCTTCATGAACCTCTGGATTCTAAGCTCATGCTCTTGAACACACCATTGTGCAGACACCCAGTATCTGTAGGCTGGAGATCACCTCTAGCTTCCTTGGGTGCACAGGATGGCCCTAGCACCCTAGGAAGGAAAACCTGAAGCACATCCCTAGGACAAGACCCCAGGAACACAAAAGGCACAGGATGTCCAATAACACAAGTGAGATGCCGGATGTCACACATACCTCCCCGCACAGATGCTCTTTAATATGCAGTAGTAACAAGTAGGGCCAGAAGCAGGGCTTGGAGGGTTATAAAAAACTCCTGGTATCTTCCAAGTTTTTCCCCAAATACTTGCCCTCATATCTACCCATGTATCGGGACAATCAACACACTCTTGTTTATATTTCCCTGTTTTATCTCTTATCACTTCCCACTGGCAAAACATTCTTCTACTTGCACAAAAGGAATTTTTTTTCTGATACATTTCTGGTTTCCCTTTCCCACATTCCAGTGCTCTCTGGTATAGTCTGCTCAAAGCATGAGTTCCAATGTCCCTGAGAGATTCAGGAGGAGAAAGGCCACACAAGCTGGAAAGGTCCTCCACAAAAAGGTGTGGTGAAGAACGTTGGTTTAGGGAAGACCTGCCAGAGCTGTGGGTATGACAGCCAGGCCCCCCAACCGTCATTAGTTACCTCTTGACAGGAAACTCAAATCATGATAGATGCTGAGTATGTCCTCTGCAATTGGAAAGGCCTCCTTTGGCCAGCAAAGGTTATGTCCAGATCCAGGAAAAAGGCACGGTCTCTAGAAGTTCAAATACTCTCAGTGGATGAAAAAATTAAAGTGAAGAGCACAGATATGAAGATCCTAAATGAGTCTCAGATTGAATCCATTACCTCTGCACTAGTGGCCCAGTCAAAGGCCAGTGTCCCACCAGGAGAGGAAGTGGCCTACAGAAGGGCCCTCATGGTGGCACTGTAGATTCTGAATGAAAGAGCCAACTGGGGTCTGACAAGAGCATCAGGTGCTCCAGAGACCACTACGCCGTCTCACAAGGGGCCGCAAAATTGGCCTCGTAAAAAGTGCCGGGAGAGGGGAGAACCAAGATGGCGGTGTGAGTAGAACAGCGGAAATCTCCTCCCAAAATCATATATATTTCTGAAAATACAACAAATACAACTATTCCTAAAAGAGAGACCGGAAGACACAGGACAACAGCCAGACTACACCTACACCTGCGAGAACCCAGCACATCGCGAAGGGGGTAAGATACAAGCTGCGGCCTGGCAGGACCCAAGCGTCCCTCACCCCATCTACCAGTGGGAGGAGAAGAGTCAGAGAGGGGAGGGAGAGGGAGCCCAGGACTGCTAAACACCCAGTCCTAGCCATCTGCACCAGAGCGCAGACACCCAGAGCATGCATGGGGGGCTGGAAACTAGGGAAACAGGAGAGTAAGACCAGTGAGTGGGGTCCCCACAGCCCACGCACCCAGGAAAAGAAAGGAAAGTTCTTTCTGAAAGTCTTAAAGGGACAGGGACCCCACTGCTGGACGGAAGCGTCCAGGGACACTTAGCCCAGCAGCTGGGAATCCCAGGGAACATGGGGTGCCCTAACCCCTTGGGCAGCAGCACAGCTCAGAAGCCCCTCATGGCGATAAACAGCCTCTGACCCATTCTTCTTCCAACGCGGCTCCACCATATTGGAGAAGCAGCCTGAGGCTGGCCATGCCCAGAGCAACCATGGAGCTCCACAGCTGCCAGACAAGATTTAGAAACACTGTCACAACTACCCAAAACAAGCCGCTAGGGGTCACTGTTCTCCCAGGAGAGAAGGCCACAAACCAGCAAGAAGGGACATTCTCTTAGCCAACACATGCGCCAGCTCCTCACAAATACCTCTATCGCCATGAAAAGGCAGAAGAATTTGATACAGACCAAGATCACAGAGGAAAACCTGAGAAGAAGATAGACCTGACCAATCTCCCTGAAAAAGAATTAAAAATAAAGTTTATAACCATGCCAATGGAGCTGCAGAGAAATATGCAAGAGCTAAGGGATGATGTCTGGAAGGAGATTACAGATATGAAACAATCTCTGGAAGGATTTATAAGCAGAATGGATAAGATGCAAGAGGCCATTGATGGAATAGAATCCAGAGAACAGGAATGCATAGAAGCTGATGCAGAGAGAGATAAAAGGATCTCCAGGAATGAAACAATATTAAGAGAACTATGTGACCAACCCAAAAGGAACAATATCCGCATTATAGGGGTACCAGAAGAAGAAGAGAGAGAAAAAGAGATAGAAAGTGTATTTGAAGAAATAATTGCTGAAAACTTCCCCAAACTGGGGAAGGAAATAATCGATCAGACCACGGAAGTGCACAGAACTCCCAACAGAAGGGACCCAAGGAGGACAACACCAAGACACTTAATAATTAAAATGACAAAGATCAAGGACAAGGACAGAGTTTTAAAGGCAGCTAGAGAGAGGAAAAAGGTCACCTACAAAGGAAAACCCATCAGGCTATCATTAGGCTTCTCAACAGAAACATTACAGGCCAGAAGAGAACAGCATGATATATTTAATGCAATGAAAGAGAAGGGCTTTGAACTAAGAATACTGTATCCAGCACGATTATCATTTAAATATGAAGTATGGATTAAACAATTCCCAGACAAGCAAAAGTTGAGGGAATTTGCCTCCCACAAACCACCTCTACAGGGTATTTTAGAGGAACTGCTCTAGAAGGGAGCACTCCTAAGACTAAATAGATGTCACCAGAGAAAGTAAAATCACAGCAAAGAAAGCAGACCAACCAAATACTAACTAAAAGCAAAAAATAAAATCAACTACCCACAAAAGCAGTTAAAGGAAAATCAAAAGAGCACAGAATAAAACAATCAACATATAAGGAATAGAGGAGGAGGAATAAGAAGGGAGAAAAATAAAGAATCACCAGACAGTGTTTAAAATAGCTCAATAAGCAAGTTAAGTTATACAGTAAGATACTAAAGAAGATAACCTTGAACCTTTGGTAACCATGAATCTAAAGCCTGCAATGGCAATATGTACATATCTTTCAATAATCACCCTAAAAGTAAATGGTCTGAATGCATGAATCAAAAGATACAGAGAAATAGAATGGATCAAAAAGCAAGACCCATCTCTATGCTGCTTACGAGAGACTCACCTCAAACCCAAAGACATGCACAGACTAAAAGCCAAGGGATGGAAAAAGATATTTCATGCAAAACAACAGGGAGGAAAAAACAGGTGTTACAGTAGTAACAGACAAAATAGACCTCAAAACAAAGAAAGTAACAAAAGATAAAGGACGTTACATAATGATAATGGGCTAGTCCAACAAGAGGATATAACCATTCTAAATATATATGCATCCAATACAGGAGCACCAATATATGTGAAACAAATACTAACAGAACTAAAGGAGGAAAGAGAATGCAATGCATACATTTTAGGAGGCTTCAACATGCCACTTACTCCAAAGGATAGATCCACCAGACCCAAAATAAGTAAGGACAGAGAGGCACTGAACATCACACTAGAACAGATGGGCCTAATAGACATCTACAGAACTCTACATCCAAATGCCACTATTTACAATAGCCAAGAAATGGAAGCAGCCTAAGTGTCCATCAGTAGATGAATGGATAAAGAAGATGTGGTACATATACACAATGGAATATTATTCAGCCATAAGAACAAAACAAATCCTACCATTTGCAACAACGTGGATGGAGCCAAGAGGGTATAAATAAGTCAGGTGGAGAAAGACAAACACCAAATGATTTCACTCATATGTGGAGTATAGGAACAAAGAAAGACTGAAGGAACAAAACAGCAGCAGAATGACAGAACCTAAGAATGGACCAACAGTTACCAAAGGGAAAGGGACTGGGGAGAATGGGAAGGAAGGGAGGGATAAGAGTGGGGAAAAAGAAAGGGGGTATTATGATTAGCATGTATAATGTATGGAGGGGCATGGGGAGGGCTGTGCAACGCAGAGAAGACAAGTAGTGATTCTACAGCATCTTATTACACTGATGGACAGTACTGTAATGGGGTTTGTGGGGGGGACTTGGTGAAGGGGGGACCCTAGTAAACATAATGTTGTTCAAAAAAAAAAAAAGTGCCAGTAGTCCAAAGGGGACTTACCGAGGAGTCTTAAGAAGAGTGAAAACCCCAAATCACTGCTGGTATGGCCCAGGTGTGAGGATGCCCCACACATTGACAAACCGCGGGTGCACACAGCTATCGCCACATCTCTTCCAATGGAAACGCAAAGTCCTCACAAAGCTCCGGCGTGTGCCCAAACTTCCCATCACTCTTGGAAGATGATCATGAGAAAGCAGGTAAGAAAAAGGGAGGCACTTCAGGAGTTTGGCCCTTGCATTGCACGGTCAAGGAAGAAGGTGCAGATGCTAAAGATGGAGGCGTCCTTCCATCTCTGCCAGCAAGTTTCATCCATACTGTGCCCAGGGCTCTGAAAGAAGAAGCACACCACACCTGCCCAAAGGCCCTGGCTGCCTCGTCTGAATGTTCTATCTTCTCTAGGAATGTTGAGGGCCCTGGAGAGGGTGCCTGGAAGCCAGGCTTGGAAGGTGCGGCAGCATCCTCCAGTGTCCCCAACCTTAGGCTGCGTTACTCCCTCCGTCGGGAAAACAGAAAAAGGAAGCTGCAGGTACCAGAGCCTGAGAAGGCACTGCAAGAACTTCAACCTTTAGTTGACTCACAGGCTGTTAACCCCAACACCGCTACTGAAAAGGACGTCAGCAAGGAAGCGGGACAGCTGACGAGCATGGATTTCCCACAGGAGCCATGTCCCATTGAAGGAGGAATGATGGTCTGGTTTAAATTTCAAAATCACCCATTTTGGCCAGCTGTGGTACAGTGTCAACCAAGCAGAACAGACTGCAAGGGTGCTTTTGATCAAGGCAAACATGCATTGTGAAAAGAATGGCATTCGAGTTCCTCTTTGAAGATTAAAGCATCTGGATTGCAAAGAGAAAGGAATGCTAATGAACAGAGCCAGGAAATTGTACAGGCAGTGTGTGAACTGGTGCTTCTCCCTGATTTCCCACTACAGAGAAGGGCTAGGCCAGGGGTCTTTTGCGGGCTCTTTCCTGGACTCCTATGCTGCTGACATCAGTTACCCAATTAGGAAAGCCATCCACGAGTGGGTTGTGGAGACTGACTTCCCAAAGGTGAATTACGCTGACCTGGAAGATTCTGAGGAGGAGACCTCTCTGGGCTGGAAGATACCCTGCAAGAAAATTTTGCCTGACCTGATGAGGGCTGCTTGGGACTGAGAGAACCAGAAGCTAGTGGACTTCATCGTGAAAAGAAAGGGGGCCGACGACCATCTCCTGGACATCGTAAAAGGTAGGAAAGAGTCCAGGTGGCTGGCATCATTTCTGAATTCAGGCAGGTATGTGATCTGCACTGAAACATACCAAGAGGATGAAGACCAGTTGGATGTCTGTGGTAAGACATTTAGAAGATATCTACAAATAAATAGACAAGACAATGCTGGCTCTGAGAAGAGATGACAAAGTGAGCTTTGTTGTGGAAGTTCTCCTGCCAGAAGCAACCATTTGTTCAATTGCTGCACTTGATGAGTTAGAGTACAAGGAGGCAGAGGAAAGGTACCTGCGAGGGCCACCTGTGCATTACCAGGAAAAAGAACTATTTGATGAAAACATCTTAAAGATAGTGAGAAAGAGATCAGTAACAAGGAGCAAGGCTAAGTAACCGGGCCCAATGGGCCCACACGTCGGCAGGAAGACTTCTCATTTACATCATCAATGAGAAACCCTGTCTGTCTGAAATATGTGCTCCTTCCATTGTCTATGGCATGTAAATACTATACATTCTGGAAATCTGAGGCCTTGGCAATGCACTGAATTCATTTTGGATCCATCACTAGCACTTGTGGGTACCACCGTCATCATTTCCTGCTCCCAAACTCCTCACAAACTGGTTTGTTAAAATATGGCAAACACTTTTACTTCCCTCTACTTACTTTGGATATGTAATTGTTCAGATAGTTTCTTAACATTGCTCTTGACTGTGCTTCACATTTTAGTATGGGAGGCGTATTCTTTTATTACATGAAAAAGCCCTGGGATCAGATGTAAAGCAACAATCGTTTGTAAAATCTAAGGTACATGTTTTACAGAAACATCACATGGATTTCTCACTCTTCTTCTGATGCATCGGTATGAATGATTGTATGCCCTCTTAAGGTGATACCTGAATTTCCCCTGCCGTGCTTAAATTGTTTGGGAAAAGAACCCTGAGAGGTGACACCAATGACAGAGACTTTTTTTCCATATATGACCACTGCCTTCAACGGGTTCTAGGAAAAGCAATCTGGATCAGCTGCAAGGAGTCCACAGGTGGGTGTATGAAAACCTCAGCATGCAGTAAACACTTTGTCAGCCTGTGCAAGACTGTTACCTATACACTTCCCTGAGCTTCCATTTAGGGAAGTAGCTGTCCCTCAGGGGCTGCATTATTTCCTAAAGCAGACAGCAAGGCTTCTGGCTGTCTTCCTAACTAACTGGATCCTCTACACACAGCCATCTGTCCCTATGTGAAGGACAACTAGAGTCATCATATACATAGTTTAGATACTCTGGACCTAGGAGTCCAGGCCAAGGGCCAGGAGCCCATCTAGATGGCATAAACTGTAGGAAAGCGAGCACTTTCGTCTGGACCTGTGTCCCCTAAAAAGAAGTCATTTGTTTCAAACCAAGCGAGCTTTTTATCTCTTTACTTACTCACCAACTAACTCCGACAGGTTCCAACAGTATAAACGCAGACTGGTAAGTCATTCCAGGCTGCTCGATCAGCAGATGGACCGGGACCTGGGAACTGGGAAATGGGTTACCAAAAAGTCTCCACTAAGAGATAAATTCTCAAGCCCATGAATGGTTATCCTAACTTTCGAAACAAGATTTTTTCTTATTTTGAGAAAATAATAAGTTAGAAAAGCTGGTTTACTTTTAAGTAGATGTGAGAATAAACATTAAATGGTTAACATGAAGCTGAGTGCATTTTTATTCTTACAGGGAGTCAGCTATCACTCACAGACCCATGCTATGAGTTCACATAACATGTGGTTTTTTTGTGTTCAAAATGTGTAAAAATTAGCTGCTTTGATGCACAATCAAACCATTGTATCTTTCACCTTGAACCTCTGCTCCATCATACTTCAGATTATACAATTGCATAGCTGGCAAATTGCATAGCTATGCAAATGCATATACATATCTCCACATGCATATATGTGTATGTATGTATGTACGTATCGATATATGCAGTATTTTGGAATTTGGGTGGTCTAGTTGTCATCTTTTAGAGTTCATCGTGAATTTTCTTCACATTCTGAATAAACGTTCACCCTCATGGTCATTTTTGCGATTTTAGAAGAGGGCCTTCCAAACTGTATAAGCTTCAGGCCCAACAGAGGCCTCTTTGGACTCCACCTATAAGAGGTCAAGAGTCCCGGGGCATTTTGCCTGCCCCAATCCACATGACATCCTCACAGTCCTGGCAAGTATTTGGAGACACACCACCTCCATGCTCTATGTGAACCTTACAAGCTGGAGCAACACACTTTAGTCCCTCTGGAAGATCCTGTCTCTCTGAGTCAAATGTATGACTCAACTTCAGCTTTCCCATGGAACCCTATCTATCTCTACGTGCTGACACTGTCTTCACTATGGCATTCATTCAGTCCTTCACAGCACTGGGAATCAGTAGAGCAAGCAAGATGTGGTTTAAGACTCTGCTCTGAGGATAAGTTTCAGGTGCCCCAGAAAGGAGATGACAATCTTGTGACCCAGGTGATAATCTGATTCCTAAGGTGACTGGGATGCACTACTTCACCTTCTTAGTGAGAAATAGTTATCAGTATATGGACTGATGGCCCACATGTGACACCAGGTTTCCCCATATTTGTGAGCTCATGGGTGTCTTGGTTTGGGGAAGAGGGAAAAGACCTGGCTGCATGGAGACGGCATGCACAGCATTTACAGGTCTCTCTGTCCATGTATGCATCTGACAAAGAAAAAGTGGAGCCCCAAGACCTGTCGTGAGGTGATGAACTTGAGAGTATTGATTACCCAGAGTCCCCTGAACCCTCACCTGGGCATTAGCAGCCCTCTGAAGCTGGGCTACTGAAGAGAGGCCTCCTTGTTCTTGGAGGCCCTGCAAAAACCTCTTCCAAAGCAGCTGCTTGAACAGATGTTGCTTCTCTTATTCAACATCCGCCCCTGCTAACTCTCATTGCTAGTGGACCAATAGGTAAGATCACAGCATGAGGAGGGAAATACAGTTTCTGTTTGGATGGGAAATACCTCATGTTCAGAAGAAATGCAGGGCCTGGCTGATGTGTACTTGAGTTAATTGGGATAATATATGTGCCAATGGATTTTGAAGATACTGAATCAGCAAGACAGGACAAAATATAAGCCCACATAGGGAAGGACTTACTGACATGGGCACCCAGAGCTGTGTCTTTGGGTTCCCCCATCCAAGGACTGGCCTAACATGCTCCTAGGCTGGCACCTGAAACTCTGGGAACAGCAGCCTGCAGTAATGGGGATGGATATTCAGGAATTTCCTTAGCAATATAATGAGGAATTGGTCAGGATATCCAGGGAAGTCTGTTAGTGTAAACCATTTATTCTGTGAGCCCGGGACTCTTACCTCTGAATTCTGTTCCCGGGGAAGGTGGAGAAGACACCGTTAAAATAAGGAATGTGATGGTGTCCAGGCGGGGTGGGGGCGGGGGGCACTTGCATAGATTCAGTGTTTGCTCTCTTTTGATTAGGAAAGTGTGTTATAGTGAATAGTTGAACAGAGGAAGAGTGAAAGGCAATGTTAAGTACTCTACGTTTGAATTCATAATCTAATAGAGTTAATTCTCACTATATTTTAAATGGTTCTAGATGTAGCTATGCATAAGCAGTTAAAGTCATAACTACATGTAATTTAAATTATAAGTGAAGTCAGAAATACCTAATTATCTTGAGACCTAGATAAGTAGCTAATTAGAAAAAGCAGGACAAAATGAGAATACCTACATGAAGCCCAAAAGCTGAAATATTGTTTTCTTAAAGTGTAAGTACTTATTTCTTATTTTACATTGGGTTGTTGTCATATATACCTAGTGGAACCTAGGAAATTAATAAATGAGAAATGACTAAAGATAACTAGAGTAACTAGTTGAAAGCAGGATTCTAGAAATCACTTCTCAACACTAACTTTTATTTACTGTTGAAATAATGAATTCGTGCTACAGATAAATCTCTTGAAATGATGAGTTAGTACTACAGAAAAATGGTTTGAAATGAAGAATTAGTACTACAGGAAAGTTGTGCTGCCTAGGCAAGTAGTTCCCCAAAGGTAATTGGAATAACAAACAGAAGCAAGGAACCGGAAACATATTCTTCTCAAATATGATTTTTTAAATTAGTGAGTTAGTTTTACATAACTATGTATCTCTAGATATCTAGCTAAATAGAAATTAGTAGACATAATTAGGAGAGATAAAGACTAGAGGCTGAAAAGCATGCTGTTCTGAACTCTAAATTTTATTTCTTGCTGGAATAAGACATTAATGCTATAGATGACCAATGTTACTTAGGTGAATTGTTAACGTGGGATAACTATAAATAACTAGAATAGCCGTTTGATGCCAAGACATGGCAGATAGGAGTTTTCTGCCTTAATCCCCACCCCTACAGAGAACATTGATTTTGACAGTCACCACAGATGTGAATATCTTTGTGAGAGCTCAGGAGTCCAGCAGACAAGTTCCTGCACACTGTTGGAGTGAAAACTCCAAGACCAAACTCACTCAAGAGGATAAGAAGAAGAGTCTCGACTTCACCTGTGTCACTCCTCACCTAAGGCGGCAGAGCTCAGTGCCAAGAGAGGCTCCCTTAGTCCGTGATTTCCCCCACAAAGGTAAAAGGAAGAGGACGCAAGTGAGGTCTTACTTTCCCCAGCTTCCACAGCTGTGTGGGAGGCTGCTCAAGATGACCACTCCTGTCTCATCACTCACAGAATAGCAAGGTGATCAGCATGGCTGAGGAATTGGGGAGAAGCTCGGGAAACAGCAATCAGGGCCTGGAACTCAACAAAGGGACAGTACTAACCACTTCCCGGTTCATTCTACTAACCCCTTCATGGAATCTGCCAGGAAGCCCTCTGAGAGGTGTTATGGATACCTCACAGGCAGAGTCCCCACGCCCATCCAGTTAGCCCACAGACACCCTCAACACCCTGCATACCCCACACTCACCCCCATCCCCTCCCCCAGTGGTCAGCTCCTGGAGTGCACTCCCAGGGACAGCAAGCGAACGCCTTTACAGACAGCTAGTAAGCACATGCAGAAAGCTGGCCTGACTCTGGGGTTGGAGGAAGGCTCCCAAAATTGAGCATTTCAAGGGAAACAAAGAGGGGTCCTCATCACGCTGCCTGGCTTTGCAGGATTGAGAGAAGGGATACAATCTTAAAAATTCTCTCCCAAAATGGAACAGGAAGTGTGGAGCAGGCTCATCCATAGGAAAGGTTTGTTCTCAAAGCCTCAGGATCCCGAGCCAGACTGACTGGTGAGGATATTTCTCTCCCAAAGTCAGCCAGTAAAGACTGGAGGAGGTGATCGTTTCTTGAAATGTAAAGACAGAAAGGCGAGGCATTATAAAGAACATGGAAAATCAAGGAAACGTGACACAACAAAGAAACACAATAATTTTACCAAAGCCAAAGAAATGGAGAGCTATGAATTCCTGACAACATATTTGAAACAACTGATGTAAGAAAGCTCAGCAAGCTACAAGAGTACAGATGGACACATCAACAAAATCAGGAAAACAGTACACAAACAAAATGGAAGGCCAAAACAGAGAGAGAGAAATCATAAAACAGGACCAAACAAATACAAGGGCTGGAGATGTGAATGAAATGAAAAATGCAACAGAGAAACACAGAAAATAAAACTGAAAAGTTCGATAGAGACCACCAAGAGCAGGCTTCATCAAGCAGAAGAAAGAACCTGAGCATCTGAAGACAGGTCACTGAAAATTTTCCTGCCACAGGAGAAAAAATAAAAAGGAATGTTAAAGAGTGAAGAAAGGCTATGGGGACAGATTCTGAGAAAAAGAGGGCAAAGTAGGAAGGCAAAGAGGAAATCTTCTCCCAAAAACACATAAAACACGAAAATACAGCAAATGCAACCAAATCTGAAAATGGCGTGAAGACTGCAGAAAAGACCTATCTACACCTGGGGAAGAAGAGAAGACCTCACAGAAAAGGGTAAAAAGGCAAAGCCAGATCGAGTGGGACCCAAGCCCTCCCCCACCCCAGCCCACAGGCGGGAGAAAGAGGAACGGAGCAGTGAGTGGGTAGGAGCCCAGGATCGCTGAACACCTGCCCCAGGAGACCTGCTCCAGGAGCACAAGCCCACATTACATGGTGTTCTGGTGATTAGCAGAGTTGGACAACAAAGACAGGTGTAATACATGGGGAGGATGAGATCCCAGCCACTTGCAGAGAACCCACATGCTCCGCTGGTCCTGCTGAGATGAAAGCAGAGCAGGCAGTTTGAAAGACTTCCCAGCAGCAGGAGAGATGCCAGAGGGGCGAGTGCTGGATGGAGATCTCTTCGCAGGAGGAACGGCAGATGGACAATACTTCCCCAGCCTGCCCTCAGCCCAACAGGTCGGGAACTCTCGGGAGCCCCAGATACTACATCCCCATCACTGGCAACACAGTCCCATGGCTCCTCCCTGCATGTGCTGCCAGCAGAAAATCCACTTGGCCCAGCCAGAGTGTCAGACTTTGCTGCCTGGTAGACAGAGGGAAACCCTCCCAGCTTTCTCAGTTCCGTTTCAGCCCAACCAGGGAAGTGCCTGCAGGAGCCAGCCCGAAGAGCTCTTCCTTCCTCCCCATGGGTGTCCAAGCCAGGTGCTTCGAGTCCTGCCTGGGCAGAGTTGCACATTAGCCTGCCCACCCCATTAACCCTGCAGCTCCGCCGTAGCTGCAGGCCAGGCAGACGGTGGCCCCGCTCGCTGCGTGCTAACAGCTGGGGCTCCCACACTGGAAAGTAAAGAGCCTTGAGCTTCTGGGCAACAGAGGGCACCTCCTTCATGAAGATATTACCATTACCCATAGGTCAGGAAACAGCAGCGACATCTAATACAAAGGAAGTAACACACAAACCCTGACAAAATGAGGAGGCACAGGAATACGTTCCAAACAAAACTATAAGACAAGACACCAGAAAGAGGGCCAAATAAGACAGAAGTCACCAATCTTCTTGATAAAGATTTCAATGTAAAAGTCATAAATATGCTCATGGATCAACAGAAAAATATTCAAGTTCTCAGAGAGGACACCAACAAAAAGAAGACCTACAAAAGAGCCAGTCAGAGCTAAAGAATGCAGTATCTGAAATGAAACATTTTACCGTGCAGGGATTTAACAGTAGATTATTATGGGTTGAAGAAGCTATCAATGAAATGGAAATTAGGGAACAGGAAAACAATGCAGCCAAAAAACAGAGAGAAAAGGGGATCTCTATGAATGAAAGAATAATAAGAGATCTGTGTGACCAATCTAACCCAAATGGAACAATATTCACAGAATAGGGGTGCCAGAAGGAGAAGAGGGAGTCAAAGGGATACAAAGTCTCTTTGAGGGAATAACTGTTGAATACTTCCCCAATCTGGGGAAAGAAATAGGCACTCAGGTCACAGAAGTGCAGGAAGCCCCTAACAAAAAGAACCCCAGGAAGACAACACCAAAACATATAATAATTGAAATGGCAAAGATCAAGGATTAGGAGAGAGTATCAAGGATTAGGAGAAAGCAGCCAGAGAAAGAGAAAGGATTACTTATAAAGGAAATCCCATCAGGCTATTAGCAACTTCTCAGCAGAAACTTTACAGGCCAGAAGGGAGGGGCATGATATATTTAGTGTACTAAAGCAGAAGGACCTCCAACCAAGAATCCTGTGCCTGGCAAGATTATCATTTAAATTTGAAGGAGGGACTAAACAGTTTTCATATAAACAAAAGTTGAAGGAATTCGCCACCACTAAGCCAGCCTTACAAAGGGACTGCTGTAGATGGAAATGACCCTAAGGCTAAATAGCTTTCACCAGTGAAAATAAACCCACAGTAAAGGTAGTTGACCAATTAATTACCAAGCAAGTATGAAATTAAAACAAAAGAAGCAAAATCAACTACTTGCAAAATCAGTCAAGGGAAGAAAGAGAGAGAAAGTAAGAGTGAGAGGAAAAAATAGAGAGAGAAAGAGGAAAGAGACAAAGATCCAATGACAACATTAAAGAATTCCACTATATAAAAAAAGAAGAGTATGAGAGGAAAAAAGAACAGAGGAGCCATAAAACAATCAGAAAACAATTAATAAAATGGCAATAAGTACATATCCATGAATAATCACCTTAAATGTAAATAGACTGAATGCACCAATCGAAAGACATAGAGTGGCAGAATGGGTAGAGAAACAAGACCCATCTATATGCTGCCTACAAGAGACTCATTTCATACCCAAAGACATACACAGATTAAAAATGAAGGGGTGGAAAAAAAATGTTTCATGCAAATGATAGGGAGAAAAAAGCAGGAGTTGCAGTACTTAACATCAGACAAAATAGATTTCAAAACAAAGAAAGTAACATGAGGCAAAGAAGGACACTACATAATGACAAAGGGGTCAGTCTAACAAGGGTACATTGCCATTATAAATATCTATGCACCCCACATAGGAGCACCTAAATAGGTAAAACAAATACTAACAGAATTAAGGGGGAAAATAGAATGCAATGCATTCATTTTAGGAGACTTTAACACACCACTCACATCAATAGACAGATCAAACAGGCAGAAAATAAGTAAGGAAACAGAGGTACTGAACAATACATTAGATCAGATGAACTTAACAGATATCTACAGAGCATCCCACCCAAAAGCAGCCGGATACACATTTTTCTCAAGTGTACATGGAATGTTTTCCAGAATAGATGACAATATGATCACAGAGTAGATCATATTGAGGCCACAATAAGAGCCTCAATAAAACCAGAAAGACTGAAAATGTATCAAGCAGCTTCTCAGACCACAATGGTATGAAACTAGAAATAAACTGCACAAAGAAAACACAAAAGCCTACAAACATATGAAGGCTAAACAGCATGCTTCTAAATAATCAGTGGATCAATGACCAAATTAAAACAGAAATCATGCAATACATGGAGACAAGTGAAAACAAAACTCAACAGCTCCAAACCCATGGGATGCAGCAAAGGCAGTTCTAAGAGGGAAGTACATGGCAATACAGGCTAACCTTGAAAAACAAAAAGAATGCCACATAAGCAGTCTACACTCACAATTAAAGAAACTAGAAAAAGAAGAAAAAATGAAGCCCACAGTTAGTAGGAGGATGGACATATTAAATATCAGAGCAGAAGTAAATAATATAGAGAAGGATAAAACAATAGAGAAAAATCAATCAGTGAAACCAGGAGCTGGTTCTTTGAGAAGATAAATTAAATAGACCAACACCTAGCCAGACTAGCCATCAGGAAGAAAAAGAGTGTACACAAATAAATAAAATCAGGAACAAAAAAGGAATAGTGAGAACTTAGGGTCATCAGTGAGATTTCTTTTATTTATCCCCTCACCCCCACAGCTGGCCAGTCCTCATAAACCCTATGAAATGTTTCCTTTATCTGTGTTGATTCTCCTCCCTCCCTCACTGCCATTGCTCTTGTCCTGGCCCATATGACCTGGATCACTGCCACATCCTCCTCACTGGCCTGCCTGTCTCCATTCTCAATGCTCTCCAACCCAGCTCTACTCATTCTTATCAAACACATCTTGCTTAGATGTGGCTTTCCTTATGTTGTTCTTCAGCCCCACAATCTTAAATAACTCTCTATTTCTTGACATATTTAATTTGTCATGTCAGATGGAAGAATGTGTCAGTTTATTCTGTGTTATTCTCAATGGCAGAACTAGGTCCAGTGGCAAAAGTTATAAGGAAGGTTTATTTCAGCTTTTCAAAGGAAATCCTCTGAACAACAAGAGCAGCTTGTATCGCACAGTGAAGCAGCTTGCTCAAGTACTGAGCTTCCTACCCTTGGGGAGATGTATAATCAGGAGCTGGCAACTACCAACATCCAAAAGACAAACAACAACAAATGTTTCCAAGGTTGTGGAGAAAAGGGAACCCTCCTACACTGCTGGTGGGAATGTAAATTACTTCAACCACTGTGGAAAGCAGTATGGAGGTTCCTCAGAATGCTCAAAATAGAAATACAATTTGACCCAGGAATTCCACTCCTAGGAATTTACCCTAAGAATGCAGCAGCCCAGTTTGAAGAAGACATATGCACCCATATTTTTTTTTGAGAGGGCATCTCTCATATTTATTGATCAAATGGTTGTTAACAACAATAAAATTCTGTATAGGGGACTCAATGTACAATCATTAATCAACCCCAAGCCTAATTCTCAACAGTCTCCAATCTTCTGAAGCATAACGAACAAGTTCTTACATAGTGAATAAGTTCTTACATGATGAACAGTGCAAGGGCAGTCATATCACAGAAACTTTCGGTTTTGATCACGCATCATGAACTATAAATAATCTAGTCAGATATGATTATTTGTTTGATTTTTATACTTGATATATATGTGAGTCCCGCATTTATCCCTTATTATTATTATTTTTTTAATAAAATGAAGTGGTAGGCAGATGCAAAATAAAGGTAGAAAACATAATTTAGATGCACCCATATTTTTATTGCAGCACTATTTACAATAACCAAGACATGGAAGCAACCTAACTGTCCATCAGTAGATGAATGGATAAAGAAGAAGTGGTACATATACACAATGGAATATTATTCAGCCATAAGAAGAAAACAAATCCTACCATTTGCAACAACGTGGATGGAACTAGAGTGTATTATGCTCAGTGAAATAAGCCAGGCAGAGAAATACAAGTACCAAATGAATTCCATCATTTGTGGAGTGTAACAATGAAGTATACCTAAAGGAACAAAACAGCAGCACACTCACAGACTCTAAGAAGGGACTAGCGGTTACCAAAGGTGAGGGGGAGGGGGAGGGCGGGTGGGGAGGGAGGCAAAAGGGGATTGAGGAGTATTATGATTAGTAAACATGGTGTGTGGGGCGGTCATGGGGAAGACAGAGTAGTGCAGAGAAGACAAGTAGTGACTCTGTGGCATCTTACTACACTGATAGACAATGACTTCAATGGGGTATGGGGGGAACTTGATAATACCGGCGAATGTAGTAAACACAATATTTTTCATGTGAAACCTTCATAAGAGTGTATATCAATGATACCTTAAAAGAAGTGAAAAAAAAAGTAAGACAAGCCACTTCTTATGCCTTTATCTCCTCATTAGTATTAGCCATCATCCTGGTTTATAGGATTGCTGTTGGGTGTGGGTTGCTGAATGAATATATCTGTTTATGTAATACAGTGACTTTGTACTGATTCAATATATAGTATCCTGGAATTTAGGGGAGAAGGAAGGGACTTTAGAGCTCATTTAGGCCCGCCTTTCCTCATCAGCTCTGCCACTTCTAGCTGTGTGAATTTTGACAAATCATTTAGCCTCTGTATATCTCCATTTTTTTTTTTTTAATAAAACAGAGATAATAGTACCTCACAGGGTAGTTGTTAGCATGTTTAAATGAGGTAATATTTTATAGCATTTAAAATAGTCCCTAACTCAGAAATTGTTTGGTTAGCTATCTTTATTGTGTCAGACCCTGTGGTAAAAGCTTTATATGCAGTTATCTATTTATTATAAGGACCATTCAAGAAAGTTATCATTGTACCATTTCATGAGTAAGGAAAGAAGTGAAGCTCAGTGAAGTTAACAACATACAAGTCATCCAGCCAATAATGCATAGAGTTGTGAGATGAACTATCTGTTAGATTCCACAGCACACACATGTTCTTTCTACTCCAACCTGCTGTTTGTAATTGTATGTGGAATCTGTTAGGCAGGTTTATTGTGAAGATTAGTTGAGCTAATGCATGTAAGGTGCCAAACAGACTGTCCGGACAAGACAGGCTTAATGGCTGTTTGTTGATTTTGATAATCAAGGTGGGTTGGAATATCTGAGGAGAAGGTTCAGACCCAAGATGAGCATATAAAGACAGCAGAGAAAGATGTGACTCTAAAGGATAGCCCCAGGGAGTGTTTTCAGAGTGATGGGTTCCTTTGGAACAGTTCTAAGTCCTGAGTGTGGTGTTGGTCATATGAAACAATATGTGTGTTAAAATTTTCACAGATCCATATAGAAAGCAATTATATATAAAAATTGGTGAAATCCAAATAAAGCCTGTCTTACAGTTTAGAAAAAAAGATGGCAGAGAAGAGGGAGAAGGAAAACACAGAAATGCAATCTGGTTGTAATTTTGACCCATAAGGAAAAAAATCAAGAGAGGAGAATACATATTATCTATATACTTCCACAATATATGTAGCAATAAACTGTCAGCAACCACCAACTAATAGCTCATAATAATTGAGATTCCTATTTAAATCTGGTTCATGGACCATGAGACTAAACACAAGCACAATTTATTATTTGCTAAGTTGGACAAATTTTCTTCTGATTGGCTAGCAGACCCAAATGAGTACAACTTTGAAAAATAGTTCCCAGTAGCACAACTCTTTCTTTCTCTTAAAAAAATTTTTTTAATTAAGGTATTATTGACATACACTCCAATGAAGGTTTCACATGAAAAAACAATGTGGTTACTACATTTACCCATTGTATCAAGTCCCCACCCATACCCCATTGCAGTCACTGTCCATCAGTGTAGCAAGAAGCCACAGATTCACTACTTGCCTTCTCTGTGCTACACTGTTTTCCCTGTGACCCCTCATATCATGTATATTAAACATAATGCGCCTCAATCCCCATATCCCTCCTTCCCGCCTTGCCCTCCCACACCCTCAGCTTTGGTAACAACTAGACCCTTCTTGGAGTCTGTGAGTCTGCTGCTGTTTTGTTCCTTCAGTTCTGCTTTGTTGTTATACTCCACAAATGAAGGAAATCATTTTGGCACTTGTCTTTCTCGGCCTGGCTTATTTCACTGACCATAATATCCTCCAGCTCCATCCACGTTGTTGCAAATGGTAGGATGTTTCCTTTTATTGGCTGAATAGTATTCCATTGTGTATATGTACCACCTTTTCTTTATCCATTCATCTACTGATGGACACTTAGGTTGCTGCCATATCTTGGCTACTGTAAATGGTGCTGCAATAAACATAGGGGTGCTTATGTCTTTTTTAATCAGAGAAATTGTATTCTTTGGGTAAATTCCAAGAATGGGATTCCTGGGTCAAATGGTATTTCTATTTTTATTTTTTGAGGAACCTCCATAATGCTTTCCACAACGGTTGATCTGGCTTACATTCCCACCGGCACTGTAGGAGGGTTCCCCTTTCTCCGCATCCTTGCCAGCATTTGTTGTCCTTAAGTCTTCTCCATGCTGGCCATCCTTACTGGTGTGAGGTGATATCTCATTTTAGTTTTAATTTGCATTTCCCTGATTATTAGTGATGTGGAGCATCTTTTCATGTGTCTCTTGGCCATCTGAGTTTCCTTTTTTTGATCAGGTTATTTGCTTTTTGGGTGTTCAGGGATCTGAGTTCTTTATATATTTTGGATGTTAACCCCTTGTCGGATCTGTCATTTACAAATATACCATTCCATACTCTAGGATGCCTTTGTAGACTTCTTTTGAAATACAGAAAGTAGACTTCCTTTGAAGTACAGAAGCTTTTTAGTTTGATGTAGTCCCATGTGCTCATTTTTGCTTTTGTTTTCCTTGCTCCAGGAGATGAGTTCAGGAAAAATCGCTCATACTTATATTCAGGAGATTTTTGCCTATGTTGTCTTCTAATAGTTTTATGGTTTCATGACTTACATTCAGGTCTTTGATCCATTTCAAGTTCACTTTTGTGTATGGGGTTAGACAATAATCCAGTTTCATTCTCTTGCATGTAGCAGTCCAGTTTTGCCAACACCAGTTGTGGAAGAGGCTGTCATTTCCCTATTGTATATCCGTGGCTCCTTTATTGTATATTAATGGACCATATATGGTTGGATTTATATCTGGGCTCTATAGCCTCCCATTGGCCTATGGTTCTGTTATTATTCCAGTTCCAAATTGTCTTGATTACTGTGGCTTTGTAGTAGAGCTTGAAGTTGGGGACTATAATTCCCCCAACTTTATTCTTCCTTCTCAGGATTGCTTTGGCTATTCAGGGTCTTTTGTGGTTCAATATGAATTTTAGAACTATTTGTTCTAGGTCATTGAAGAATGCTGTTGGTATTGTGATAGAACTTGCATTGAGTATATAGATTGCTTTAGGTAGGAGGGACATTTTGACAGTATTAATTCTTCCTATCCATGAGCATGGGATGTTCCCATTTATTGGTATCTTCTTTAATTTCTCTCATGAATGTCTTGTAGTTTTCAGAGAATAGGTCTTTTCCTTCCTTGGTTAGGTTTATTCCTAGTTATTTTATTCTTTTCGATGCAACTGTGAATGGAATTGTTATCCCGATTTCTCTTTCTGCTAGTTCATCGTTACTGTATAGGAGTGCAACAGATTTCTGTGTATTAATTTTGTATCCTGCAACTTTACTGAATACAGATATTAGATCTAGTAGTTTTGGAGTAGAATCTTTAGGGATTTTTTTTATGTACAATATCATGTCATCTGCAAGCAGGGACATTTTAGCTTCTTCACTGCCAACTGGATGCCTTTTATTTCTTTGTGTTGTCTGATTGCCGGGGCTAGGACCTCCAGAACTATGTTAAATAAAAGTGGGGAGAGTGGGCATCCTTGTTTTGTTCCCAATCTTACAGGAAAGCTTTCAGCTTCTTGCTGTTATGTATAATGCTGGCTGTGGGTTTGTCATATATGACCTTTATTATTTAGAGGTACTTGCCTTTTATACCCATTTCGTTGAGAGTTTTTATCATGAATGGATGTTGAATTTTGTCGAATGCTTTTTCAGCATCAATGGAGATGATCATGTGGTTTTTGTCCTTTTTGTTGATGTGGTGAATGATGTTGATGGATTTTCGAATGTTGTACCATCCTTGCATCCCTGAAATGAATCCCACTTGCTCATGGTGTATGATTCTCTTGATGTATTTTTGAATTTGGTTTGCTAATATTTTGTTGAGTATTCTTGCATCTATGTTCATCAGGGATATTGGTCTGTAATTTTCTTTTTTGGGGGGGTGTCTTTTCCTCGTTTTGGTATTAGAGTGATGTTGGCATCGTAGAATGCATTTGGGAGTATTCCCTCCTCTTCTACTTTTTGGAAAACTTTAAGGAGGACGGGTAGGAGGTCTTCACTAAATGTTTGATAAAATTCAGCAGTGAAAACATCTGGACCAGGGATTTTGTTCTTAGGCAGTTTTTTGATTACCAGTTCAATGTCTTTGCTGGTAATTGGTCTATTCATATTTTCTGTTTCTACCTGGGTCAGCCTTGGAAGGTTGTATTTTTCTAGAAAGTTCTCCATTTCTTCTAGGTTATCAAGTTTGTTAACATAAAATTTTTCATAGTATTCTCTCATAATTCTTCGTATTTTTGTGGTGTCCATAATGATTTTTCCTTTCCCCTTTCTGATTCTGTTTATGTATGTAGACTCTCTTTTTTTCTTGATAAGTCTGGCTAGGGGTTTATCTGTTCTGTTTAACAAAGAACCAGCTCCTGCTTTCATTGATTCTTTCTATTGTTTTATTCTTCTCAATTTTATTTATTTCTGCTTTAATCTTTATTATGTCCCTCCCTCTACTGACACTGAGCCTCGTTTGTTCTTCCTTTTCTACTTTCATTAATTGTGAGTTAAGACTGTTCATTTGGGATTGTTATTCTTTCCTCAGGTAGGCCTGTATTGCAATGTATTTCCCTCTTAGCATGGCCTTCACTGCATCCCACAGATTCTGTGTAATTGAATTATTATTGTCATTTCTCCATATATTGCTTGATCTCTGTTTTCATTTGGTCAATGATCCATTGATTACTTAGGAGCATGTTTTTTTAAGCCACCATGTGTTTGTGGGCTTTTTCATTTTCTTTGTGTATTTATTTCTAGATTCCTACCTTTGTGATCTGAGAAGCTGGCTGGTACAATTTCAATCTATTTGAATTTACTGACCTTCTTTTTGTGGCATAGTAAATGATCTATTCTGGAAAATGTTCCATGTACACTTGAGAAGAATTGTATCCTGTTGCTTTTGGATGGAGTGCTCTGTAGATGTCCATTAGATCCATCTGTTCCAATATGTTGTTCAGTGCCTCTGCGTCTTTACTTACTTTCTGTCTGGTTGATCTGTCCTTTTGAGTGAGTGATGTGTTCAAGTCTCCTAAAATGAATGCATTGCATTCCATTTCCTCCTTTAATTCTGTTCATATTTGTTTCACATATGCAGGTGATCCTGTGTTGGGTGCATAGATAGTTATAATAGTTATATCCTCTTGTTGGACTGACCCCTTTATCATTATGTAATGTCCTTCTTTATCTCTTGTTTCTTTATTTTGAAATCTATTTTGTCTGATACAAGTACTGGACTCTTGCTTTTTTCTCACTATTAGTTGCATGAAATATCTTTTTCCATCCCTTTACTTTCAGTCTGTGTATGTCTTTGGGTTTGAAGTGAGTCTCTTGTAGGCAGCATATAGATGGGTCTTCTTTTTTTATCCATTCAGTAACTCTGTCTTTTGGTTGGTGCAGTCAGAGCATTTACATTTTGGGTGATTATTGATAAGTATGTACTTACTGCCATTGCAGGCTTTAGATTCATGATTACCAAAGGTTCAAGGGTAATTCCTATTTTAACTCACTTCATATGCTATTACAAACACAACCTAAAGGTTCTTCCCCCCCCTTTTTCTTCCTCCTCCATTCTTTGTATGTTATGAATCATATTCTGTACTCTTTGTCTATCTTTTGTGTGACATCTGTTTAGCCTTAGGATTACTTCCATCTGTAGGAGTCCCTCCAAAATGCACTGTAGACGTAGTTTGTGGGAGGTAAATTCTCTCAGCTTTTGCTTATCTGAAAATTGTTTAATCCCCCCTTCAAATTTAAATGATAACCTTTCCGAGTAGAGTATTCTTGCTTCAAGGCCCTTCTGCTTCATTGCATTAAATATATCATGCCACTCCCTTCTGCCCTGTAAGGTTTCTGTTGAGGAGTCTGATGATAGCCTGATGGGTTTCCCTTGGTATGTGATCTTTTTCTCTCTCTAGCTGCTTTTAAAAATCTGTCTTTATCCTTGGTCTTTGCCATTTTAATTAGTATATATCTTGATGTTGTCTTCCTTGCATCCCTTGTGTTGGGAGATCTGTGCACCTCCATGGCTTGAGACATTATCTCCTATGACAGATTGGGGAAGTTTTCAACAATTACCTCCTCAGTGACACTTTCTACCCCTTTTTCTCTCTTCTTCTTCTTCTGGAACCCCTATAATGCAAATATTTTTCCATGTGGATTGGTCACACATTTCTCTCAATATTCTTTCACTCATAGAGATTCTTTTTTCTCTCTGTGCCTCAGCTTCTTTGTATTCCTCTTCTCTAATTTATAATTTTCCATCTCTTCTCCTACATCTATGCTGTGTTTAAATCCCTCCATTATATGTTTCATTTTGGATATGGAATTTCTTAATGATTGGGTCTCCAACTTAATTTCATTCCCGAGTTCTTGAATATTTTTCTGTACCTCCATAAGCATGTTTATAATTTTTATTTTGAACTCTTTTTCAGCAAGATTGGTGAGTTCAGTTTCATTTCACCCTTTTTCTCGTGTTTGCGAGATTTTGGTCCAAACCATGTGCTTTTGACATTCCATTTTTCTGTGTGGTGCCCACTAGTGCCCAGAAACTCCAGTCTCAGAAGCTGCTCAGCTCCTACAGTGACGTTGGGAGTCATAGTGGAGTGGAGCTGGTGCCTGGGGTATGGAAATATCTGTTTCCTGATTCCTGTCTGCGGTGCCTGTTTACAGTTTGTGAGCCGGTGCTGGCATGCCAGGAAGAAGGTGCAGCAGGCTGCGTGTCACATCCAGCGAGCAATCAAAGTACTTTAAGGCTCTAATTTAATCCATAAAATGGGTAAGAGAAGTAATTGAGAGTTGGTGGCGAGATTTCCTCAGGCTAAGTTTTAGTCATTTTGAAGTGAAAAGAAACTGAATGAGAATTTCATTTGCTCTTGGAAACATGTGTCCTTTACTGGAAGACACACACACACACACACACACACACACACACACACACACACACATATACCTTTTGTGTATATTCTATGTCACTGAATTATACCTATATATAATATATATATCTGTATATATATATGATGCATATATGTATATATATGTACATATGTATTCTGTACTCATATGTGTATGTGTATACATATATATATATATATATCTCATTACTAGGTTTCCCTGGTAATGGGCAACTTCCAAATGCTGGCATTCATCTGTCCTGTTTGGCACCCACCAAGTCCCCAAAGTTCAAAACTTATTTCCTAGGTAAGAAGAAGGCAACAGGAACACAGGAATGTCAGAAAGCCTAGGACAATGGTGTCCAAGTCCCACAGCAGGTGTTAGAATTGCTGCCCTGCCTAATTGCTTTTTCAGGTGTACTCACCTGCACTCTGGCTTCTGGCACATCCATGATTCTTGCAAGTTCCTGTCTGAGGGGACAAAATAGGCATCCAATTCTACTGGGCTGGGCAAGAGAAAGCTGACTAGATTTTAACAAATGCATTCCCAAAAACATCCCTGAGGAAGTAAATCACAGAATGACAACCAAGTCTCACTAACTGCTCATTTCTTTTCACTGCTGCCTTTTGCACTTACCTCAAATAGCTTTACATTCAGTCGTCCTGCATTATCCAATGAGACGCCTTTCTCTTTTTTCTCTTTCCTGCAACAAGTGTCTCTCCTGAGTATGTCCTCCCACTTATTGATGCTCTTCTTGGTGCTTTGATGCTGTGTCCACTTCCAGCTAAACACTGTAACTGCCATTTCTTAAGAGGCTGTGTGTTTGTAGAAATGACTCCTACGTCGTCTGCAACAATGTCTGGATCGAAATTGATTGGTTGTTTCCCATGGTGAGGAATTATTTTAACTGGAAGTTCCTCTTCAGTAAAATCTTGACTTAACTCTTGTGGTAGATCAGGCTCCATTTTAACAGCATACTCATGTGATTTTTCAACAATTTGACCAATGTCCAGAGGTCACCAAAGAGATTAGCACATGAATCTTTTGGGCTAATTATTTCTAATGGACAATTTGAAACTTTCTTGATAATTAAAGAAGCAACTTCTTTAACGAAGATGTTGTTTGTGCCTTTCATGTTATCATAAAGTTTTTCATATGTTCCAAATTGTTGTAGGTCATGATTATAAACAGAATCGACCATTTGAGAAATAATTTCTATAGCCATTGGATTTAAAAAGTTTATTTCAGGATCAGCAGTTACAACAGTAATGTTATTTCTGGAAATTTCAGCTGTCACAGATTTTGTCAACTGGGATGCAATTTTATCTAACTCAGGTTTTGATAAGTGTTTAGCATCATTGCTTGAGTTCCTTGGCAACTTTGCTAGTGTAGCCAAGAGCACGGCCAATGTTTCCCTTAAGAATCTGGTATCTACCATAGCCTCTTTTTCAGATGAAGGCTTTTTCTTTAATGTAAGGTCATCAATTATCTTAACTACTTTTTTAAATAACTTGAACAGCTTCCAGAACTAACTCTGAACTTGATGCTTCTTTCTCTACTTGAGGATGAAATTCTGAATTGGAAATTTCCTTCACCATTAAAAATCTTATTATATCAGAGAGGACATTGCCCTTACCCATTAAATCTTTATACACTGAAATATGGGATCCAAAGTGCTTTAAAACACGATTATAAACAGATGTAACCAGTTTTTCAATAGTTACCCTGTCTGCTAATGATAAACTGAGTGATTTTGTGGCTTGTGGTACTTCTGTAATCTGACTTTTAAGGATATATTCTTGGAATGAACTTAAGATTTTTGAGACTATTTTTTGCATTTCAGCACTTAGAAAATTGCTTTTTTTTTTTTTTGGTCCTTATCTGCTTTTGGAAACATAGTTAAAAGTTTTGACAACAAATTTCCAGCAATTTCTTGTATTATGTTCAAAGGTAGTTTTGATGGCTGAGATTGGGGAATCTCAGTGGTTTTGAGAATATCTTAAAGGACATTTTAAACAAAATTTTCAACTTCTGAATGCTGGTGTGGCATTATCTCTCCAGAAAAATAGTTCTGCAACTGATTAAGTGCCACATTGTGTACAATTAGATTAACTATGGTTTTTAACAGGATTTTAGTATGACTGCTGATACAACTTTGAATGCTCTCTTGGGATCCAAATTGTGTCAAGAGATCATTATAAATACTCTGAACCACTAACGAAATAATTTCACCATCTTTAGGATGTAAGGATTCTAAATACTGTAGGATCATATTTTTATCTTCAGAGATCTGTGATATAATTGTATTTACTACATTCATTTGAAGGAAATCTAGTTCTGTGTACAAACTCTCAGATATTTCTGCTTTAGCATTGGCTACTGTTGAGACAATTTTTGATAGAAGAGAAGAAACTATACTTTCTATAAATTCATGAGGTAGCATTATGATATATGGAGACAGTGTCTGACAGACTGTCTCTGCCACCTTATGGACCTTTTTCATAACCTCCTTAGACTCTAGAGGCAAACATGCTGAACCTGGAACATCATGATGAAGTAGTAAGTTTGGCTGATGCTGAAAATTTTCTTCTGATACTACATTTACTAGTTTTCTTGCTAAATTTTCACCATTAGTATTTATGTCCTCACAGATGATGTCCTGGGATCTATATTCCTGCAAAATATTGTATATAGAGGAGTGAACAATCTTATTGATCAACATTTTATTGACTAATGGTATTTTAGCTCTAAAAGATACCTCATCTGTGATAGGGGGGTGATCAAGGTGGCGGTATGAGTAGGGCGGCAGAAATCTCTTCACAAAATGATATATATTTTGAAAATATATCAAATACAACTAGTCCTAAAAGAGAGACCAGAAGATACAGTACAACAGCCAGGCTACATCTACATCTGCGAGAACTCACCATCCCGCCAAAAGGGTAAGATACAAAGCCATGACCTGGTGGGACCTGAGCATTACCCTTACTCCAGCTCACCGGCAGGAGGAAAACAATCAGAGTGGGGAGAGAGTGGAAGCACAGGATTACTAAATAACTAGCCCTAGTAATCTGCACTGGGAGCACAGACACACATTGCATGGTGTACTGGATATTAGAGAAACGGAAGGGTAGGGTCCAAGACAGAGACGGGGAGCGGGTTCCCACAGCCAGCTGATCTGGGACAAAAGAAAAGTGCATGCTTTAAAAGTCTTAATGGGGGTGGAGCCAAGATGGTGGCGTGAGTAGAGCAGTGGAAATCTCCTCCCAAAACCACATATATTTTTGAAAATACAATACAACTCTTCCTAAAAGAGAGACCACAAGACACAGGACAACAGCCAGACTACATTCACACCTGCGAGAACCCAGAGCCTCGAGAAGGGGGTAAGATACAAGCCATGGACCGGTGGGACCCGAGGCCCCTCACCCCAGGTCCCAGTGGGAGGAGAGGAGTCAGAGCGGGGAGAAAGAGGGAGCCCAGGACTACTAAACACCCAGCCCTAGCCATCCTCACCAGAGCGCAGACACAGAGCGTGCGTGGGTGCTGGAAAATAGGGAAACAGGACAGTAAGAACTGTGAGCGGGTTCCCGCAGCTGGCACCCCTGGGAAAAAGAAAAGTGAGTGCTTTTTGAAAGTCTTAAAGGGACAGGGACTGCACAGCTGGACAGAAGCATCCCAGGACACTTAGACAAGCAGCTGAGAATCCCGGGGAACTTTGGGCACTCTAACCCCCTGGGCAGCAGGGCAGCTTGGAGGCCCCTCACAGAGATAAACAGCCTCCCAGCCATTTCCCCTCTGACGTGGCTCCGCCATATCAGAGCAGCAGCCCAAGGCTGGCCATGCCCACAGCAAAAGTGCAGTTAAACTCCATAGCGGCCGGGCAGGAATCAGAAGCCCCATCTGCACACTGCCCAGCACAAGCTGCTAGAGGTTGCTGTTCTCCAAGAAGAGGAAGGCCACAAACCAACAAGAAGAGACGTTCTCCCAGCCATCACTTGTGCCAGCTCTGCAAACTATCTCCATTGCCATGAAAAGGCAGAAAATTTTGATACAGACCAAAATCACAACTCCTGAGAAGGAGATAGACCTAACCAGTCTTCCTGAAAAAGAATTCAAAATAAAAATCATAAAAATGCTGACGGAGCTGCAGAGAAATATACAAGAGCTAAGGTATGATGTCCAGAGGGAGATTACAGAGGTGTAACAATCTCTGGAAGGATTTATAAGCAGAATGGATAAGATGCAAGAGGCCATTGATGGAATAGAAACCAGAGAACAGGAACACATAGAAGCTGATCCAGAGAGAGATAAATGGATCTCCAGGAAAGAAACAATATTAAGAGAACTGTGTGACCAATCCAAAAGGAACAATATCCACACTATAAGGGTACCAGAAGAAGAAGAGAGAGAAAAAGGGATATAAAGTATCATTGAAGAAATAATTGCTGAGAACTTCCCCAAAATGGGGGAGAAAATAGTTGCTCAGACTACGGAAGCACACAGAACTTCCTAGAGACGGGACCCAAAGAGGACAACACCAAGACACATAATAATTAAAATGGCAAAGATCAAGGACAAGGACAGAGTATTAAAGGCAACCAGAGAGAGAAAAAAGGTCACCTACAAAGGAAAATCAATCAGGCTATCATCAGACTTCTCAACAGAAACCTTAAAGGCCAGGAGAGAATGGCATGATATATTTAATGCAATGAAACAGAAGGGCCTTGAACCAAGGATACTGTATCCAGCACGATTATCATTTAAATATGAAGGAGGGATTAAACAATTCCCAGACAAGCAAAAGTTGAGGGAATTTGCCTCCCACAAACCACCTCTACAGGGTATTTTAGAGGGACTGCTCTAGATGGGAGCACTCCTAAAAAGAACACAGAACAAAACACCAAACATATCAAGAATGGAGGAGGAGGGATAAGAAGGGAAAGAAATAATCATCAGATTGTGTTTCTAATAGCTCAATAAGTGAGTTAAGTTAGACAGTAAGGTAGTAAAGAAGCTAACCTTGAACCTTTGGTAACCACGAATCTAAACCCTGCAATGGCAATAAGTACATATCTTTCAATAATCACCCTAAATGTAAATGGACTGAATGCACCAATTAAAAGACACAGATTAATAGAATGGATAAAAAAGAGACTCACCTCAAACCCAAAGACATGCACAGATTAAAAGTTAAGGGATGGGGGGGCGAAGCCAACATGGCAGCATGAGTAGGACAGTGGGAATCTCCTCCCAAAAACATATATAGTTTTGAAAATACAACAAACACAACTAATCCTAAAAGAGAGACCAGAAGACACAGACAACAGCCAGACTACATCTACACCAGCGAGAACCCAGTGCCTGGTGAAAGGGGTAAGATACAAGCCCCGGCCTGGTGGGACCCGAGCACACCTCCCCCCAGCTCCCGGCGAGAGGGAGAGGGAGCCCAGGACTGCTAAACACCCAGCCCCAGCCACCCGCATCAGAGCATGCGTGGAGGGCTGGAAACTAGGGAAATAGGGCAGCAAGTCCTTGGAGCAGGTGCTGAAGCTGATGCCCCTGTGGCAAAGAAAAGGGAGGGCTTTTTGAAAGTCTTAAAGGGACAGGGATTTAACAGCTAGACGGAAACAACACAGGTCACAGCCCAGTGGCTGGAAATTACAGGGAAAACTGGGAGCAGTAACCCCCTGGGCAACAGCTCTGAGACCCCTCACGGAGGTAAACAGTCAAACAGCCCCCCCCCCCCCCGTCCATTACCCCTCTGGGCGCTGGGAAAGCAGAGAAACAGCCTAAGGCAAAACACACCCACAGAAAGGCAGAAAGGAAAATTCCTACACTTCGGCAGGGCAAGACACAAAGACCCAGCCTACATGCAATTACACAACACAAGCCCCTAGGGGTCGCAGTTGTCCCAGTAAAGAAAGGCCAGGAGCAAGTGAAAAGTTTGGCCCTCCCAGCTGACAGTCAATAGCACCTGTCAACATGAAAAGGCAAAAAAATATGATCCAGACAAGACTAACCCAGACAGCTTCGGCATCTGCTACATTTCCTCTGAGAAGGAACCAGGAGAGATAGATTTAGCCAGTCTTCCTGAAAAAGAATTCAAAACAAAAGTCATAACCATGCTGATGGACTTGCAGAGAAATATGCAAGAACTAAGGAAGGAGAATACAGAAATAAAACAAGCTCTGGAAGGACTTCAAAACAGAATGGACGAGATTCAAGAGACCATTAATGGACTAGAAAACAGAGAAAAGGAATGCAGAGAAGTGGATGCAGAGAGAGATAAAAGGATCTCCAGGAATGAAAGAATTTTAAGAGAGCTGAGTGACCAATCGAAAAGGAACAATATACGCATTATAGGGATACCAGAAGAAGAAGAGAGAGAAAAAGGGATAGAAAGTGTCTTTGAAGAAATAATTGCCAAAAACTTTCCCAAACTAGGGGAAGAAATGGCCTCTCAGACCACAGAGGTACACAGAACTCCCATGACAAGGGACCCAAGGACGGCAACAACAAGACACATAATAATTAAAATGGCAAAGATCAAAGACAAGGACAAAGTATTAAAGGCAGCCAGAGAGTAAAAAAAGGTTACCTACAAAGGAAAACCCATCAGGCTATCATCAGACTTCTCAATAGAAACCATACAGGCCAGAAGAGAATGGCATGATATACTTAATGCAATGAAACAGAAGGGCCTTGAACCAAGACTACTGTATCCAGCACGAATATCATTTAAATATGAGGCAGAGATTAAACAATTCCCAGACAAGCAAAAGTTGAGGGAATTTGCCTCCCACAAACCACCTCTTCAGGGCATCCTACAGGGACTGCTCTAGATGGGAGCACTCCTAAAAAGACCACAGAACAAAACACCCAACATATGACGAAGGGAGGAGGAGGAATAAGAAGGGAGAGAAATAAAGAATCATCAGACCGCGTTTATAATAGCTCAACAAGCGACTTAAGTTAGACAGTAAGATAGTAAAGAAGCTAACCTTGAACCTTTGGTAACCACAAACTTAAAGCCTGCAATGGCAATAAGTTCATACCCTTCAATAATCACCCTAAATGTAAATGGACTTAATGCACCAATCAAAAGACACAGAGTAATAGAATGGATAAAAAAGCAAGATCCATCCATATGCTGCTTACAAGAGACTCACCTCAAACCCAAAGACATGCACAGACTTAAAGTCAAGGGATGGAAAAAGATATTTCAGGCAAACAACAGAGAGAAGAAAGCAGGTGTTGCAATTCTGGTATCAGACAAAACAGACTTCAAAATAAAGTAACAAAAGACAAAGAAGGACATTACATAATGATAAAGGGCTCAGTCCAACAAGAGGATATAACCATTATAAATATATATGCACCCAACACAGGAGCACCAACATATGCGAAACAAATATGAACAGAATTAAAATAGGAAATTCCACAAAGGCATAAAACTAGAAATAAACTGTACAAAGAAAGCAAAAAGGCTCACAAACACATGGAGGCTTGACAGCATGCTCCTAAATAATCAATGGATCAATGACCAAATCAAAATGGAGATCCAGCAATATATGGAAACAAATGACAACAACAACACTAAGCCCCAACTTCTGTGGGACACAGCAAAAGCAGTCTTAAGAGAAAAGTATATAGCAATCCAAGCATATATAAAAAAGAAAGAACAATCCCACATGAATGGTCTAATATCACAATTATAGAAATTGGAAAAAGAAGAACAAATGAGGCCTAAGGTCAGCAGACGGAAGGACATAATAGAGATCAGAGAAGAAATAAATAAAATTGAGAAGAATAAAACAATAGCAAAAATCAATGAAACCAAGAGCTGGTTCTATGAGAAAATAAACATAATAGATAAGCTTCTAGCCAGACTTCTTAAGAGAAAAAGAGAATCAACACACATCAACAGAATCAGAAACGAGAAAGGAAAAATCACGACGGACCCAAAGAAGTACAAAGAATTATTGGTGAGTACTATGAAAACCTATATGCTAACAAGCTTGGAAACCTAGGAGAAATGGACAACTTCCTAGAAAAATACAACCTTCCAAGACTGACCCAGAAAGAAACAGAAAATCTAAACAGACCAATTTCCAGCAACGAAATTGAAGCAGTAATCAAAAAACTACCCAAGAACAAAACCCCTGGGCCAGATGGATTTACCTCAGAATTTTATCAGACATACAGGGAAGACATAATACCCATTCTCCTTAAAGTTTTCCAAAAAATAGAAGAGGAGGGGATACTCCTAAACTCATTCTATGAAGCTAACATCACCCTAATACCAAAACCAGGCAAAGACCCCACCAAAAAACAAAACTACAGACCAATATCCCTGATGAACATAGATGCAAAAATACTCAACAAAATATTAGCAAACCGAATTCAAAAATACATCAAAAGGATCGTACACCATGACCAAGTGGGATTCATCCCAGGGATGCAAGGATGGCACAACATTCGAAAGTCCATCAACATCATCCTCCACATCAACAAAAAGAGAGACAAAAATCACATGATCATCTCCATAGATGCTGAAAAAGCATTTGACAAAATTCAACATCCATTCATGATAAAAACTCTCAGCAAAATGGGAATAGAGGGCAAGTACCTCCACATAATAAAGGCCATCTATGATAAACCCACAGCTAACATCATACTGAACAGCGAGAGGCTGCAAGCTTCTCTGAGATCAGGAACTAGACAGGGATGCCCACTCTCCCCACTGTTATTCAACATAGTACTGGAGGTCCTAGCCACAGCAATTAAACAAAACAAAGAAATACAAGGAATCCAGATTGTTAAAGAAGAAGTCAAACTGTCACTATTTGCAGATGACATTATATTGTACATAAAAATCCCTAAAGACTCCACTCCAAAACTTCTAGAAGTAATATCAGAATTCAGCAATGCTGCAGGATACAAAATTAACACACAGAAATCTGTGGCTTTCCTATACACTAACAATGAACTAATAGAAAGAAAAATGAGGAAAACCATTCCACTCACAATAGCATTAAAAAAAAATACCTGGGAATAAACCTAACCAAGGAAGTGAAAGACTTATACCCTGAAAACTACAAGACACTCTTAAGAGAAATTAAAGAAGACACTAACAAATGGAAAATCATCCCATGCTCCTGGATAGGAAGAATTAATATCATCAAAATGGCCATCCAGCTGAAAGCAATATACAGATTCAATGCAATCCCTATCAAATTACCAACAGCATTCTTCAATGAACTGGAACAAATAGTTCAAAAATTCATATGGTACCACCGAATGAATGCACCGAATGAATGCACCGAAAGACTCCGAATAGCCAAAGCAATCCTGAGAAGGAAGAATAAAGTGGGGGGGATCTTGCTCCCCAACTTCAAGCTCTACTACAAAGCCACAGTAATCAAGACAATTTGGTACAGGCACAAGAACAGAGCCACAGACCAGGGGAACAGAATAGAGACTCCAAACATTAACCCAAACATGTATGGCCAATTAATATATGATAAAGGAGCCATGGACATACAATGGGGAAATGACAGTCTCTTCAACAGCTGTTGTTGGCAAAACTGGACAGCTACATGTAAGAGAATGAAACTGGATCACTGTCTAACCCCATACACAAAAGTAAACTCCAAATGGATCAAAGACCTGAATGTAAATCATGAAACCATAAAACTCCTAGAAAAAAACATAGGCAAAAATCTCTTGGACATAAACATGAGTGACTTCTTCATGAACATATCTCCCTGGGCAAGGGAAACAAAGGCAAAAATGAACAAGTGGGACTATATCAACTAAAAAGCTTCTGTACAGCAAAGGACACCATCAGTAGAACAAAAAGGTATCCTACAGTATGGGAGAATATATTCTTAAATGACAGACCTGATAAAGGGTTGACATCCAAAATATATAAAGAGCTCATGTACCTCAACAAACAGAAAGCAAATAATCCAATTAAAAAATGGGCAGAGGAGCTGAACAGACAGTTGTCTAAAGAAGAAATTCAGATGGCCAACAGACACATGAAAAGATGCTCCACATCGCTTGTCATAAGAGAAATGCAAATTAAAACCAAAATGAGATATCACCTCACACCAGTAAGGATCGCCATCATCAATAAGACAAACATCAACAAATGTTGGTGAGGTTGTGGAGAAAGGGGAATCCTCCTACAAGGCTGGTGGGAATGTAAATTAGTTCAACCATTTTGGAAAGCAGTATAGAGGTTCCTCAAAAATCTCAAAATAGAAATACCATTTGACCCAGGAATTCCACTTCTAGGAATTTGCCCTAAGAATGTAGCACTCCAGTTTGAAAAAGACAGATGCACCCCTATGTTTATCACAACACTACTTACAATAGCCAAGATATGGAAGCAACCTAAATATCCATCGGTAGATGAATGGATAAGGAAGATGTGGTACATATACACAATGGAATATTACTCATCCATAAGAAAAAAACCAGATCCTACCACTTGCAACATGGATGGAGTTAGAGGGTATTATGCTCAGTGAAATAAGCCAGGCGGAGAAAGACAAGTACCAAATGATTTCACTTATATGTGGAGTATACGAACAAAGGAAAACTTAAGGAACAAAACAGCAGCAGGATCAGAGAACCCAAGAATGGACTAATAGTTACCAAAGGAAAAGGGACTGGGGAGGATGGGTAGGAAGGGAGGGACAAGGGCAGGGAAAAAGAGAAGGGGGCATTACAATTAGCATGTATAGTGTGTGGGGGTGTGGCACGGGGAGGGCTGTGCAACACAGAGAAGACAAGTAGTGATTTTACAGCATGTTACTATGCTGATGGACAGTGACTGTTCAGGCGTATGTGGGGGGGACTTGGTGAAGGGGGGAGCCTGGTAATCATAATGTTCTTCATGTAATTGTAGATTAATGATACCAAAAAAAAGTCTTAAAGGGACAAAGGTTTAACAGGTGGACAAAATCATCCCAGCACACTCAGCCCAGCAGGCTGGGAATCTTAAGGAACTTCAGGCGCCCTAACCCCCTGGGTGGTAATGCAGCTCTGAAGACCCTCACAGCGATAAGCAGCCTGCCGTTCATTTCCCCCTGCTGACCCTGCAAGCAAACTGGCTGAACCCACTGCTGCGGAGCAGCCGGGGAGCAGCCTCGCCCACAGCAACTGCACAGAGTCTTCTCCCAGCATGCAGCTAACCAGACAAGACCCAGAGGCTGCCGCCAGTACACAGTTGCCCAGCACATGCAGAGGAAGCTGAGGAAAAGTCTGGAAGGTACAATGGGGCACCATTTTTACAGGAGAACACATGTCGCCTCGCTGCAACCCGCGGCAGTGTCCTAGGCCATCCTGATGGCTGCCCCAGATGGCAGCTCAGGGGATTAACCCAGAGACTGCTCCTTGTTTCTGGGTAACTGGCACAGGCAGCAGAGAAGGGCAAGGTGAACAGCAAGGAGGAAGGGACTTTGTTCTCACAGCTGCCACATGCACCAGTTGACAGCAATCACTTCTATCACCATGGAAAGGCAGAAGAGACTGGTCCAGTCAAAAATCACTCAAACAAGGCCAAAGAGAGGGCATGATAAGATAGAAATAACCAATCTTCCTGAAAAAGAATTCAAAACCAAAGTCATAACCATGCTGATGGACCAGCAGAGAAATATGCAAGAGCTAAGGGATGAAGTCCGGAGGGAGATGACAGAAATGAAACAATCAATAGAAGGACTTAAGAGCAGACTGGATTAGGTACAAGACACTGTTAAGGGAATAGAAATCAGAGAACAGGAATACAGACAAGCTGAGGCAGAGAGACATAAAGGATCTCTAGGAATGAAAGAATATTAAGAAAACTGTGTGTCCAATTCAAATGGAACAATATTCGCATAATAGGGGTACCAAAAGGAGAAGAGAGAGAAAAAGAGATAGAAAGTGTCTTCGAGGAAATAATTGCTGAAAACTTCCCCAATATCAGGAAGGAAATAGTCTCTGAGATGACGGAAGCACACAGATCTCCCAATACAAGGGACGAAGGAGGACAACACCAAGACATATAATAATTAAAATGACAAAAATCAAAGACAAGGACAGGGTATTAAAGGCAGCCAGAGAGAGAAAAAAGATTACCTACAAAGGAAAACCCATCAGGCCAATATCAGACTTCTCAACAGAAACCTTGCAGGCCAGAAGAGAATGGCATGATATATTTAATGCAATGAAACAGAAGGGCCTTAAACGAAGAAAACTGTATCCAGCAAGACTAGCATTTAAATTTGAAGGAGAGTTTAAATAATTACCAGATAAGCAAACGTTGAGAAAATCTGCCTCCCACAAACCCCTCTACAGGGGATTTTAAAGGGACTGCTCTGGATGGAAGTACTCCTAAGGCTAAATAGATGTCACCAGAGAAAATAAAATAACATCAAAGAAAGCAGATCAACCAATACTAACTAAAGGCAAAAAATAAAATCAGCTAGCTCAAAAGTAGTCAAGGGAAACACAAAAGAGTAGAGAATAAAACACCTAACATATAAAGAGTGGAGGAGGAAGAATAAGAAGGGAGAGAGAAATAAAGAATCATAAGAGTGTGTATACAACAGCGTAATAAGTGAGTTAAAGTTACGTGGTTAGATAGTAAAGATGCTACCCGTGAACCTTTGGTAACCACGAATCCAAAGCATGCAATGGCAGTAAGTACATATCTATCAATAATCACCCTAAACATAAATGTACTGAATGCACCAATCAAAAGACACAGAGTAAGAGATTGGACAAAAAGCAAGACCCATGTATATGCTGCTTAGAAGAGACGCACCTCAAACCCAAAGACATAGACAGTGTAAAAGTGAAGGGAAGGAGAAAGATATTTCATACAAACAATAGGGAGAAAAAAGCAGGTGTTGCAGTACTTGTATCAGACAAAATAGACTTCAAAACAAAGAAAGTAACAAGAGATAAAGAAGGACATTACATAATGATAAAGGGGGCAGTCTAACAAGAGGATATAACCATTATAAATATATATGTACCCAACACAGGAGCACCAACATATGTGAAACAAATATGAACAGAATTAAAATAGGAAATAGAATGCAATGCTTTCATTTTAGGTGACTTCAACAGAGCACTCACTCCAAAGGACAGATCAACAAGACAGAAAATAAGGACACAGAGGCACTGAACAACACAGTAGAACAGATGGACCTAACAGACATCTACACAACTCTACATGCAAAAGCAGCAGGATACACATTTTTCTCAAGTGCATATGGAACATTTTCCAGAATAGAGCACATACTAGGCCACAAAAAGAGTCTCAGTAAATTCAAAAAGATTGAAATTTTACCAACCAACTTCTCAGATCACAAAGGTATAAAACTAGAAATAAATTGTACAAAGAAAACAAAAAGGCTCGCAAACACATGGATGCTTACAAAAATGCTAAATAATCAATGGATCAATGACCAAACTAAAACAGAGATCAAGCAGCAATATATGGAGACAAATGACAACAACAGCACAATGCCCAAACTTCTGTGGGATTCAACGAAGGCATTTCTAAGAGGAAAACATATAGCAATCCACACCAATGTAAAGAAGGAAGAACAATCCCAAATGAATAATCTAAAGTCACAATTACTGAAACTGTAAAAAGAAGAACAAATGCCGCCAAAAGTCACCAGAGGGAGGGACATAATAAAGATCAGAGAAGAAATAAATAAAATTGAGAAGAATAAAACAATAGAAAGAATCAGTGAAAGCAAGAGCTGGTTCTTCAAGCAAATCAACAAAAGATAAACCCCTAGCCAGACTTATTAAGAGAAAAAGGGAATCAACACACATAAACAGAATCAGAAATGAGAAAAGACCAATCATGATGGACACCACAGAAATACAAAGAATTAATAGAAAATACTATAAAAATCTATATGCTAACAAGCTGGAAAACCTGGAAGACATGGGACAACTTCCTAGAAAAATACAACCTTCCAAGACTGACCAAGGAAGAAACAGAAAATCTAAACAGACAAATTACCAGCAACAAAATTTAATTGGTAATCAAAAAAACTACCCAAGAACAAAACCCAATGAGACAAGAAATAAAAGGCACCCAGATTGGTAAGGAAGAAGTCAAACTGTGACTATTTGCAGATGACATGATATACCTAAAAAACCCTAAAGACTCCACTCCAAAACTGCTATAACTAATATCTGAATTCAGGAATGTTGTAGGATACAAAATTAATATCCAGAAATCTGTTGCATTCCTGTACACTAATGATGAACTAGCAGAAAGAGAAATCAGGAAAACAATTACATTCGCAAATGCATCAAAAAGAATAAAATACCTAGGAATAAACCTAACCAAGGAAGTGAAAGACCTACACACTGAAAACTACAAGACACTCTTAAGAGAAATTAAAGAGGACACTAATAAATAGAAAATCACCCCATGCTCTTGGCTAGGAAGAATTAACATTGTCAAAATGGACATCCTGCCTGAAGCGGTCTACAGATTAAATGCAATCCCTATCAATGTACCAACAGCATTTTTCAGTAAACTGGAACAAATAGTTCAAAAATTCATATGGAACCACAAAAGACCCTGAATAGCCAAAGCGATCCTGAGAGGGAAGAATACAGCTGGGGGCATCATGCTCCCCAACTAAAAGCTCTACTACGAAGCCACAGTAATCAAGACAATTTGGTACTGGCACAAGAACAGACCCCAGACCAGTGGAACAGAATAGAGTTCAGATATTCACCCAAACATACATGGCCAATTAATACACGATAAAGGAGCCATGGGTATACAATGGGGAAATGACAGCCTCTTCAACAGCTCATGTTGGCATAACTGGACAGCTACATGCAAGAGAATGAAACTGGATTACTGTTTAATCCCATACACAAAAGTAAACTCAAAATGGATTAAAGACTTGAATGTAAGTCATGAAACCATAAAACTCTTAGAAGACAACATACGCAAACATCACCTAAACATAAGCAAGAGCAACTTCTTCCTGAACGCATCTCCACGAGCAAGGGAAACAAAAGCAAAAATGAACTCATGGGACTACATCAAATGAAAAAGTTTCTGTACGGCAAAGGACACCATCAACAGAACAAAAAGTTATCCTATGCAATGGGAGAATATATTTGTAAATGACATATCCGACAAGGGGTTAACATCTAAAACATATACAGAACTTAGATGCCTCAACACCCAAAAAGCAAATAACCCGATTAACAAATGGGCAGAGGATATGAAGAGACAGTTCTCCAAAGAAGAAATTCAGATGGCCAACAGACACATGAAAAGATGCTCCACATCACTAATCATCAGGGAAATGCAAATTAAAACCACAATGAGATATCACCTCACACCAGTAAGGATGGCCAGCATCGGAAAGAATAGGAACAACGAATGCTGGCGAGGATGCGGAGAAAGGGGAACCCTCCTACACTGCTCGTGGGAATGTAAGCTAGTTCAGCCATTGTGGTATGCAGTATGGAGGTTCCTCAAAAAACTAAAAATAGAAATACCATTTGACCTAGGAATTCCACTCCTTGGAATATACCCAAAGAATACAAGTTCTCAGATTCAAAAAGACCTATGGACCCCTTTGTTTATCACAGCACTTTTTACAATAGCCAAGATATGGAAGCAACCTAAGTGTCCATCAGTAGATGAATGGATAAAGAAGAAGTGGTACATATACACAATGGAATACTATTCTGCCATAAGAAAGAAACAAATCCTACCATTTGCAACAACATGGATGGAGCTGGAGGACATTATGGTCAGTGAAATAAGCCAGGCGGAGAAAGACAAATGCCAGATGATTTCCCTCATTTGTGGAGTACAACAATGAAGCAAAACTGAAGGAAGAAAACAGCAGCAGACTCAGGGACTCCAAGAATGAACTAGTGGTTCCCAAAGGGGAGAGGTGTGGGGGGCGGGTGAGGAAGGAGGGAGAAGGGGAATGAGGGGTATTACGTTTAGTACACATGGTGTGGGGGATCACGGAGAGAACAGTGTAGCACAGAGAAGGCACATAGTGGATCTGTAGCATCTTACTACACTGATGGACAGTGACTGCATTGGGGTGTGGGTGGGGACTGGATAATATGGGTAAATGTAATAACCACATTGTTTTTTCATGTGAAACCTTCATAAGAGTGTATATCAATCATACCTTAATAAAAATTAAAAAAATAAAAATAAAAATAAAAAAAACAATGCATAGCTCGAAGCCAGCCATGGGGTATAGAGAAAACATAGGCAAGGATCTATTTAGAGCATCAGATTAATTTCAAGTGGGTTTATTCTCTCTACCTACAATCTATTTGAGTAAGACTCCCTTTGATTCAAAATCCCTTCTAACTTTTATTCTCAGCATTATTGCTGAGGATAAATGGCTTCCTGGTTAAGGAAACAGAACAAAACAGAACAGAACAGCCAAATGGGTATCTAGGCTCATAAAAAACAACTGCTCTGGTAAGAAGTATGACTGTGCTTATGATTCAAGCAATATTTCTTAAAAATACAAACCAAAGTCAGACGGAGAAAAACAAGTACCAAATGATTTCACTCATCTGTAGAGTATAAGAACAAAGAAAAAACTGAAGGAACAAAACAACAGCAGACTCACAGAACCCAAGAATGGACTGTTACCAAAGGGAAAGGGACTGCGGAGGATGTGTGGGAAGGGAGGGATACGGGGGAAAAGGGGCATTACGATTAGCACAGGTAATGTGGAGGCAGGACATGGGAAATGCAGTGTAACACAGAGAAGACAAGTAATGATTCTATAGCATCTTACTACACTGACGGACAGTGACTGTAATGAGGTATGTGGTGAGGACTTGATAATAGGGGGAGTCTAGTAACCATAATGTTGTTCAAGTAATTGTACATTAGTGATAACCAAAATAAAAATGAATAAATACATAAATAAACCACAGATACTCAAAAGCACACAAAGGTATAGATTAATGAATCATTATAAAGTAAGCATCCTTGATTTTATGATCACACCTGGGTTATCAAATTGGCTGGCATCACCCTTGCAGAAACTCCTCCCTGTACCTCGTCCCCACTACAAGCCAACCCCCCCAAAAGAAGTCTCCATCCTGACCTTAAAGGAATATATTCTGTTCTTTTACAGCTTTATCACCTGAGCATGGATCCCTAAACCTGGGTTGTCCAGTTGGGGGCCATGTACCTCCTGTTGCCACTGAGCAGTTGAAACGTGGCTGGTCAAAACTGGGATGTGCTGTAAGTACAAAACACCCACCAGATTTCTAAGATTAGCACACATACACACAAAAAGAATAATAGACTATCTAATTAATGATTTTTTTGTCCTATTGAAAACATGTTGAAATGACAATATTTTGAATATACTGATTCAAATAAATATATTGTTTGTTAAATTAAAAAAATACAAACCAGGTTACTTCTAACAAACTATTTCATGAAACAACTTTGCAGTCTAAACATTGATGTGTCTTCATGGAGATAGTCTCCTTTTAACCTGGGCATCTGTTTAGCTAGAAGGTGACTGTGAGAAGTAAAGCCCCACAGTGGAGGGGTGAGCCTGCGAGCTCTGTGCCTTCCTGTTACTGCCCTCCTCTGTCAAGGAACTGTGTTTATATATGCAAACGACTGCAGCTACTTGTTAAGGTTTTATGGGGCAACGATTAGCACTGATGATTTAGGGTAAAATGAACAGGCTCTGGATCCAACAAAAGATTATCAGTGCGAACTGTCTTGGGTAGGGAGGCAGAGGACAGCTCACGAAGTAAAGAAATGTATTAATTTAGGTAGAAAAAAAGGGCTGAGCTAGAACTGGACTCAAAGAACCAGAAGGCTGAGCAGTAGGGGGAAGTTGGGGCCTCCTTCAGTATGAGCTGAAGTATAAACCCAGGGACCAGACTTGAACCACCACCACTGTCACAGCTTAGAATGGGCCAGGGGCTGACGCAAAGTGTACCTGTAAAACTGCACACCTACTTATGTGCTTCTGCTTATTGCAGATATATCTTGGGGACATAAAAATCCTCTTGCCTATAAGAAAATAGTATTCATTTTTAAGTTGTTGACACCCTCAAGATAGCCAGACCAAGAGTGTGCACCTTCCACAGGGATTCTATTTCTTAAGGCTGTAGGGACAAGTCAGTGGCAGCAAAGGCTGGACACCTGGCATTCTGGCTATGCATTGCCTGATATCCTGGCATTCAAGCAACAGAGTCCCTAGAATGTGGTTGTTGCCTCCCGATTATCTCCAAAGTTAGCTCCCAGGTTGTTCAGTTTTAGGCCAGCACTCAAAGAAAAGTTAACACCTTGTATATAGTATACTTTCTCCTGACTCATTAGAAAAGACTTGAGGGCCACTTCAGGGAAAAGTCATTTTATTCCACTCCAATTCCCAAATCTCTTAATGTATTTTTTATTGTGATAAAGTACACATAATATAAAATTTACCATTTTAAAGTGTATACAGTGCAGTGACATTAAGTACACTTACAATGTCATGTAAACATCACCACAATCTATTTCTCTTACTGCATGTTTTTCATCTAGTGCTCAAACTAGAAAATGGCTATTGAGTTTGAAAAACATATTTTGGGATTGACAGTATATGGTTGAAAACCACTTGTTTTATATAAATATGTCCTAAATCAAACACTTCTAATAATGACATCTAAGCACTAATAAGTTACTTACCTGCTTGATCTAAATCTGTTCCAATACACATGAGCTAAGAATTTCAATAGCTATTATTTTATTATTACCAGAGATAATGTGCAGCAGACTTACATTATTACTCCTAGGGTAGCTGAGAAGAAGCATTTCCAACCTCGATATATAAAATAGGGGCATTCCTAATGTTTTCAATGAAGTGAAGTGTGATAAGGAGAATCTGATTTTTCAGCTTAATTTCACTATACTATTAAACCAAGAAATATCCTTTTGATGCCAGTATGTCTAGGTCTTTGTGACTGCTGCATATTCTATGAAATGAGCAGGTGTGTGTGTGGAGGAATGTGTGAGTGCGCTACTCCCTTAAACTCCTCCCTTGTTCATGATTCCTCTGTCTAGACCCACAGCTGGGGGCTCATCAATTCACCCTCTTATGTTTGTCTAGTCCAAGTTGCAGCTTGCAGGTGACCAGGCCCCTCCTTTGGATGGAGTAGCCAACCTAAGATTCTTCTTAGTCCCAGGAAAATTAAGAGACAGATCTAGGCGTCCTGTTCACTTGCCTGAGGGGCAGGATGCTCAGCTCTTGGCCAGATGCTAGTCTACAAAGGCATCTCCCTTCCTTTACCGACTTCCTATTGTGGAGTGGGATTGTGATAGTTGATGCGTTTCTCATGATGACTAAACCTCCTAAGCCTCCCCCAATCTACCCTCCTGCGCCCCCTGCCCAAAGTGTCAATAACAGTAACTTTCGACCTCTTTTAACAATAACATTAGACCTTTGCAGAATTCCAGATTAACTGAGAGTGAAAGTCTCACAGAAGTGAGAAAGGCAAAGAGGGAAACTGACTAATGTCAACAGATGATTTTGCTCGTTGCTGATTCACACATTTTTCTCTAGTAACATTAGAAATTATCCTTACTATGTTGCTTTATCAGTGAATTTCATTGTACATACTTGTTGTTGACAGTGATTTTGATAGTGGTTTTGTTGTCTGAAAAGTAAAGAGAGATTGATTTTATTACTTACAGTTAATAATTTACATAACTTCTCCCAAATTCCTAATCTTTGAATGTGATTATCCTTTCTGCTTGAGAGGTTTTTTTTCTCCAGCAATTCACAAAGGAGAAAAAGTGTTATTTTTTGGTCTAATCCCACTTAGCTTCTACTTAACACCTCTGGGTAGAGGACATGCTCTATTACTTAGAGAAGTAGAATAATTGCTGCATAAACAGAACAACAGCTGCTACATAAACTAGCATCCATCTGCTATTACTACTCTTGATCCACTTTAGCCATGTTTATTTTACAGTGAGTTGGGAAGAGCATGGGTCTGGAGAGAGAGGAGATAAGCTAGTCCTTTCGCGTGCTCTGCTTGTTCAGAGCTTTCTGCTAAGTCATTTCCTCCCCACCACTTCAAAACTTCTAGTCTCCCGTCACCTCAAAGTAGGAAGAGATCTATGGATGATTATTGATGGTGGATTAAAATAATAGGTTTCTGATCATATGCAATACCAAATTAGATATGGCCTTTTTTTAGGTATCATGGTATTCTATCTTCCGATCAGTTATTTATTATCACCTACTATATGCAACTGAAACATATTTTACTAAATTGTAGCAAGAGAATAATACAGTCATGTACATTATTGAGTAATAAAACATCAAACAAAGACAAGGCCTAAAACTGTAATTGTGATTTCTTTTAAGTTTTTCTACCTACATAGATCTTTTGCTTGTTTTCTTCCTGACATTCTTAAAGGAAAATGGCACTCTATCTTCATTTTATGCCCTTAACGTTATCGAATTTACTTTTCTCCCCAAGTCCTACAATTCAATTTTGAGAATTACAGCCAGACTGAATTTACAACCTCACTCCTAGCGTTAGGTAGAAAGACAGAAATGAGCGGGATGAAAAGGAGAGAGTGCCCCTTAAAAATGACGCAGAGAGTGGATCAGATAGAACCAGAGAGCCAGAAATGACTCAGAGTTAATCAGATGAAGCCACAGAGTCCAAGAGTGACTCTAGAAATGTGCAGGGTCCCCTCAGGGAAGAAACATCAGAAGCACAGGCACAGCACATCCCCTGTCCCCATTTCACCAACCAGAACAAGCCCTAGAGAGCTAAGAGCTGTCAATCAAGGACCTCTCTGCCCTGCCAAAACCACATAAAAGAAGCCTCAGAATGAGCTTCCGGGCCTGTCTCACTTTAGGCAGGCCTGGTCTGTTACTCTCTGCAGAGTGCAGGAAAACTGACTTGGCTTTCTTGACTTTGGGTTCTCATCTCACTATATCTGACTTCCCTGTGACACCGAGCTGAGTTCCTTCTTTCCTAACACTAGTAGGAAAAGAATACCTTAAAGTGTCAGCTAGGGTTACACAGCAATACCTCATCCTCAGACTAGTACCTTTTTGCAATATGAAACCTGGACCTGAGTGCCAACTTCAGTGATACAGTTCCTCTCCTTAGGATTCATTTATTTTTTCTAAGACCTAGGTTCTTAGGCCAACTCAGCACAATTTCTTTCTTGTAGGTCCTCTACAATCTAATGCACCCCAATTCCTTTCTCTGCTCTCTCTACTTGATACCACAGGCAGCAAGTGGAACCCAGTGAGTCCTGTGTCTTTGTTGCTTACTGTCCCCAGAGGCTTTCTGTCCAAAGGCATGCACTTAGATAAAAGGAAAAGCAAAAACCTGAGAACAGAGCTAATCAAATAAATGAGAAAAGCCTCATATTAGATGACTAGAAACTAGTTGTAATATCACATACGATCTGCAATTTGCAATGAATTACCAGATACTTTTGGGAGCCAACTGAGCAGAAACATGCAAATGAACTCACTGTTATATTCAGAAGTTGCACCACAATTCTAGTTGGGATAAGATAGTACGTCCACTTTTCCCTGATAGAGTGATGCTACTAGAGGTAAGTGTTTAAGGTTTAGGTCATTTGTACTACCAACTCCCTATTTCTTAAATAAAAGGGATAGTAATATTGATGACAATTAGTTCAGAGCCCCAAAAGGCCCAAAAGAGATGGCACGGTTTTTCAGTTTAATGTGCCATGTCATAAAACCTACATACAACTTTCTGCTACTGACCTTCTCTTTCATATAACCTCACTTCAGACCAGAAGATACCTGAGAGGTATCTTCCCATGGCTGGCCGACTAACCCTTGAAGACTAATAGGACGAGACTAAATTTTAGTCTGCCTGCTTAATTCTTCTGAACATCTAATTTTCAATCCAATTGGAGGTCTTTTACTTGTATCTCAGGACTATAGCCTTGGGGGTGATGCATGATATCTCCTGATCATCCATACACATAGTCCATTCTATGGCCAAATACATCTGCTCAGTCTAGTGGCTGAATGGGATTGAAAAGCAGCACCTCTCTCCTAACATCAGTGTTCAAATATGAGCGCTAAGGACTGGGCAGGTCCACGGGTGGCCCTCCCTATACCTCACATTTTATCCACTGCTCTGTCCTCAATTCACCTTCAACATTCCCCCTGTCTCCGGTCTTCTGTCCTGATGCTCTGTGAAGAACAGCTGAAGTCAGGGACCCTGCTTCATTCACATTGGCGGCCCCTGAATACCGAGCACCATACTTCGGACATAGTAGGTACTCAAAAATATGAAACATGTTCCCATTTAATATGTTTTAAATCTATGTATATTGTTCTCTACTCCAAAATGAAGGCCATTGTGCAAGCCATAAACAATTAATGGACTTCAGCAACCAGTAACTAACTGTTTTCAATTTGTCTTACATGCTGCCATCAGAGACGTTGAGCAGAGTTATTGATTTGATAATATCACATCCCTCCTCAAAACCTGTCAGGCAATGAATGAAATACAAACTCCTGAACACAGTCTTTTTGACAACAGACTCACTACCTTCTTTACTCTGTTTCTCTTTTCATCTTCCATCCCAACCTAAAAACATACTTCAGCATCTAAATGCAAAGCTTAATTATTACAAGTGTTTACCCCACTACTGTCTTGTCATATTTGCTTCCTATTGTTCTGATTTCTTTGGTTCCTAATTCTATTTCATTAAGCTTACTGTGAATGTCCATTGTGTTAGCATTAGACAAAAACAGAACTTAAGGAGTTGAAGAGAAGAGAGAGGGGGTAAATGGTAGAACAGGTGTGATGCATCCAGAGTTGAGCCTTGGGAAGCAAGGAGCTCTGTCATAACCTCATGAGACACCCTGAGTCACAACTACCCACTAAGTTGCTCCTATATTGCTAACCACAGAAACTGGTAAATAATAATGTTTTTTTTAAGATGCCAAGTCTTGCGGTGATTTGTTACTCAGGAATGGATAGCTAATTATTATTAATTAATTGATAACTCATAGATAACTCTTAAAAAAATACAGAACTCTTCTTTCTTTCCTAGCAATATGGTGGATTAAATATCCTCAAGAGCCTAACTGTGTAAAGCCTATTAGAAATGCAATGGGAATTTGATAAAAGTACAACTACAATGTAGAATTTCAATACACCTCTTTGATGGCTGGGCACATTTAGGAGGCAGTAAGAAAAGAGTCCAGTAGACAAAAAAAATCAGTAAAGACATAAAAATTGAATAATATAATCAATAAATGTAATTTAATATTCATTTTAGAGTCTATATCCTTCAAATAGAGAATATTTTTGATATGTCCATGAAACACTTTCTATCAATCACATATTTGGTCACAAAGAAAACCTTAACAATTTCAATGTGTTAAAGATTTACAGGCTATATTCTGTGAACCTAATTTTTAAAATGTGACCCAAAATATTAATTTCTTGATGATTAAGAAATATTCTTATGGATAGCTCTTAGATCAAAGAAAGAATTAAAAGGAGAAAGTAAAATCTAGCTTAAAAAAGAACACTGTATCAAAACCTGTGGGAATAGCTTTTGTTATTTCCTATAAGTTCTGATAAAAGGTGTTCTTCTCATTGCTTCTCCTGTGAGAATCTATAACTGACTGCTTGACTGTTCGACTTACACGTCCCACCTGGGTACCTACAGGCACCTCAAACTCAGTATATTCAAAGCAGAACTAATTTTCTCTCTTCCAAACTTGTTCATCTTTCTGTATTGCCTATCTACTGAATGGCAACGCTATTCACTGTCCATTTAGCTGCCCAGTCTAGAAATCTGGGAGTTGTCATCAGCTACGTCATCTCCCATATTTAATCAGTAACCAAATCTCATCCATTCGGCCTCCTTAGTTTGAGTCAAATCTGTGCCCAGCTCTTCATCCTCACTGCCAATGACTTTTTTCAGGATTTGTTTCTAGCCTTGACTATTAGAATAGCTTCTTTAATTGTCATTAGAGACAGCATGGTATTGTGGATTTACTGAGAAGACAGACGTGGGTTAAAATCCTGCCTTTGCCACATACTATATGAAATCTTGGGCAAGATAATTTACCACTCTGAGACTTAGCTTACTTATATGTAAAATGGTAGATAAAAATAGTTCTGACCTCATTAAATTGGTGGGAGGGTTAAATGAGAGAATACAGAGTTCAGCATAGTACCTGGCATAAGGTAAGTGTTCAATAAATGCTGTTATTTTAATTTTCTTACTGCTTCCAGTCTCTTCACCTCTAATCTGCTTTCTCTTTTTTAGAAAAGGCAAATTCTGATATTACGCCTCTGCCAATACTCTTCAAGAGTTGCCCTTTGATGATAGTTTTATCCTATTAGAGATTATAGGTAGATTTCTTGCCATTAATGACGCAGCCCTTCTCTACCTGTCAAGCTTCATATTCTGCAATTCTCTAACTTGAACTTCTAGCTAAAGCAATTCTGAAAACATTTCTATTTCCACAGACACAGTATGCTCTCATGTCCGTATTTTGATAAATGTAAATGTATTCCCTTTTCCTAGAAGGTTCTCTTTCTGTTTGTCTGTTTAGAAAATTCTTTCTCATTCTTCACATCTCAGCTCAATGGTAGCCTCTTCTGTTAAAGCTTCCTGGCTTCCCTGTGTCTCCACTGGACATTATACATACCTCTATTATTATACTTAGAAATACTGGGTTGTGATTATTGGCATGACTGTTCTCCACTAGAATGTAAAATCCAGGGTATGGACCATGGCTTTTCTACTTTGTATGTTCACTAATTAGCATAGTGCCCGGCATGTGGCAGAAGCTCAATAAGTATTATTTAGGTTAAGAATTAAAGGAGTGTAGGGTTCTTAATAACTACTGCTAATGTTTACCTGAATCATAGCTTAAACTTGAGTTCTTGGCCTTTCTTCCATTTAAATCAGCATTTGTCATCTATATATGCCACAAAAAATATAAAAACAGAAAATCTTCAAAGAAGTTTTTAAAGAATTTGAGTATAAGCTGTTTTTTCTATATTTCCTAATTTGTTGTAATTATTTATAATAATTTTAATAAAATTAAAATTTCTATGTTTTAAATGTGTAAACATCTCACATTTAAAATAAAGAAGTTTAGGAAAATGATTTAAAAAGTCCACCCGCAAGAAATATATATGGCTTTCTGGTTTATATTGCATATATTGCAGAATTCAAGTGTTTGTAGATTTGATCGGTATTCTAAAGTTTGCTAACTAAGAACTGCACTGATTAGAGCAGAAAATAATTAACTGAACAGATAAAAAGAATATGTGTGCTTTTTAAACAAAGTTAACATTTTTAGAATATTGGAATGCAGAAAGCAGGTTTTCTGCCAACATGGGATATAACTCTTTGATTTGACCAATAGCTTTACCTGCTTAGGTAATTATACAGGAAGACAAATCCCGCGGAGTAGACTTGATTTTTTCCCCAGGTTTGGGGACTAAACACAAGCCATCAGTTGTATATTTGCTGACATTGATGAGATGTGTGAAATTAGTTGGAAAATAGTATCATATTCTATGTAATAAAAGTGGTCATGCTATATCTCAAAGTGAATTAGGTATTTGTGACCACATAATGTACTCATATTGTCCAATATATTTTAAAGCCTCCTTTAAAAACAGATGGCGTCAATTTGTTTATTGACTTTTGTTTTGTAAAGTAGTATTAAGTTTGCAATCCATGTTCACCCAGGCTGGCTCTATAGTAAGGCTAGTGAAAAAGCAGTTACTGATGTAATTACTAATGCAACTCCTCAACTATCTCAAAGTAGTTAAGTTTCCTTTTCTTATATGTTAAGTATATTGATTATTGATGTTGACATTGTAGCACAGTGTCCCGTACACAGCAGGTGTTTCATAAATATTGATTTATACAGAGAAGCATATTGTAGTTAACATGCTACATTTGACCAGTTTCATATAATTGAGTCTGTCACTTACTATGCATTTAACTTAGAACATTGCAAACAATGCCATTTTCTACCTTAGTTGTGTAGAATTTGTAATGGGAAGATTTCAGTGAATTTCTGGCTTGGTGACATCTCTTTCAAAACCATGTTAAGTTTTTAGAACAGCTGAGCCAGTTAATAGAGTGCTAATGGAGCCAAGGATGTGTGTTTGATTCTTAACACGACAAGCCGGCAACCCACAGAGGCAATCTATGTTGTGACCAGAGGCTGCACTCTGAATGTCTGCTGCAACTAGAGTTAAATTCTAAAACTATAGGAGCAGATGAGGTGTGACTGTTATGCAATGGAGATATAATTTGTGGAATAAGTCTCATTATGTTAAGTAAAAGCTTCTGGATTATAATAGTGATTAATGCTTAATAGTGGTTTATTATGTTTTTAAAGTAGTATTTTTAGTAGCAATTTCCTTTTTAACACCTGAAATAACTTCAGGTAATATGGTGGGACTGCTAAAAATGTTAACAAATAAAACAACCATACACAATTTCCACATCAGTATTTAAAGTTTGGTGACTCTCACCTGTTCAGCTTGTCTACGGAGACAAAGTTTTCTTCCAATGTGGTCATAATGTCATCTTTCTTCCTTCATTCAGAGTTTGGTCTGTTTTTGTGCCATGTGGTCAACCTTCCTTAATTCCCTACTAATCAAGTCTAAATATCTAAGTGAAAATGCAAACATAAGTGAAGGTAAACTAAGTGTTTCCCTCATGAGGATATTATCTATTTTCATATACCCAAACCACCATCTGGGTTGCTTTTTATTTTCTGAATTTCAGGAAACATAGAGTTTTTAAGGGACCTAACCTGATCCACCACCTCACCATGCTGCACTCCTTTTACTGGACTCTCTGTTATTGCAGCCAGGGCAGTGGCAAAATGTGGAACAGAGTGATGAAAAGCATTTTACACAGAGATTGTTCATAACTCAGAGGAGTTTTGGGAGCATGAGTTTTCAAAGACTGTTGAAATCAACTAAGGGACTGACTTCAAAAGAGAAGTAGATTTGAACTTCCTTTAAAAGTACGTGGGTACTGGCTTCTTTTTAATTGCCAAGTCCTTGTATGAGCTCTCATGTACAGATAGATAGGTCTGCAGACTGCCACTCGGGGACACTGGTAGATCAGTGTGTATTCTGGCGTATCACGGCATTAATCCATGAAATGTAAGAGTCCAGTGATGGGGACCTGGCTCTCACCTTTGGTATAGGAGAAAGAGAAAAACTATAACTCATCCCTTTGTCTCCAGGGTATACACTTGACTTCTGCATGGTAACACTGAATGTGTGTGAGTAATAAGCTCAATGAACATTACAGTTGGTTGAGGATCACCTGTTTATATCAGCATAAGATCAAGTTATAGCCACTCTCCCTTTTTGGCCTTGCAGTCATTTCCTTAAACTTAAGTTTGAAACATGATCAGAAACACCTTCTTTCCCTCTGTTACTGTGGGCTTGGGTTTTCCAAGCTCAAGGATTTTCACTTTGGATTTCTTTTCAAATATCCGTTTGGCTTACCTCTTAGGCTCCTAGCGGACTCCAGTTTTTCAGGTAGAAACTCTCCTCCCTAGCCTTGGTACCAAGGTTCCCAGTCTTTTACCTCTTAATCTCCTTTATTTTCTCTCTACATTGAAAACTCTAGGGGGTTGAATACTGTCTAATACTTTTTCCATTCTGCTTTCAGTTTTTTCTAGTCCTTTTACACCTTTCTGGGGTCCACAATGTACCCACAAATGAGCTTTGGTCGTACCTGTGCTTGGTTAACAGCTCTTGATCTGAAGCTGCCTGTCTATTTTTCTATAACAGCCATTGTTGGAAATATGCATTCTTACAATTGTCATAGCCTGTCTTGTTGTCAAACAACTTATTTCCTTGTTTTTCAATTGTTTTCTGAGAGGAGAAAAAAAGAATTAAAGTTTTACTCTTGGCCAGAAATACACGTGTCCTCAGATATGCCTTCTTATGGTGAGGGCTTAGTGACTTCCTGGTAAACATGGTAACTTTACAAATGGTTAATTCTGTTAACCTGCATTTAGGTCTAGAGTGGCTCCCTTTCAGATAAGTGAAAATTTCTCTCTGTAAATGAAAAGCAAGGGTCTCATTTTTATCTCTTACAGATCTCTAGAGATCTTGTTACCTAAATATTTCTAAGACAAAATATTACAAGAAAAAATTCTGCAGAGGACCAAACCTTTCTTCCAAACCCTACATAAATACTTTCTTACAGGCCCCAAATAAAACAAATTTCGGTATTTAACTTACTTGTTCAAAAATCAAAATGTAAATAAAAAGTTGTCACAATTGTAAAACTCTCCAGAGAACAGTCATAAAACATTCATTTTAGTAACAAGTTTTGGATCAAGGCTGATAATCGCACATTTTGGCAACTCTTTGGAAGGTAGTGGCTCTCTAACGTTGCTGTATCACCAGGAAATTTCTATCTAAATAACATTATTTCTATAATATGGTTTATATCATAATCAAGAATTTATATTTCCCCAACAAATTTGTTATTAAAACACCACTACAATGATGTTTAACCTCCCAAAGGATTTATTCTATCAAGCTGTATTGTGCTAGGATTCCACATTCTCTCTAGTCTTCTCAAAGGGTATAGGAAATATTCCTTGACATATGCAGTGACATTATTACTTTTAGAGCCAGAGGAAAGGCACTACAAGATAGCTGGGAGAAAAATACATAGATAAATAAATGTGTGCGTGTTTATATCTTTATACACTCAAATCATATGGTGCCTATCTTTTGCTGTTATCAAAACAGAAAGGTCAAGTGTGAACACACAGTTATTTAGAAACAACAGCTGCCTGATTTCTCTTTACTGAAATATTGAGTAATTAAAATTGAGTTTTCGATTAGGTGACCTTTATTGGTCAACTAAAGTTGATACAGGGTCCCAGTGAGGTAAAGAAACAAGTGTCTAACAAGTCCCTAGGTTTTTGCTGGTTAACAGGAAATAGGATTCAACCCACTTTATTGCTGCTGGTGATGTAGCCACCTCTTTTCATCTCTGGACGGTGTTTCTTCACTTACAGTATGTTTTTGAACGTGGAGTGTGTAGGCTTTTATAGCTGGTTTCCAAAAGTCGACAGTAACCATCAGACAGGTTAAAATCATAAGGTTAATAAAGCTGTCAACACAGAAATTCAGTAGTATTACATATGTAAAATTGAATGAAATCACACTTCTAAACCTCAATTTTTTGAAATGATTACATTATTCATTGAAAATAAAACCTGCCAGCAGAATCTGAAGTGAAAGATTAGAGACAATGGACTGATCTGGGTAAGTCTAACTGCCTTTCTATTCCTCTCTCTCTCTCTCTCTCTTTTTTCAAACAGACCTGTCTTTAGGCTGGAGGTGGTAACCTCAACCTCAGCCCAATACCTGAACATGGAGAAGTGGCCCTAAGAGTTCCTGCAAGCTAGGTAGGATGCTTCATATGTGGGTAGAGGGGCAGAGAGCATGGGCATGATAGGGTTCTAGCTTTCTTTTCCCACTTAAGAGCTTCCTTTGTAAGTTTCTGACCACTTGATTGATGCCAGCCTCTTGTCTCTCTCTACCAAGGGACCTGTCTCAGGAATCTGGCCTCGCTGACCACCAAGATTTCCTTAAAAAAAGGCCAACAAAGATATCCTTCTGGGCAATGATTTAATTAACAGTGAGACTAGACAGGAAGCCCATATCTTTCCTAGAAGGAAACAACCAAAAGTGATGGCAATTGATACAATGCAGCAGTGAATTGATTATTGCATTCCTCCTTTTAGATGTCGACTTTTGACCAAACCTATCAAGAAAGAAAAAAAATTCCATTTGTTAAGGCAAGAGTAAGCTTTCTTATCATCAATTAAAATAACTGGATTCCCTGGCCTGAAAAGTGTCTCTGTTAATCATCACTATTATATCACTATCACTATTATATCATCACCAGTGGAAGACCATAGGGTAGACTTTTAAAAGTATGCAAATTGTCCTTTACACCTAACAGGTTATCTTTTTTTGAAAGCAAAATGTCTAAGTTAATTGGTAAAGTATTTATTATTAACTTAACCATAAAAACAATTCGTGGAGCTTTTCAAACAGTTGCTACCCAAGTATGGTATACTAACAAGCAAATTAATTTATAGATAAATTACTTGAGAATATGTATAATATCAAAATGTTGGAGTATGAGATGAGTTGTCAGGTTTGGACTGATGAATATAGCTAAGGACAGGTAGCTTTGTTACATTTTAATATTATTGATAATAAGATAGAATGCTACAATTTTGCTTCCACTTGCATTCAAAACAATCTGAAAGACCTTTAAATTCCCTGTTTCCATGTGCTCTGCTAAAGTGGTCTGAAGTTCAGGAAGCAGCAAGGTGAGGTGAAGGAGCATGGCCTAAGAGTCAGGAGACAGGGATTCTGGTCTGAATTCTGGTACTGAGTACCTGTGAACTTAGATAAATCTTGGCTTTACCTCATAAGGTGGTCATGAGTTAAAAAAAAAAAAAAACAACTAAATGTATAATTATAAAGTCTTAGTTCCTTGAGGAGATCCTGCTAAAACACAAAGGATCCCACAAAGTTAGCCTTCAAAGGAATTGAGTGTAGTGTCTGATCATGATCAAATGCATACATTTTGGAGGAATCAATATAATAAAGTATAGAATCAGTGTAATTAAATATGGAAATTTTCTGGAAATTATACGTAGATAACACATGAATAACAGAGGAACAGAATAGCAATATGGCAAATAGAAGATAGTTGAGGAAGAAACCAACAGAGAGGGCTGAAGTTACACACTAAGGAGTATTATTACTTGCAGTGGAACAGGTTTTGAGTATGTTTAAGGAAAGCTAATTTATGGGAGTGTGACTCAGTCAATTTCTGTGAGGTAGGCATATATTTAGCAGAACATATTGGTTTTCAAAGGATAAGTTATACTGTTTTCCAGCAATTAACATTTAAAAAATATATATTAGACAAGTATCAGAAATACTAAAGGAGCCCCTACTCATCCTTGATGACACTCTAGATAGTGGAAGGATAAGGATGTCAGAATAATTCCTGTAGAACCCTTTGCTATAGTGATCAAAGCACACAACCACAAAGTTCTGCACTTCCTTCAGGCTTGACCTGGAAGATAAGGACAGGGAGGGAGTATTAGGTAGTGAAAGGAAAGGAGCGACACATAGCAGCAATTCACCGGAGAGTTCTGCTTTATTAGGGAAAGGTGCTGGGTTATATAGGAAGGGGCATGAATTGATTGAGGTGTCACTTCTACGGGGCTGGTGGCTGTTGGCTAGGTACTGGGATTGGGAGGGGAGCGAGAGGTGATTGGGCTTCAGGTGGCGCCGGCGGGAACCGAGGACCCCGAAGAGAAGCCAGAAGTTTGCCATCTTACTGGTGGGGGCCCTTCATTCCCCCCTTTCTCCTCTATGGGGTTGTGGACGTTGCTTTCTCTCTGGCTGCTTCCTGCTGAAAAGGGGCGGAGAAGGGAATGAGGGCTTGAGGATTGGGAGGAAAGGGTACTGTAGGACTCCCCACAGTAAGGATGAGTAGATGTGGACTTCTTCAGGTTGGAAATCAATGAAGGTTCTTTGTAACTATAGGTTGAGGACTTGTTGATTCTAATGGTGCTAAGAGGATATGGGTGTCAGGAGCCAGGCGTCTGCGGCCATTGTTTCCAGGAACAATTTCCAGTGGAGAGAGAGCTCTATCTCAGCATGTGGTGAGGAGGTCACGTGAGGGTGAGGGATTTTCTGTGGCCAGAAGCTGGTAGTTCCTGAGTAAAAGTTGGTTGATAGGTTGATTAGGGATTTTTCTGACTTGGGATTTGATGAACTTTATTATACAGGGTAAGAAGAGACAGGCGAGAAGAATGATTATTATGGGGCCTGCAATGGGCTAGAGCCAGGTGAGGAGGGCGTTTGTTAGTATTGAAGAGAATGGGTTGGAATTGGAAGCAGAGTGGAGACTGGAGGCAAGGTCGGTGAGTTTGTTAATGTCAGTTTCTACAATGCTGGATTCGTTGATGTAATAGCAGCACTCTTCTCAGAGGAAGACACAGGTGCCGCCCTTCTCGGTTGTAAGCAGATCTAGGGCCCGCCGGTTTTGAAGGGTGACTTTAGCTAACGAAGTGACCTGTCTTTGGAGAGAGGCTGGGGAATCGGCAGTGGATGTCAGGGCTCCCTCAAGTTTGGCGTTGAGATTTCTAACTGCCTATAGAGAGTGACTTAAGGCTTCTCCCGAAAACTCTGCCCCAATGGCTGAGGTGGTTAAAGAGATATCGACCATGATGGGAAGGAAAGCAGCCGTTTTTGTGCGCAAGGGCAAGGGAGGTTGGAGCTCAAGAAATTCTGCCATGCTGTAAAGTGTAAACTGTGGGATTAGGGTGACGAGAATGCAGGGTATATCAGAGTTGAGAGGCACTGAGTTGAAAAGACTGCCATTACACTAAAAGAAGTGTCCTGGTTGCGTAAAAGTCTTAGAGCCGGAGGTAGGGGTGTAGATAGAGAGGCAGTGAAGTGCACTGGAGGGGGGTGGAGTTGGGCCTATACAGTGGTGGATGGTGAGATTATCTGCGTATTCTGGTTTTTATAGGGGTATGTCTGCTAGGGGGCAGAGGGGTTGTCTTTCTGCATGGAAGGAGTAGATGGAAATATTAAGGGGCATGGCGGCCAGCAGTGGGCACTGTAGTGTTGCACACAAGAAATAATTGGCTGTGTTAAGGGTGTGGTTGAGAAAGATGGTGGTGTCCTGAATGAGCTGTAATGAAGAGTAGGAGAAATGGGAAGAGGGGTGGGGATAAGAAGATGAAGAGGCGCCGTCAAGAGTTTGGATAATGACTTTTTCGGAATGTTTGCTATCTGATGCAACTTGAGAGATCTGGGAATGAGAGGGAACATACTTTCGAGAGATATGAAGGGTACAGTGGGGGGTCAAGGACCCCCCATAGTAAACTGAGGCTGTGACTCTGGCAGCTCATCGAGAGTCCCAGGGATCTGGGATTGATAAGGAGAATGAGCCGTTGGGATATTTCATGAAACAGTTGGAGGAGTAATACTGTGGGTACTGGAAGTTACCCATGTAGTGAATGGCGCAAGACTAGTAGGGACATCTCCTGTAGGTGTCTGGCCATCGCCTGCAATAGGCTTGTTTTTGGTCATAGAGGAAGCAGAGGTAGGGAGAATAAGGGTAGCTGCTAGTGAACACTTCAGTGGAGGGAGGAAAGTGGAGGTATAAAGTCTCAGAGCAGCTTTTCAGAGGGCAGTCTGGTGTGGCAATGAGGGCAGTAACTTTTGTTTGATGCTGTGTGTAAGTCTGTCTGACTTTGAATCGCCATACAAAGGAGGCTGGGGTGGTGGGGAAGACAATAGGAATGAGGGGAAAAAAACCAAGAGCGCAGTAAAGGAGGAAAAAGTCATGATTTGGGTATGGATGGCAAAGGGGGTGAACGGGATTTTGGAGGAAAGAGGACAGTAAGGTCAGGAGTCTGGAGGGAGGGAGAGTCTGTAAACTTTTGTAGGTTAAGAGATCTTTTAGGTGATGTGGGGACAGAATGGTAAAGGGCGCTCTGAATGTCAGTTTATGAGCTTCTTTCTGCAAGAGCTGTCTAGCGGCTAATGTTCGTAGGCAGGGGGCCCATCCCTGAACTGTGGGGTCTAATTGCTTGGAGAGATAAGCTACTGGGGCAAAGGATGGGCCATAATATTGGCTTAGGACTCCTAGAGCTTGACTGGACTTCTCATGAATGTATAAAGAGAAGGGCTTCAACAAATCAGGAAGATGGAGAGCTGGGTCTTCTACAAGGGCTTGACGGAGCTTAATGAAGGAGTATCGGGGTGAGCAGGATAATGGTTCTTCAGGGGGGCCCTTGCTGAGGTCGTATAGGGAGGGGTCTTGCCAACAGGGAGAAGTTAGGGATCCACGCTCTAAAATACCCAGCCAGGCCTGGAAAGGAAAGGATTTCTGTCTTGGTTTTGGGAACAGGCAGGTCAGAGAGGAGCCGTTTTCTGTCTAAGGTAATGGACTTTCTTTGTTGAGACAGAAGGAATCTAAGGTAAGTGACAGAAGGGGAAGAGATTTGAGCTTTGACCGGGGATACTCAGTAACCTCTGGAAGCTAGAAGGTTAAGTAGAGACGCAGTGTCAAGTTGAGACTGTTCCTACGAGGGACTGCAGAGTAGAAGATTGTCCATGTATTATAATAAGGTGGACTTGGAGTGATTATGATGAAACTGTTTGAGGTCTTGAGCTAGGACCTGTCTAAAAATATGGGGACTATCTCAGAAGCTTTGTGGCAAAACTGTCCAAGTGAGTTGTTCAGAATGTCTTGTGTATGGGTCCGTCCAGGTGAAGATGAAAAAATCTTGGGAGCAGGGGTCTAGAGGGATAGAAAAATGGGTCCTTGAGATCTAGGACTGAGAAGTGGGAAGCCGAGGCAGGGATCTGCGATAAAAGGCTGTATGGATTTGGAACTAAGGGATGGTTAGGGACAACGGCTATGTTGATGAGGTGAAGGTCTTGAACAAGGCGGAAAGATCTGTTGGTTTTTTTAACAGCTAATATGGGGGTATTAAATGGGGAGTGAGTGGGTCTGAGGTAATTTTTGTTTAAGAGATCTTGAATGATGGGTTGGAGGCCTATGAGGGCTGAAGTGGTTAGGGGGTATTGGGCCTGAAAGATATACTGAGAGGGGTCACGTAATTTGATAGAGGCAGGGGGACATAGGGCCACAGAGGGGCTTGTAATGTCCTAAACTTGGGGATTTACAGGGTGTATGAGGGCAGAACTTGAGCTTTCATTGGGTAGAGGTGGGTCGTCGGCTATGAGGGCTATCAGAAAGGGAGTACTGGGGGCTGTGGGAGTGGATATAGTTATGGAAACGTGGAGGAGGTAAAGGATGTCCCATCTTAGTAAAGGGATGGGACACTGGGGCATAACCAGGAAGGAGTGGGAGAAAGGTATGGGATTGTCTTGGATTGTGCATAAAAGGGGGGGGGGGGTTTAATGGGAAAATCTGTTTACCTCCTACTCCGACTATAGGAGTAATGGCTGGCATGGTAGGGCCCCGGTATTCTTGCAAGACTGAGAAGGTGGCTCCTGTATCTAGGAGGAAGGAGATGGGGCGACCGTCTACTGTTAAAGTAACCCTGGGCTCTTGTTTGGTGATGGAAATGGTTGGGCGAGAAGCCCCCGCGCCCCATCAATTTTCTTCTGCCAGCCCCACTATGGCGGGCTTAGAATGGGGGTTGTTCGTCCAGCTTCTCCTTCGGGTGGTTGGGCAATCAGACCTCCAGTGGCTCTTTTTGTGGCATCTTGGGCATGGGGTGGTAGGAGATCTGGGGGAGGGGCATGCTCTTGACCAATGTCCCTCTTTTCCGCACTTGAAACAAGCTCCTGGGGGGGGCTTGTCTGTAGAGGGGCGCCCAGGTTGTGGTTTTATCAGCTGGGCTAACATCTGGAAATTGGCCTGATCAGCCTTTTGTTTACCGTGTTCTTTCTCCTCTTCCCAGTTATGGAAGACTTTAAAGGCCACTGTTAGGATCTCAGTCTGTGGGGTAGCGGGGCCCTGTTCCAACTTTTTGAGTTTAGCTTTAATGTCGGGGTAGCTTTGAGCTAGGAAGTATGTCATAAGGACATGTCTTCTTTCAGGTGTTTCTGGGTCCAGGCTGGTATAGTGTAATAGGGCTTGAGTGAGTCTAAGAACTCGGAGGGGGTTTCGTCTCTCCTTTGAATTATGTCTTGGAGCTTTTGAAAATTGACTACTTTACAAGCTGCCTTTTTCAGACCTGCTATTAAGCAGGAGGCAAAAATATCTCAAGAGCGGAGACTCATGGCGGTGTGGGTCTTGTTCGGGGACAGCAGTGGGGCTAGGGGGATAGGTGGGGTCAGTCCTGTGGGTTTCGGTAGCCTGCGTTTGGGCGAAGTCTCAAACTCGTCTACGCTCTTCAGGGAGGAGAGTATTGGCCAGGAGCATGAAAATGTCATGATGTGTGAGGCTGTAAGACTGGAGGGTCCATTGAAACTCCCTGATGTATGTCATGGGATCAGTGGAAAAGGAACTTAGGCATTTCTCTAGTTGGGCTAAATCTCTTAGGGAGAAAGGGATGTGAACGCGCACACTGCCTTCGGATCTTGCTACTTCCTGGAGGGGGGCGATAATTTTGGGAGACCCTCGGGACCGAGTCTGAGGGGGACTGAAGGGTTCTGGCTCAGTCTGTGCAGGGGAAACAGGTGATGGGAGCAAAGCCACGATAATTTTGGGAGGCCCTCGGGACCGAATCTGAGGGGGCAAAGACGGACGAGGCTCTTGGAACTTAGTTAGAGAGGGGCTGAAAGGCTCAGGCTCGATCTGTGGGAGGGGGAAGGTGAGGGGGACGGAGGAGGAGGGGGTGAGGTGCAGGAGGAGATGGTGGAGGAGGGGGAAGGGAGAGGATGGGAGGCTTCTGCGGGGGTGGAGGTGGCGGTGGTAGAGGAAGGGGGAGGGGCTATTGTAGGAGAAGAAGGGGGAGAAGACGGGAGGCTTCGGCTGTGGGGAAAGAGGCAGCGGTGGCGGCGGTAGAGGAAGGGGGAGGGGCTGTTGTAGGAGAAGAAGGGGAAGGGAGAGGACGGGAGGCTTCTGCTGCGGGGAAAGAGGCGGCAGCGGCGGCGGAGGCTGGAGGGGTTGTAGGAGGGGGAGGGGCCGAAGGGGGAAGTCTGTATGGCGGAGGCTCGTCAGCCGGGTCAAAGGTAATTGAAGAGGGACTGGGAGTGTGTGGAGGGGAGGGAGACGGCTTGCAGGCTAGGAGAACTTGGGGCGGGAAGCAGGTGGTGCAGAGGCTGGGATTTTGAGCTAGGAGGCAAAAAGCTTTGATATAGGGAATCTCCTTCCATTTTTTCAGGCGCTGGCAGTAGTTAAAGAGATTGCGAGTAATGTTAGGATCAAGAGTTCTCCCTGCAGGCCATTGGTTGTTATTGTCTAGGGGGTATGTTGGCCTATCTTGGGAGCAATATTTATGGAGAAGTTTTGGTTTTATATCAGGCGTCAGGGAGAGGGTAGCTAGATGCTTGAGCAGGCATTTAAGAGGTGAACTTTCAGGGAGGGATGAGGAGGCTCCCATGGCTAAAGGACAGAGAAGGAGACAAACAGGGGAAGACAAACGGAGATCCTCGGACTGGAAGCAGACCGCAAGGAGACAAAGGGCGTCCCCGATGATCCTTGGTGGTCTGCGGAAACTCGTATACGAGTCGGAATTTCTTAGGAAGTGTGGGTCGTCACCCAGACTTCCCTAAGAAGGCAGAGTGCTGGAGTCACGAGGTACCTAGCGCTAGGCGTTTTCGGCAGACAGTTCGGCGGACGGAACAGAAGGAGGAGGGGGGGGAAAGGGAGTGTTCTCATCCGCAAAGGAGTCACCTCGTTTATGGCTGTTGGAGGGGGGGGGGCCTGAGAGTCTGCTGCAGCTGTGAAGGCCTGAGGCAGGGATTTATGGCTGTCAGAGGAGGGGCCTGAGGGCCCGCCGCAGCCGCGAAGGCATGAGGCAGGGAGCATTCCCTCTTCGTCCCTGAGCATCAGGGCCTTGCCGGACGATCACAGTCAATGGCACTGCGATAGCTCGGGGAAGAGTGACCCACTCTGGGGGGAAAACTTACCTAAAGGACAGAAAGGAGTGGTGAGTGTGATGAGCCAGCGCCGGAAAAAGAGGACGAGGACAAGCTGCTGCTGGTGTCGGGGGGAAGACGGGGCCCAGTTGGGGTGTCCCGTCTCCCGGGTTTCGGCACCAATGAAAGGAAAGGAGCGACACATAGCAGCAATTCACTGGAGAGTTCCGCTTTATTAGGGAAAGGTGCTGGGTTATATAGGAAGGGGCATGAATTGATTGAGGTAGCACTTCTACGGGGCTGGTGGCTGTTGACTAGGTGCTGGGATTGGGAGGGGAGCGAGAGGTGATTGGGCTTCAGGTGGCGCCGGCGGGAACCAAGGACCCCAAAGAGAAGCCGGAAGTTTGCCATCTTACTGGTGGGGGCCCTTCAGGTAGAGCACCTAAAATGTATAACCGTATGAGTGCTGTACACTAAGTCCCTAGCAGTACTGACTCAGTGCTGAGTGAGAGTGTGCAGACCAAGGTCAATTAAATTTTAAGGGAAGATGAGATAATTGGGGGTTGTGACACTTGGGAAAGGCTTCATATAAGAGCTCTTCAAAGATGGCTCAAACCAAAGGTCAGGAAGGAGAGGAGGAGAGTACATGCCAGTGAGACAGGGACCCTTGATGTAGTCAGAGTAGGGTGAGGGCCTTCGGAGGGGGCAGGGCTAGATATCTGCAGTCAGAGCAATGTAACTACATGCAAAGAACCCCTCCCCCCCACTAAAACTCTATGTTGAACATTAAGCTCTAGAATCATTCTTCAGTGAGATCAGTTAATGTTCCCCAGATAAAGAAGAGTAGCACATGTTTTATTATGCTAATCATTTGTAACCATGTGTAAGATTCACTTTAGCATACTAAAAGGCCCAGGCCTATGTGCTGTCTTTCCTCCTTCAGATCTGAGGAGGTGAATTTGCAAACTGAGCAACTAACTTCGCATGCAGACCCAGCTGTAGACGACATGGTAAAAGGCAGGAAGAATTCCATCTTGAAAGATTGCATTTTAACACACAGGAAGTTTAAGAGGCAGGATTCTTTAGCAAATAGACAGTACCTCAGCCCACCTTGGGGGCTGGCAGGCAGCCTTTTGATATGCTCCCAGACCAAGACGCCAGTATTCCAGAAAGAAATCAAGGCAGGAAATTCCTATTTTTAATATTCAAGGACCACTTAACAAGTCTACACTTGTTTTCACTTTCCCAAATATCCTAAACTACCTATAAAACCCCTAGACAACACACCACCACGGACTCTCTTATCCCCTCCTGGCGTGAGCCGGGAGCTCTGGCCTTTCACTTTATCTCTAAATAAAAGCCTGTACCTTGCTCTCCTACCTTGAGTGTTTGTGAAGCTCATTCTTCGGCTTCGTGAACAAGAGTCCCGGCATCACCAGGTTTCTGGATCCAGATGGGCAAAGGCACAGAACTAGAAATTGGTATTATTTTGTGTGGCTAGGCAGAAAAGACCCCAGTCTTTCTGGGTTAGAGATAAGGCTGAATTAGGTGGCTGAGGCATATCACAGGGCCATCTGTCATTAAAGTGAGGTTTGGACACTAAATACTTCAACTCATTTAACTTCACTTAGTGTGTGAAATTGAAGCTGACTCCGAAGCAAAATCATAGTAGTGTTTCCAGTTGAATAGGAAACTGAAAAGGCTAAAGAAAATCATTTTGGCACTATCAAAACTTAGTTTACCTTTTCACTTATATTTGTAGTGTAGAACACATTATTGCTTCCTTGGATAACAGGCAGTTTGATCACAAGAGTAAGATCCAATAGATCAGCTGCTCCGACCTCTGGAGTGGGATTTTTTGCGAGCTCTGTTAAATATAATTAGAAGTTTGTCTGTTTGCCCCCTAGAATTACCCTTTGAGTTGACACCAGTCTACTCACCCTTCAATGGGCTAATACGTATCTCCAAGTAAACCAAAGAATCACACACTCTAGGTTCAAAGAACCCTCTCCGCCGACAACCGGGAAGACCTCCCAGCTTTCCCGGGGCACCAGCCCTACCTCCGGGCCTCCCCACGACCAATCCTTGCCAGAGGCAGCTCTGGCGACTACCGTCTGATCGGAACGGAGCCAGGGAGTCAGAAGCTAGGTCGCCCAGGACCCCCGCCTTTCTCCAGAGCTCTGCGGAGGTCCCCGCCCCTCCGTCAGCACGCACTCCCAAGACTCCAGCTCAGGAGGAGGAGGAGGTGGAGGACGGCCGACCAGCTCCACTCATGTTGTTGCACTGCTCCGTGCCTGCAGTTCGGCTGCAGGCGGCTGCCTTAGTGGCGGCGGCTTTGGCAGCCTTGCGGCAGTTGCCGAGATACAGATCCATGGCCACCCATCAGCTCCCAGGGGCCCGGAGCTGGGGCGGCAATCTGTCTTCCTTTCTCTCCTCACTCGCACCTTTCCTGCTCCAAGCCCAGATCAAGTCTGGGCCGCCAGGACACTGGTCAACAAGGTAACGCGTTCTCCAGGCCACGCCCACAACTATGTCGCAGGCAGGAGGGATGACGTCCTCAACACGTGTCTCCCGACCAGGCGTCGCACTCCAGGGAGGGAATGAGGAGCCATGGCCCTCACTTCCAGAACCTTGGGCGCATGCACAGTACCCAAGACTCGAGGTTTAGAATCCTCAGAGTTGGGAGAGTGGTCCCAAATGCTTGGTGTAAGAGGGCCACAGCTGAGATTCCCTTTATATCTGCAACCAGCACCCACTCCTTTAAACTGAACCACAATGTATCAGGTTTTGCTAGTGGGTAGCTGGGTGTAATTCTAATCTTTCTTGGTTCCCAAGGAGCAATGTCGTTTCGTGATTGGCTTGTTTCATTTAGCCTAATTCCTTCAAGGTTCATTCCTGTCAGAGCATGAGAAAGGATTTATCTACTTTTTAAGGTTCAATAATGTTCTATGATATGTATGTACCACATTTTCTTTATCCACTCAACCACTGATGGACATTTAGGTTGATAATTGTGAATAGTGCCGCTATAAACATAGGTGTGCAAATGTCCCTTTTGAGACCCTACTTCAATTTCCTTGGATAAATACCCTGAAGTAGGATTGCTGGATCATATAGTAACCCTATTTTTAATTTTTTCAGTTCTATATTGTTTTCCATAGTGCTTACATATTTTATAATCCCACCAATGGGGGGGAAAGGGCTAGGGGTGCAGATTTGTTGTAAGACCACCCGCCCTGCCCCCAAAGTGGGCTGGGTTATAGTCTGTTTGCTAAAGAGTGAGTTAAGAATCTTCCTTCTTAACTTCTTGGGCTTTTTATAGTTGGGATTGCTTACCAAATTACTCTTTTGCCTAGGTTGCAGATTGCTTGATTAGGACTAAAGAAGGGAAAACAGCACATAGGTACAGTTAAAAATAAGCTTGGCCTTTAACAGGCTAAAACAAATTTAAAAGAATCGTGATCTAACTGATACAGTGAAGTCACAAGTTATGCTGGGATACTCTTCTTTATTTGCAGAACACTCAGACATGCCAGGCCAACTTGCTCCTGGCCTTTTGAGCTTTAATGATCTCACTGAAGATGTCCATATTCCTAGTCTGGTATCTTTACCCTAGAGAATTAGTGTGACTCTGACTTTGCATAATGCCTAATGCAGAGTTTCGATAGGGACTTATTTGCACATTGTCACATTGTTTTGACTGTAATTATCCTGCTTTGCTTTTTTTCTGGAGGCCCTCACCCTACTCTGGGACCCTGCTAAACCCACAGTCCCTGTCTCACCCGCAACCTTGACATTCAATCCATCCCTACACCCTACAGCTTTTGCCTCCTAAATAGTTCCCCCAGTTGCTGGTCCTTCTACCATTGCTCCAGTTGAGCCAGTCATCATTTCTTGTCGACACCATCATCACAGACTCCTAATATCTTTCTTCTACCTCTCCAATCCATCTTTTATACTGTCACCAAAGTTATCTTTCTAAACTGCAAACAGATCATGTGTTGCCCCTGATTCAAGCCCCCAATAACATCAGGAAGGCTGAAAACAAAGCAAAAAGTGTTTTTTGTGACTTGTTCCCTGTCTACATCTCCAAGGCACTAGTTTAACACGTTTCAATCTTCACCGTACAGTAATACAGAGCTGGTTTAGTTGGTTCTCATCATATGGCCTGCTTGTTCATGACCCTGTGCCATTGCTCATGGTGTCCCCTCTGCCTTGCATGACTATGCCCCTTCTTTGCCTGGCTAATTCTGGGGCTTCAGCTCGAATGGATGGGATAATTGGGCTCTCTCTCTCTGAGTTTATTTTATCCTCTAGGAGGTAAGGCTATGATTCTCCATATGGTAGTCTTAGGTTTCCCAGCAGTGAGAAAGAGTAAGCCCCAAAGTACAAGTACTTTCAAGATTTTGCTTGCATCACACTGGATAAAGCAAAGCACATGGCTAAGCCCAAAGTCAATATAGGGAAAGATTAACCAAGGGCATGTATACAGAGAAGTGTTGTTCATTGGAGGTGATTAATGCAACAGTATAGAATACCTGCTGGTCCCTATGACTCATGTTCCTCCTATATGTAAAATACACTTACCTCTCCCAAGATCCCGAAAGTATCATCCAATTGTGATGTCAGCTCAAAGTGCAGGATTTTGTTATCTACAATCATATCCAGAGGTAGCTTCTTATTTCACAGAACTATGAACTATAAAACAATTTGTGTTAATTATCTATTGCTATGTAACAAGTGACCCCTACACTTAGTGGTATACAGCAATACAAAATCGTTTATTACCTCTTGGCCTCTATTTCAGACAGGGCATCAGAGGGTACAGTTGTCTGTGTTCCATGATGTCTAGGGCTTCTGTTGGAAGACTTGAAGGTGGGAGCTGGAATCATCTTCAGGTTTTGTTCACTCACATGTGTGACAACTGAGGCTAGCTGTTGGCTAAGAGCCTATCTGGGGTTGTTAGGCAGAACACCCACACTTGATCTCTCCACATTGACTGGGCTTTCTCACAACTTAGTATCTGCATTCCAAGGGCAAGGAGAGAGAGACAGAGAGAAATAAAAAGAGGGAGTGTGTAGGGCAAAGGAAGGGCGGGGATGGGAAGGGAGGGTAGGGAGCAAAGAGAGAGCCAGGTGAAAGCTATGTTGCTTTTTATGACCTAGGTTCAGAAGTCATGCAGTGTCACTTTTATCACATTTCATTTGTGAGGCAATTACAACAGCCCACACAGTTTCAAGTGGTAAGGAACATAGGTGCCACAATCTTGATGGAGAGCTGACAATGTCACATTGTGGGAATAGCATGTCGGATGATCTATATATTGGTATAGCCACCTTTGGAAAAATATGATCTGCCAGACTATTTATCTGCATAGGCCCCCAACATATAATGATGATACAAGGACAAGATAATGGCAACAAACACTCCCATTTGAAAAGCAAGGTACAAAGGAGTCCCTGGCCTACAACAATTCTGGAATCCATTTGGGCATGTGTTACCAGGTCCCTTTATTCTTGGAGAAGAGAAATCCTTCGTTAGATCCTGATTCTGCTCTCTGGGAGTGGTTTCCTAGGCCACTGTTATCTATAGCTGTTATTTCTGTCCTCTGGCCTCTTGACTTTGTCCCATGGGTCGTACTTTTATATAAGAAATGGCCCTGTGTTTGCTGCTTAGTCTCTTTCTCAGCCTTCTCCGTGACCACAGAAATCTGGGGGCCCAGGAGAAATCTGCAAACTGGGCCATCTCAGTCCCTCTTAGATTCATTTGAATGTGTTTTGGTAGTTCAGCTCCCTTAAAAACCTTGTGGGTTTCCTATGAACCTCACTTGAATCCACTCCATTGGGTGGAAGTTATACCCACAACACTTTTTGAGACACGTTTCCTCTACTCTAGGTAGCAAGTCAAGGGCTGCTGGACAATGCCCTTTGTCTATCTGAAAGGGTCTGTTAGGCACAAACTCATCTCTTTCTGGGATCTTCACAAAGGATCTTACAGTTACACTCTTAATCTTTGCTGGCTTACTAAACTAGAGTTGTGAAGCACTTTTATTTTCTGATTCAGATAATCCTGGCTTTTCTATATTTCCTCTAAAATTCTACTTGCTAGTTCTGCTAAGTTTACCTCTCTCTTTATGCACATTATGATGTTCAGCTAAAAGTCAAATGACACTATCATTATTTTGCATGACCAGACATTTTCCTTAGCCAGATACACAAATTCATACTTTTTGTTTTCATCTTCCAATTTACTTCCAGTGAGTTTTGCTAACTGTTTTACTACAACACGACATGGGATGCCATTTTTCCAGCCTTCTATTGCAGTTTACTCACCACTTTTACAGCCACTATTATGGTTTGTTCACCCATTTCCCAGCCTTCACTAAGAGTTTTCTTGCTGCATTTCTAGTGCTCACCCACCACTCAGTCCCAAAGCAAATGTACCTGTTTTTGTTTGTTTGTTTACAAAAGTACCTTACTTCCAAGTACCAATTTCATTGGCTTAAGATGTTTTTGTTTATGTATGTGGGGCCTTAGCTCTGAAGGTTGGAATAGCTGGAATGTCTGAGCCCCTCTTTCCACATATTCTCTTACCATCCTTCAGGGTTCACCCAGGAAAACATAGCCACTATGTTTTATGCAATAAAGACTTTAAAAAATAGGCATTGGGCCAGACTTAGATAACTCTGGAAGGAGTTGGAGGGTCAGAAGATCCCAGAAAGTGTCACTAAGCCACCATGTGAAGCACTGGCATAGGTGGGCAAACAGGAGCTTTCAGGGACATCTGAGAAGCGAAGCATGTTTAGTTAGTGAAGTAGGACAGTGAAGGGGGAATTGGTGGAGAGATCTTAGGAAAGCTCGAGCTACTGTTCCTGTGGGCTCACAGCTAAGAATATGTTGGTGGTCCTCGTGGAACCTATAAACAACTCAACATGGAATCCTAAAAGCATGTTCAAGTAATCCACAGAAAGGCAAAAGAGAGAAAGTAGCAAGAAACAACAGAAACAGAGCTCCGAAGTACATGAAGCAAAATCTGATACACATGAGACAAACAATAGATACATCCACAGTTACATGTGGGGAGTTCAACACTCCTTTCTCAGTAATTGACAGACAATCAGTAAAGGGCATAGAACTGAACTACACTATCAACCAGCTTAACCCAATTGCCTTTTACACAACACTACACCTGACAGCAGCAAAATACATATTCTTTTCAAGTGCCATGGAATACAGGCAAAGATAGACCATGTTCTGGGCCATAAAGTGAATTTTAACAAGTTCACCAACATTTCAGTGATAAAGGTATGATCTTGGATGATATTATTAGTTGAACTGTATTCTCCCAAAAGATATGTTGGAAGTCCAAACCCCCAGTACCTTAGAATGTAGCAGAATGTGGAAATACAGTTGTTGCAGATGTACTTAGTCAAGATGAGCTCATACTGGAGCTGGTTTGATGTAATTAGTCAGAACTCAGGCGGAGAGAGGAAGGCACCCATATTTATGAGCAGCCCATTCTGGAGTGTCAAAGCCCAAGCAGATCAGTGAGGCTGTTTACGTGGAAGGGTGGTCTGGTAGGGGGATTCAGAGCACGAGTAGGATGAAGGGGCTAGTGATGCAGAGAACGGCATGGGATGTCAGTCTGTCTGAGTTTTCTAGGTCTGCTGTAACAAGGTACCACAAACTGCATGGCTAAAGACAACAGAAATTTATTGTCTCACAGTCTTGGAGGCTATAAATCTGAGATCGAGGAGTTGGCAGGGCCATGCTCCTTCTGAAATCTGTAGAGGACTCCTTCCTGGACTCTGCCCAGGCAATTTTGGTGCTTCTGGGCTGGTGGCTGCATGATTCCAATCTTTGTTTTCATTGCCGTATTGAATTCTCCTGGCATGTGTCTGTCTTCACATGGTCATCTTCTTATAAAGACACCATTCATATTGAATTAGAGGCCTACTCTATAACAGCATGACCTCACTTGGCTATATCTAAATAAGGTCACACTGTGAGGCACTGGGGCTGAGCATTTAATATACCCTTTTCTGGGGACACAAATCGAACACTGACAGTCTGCCCCTTGGTCCCCTCTCATTGATGTTCTTCCCACATACAAAAATGCATTCACCCATTCCAATAGTCACTAAAGTCTTAATTTATTTTAGCAGCAACTCTAGGTCCAACATCTCCTCTAAATATCACCTAAATTCGGTATGGCCCATCCAGGGGCAAAAATCCTCTCCAGCTGTGGATCTGTGAAACCTTGAAAACAAGTTATCTGCTTCTAAGATACAGTGGTGAGACAGGCATAGGATAAGTATTTCCATTCCAAAGGGAGAAACTGGAAGGAAAAAAGGTGTCACTGGCTTAAAGCAGTTTGCAACGCAATGGGAAAATCCCATTAGGATTTATGGCTTTAGAATAATTTTCTGTGGCTCAATCCATTGGGCCCACCTCCTCAGTCTTGCGTGTTGGTCTGCTCACTACCTAGAAAGAGTAGATGGAGGGGGGAAAAAGATAGAGTAGGAAGGCAAGGCAGAAACCTCCTCCGATCCACACACAAAGGCAACAACTGCAGCAAATACAACTAATGACCTGAAAGACCTCAGAACAGACCACATACACCCGGTGAAGAAGAGAAGACCACACAGAGAAGGGTTCAGTGCCAGAATCACAATCAATCTCCACAATCAGTCAGGAACCCAGGCCTTCCCCCATCCTAGCCCAAAGGTGGGAAGAAGAGGAGTGGAGCAGGGAGAGGATAGGCCCTCAGGAACTCTGCACACCTGGCCCTGGATATCTGCTCCAGGTACGTTAATCCACATTGCATTGGGTTTTGGTGATTACCAGGGCTGGGCACCAGGGACAGCTGGAGCCCTCTGGGAGGCTGAGACTCCAGCCACTTGTGGAGGACAGGCGCACTCTGGCAGTCCCCCTGAGACCCAAAACATAAGCGGCTGTTTGAACGATTTGCCATCAGTGGAAGGAGTACCAGAGAGGCGAGGGTTGGACAGAGCTCCCTCCACAGGAGAAAGGGCAGGTGGATCACACCTTCCCAGCCTTCCTGGGACTAACAGTTCAGGCACTTGTGGGAGCTCCAAATGCTCCGTCCCCCTCACTGGCAGCTCAGCCCTGAGGTGCTTCCCTGTGCACCTGCCTGCCCGCTCAGCCCAGCAGCATCAGACTTTGCTGCCTGGCAGGCATAGGGAGGAGGCTTTCCCAGATTTCTAGGCCCTATCCCAGCCTAATGGGGAGTCACGTGTGGGAGCCAGCTCTGAGTGCTCCTTCCTCCTTGAGGAAGGTCCAGGGTGGTGCTGCTTATGCCTCCGCAACCACATTCCCCAGAGCCGAATGACCACTCCATGCACCCTGGTAGCCCAGCTATGGCACCATCTCTTCAGGGCAGGCAGAGGGCAGCCCACCCTCAACAATGCAAGCAGAAGCACTGTTGCTCTGTTCACAAGAGGCTGGCCGAGGTGAACTGCCACCCACAGCTGACTGATAGGCAACTGCTGGCAGAGAGAAACACCATCAGGCGATCAGCAGACTTCTCAGCAGAAACTTTACAGGCTCGAAGGCATGAAATATTTAATGTATTGAAACAGAAGGACCTTCAACCAAGAATCCTCTATGCCGAGGATTATCATTCAAATTTGAAGGAGAATTTAAAAATTTCCTAGATAAATGAAGGATGATGGAATTTACAACCACTAAACAGGCATTAGAGCATATGTTGAAGATTCTGTAGATGGAAATGTTCTTAAGCCTAAGTAATTGTCATCAGTGAAAATAAACCCAGAGTAAATGTAGTTGCAGGTAAGAAATTAAAGCAAGGAAAACAAAACAAAGTAGTAAAATCAACTATACATAAAATCAGTTAAGTGACACACCCAAAAATGCAAATTATGACATCTATTACATATTCCGGATGTTGGCCATCCTAAATAGTGTGAGGTGATATCTCATTGTAGTTTTAATTTGCATTTTCCTGATGATTAGTGATGTGGAGCATCTTTTCATGTGTCTGTTGGCCATCTGAATTTCTTCTTTGGAGAACTGCCACTTCATATCCTCTGCCCATTTGTTAATCGGGTTATTTGCTTTTTGGGTGTTGAGGCGTGTGAGTTCTTTATATATTCTGGATGTTAACCCCCTGTAGGATGTCATTTAAAAATGTGTTCTCCCATACTGTAGGATGCCTTTTTGTTCTGTTGGTGGTGTCCTTTGCCATACAGAACCTTTTAAGTTTGATGTACTCCCATGAATTCATTGTTGCTTTTGTTTCCCTTTGTCAAGGAGATGTGTTCAGGAAGAAGTTGTTCATGCTTATGTTCAGGAAGTGTTTGCCTATGTTGTCTTCTAAGAGTTTTATGGTTTCATGACTTACATTCAAGTCTTTAATCCATTTCGAGCTTACTTAAACAATAATCCAGTTTCATTCTCTCGCATGTAGCTGTCCAGTTTTTCCAACACCATCTGTTGAAGTGGCTGTCATTTCCCCATTGTATACCCGTGGCTCCTGTATTGTATGTTAATTGACCATATATGGTTGGGTTCATATCAGGGCTCTCTAGTCTGTTCTGTTGGTCTATGGGTCTGTTCTTGTGCCAATACCAAATTGACTTGATTACTGTGACTTTGTGGTAGAGCTTGAAGTTGGGGAGCAAGATCGCCCCCACTTTATTCTTCCTTCTCAGGATTGCTTTGGCCATTCGGGGTCTTTGGTGGTTCCATATGAATTTTTGAACTGTTTGTTCCAGTTCATTGAAGAATGCTGTTGGTAATTTGATAGGCATTGCTTCAAATCTGTATATTGCTTTGGGCAGGATGGCCATTTTGACAATATTAAATCTTTCTAGCCAGGAGCATGGGATGAGTTTCCATTTGTTAGTGCCCTCTTTAATTTCTCTTAAGAGTGTCTTGTTGTTTTCAGGGTATAGGTCTTTCAGTTCCTTGGTTAGGTTTATTCCTAGGTATTTAATTCTTTTTGATGGTATTGTGAATGGAATTGTTTTCCTGATTTCTCTCTCTACTAGTTCATTGTTACTGTATAGGAAAGCCACAGATTTCTGTGTGTTAATTTTGTATCCTGGAACTTTGCTGAATTCCAATATTAATTCTAGTAGTTTTGGAGTGGAGACTTTAGGGCTTTTTATGTACAATATCATGTCCTCCTTTAATTCTGTTCGCATTTGTTTCACTTATGCAGGTGATCCTGTGTTGGGTGCATGGATGTTTATAATAGTTATATCTTCTTGTTGGGCTGACCCCTTTATCATTATGTAATGTCCTCCTTTATCTCTTGTTACTTTCTTTGTTTTGAAGTCTATTTTGTCTGATACTACTACTGCAACACCTGCTTTTTTCTCCCTATTGTTTGCATGAAATATCTTTCTCCATCCCTTGACTTTTAGTCTGTGCATATCTTTGGGTTTGAGGTGAGTCTCTTGTAAGTAGCATATAGAAGGGTCTTGTTTTTTTAATCCATTCAGAGACTCTATGTCTTTTGATTGGTGCATTAAGTCCATTTACATTTAGGGTAATTATCGATAGGTATGTACTTATTGCCATTTCAGGGTTTCGATTCGTGGTTACCAAAGGTTCCAGGTTACTTTCCTTACTATCTAAGAGTCTAACTTAACTCACTTAGTATGCAGTTACAAACACAATCTAACAGTTCTTTTCTATTTCTCCTCCTTTTCCTTCCTCCTTCATTTTATGTATTAGGTATCAAATTCTGTACTTTTTGTCAATCACTTGATTGACTTTGGGGATAGTCAATTTAATTTTGCATTTGCCTAGCAATCAGCTGCTCCACCCTCCCTACTGTGGTTTTACTACCTCTGGTGACAGACAGCTATCCAACCCTAGGAACCTTCCATCTATAGCAGTCCATCCAAAATAGACTGTAGAGATGGTTTGTGGGAGGTAAACTCTCTCAGCTTTTGTTTATCTGGAAATTGTTTAATCCCTCCTCCAAATTCAAATGATAATCTTGCCAGATAAAGTAATCTTGGTTCCAGGCCTTTCTGCTTCATGGCATTTAAATACATCATGCCACTCCCTTCTGGCATGTAAGGTTTCTGCTGAGAAGTCTGATGTTAGGCCGATGGGCATTCCTTTGTATATGATCTTATTTCTGTCTCTGGCTGCTTTTAACAGTCTGTCCTTATCCTTGACCTTTCCCATTTTAATTACTATGTGCCTTGGTGTTGTCTTCCTTGGGTCCCTTGTGTTGGGAGATCTGTGGATCTCCATGGCCTGAGAGACTATCTCCCCCCAGATTGGGGAAGTTTTCAGCAACTACCTCCTCAAAGACACTTTCTATCCCTTTCTCTCCCCCTTGTTCTTCTGGTATCCCTATAATGTGAATATTGTTCCGCTTGGATTGGCCACACAGTTCTCTTAATATTCTTTCATTTTTAGAGATCCTTTTTTCTCTCTGTGCCTCAGCTTCTTTGTATTCCTCTTCTCTAGTTTCTATTTCATTTATTGTCTCCTCCACCGTATCCAACCTGCTTTTAATACCCTCCATCATGCTCTTCAATGATTGGATCTCCAACCTGAATTTATTCCTGAGTTCTTGGATGTCTTCCCGTACCTCCATTAGAATGTTGATAATTTTATTTTGAACTCCCTTTCAGGAAGAATCATGAGGTCCATATCATTTAAATCTTTCTTAGGAGTTGTATGAATAATTTTACTCTGGACAAGGTTCCTTTGGTGTTTCATATTTGTATATGGTGCCCTCTAGTGTCCAGAAGCTCTATTCTGGAGCTACACAGCCCCTGAAGCAATATCGGGGGTTGCAGGGGAGCAGTACTGGTGCCTGGGGAGGAAAGAGCTGCTCCCCGCCTCCCGGCTGCTGTGCCTGTCTCCACTGCCTGAGCCAGTGGGCCAGTCACACACATATGAGTTTTTGTCCCAGAGCAGCTGAATATGTATCCCTGCTTTCCACAAGCGGCCAGAATCCCAGTCTCCCCAGGAACTCTGCCTGTATTAACTGTCCAACCCCATAGTCATGCAAGTCTCATGAAAGCACCATGAAATGTAGGTTTGTGCTCCCAGAGCAGATCTTCCGAGCTAAGTATTCAGCAGTCCCAAGCCTTCCACTCCCTCCCTGCTCCGTGTCTCTTCCTCCCCCCAGTGAGCTGGGGTGGAGGAAGGGCTCATGTCCCGCAGAGCCACAGCTCTGGTACATTGCCCCATTCGGTGAGGTCTGCTCTTTTCTCCAGGTGTGTGCAGTCTGGCACCGTCCTCTTTCCTGTTCACTCTCAGGATTAGTTGCACCAATTAAATTTTCTAATTGTATCCAGTTTTAGGAGGAAGCCTCTGTCTCTCCTCTCACACCGCATCTTTAATCCAATCTAGGAAGTACTTTTAGATTGTGTTGGAATTAGAACAAGCATCAGCTTAATATAGACTGTTATATAGTTAGGAAGCTATCCATGAACGTTATGGTAACCAGAAACTTAGATACTATCATAAATAAACAAAAAATTCAAGAAGAAAAATCCAACCACAGCACTAAAAAAACCATCAAATCATAAGAAACAGTATAAGAAAGGAAGAAAGGAGCAGAGAGGAACTATAAAACTAACCAGAAAACAATTAATGAAACGACAATAAGTACATACCTATCAACAATTACCTTAAATGTAGATCGACTGATAGCAGTAATCAAAACACACAGGGGGACAGAATGTATAAAGAAACAAGACCCACCTATATGCTACCTACAAGAGGCTAATTTCAGAACCAAAGATGTAGATAGACTGAAAGTGAGGGGATGGACAAAGATATTTCATGCATACAATGGGGAAAAAAAAGTGGGAGTAGTAGTATTTATATCAGACAACATAGACTTCAAAACGAGGTAATGAGAGGAAGGGCAATACATAGTGATAAAGGGGTCAGTCCAACAAGAGGATATAGCATTATAAGTATCTGTGCATCCGACATAGTAGAACCTAAATATGTAAAACAAATACTTACAGAATTAAAAGAGGAAATGTACTGGAAGTCATTTATATTAGGATACTTTAACAACCCACTTACATCAATAGACAGATCAACCAGACAGAAAATAAATAAGGAAACGAAAGCACCGAACATAGCACATTACATCTGATGGACTTAACATATCTACAGAGCATCTCACACAAAAGCAGCAGGATACACATTTTTCTAAAGTGTACACAGAACGTTTCCCAGAACAGATCACATACTAGACCACAAAAACACCAATGAATTGAAAAAGGCTGAAAATGTGTGAAGCAGCTTTTCAGAACACAATGGTATGAAACTAGAAATAAGTTTCACAAAGAAAAGAAAAAAGCCCCTAAACATATGAGGTAAACAAATGCTTCTAAATAATCAATGAATCAATGAACAAACCAAAGAAGAAATCAAGAAATACATGGAGAGAAATGAAAACAAAAATACAGTAATCCAAAATATGTGGGATTCTGCAAAAGCAAGTCTAAGAGGGATGTAAATAGAAAATACAGGCCTACCTCAAGAAACAAGAACACTCCCAAAACAAACTTACTAAACTCACAATTAAAGAGCTAGTAGAAGAACAAAGGAAACCCAAAGTTAGTAGGGAGACATAATAAAGATCAAACAGAAATAAATAAAATAGAGAAGAATACAACAAGAGAAAAAAAGTCAATGTAACCAAGAGCAGGTTTTTGAGAAAATAAATGTAATAAACAAGCTCCTAACCCAACTTCTCAAGAAAAGAAGAGAGAGTACACAATTAAACAAAATCAGAAACAAAAAAGGAATAGTCACAACAGATTACACAAAGTACAAAGAATTATTAGAGAATTCTATGAAAAATCATATGCCTATAAATTGGACAACCTAGATGAAATGGCCAACTTGCTAGAAAAATACAACCTTCCAAGACTGACCCAAGGAGAAACAGAAAATCTGAACAGACCAATTACCAGTAAAGAAATTTAACTGGAAATAAAAAAACTCCAAACAAGAAGCCATGACCAGATGGCTTCACAGCTCAATTCTACCAAACATTTAAGGAATAGCTAATGCCCATCCTTCTTAACATACTCCAAAAAGTAGAAGAGGAGGGAATACTTCCAAACTCGTTCTATGAAGCTGGCATCGCTCTAATACCAAAAGCACACAAAGATACTATGAAAAAGGAAAATTTTAGACTTATATCCCTGATGAACATAGATGAAAAAATCCTCAACAAAATATTAGCAAGCCAAATTCAAAAACACATCAACAGAATCATCCATCACAAGAAGGTGAGATTTATTCCAGATATGCAAGGATGGCACAATATTCATAAATCAAACAATGTCATACATCATATTCACAAAAAGAAGGATAAAAACTACATGATCATCTCAATATATGCTAAAAAGCAATTGACAAAATTCTACATCCGTTCATGACAAAAACTCCCACAAAAATGGGTATAGAGGGTACACTACACAACTCAACATAATAAAGGCCATGTATGACGAACCCACAACTAACATCATACTCTGTTGGCAGCCACGCTCAGAAAATAGCGCCCAATGCAGGGCAGCTGGAAGGCCCCGAACTTCCTAATGACAAATCATCCCACACCACTAAACTACATGTTAATTGCGCCTTGGCATAAGGACCAATGAGACCCACCAAATAGTTATGCTAATAAGGCATATGGAGCCGCACCAACCAGGTCAGAGCATGAGAACTATATAAGCAAGCCTCTCCTTCCCCTCTGGGTCCTGCCCAACTCATTTGTTTCACAAAGAGCTGAAGAATAAAGCTTTCTGCAGAAGAATCCTGCTGTTGTTGCATGCTGTTCTTGCCGGCGAGGACAGGGCACGCGACAAGTGGTGCCGAATCCCGGGAACCAGAACATCACCGGCACAGGGAGGACCCTTCAGACATCTGGAGAGGATTCAGAACTGCAGGTCAGAAGAAAGCCCGGAGGGGTAAGTTCCGAGAGGCCCCTGCCTTTTAGGATGATGGTTGATGGTTCTCTGTAAATAAGGAGGCACCATGGGGAATGCACCGTCATTAGTCACGGCGCTGCAGACAGCTCTCAAAGAGCGAAACTTGAAGGTCTCCAGTAAAGTCTTAGGATCTTTTGTGAAGGAGATAGACCGTGTGGCCCCCTGGTTCATTTGTTCAGGGTCCCTCTCAATCCCGAGCTGGGACAAACTGGGGAAAGATCTTGATAGAGAGGAGGAGGAGGGTAGCCTGAGGGGAGGCACCAGGCCCCTCTGGAAACTGATTAGAGCTTGTCTGCAAGATGAGAGATGTGAAAAGGTAATAAAAGAAGGTCAGAGAGCATTGACAGATATCCAAGAGAGCATGTCAGAAACGGAACGGGAAACAGAGAGCGCGCGCGGCCGAAAAAAGGCCACAAAAGCGAAGGTAAAGAAACCTCAGTGTGAGGGAGAAAGCCCGCCTAGGGCAAAAGCGAAAGAGCCCCGAGAAGCGAGTGACGATCGCCTCGGAGAAAATAGTAAATACCCCTGGAAAGAGTTGAGGGACCTCCAACTCTCCAATAGGGAATCTGAGGAGGAATTAACGTCCGCAGAGGAAGGGGAAGAGAATAAAACCGCAGAGTGCAGAAGTAAGGGAACCAGCAAAGTTGAAAAGCAGACCAAGGAAAAAATGAAAGCAGGGTGTCCCCCGACGCCCGTTGCCCCGCCACCTTACGTGAGTGGCGCACTCTCCTTTTGCCACCCAGATACTCTTCAGGCAATTAGACAAATGTTTCCTGTATTTGAGGATAATGGCGTACGCTCTCACCAGCCCCTGAGCCATAAACAAGTTAAGGAGTTAGCAGAATCCGTTCGGGCTTATGGAGTCAGTGCTAACTATACCATAGCACAAGTTGAGAGATTAACAGAGACAGCCATGACACTCGCAGACTGGCAATATGTAACTAAGGCATGCCTTTCTAGTATGGGGCAATACATAGAATGGAAGGCATTGTGGCATGATATCAGCATGACCCAGGCACGCGCAAACACGGCCGAAGGACAGCCTGCATGGTCATATGATATGCTGACGGGCCAAGGACAGTGGGTAGCCAACCAGACCGCCTTCCCCTTACAGGTATATGCACAAATAAACACGTGCGCCGCCAAGGCATGGAAAGCCCTCACCAACAAAGGAGAAGTATCAGGCAATTTGACAAAAATTATTCAGGGGCTGAGCGAGCCATTTTCTGACTTTGTCGCTTGTATGATGGAGGCCGCAGGCAGAATATTTGGAGATCAGGAACAAGCAATGCCCCTAGTGGAGCAATTAGTATTTGAACAATGTACCAAGGAATGCAGACAGGCGATAACACCCTGGAAACAAAAAGGGATACATGCCTGGTTGAAAGCCTGTAGAGAAATAGGAGGGCCACTCACCAATGTGGGCCTAGCCGCGGCCATATTACAGAGCCACAAACAAGCCAGGATCACTAACAGAAGTATCAAATGCTTTCAATGCGGGAAATTAGGACATATAAAGAGAGAGTGTAGGAGCCCAGCTTTAGAACAAACAACCCAAAAGACCCCTAGGTTGTGCCCTAAGTGTAAGAAAGGCAGGCATTGGGCCAATGAGTGCCGGTCTATTAAAGATATAGAAGGGAAACCCTTAGAACTGCCAAAAAACGCCCAGAGGGACCCCGTCACCAGGGCCCGCAAATATATGGGGCAACCAGCACGCAAGTGTCATTCAGGAACAACCAGGCCCCCCAAGGAGAGCCACGTCAAGTTCCGTGGGATTGGACATCCGTGCCACCACCAGAATAGTGTTGACTCCACAGATGGGAGTTCAGCCTATCCCTTCAGACTTTAAAGGCCCCCTACCACCAAATACCATTGAGTTACTCCTAGGGCGCTCTTCTGCTGCATTGAAAGGCCTGGTAGTTCATCCCGGAGTTATAGATCAAGATTATGAAGGACAGGTAAAAATCATGTGTTCGGCTCCCAGAGGAATCTATCCTATATCCCCAGGAGACCGCATAGCCCAGCTCTTAGTTTTACCTAGTCTCCACGCCAATTATCCTGCTACCAACACGGAGAGGGGAGAAAGGGGCTTCGGCTCCTCTGACTGGGATTCAGCCTTCATAGTATTAGATTTAGCAGACAGACCAAAATTAACTCTTCAAATAGAGGGAAAGAGCTTTGAGGGAATCCTAGACACTGGAGCAGATAAAAGTATTATCTCTGCAACCTGGTGGCCCTCCAAGTGGCCTGTGACCCAATCCTCACATTCATTACAAGGTTTAGGATATGAGTCAAGCCCTTCAATTAGTGCCAAACCATTGAAATGGCGATCCCCTGAAGGACAAGAGGGTACAGTCACCCCTTATATACTCCCTCTACCGGTCAATTTATGGGGGAGGGATGTCATGAGAGACTTAGGCCTCAAACTCATTAATGAATACTCCACCCCCGCCCAAGGCATGATGATGGACATGGGATACATCCCTGGCAAGGGGCTGGGGAAACACCAACAGGGACGCATAGAGCCCATCCTGCCCAAAGTAAAGAATGACCGTCACGGCCTGGGTTTTTCATAGGGGCCATTGAAGATGCCATGCCCATACCTTGGCTCACAGAGGAGGCCGTATGGGTTCCTCAGTGGCCCCTATCCTCTGAAAAATTAGAAGCAGCTCATTGCTTAGTGCAAGAGCAGCTCCAAGTGGGACACCTAGAACCCTCTGTGTCCCCATGGAACACACCCATATTTGTAATCAGGAAAAAGTCAGGATCATGGAGGTTGCTTCATGATCTGAGAGCAGTAAATGCTCAAATGAGAATGCTTGGACCCGTACAACGGGGACTGCCACTCCTCTCTGCCTTACCCAAAGAATGGAAAGTGCTCATAATAGATATTAAAGATTGTTTCTTTTCTATACCTCTAAGCTCCAAGGACAGGGAAAGATTTGCTTTTACTTTGCCAGCTATTAACCATGAACAACCTGATGCCAGATTTCAGTGGAAGGTCCTCCCTCAAGGAATGGCAAATAGCCCCACCATATGTCAACTGTACGTTCAGCGAGCGCTAGACCCAATTCGTAAGACCTATCCCACGCTAAAGATCATCCATTACATGGATGACATCCTTCTTTGCTCCCCACAACCAGCGGAAATAGAGGAAGCATATATAGATCTCACTAGATCCCTAGAAAATTGGAGACTGAATATAGCAAGCGAGAAGGTCCAAAAATCTAGTGTTAGCAAATTACTAGGAGCAACCATTTACACAGATGTAATTTGCCCCCAAAAGCTTGAGATAAGACATAATCAATTGCGAAATTTGAATAACTTCCAAAAACTCCTAGGGGATATTAATTGGTTGCGCCCATACTTAAAGATACCCACCACTGAATTGACTCCACTATTTAAAACCCTAGAAGGAGACCCACAACTAACGTCACCGCGCTCCCTCACACCTGAGGCATTACAAGCCATTCGCAAAGTAGAACAGGCTTTGATGACAGCACAATTAAATAGAGTGCAATCGAATGAACCCTTTGAGTTGTGTGTCCTTCCCACCCCAGAGCTGCCAACAGCAGTCTTATGGCAGCACGGCCCACTGATCTGGATTCATCCCCAAGCCTCTCAGGCTAGGACAATAGAGTACTATCCAGCAGCCGTGGCCAAACTTGCTTTGAGAGGAGTAAAAACCTCCATGACACATTTCGGAGAGGCTCCAGCTAAAATTATAACCTCTTACAGCGTAGAACAGATACAAGTATTATGTGCTATGAACGATGATTGGGCCATACTTGCTTACAGTTTCTCAGGAACCTTTGATAATCATTTCCCTAAACATCCCCTCATCAACTTCGCCAAAAATCATCTCCTAGTATTCCCTCGGGTCACTAGCCTAACCCCGCTGCCTCATGGAAAAACAGTTTACACGGACGGGTCTAAGACAGGCACAGGTGCCTATGTCCGTGATGGCAAAGTTGTGACAAAAGGCTACACGCCTGACACTCCACAAATAGTGGAATGTCGCATAGTCTTAGAGGTCCTACAAATCTTTCCTGAACCTTTAAATATTGTGTCTGACTCCTGTTATGTAGTTAATGCAGTCAAATCTCTAGAAGTGGCCGGGCTAATTAAAGCGTCCAGCCCAGTAGCCACTTTGTTCAAACAGATACAATCAGCACTACTTCATAGGCAATCTCCTTTGTATATAACTCATATCAGAGCACATTCAGGCCTTCCCGGGCCTATGACCCAAGGCAACCACCTGGCAGACCTCGCAACCAGAAGCATAGCCTTTCCCCTGCTAGACCCTGTCACCACAGCTTCAAAATTCCACACACAGTTTCATGTCACTGCCGAAACGCTGCGCAGGCGGTTTAGCATAACCAGGGCCGAAGCTAGGAACATTGTCCTTAGCTGCCAACATTGCTGCAGCTTCCTTCCCACACCTCATGTTGGGATCAACCCCAGAGGTATTAGGCCTTTACAAGTTTGGCAAATGGATGTGACGCATATTTCGTCTTTTGGGAAACTGAAATATGTACATGTATCCGTGGATACTTGTTCAGGAGTCATCTTTGCCTCCCCATTGTCAGGAGAGAAAGCTTCCCATGTCATCCAGCACTGCCTTGAGGCTTGGAGAGCATGGGGGTTACCACAGATTCTGAAAACAGACAATGGCCCAGCCTATACCTCTACAAAATTTGCTCAATTTTGTCATCACATGGGGATAAAACATATCACTGGCCTTCCCTACAACCCACAGGGTCAAGGGATTGTGGAACGCGCGAACCGCACGCTCAAATCCTATTTACTTAAACAAAAAGGGGGAATTGAAGATATACCCCCCACACCAAAAACTGCCATAGCCCTAGCACTTTTCACTATAAATTTTTTGAATCTGGATGCTCAAGGCCATACAGCAGCGGATCGCCATAATCAGTGGCCAAAAGACCCACAAGAACTAGTAAAATGGAAGGACGTGTTATCTAACCAATGGAAGGGCCCGGATCCAATCATAATCAGATCCAGGGGAGCTGTGTGTGTTTTCCCCCAGGGTGAAGAAAATCCCTTCTGGATCCCGGAGCGCCTAACGAGGAAAGTCCTAAACAAAGGAGATGACTTCGCTGTACCTCCTGACCCTGCTCCTGACACTGGAGACCCCGACTCAGGGAGTATTGAGATGGGGAATCCTGTCTGCCTTTCCTAAGCCTATGCCTGTCCATTTCAATGCAGCCGTTTTTCCCCGCTTTTTCACCACCAACTCTAGTATGAACTTGCCCTACCTAGTTAAAGACACCCTAGTAGCTCCCCTGGGAGAAAACCGATCCTTCGTAACTAATGGGTCATTATGCTTCACCACTCAGAATCTAGCTGGCTGTATCTCCCTGAAACGGAGGAAATACGGATGGTTCAGTGACATAATTCTAGAGGCCAGTAGCCTCCCCGTTATGTCAGCTAAATTTGAAGGGCCTAATAAGGAAGGGAGCCCGTCCTATAAGAACATGACTATCCACCAGATGGTTCTCTGGATCAATGGCACATTTGTACACTCTCCCAGGAACAATTCCACCGACAGGCCTCGTCAACCCAAATATGCCTCCCATTGTGTGGGCGACTATGAGGGAGAGCTGTGGCCCTGGACTGACTGTCAGTCAACTGTAGTAACATGGGCAACTGAGAGGCAGGAGTTTACCATCTCCCCAGATATGGAGGGACGGCCAGCCAATGAGGCTTGGTGGCCAGTAAAGGTGCTCGAAGGCGAGTTTCGTCAGCAGCTGAGCATGAACCCCTTCCATAAATGGATGCTGTGTGGAGTCAATGGCTCGTGTACCGACCTCTCCCCCTTTTCCGCCCTCCAGGGTGGGGGAATCGGTGTAAAAAATATCACCTTTTGGTGCGAGAATAACCACATGCGCGCACACTGGAACATGATCATGACCCATAACAACGAGAACTACACGTGTTCAGCAAAATCAGGTCCAGAGTCACCTAATTCCCTTTTTCCACCTTCTCCAGTATGCGTATACCCCCCATTTCTGTTTATCTTATCCAATAGTAGCTTTGACTCCTGCTCCAATGAAACCTGCTTTCTGTCTCAGTGTTGGGATGCGCGTAACTTTACCAATGCTTTGGTAGTCCGCATCCCCCGTTGGGTCCCTGTTCCCGTAGACGCCCCTAACACCATGACTCTGTTTCGAGAAAGGCGCGATTTCGGTGTTACAGCCGCCATAGTGCTCCTGATCTCCGCGACCGCGGTCGCAGCCACCGCCGCTGGTATAGCTTTAGACACCTCCATCAAATCGGCTACAGAGCTCAATAACCTTGCAGCCTCAGTAGCTTCTGCCCTGGACCAACAGTCCACACTTGATGGCAAACTGAAAGGAGGAATAATGATCCTCAATCAACGCATAGATCTCGTGCAGGAACAAATGGAGGTGCTCTGGCAAATGGCCCAATTGGGATGTGAGCGGAAATATCGTGCCCTCTGCATCACTAGCATTCAATATAAAAATTTTACACGGGCAGCTAATCTGTCACGAGACCTGTCCCAGTATCTTTCAGGAAACTGGTCCCAAGACTTCGATGGGACACTAGAAGAGCTGCGGCGAGAAATTATCCACATCAACTCCACCCGTCTAGATATCTCCGTAGCGGAAGGACTCTCTTCCTGGTTCCTCAGAGCTCTCTCCCACGTCAAGGAGTGGGCGGGCATGGCTGGGATGGGCGTGTTCCTGCTTGGAGGTCTCATGCTCTTACTCTGGTTGTTATGCAGACTCCGCAACCAACATAAGCAGGACAAGGTGATCCTTGCTCAAGCCCTAATGGCGATAGACGTTGGCGCCTCTCCCCAAGTGTGGCTCAACATGCTTAAGAAGGAAGCTCGGCTTTAGCTTGAGGTAGCTCTTGCACCCTGAGCCCATGTGGCACTGCACCAGGCCCGAGTACCTCAATGCTTAATCACAGCTTTCTTTAAGAAGCTCATGGTGCAAGAGGGTTGAGAAAAAGGGTCCAAACCCTTTGTACCAAGCGGTCCCAACGCCAGCCAGAGGATGCGAGGCAAAGCACTGCAAGAGGTCTTGGACCCTCTGAGAGGCATGCCTGACTGCATAGGGGTAGATGCCCAGAACCCCTCTCCAAAAAGGGGGCATCAGGAAGTATGATGGAGGTCAGGCCTCTGTCTCCGCCTCTGCTGGCAAGTTCCGCCTTGAGCTTCTGTTAGACAAAAAAGGGGGAGATGTCGGCAGCCGCGCTCAGAAAATAGCGCCCAATGCAGGGCAGCCGGAAGGCCCCGAACTTCCTAATGACAAATCATCCCACACCACTAAACTACATGCTAATTGTGCCTTGGCATAAGGACCAATGAGACCCACCAAATAGTTATGCTAATAAGGCATATGGAGCCGCACCAACCAGGTCAGAGCATGAGAACTATATAAGCAAGCCTCTCCTTCCCCTCTGGGTCCTGCCCAACTCATTTGTTTCACAAAGAGCTGAAGAATAAAGCTTTCTGCAGAAGAATCCTGCTGTTGTTGCATGCTGTTCTTGCCGGCGAGGACAGGGCACGCGACAATACTCAATGGGGAAAAGTTGAAATCTTTTCCTATATGATCAGGAACAAGACAAGGATGTCCACTCTCACCACTTTTATTCAACATAGTACTGGAGGTCCTAGCCACAACAATCAGACAAGATAAAGAGGTAAAATGCATCCAGATTGGTAAGGAAGTTGTTAAACTGTCACTATTTGCAGATTACATGATGTTATGTATAGAAAACCCTAAAGACTTCACCAAAAAACTGTTAAAACTAAAAACTGGATTCAGCAAAGTTGCAGGATACAGAATCAATATTCAGAAATCTGGTGCATTCCTATATACTAACAGTGAACTAGCAGAAAGAGGAATCAAGAAAACAATTCCATTTGCAATTGCATCAAAAAGTATAAAATACCTACGGATAAACCTGAACAGGGCAATGAGCAACCTGTATTCTGAAAACTATAAGACACTCATGAGAGAAACTAAAGAAGGTAGAAATAAATTCTCCTGGATAGGAGGAATTAATATTGTTCAAATGGCCATCCTGCCCAAAGCAATTTACAGATTCAATGCAATCCCTATCAAAATACCAATGGTATTTTTCAATGAACTTGAGAAAATAATCCTAAAATTCATTTGGAAAAGCAAAGGACTCTAAATAGCCAAAGGCATCCAGTTAAAGAAGAAAAAAGCTGGGGGATTGTGCTCCTTCACTTCAAGCTATGCTACAAAGCTACAATAATCAAAACAGTATGGCACTGGCACAAGAACAGACCCATACATCAATGGAACAAAATAGAGAGGTCAGATATATTCCCACACATATATGGTCAATAAATGTAGGATAACGAAGCCATAAATATGCAATGGGGAAAAGACAGCTTCTTCAATAACTGTTACTGGGAATACTGGACAATTACATGTAAGAGAATGAAACTGGATTACTCTCTAATCCCATACATAAGTGTAAACTCAAAAATGGATTAAAGACCAAAATGTAAGACATGACACCATAAAATTCTTAGAAGAAAGCATAGGCAAAAATCTCTTGAACACAAGCAGAAGCAATTTTTTTCTGGATACATCTCCTAGGGCAAGGGAAACAAAATAAAAATGAACAAGTGGGACTTCATCAAACTAAAATAATTCTGTACAGCAAAGGACACCATCAGCATAACAAAAAGGCAACCTACAGTATGGGAGAATGTATTCATAAACTATTTGTCTGATGAGGGGTTAACATCCAAAATATATAAAGAACTCATATGCGTCAGCACCAAAGAAGCAAACAAACAAACATACAACCCAATTAAAAAATGGGCAGACCACCTCAACAGACATTTGTCCAAAGAAAAAATAAGGTGGTGAGCAGGCACATGAAAAGATGCTCCACACTTCTAATCATCAGGGAAATGCAAATCAATCTATGATGAGCTGTCACCTCACACAAGTTAGAATGGCCACTATCCAAAAGACAAGAAATAAAAAGTATTGGTGAGGATTTGCAGAAGAGGGAACCCTCCTACACTATTGGTAGGAATGTAAACTGGTTCAGCCACTGTGGAAAGCAATATGGAAGTTCCTCAGAAAACTAAAACTAGAAACACCATTTGACCCGGGAATTCCACTCCTAGGAATTTACACAAAGAATACAAGTTCTCAGATTCAAAAAGACATATGCATATGCACCCCTATGTTTGTCGCAGGACTATTTACAATAGCCAAGATATGGGAGCAACCTAAGTGTCCATCAGTCGATGAATGGATAAAGAAGAGGTGGTACATATACACAATGGAATATTATTCAGCCATAAAAAATAAATCCTGGCATTTGCAACAACATGAGTGGACCTGGAAGGCATTAGGCTAAGTGAAATAAGCCAGGCAGAGAAAGACAAATGCCATATGATTTCACTTATTTGTGGAATATAAAAACAAAATAAAATAAAATGAACAAAATAACAGTAGACTCATAGACACTGGGAAGTGACTGGTGGTTGCTTTAGGGGAGTGATTGGGGTGAGTGGGTAGGGAGGTTGAGGGGGATAAAAAGGCACAAACATTCTCAGTCATAATGTAGGTTGGTCAAGGGGGTGGTAGTACACCATGGAGAATATAGCCAGTGATTCTGTAACATCTTCCTATGTTGACAGATAGTAACCACACTGGTACGGGTGAGGATTTAGTAATATGTTTAACTGCTGAACCATTGTGTTGTGTACTTGAAACCAATATAAGTTTGTATATCAATGAAACTTCAATGAAAAAAAGGAAAGATGGCCTGGTCCTCTGGCCCTGGGTGGCCCTCAACCCTGGACAACAGCCCAGCCCCCTGAGGTCTGGGTAGAAGTCCTTCCCCCTGAGCCCTTTTCTGTAAGTTTCAAAATAGAAAATAATAAAAATACTCTGAAGCAAATATGGCAAAATGTTGTAATTGTAGAGACCTGGGAGGCATATTCACAGGTGTTTACTAGAATATCTCTAGTTTTCTACCTCACTATACAATTCCAAAATATAAATATTCAAAAATGGTAAGTAATGCGTGCTTATTATAGAAAAGAAAGTGAATCACTCATAAAGTCATTGCCCAAAGACACTGTTAACACTGGGTATATTTCCTCTATGTTGAAAAAAGAGAATTATAGTAGTAAACTGAATTGATGTTATAAGCTTTTGAAGGGTGGGTGATTTTTTTAAAGTTAAAATCAGAGAGGTCATTTTCCTTTTTTTCAGCTTTAGAGGAAAAGTTGAAATTGCTCAAGTTAGTGTTAGACTTCAGGTGCCCGCGCACTTGCAAGTCATGGCTAGAGTCACTAGAGGGCGCACTTCAATCAAAGACCGTAGAAAGCTCTGACTATAAAATATCCTAACATTTTTTTAAATCTAAGAAACAAAAATTCAAATAAACGCCCATACATCTTGTAAGACACCAGCATTGTATCCTGGTACCCTCTTTATTTATCTTATGTCTTCTTACTTTACTTTTAGAATGAGAAAATGTGGGGTCTACTGTTGTCAACATCATGGTTGTCAAAATGCTGTCTTTTCTGTTGAAGTCTAACTCTACCTCTTTGCTCTAGGTGGTAGCACAAACCATCTTGGGATCTGTAGGTTCTCCCTTCAATTTTCTCTACCATATCAGGGGACCTGTCTAGATATGTCACCTTGAATAATTTTTACTTTTATCAATGAAAAATTTTTTTTGGTGAGTTTCATGTCTTTTTTCCCTTTTTTGAAACACAAATCAATTCCAATATCGGGGTGAAATGGGAGGGGGCAGTAGCTGGATTTATTTGAAGAGGTTCTGGGGTGGCAGTACTTGCTAGGAGAACTTTGGCCATGAAGCAAGGCCATTGCCAGACCCAAGACTGGGCCAGATCACTGTTGCTGTTGAGACAGTAACCGTGGGTGTAGGCAGAGTAAGGTGAGGGCCTCCAGAGAAAAAGCAGAGCAAGATAATTACAGTCAGAACAATGTAGCAATGTGCAAAGAAGTCCCTATTGAAACTCTGTGATGAGCATTACGCAAAGTCAGAGTCACAGTAATTCTCTAGGGTAAAGATACCAGACTAGGAATATAGACATCTTCAGTGAGATCTGTTAAAACTCAAAAGGCCAGCAGCAACTTGGTCTGGAATGCTTGAGTGCTCTTCAGATAAAGAAAAGTGTCTCAGCATAACCCGTGACCTCACTGTATCAATTTAAATCATGACACTGTGAAATTTACCTTAGCCTGCTGAAAGGCCCAGCTTATTTTAACCGTACCTATGTACTATATTTCCTTCTCTGATCCTAACCAAGTAATCTGTAGTGGCAAGCCCAACTATAAACAGCCCAAGAAGTTAAGAAGTAAGATTCTTAAGTTACTTCAGCAAACAGGCAACAACCCAGCCCACCTTGGGGGCAGGGTAGGTGGTCTTAATTAACATGCTCCCAGAGGGAAACTGCTATCTTGAGAAAGAATCAGAGCAGAAAATTTCTTCTGTTGCTCATCAAGAATGAGCATTCTGACACCACTCAACAAGTCTGCACCCCTAACCCTTTACCCTCATTCCTGAAAATCCTCTACCGCACATAAAACCCCTAGACTGTGAGCCAACCACGGACTCTTTTGTCCCCTCCTGGCGTGAGCTGGGAGCTCTGTCCTCCAGCATTATCTCTAAATAAAAGCCTGTACCTTGCTCTCCTACCTTGAGTGTTTGTGAAGCTCATTCTTCGGCTTCGTGAACAAGAACCCCGGCATCACTGTGATAGAGTATCAGCAGTGAGAGACACTTAAACAAACATTTTCCTATCTGTGTTTGGTGAAATCCTAGGGTTCCACAAATATTTGATGTGAATTTCATTAAGAAATATTTAAACCCAAACTTGTTCTAAAGGAAAATATGTCTATTCAAATGCCAGGCTAGCTCATTCTGGGGTATACCAGAATAAGACACCAATAATTACTGTTGGTATGTCAGTTGCCATATTTACACTTCTTTAAAATTTTGTTGATTAATCATAATGATAAATGCTTATATTTACTGAATGCTTACTACATGGCAATCATAGTAAGTCATTCTGCATGAATCATCTGATTTAATAGTGTGGTTAACACTGTTATTTTCAGTGTGGTTAACACTGTTATTTTCTCACTTTACATATGAGGGGGTTATTTTTTGAGGTTTTAATGTTAAAATTAGATAAATCATTTTCCTTTACTCATCTTTAGGTGAGCTGATCACTTAACTTAGGTCTATTGGATTTACCAGTTCCTCAAGCCAAACACCTTGGAGTCATCTTTGATTCATGTCTTTATCTTAGGCCTCACTGTTCATTCATCAGCAAAGCTTTTCAGCTCTAACTTCGATATATATTCATAATAAGATCACTTCTCACTACTCATATCATATAACCATTAAGCTATTTAGCCTTCCCAACTAAGTAGTTCATAACACTATTCTCCTCCACCCCGACTGCCCTCAGCTTCGGTTCTGGTCTGCATGCATCTGCTTATGTAAAATCGTATAAGCAAGTGAGCCCAAAATCACATATGGGCCACACAGCTTAAAGCCAGGCAAGCCTATGGGAATTTGCCCTGGGTGCGTGCTCCTGTCACAACAGAGAACGTAGAGGGAAGAAACCTGAAGGGAGCCTGTGTGGGAGATTGGGGGACAGCAAAGTGGGCCAGTGCTCCTGGAATAGAGTGAATGATGGGGAGAGTAATGGAAGGTGCTACATTAATAAGAAAAAAAGCAGACTTTATAGGGACTTACAGACCTTTGCAAGGCTTTTACTCTGAATGAAAAGTGGTGCCATTGCAGTGTTTTGAACAGATAAGAGGCATGATCTGACTCAAAGGTTTAACAGTATCTTTCCAGTTGCTATGATGAAACTAGACAGTGGGTAGTCAAGGACAGAAACAAGGAAACCAGTTAAGTGGCATATTCGTTTCTAGGACCACAGCAAAGTCCCACGGACTGGGTGACTAAAACAAAGGAAATGTGTTGTCTCACAGATCTGGAAGCTAGAAGACTGAAGCCCCAGTGTCATCAGGGCCATGCTCCCTCTGAGTCGCTGAGTAGACTCCTTCCTTGCCTCTTGCTAGCGTCTGGTGGTGGCTGTTGATCCTTGGAATTCCTCGGCTTGCAGCTGTAGCACTTCAATCTATGTCTCTGTTGTCATCTAGTTTTCTCCCTGTGTCTCTGTCTTCACATGTCCATCTGCTCCCTGTCTCTCTGTCCTCTTCTTATAAGGACACCAGTCATGTTGGATTAGGGGCCTGTCCTACTCTGGTATGACATCATCTTGACTTATCTAATTACATCTGCAATGACTCTATTTCCAACTAGGGTCCCATTCTGAGATACTGGGGGTTAGAACTTCAACATATCTTTTCCTGGGACATATTTAACCCATGGCAGAAGGATATTGCAGTAATCCAGGCACAAGATAAGAGGAGCTTGGGACAGAATGGCAGCAATCTGGTAGTGAGAATTGATCTTGTTATGAATATACACTGAACGTAGAGCCAGAAAGCTTTCCTAGTGAGTAGAGAATGAGGCCTAACATGCCTATTAGACATTCAAGTGAACATTTCCAATAAGTAGGTGGTTAGCTGTATGAACCTGGAATTCAGGAAAGAGTTCAGAGCTCGAGACAAAAATTTGGGAGTGACTCTTAGGGAGTGTAATTGCCTGTGCACGATTTGAGGTTCTAAAGCTTAAAATGAAACTTGATCCAGTTAAGATCAGTTGCTGAGATGCAGATGTAGAGAAGATGGAGAGTCGAATTTAACCTTGGTTCGGGTTTTTACAGGTAAGTTTGATGGTGGGAGAGGGACTTGGGGAGTTGAGGGTGGGTGCCAAGGAGTGGTTATAATAATAAACCATGGAATCTAAGTTGGATAAATATGGGAATGAAGATATGAGGGAGGTAATAAATGGAGAGCAAAAGAATGGTTAGGGATGGGAGGATTGTTGGAGTGGAGGTATTAGAGTTAGGAAGAAAGAGAAGAGAGTGGGGTGTTTAAAACTGAGATTTTTTAGGTGGAGAGGTAATTTGTAATGATAAGGTCTAGAAAGTAAGTGTGGGTATTGGTGGTTGATGTTAGTAACAGGACAAGATCTTTGGAGTAAAAGCAACTGAGGGGTCAGAGTATTACATGGACTGATTACAATGTAGACACAATGTATTATGTAGACTCCATATGGATACTGACATCTCCAAGAATGGTTACATGACAGCTGTGAAGAGACAGTGATTCATGAGCTAAAATCATCAACGAATAAGGGAGATTGAACACAAGGGGGGTAGATGATTGCACTAAGGTGTAGTAGGTGATATAGTCTGACAGCACAGTGAAAGGAGTTGGGCCAGATGGTTTAGGGAGGGCCCACTGACAGAGAGTGCCAGGGAGGAGCAAGAACACATACCCCACCTCTGGGCCCAGTGGTACATTGGTTATGAGAAAAAATAGCCACCACTTGAGAGGGGTGTGCAGGAAGCAGTGTGCTCAGAGGGGAGCCAAGGTTTTGACAAAGAGAGAAGTTCAAGGGAAATTTTGGAGAAGTTGAGGATATCAGGATATTGCAGAGAGCAGGATAGAAGGGTTTGGGAGGTTTGGGGAGGGGTGGCAGATTGGGTCAGATTAGGGGATGTAGGAATTCATTTCCTTGTGAAAGAGAATGTGAATGATAGCGGATAATCTAGGGGATTTGAACATTGTGTAACGACTGAAGTAAATAGGCATTTAGAGCCTGATGGGTTGGATGATCTATTGACTGTTGACTTGGGGGTAGATGGTCAGTTTTAAGTACAGCATCTTTTTGGAACTGGTGTCTTATGTAGTGCACAGCACATTGATAACAGGGATTATAGGGAGAGGTGGAGTGGTGGTCTCACTAGGAGCATGCAAACCACTGGGCCCCCTTTTCATCTCCAGAGAAGTGTCAAGTCTGAAAGAAGCTTGATCCTATCAGGAGGGATGGCAGCCCTCTGGGCCTCCCCTTTAATCTTGTTGGGTAATTGTAATACTTCTTTTGTTTCCTTTATTTTCATAGGCTGCTCATCACTTTAAAATAGTACAATGGTGTCTGCTTTTGTAAAAGTAATAAATTATTATAAAATATTCAAATAATTGAGAAAAGTGAAAAGAAATGGAAAAGAACTCCGCAAATAACCATCATTAGCACCACGTGAACATCTCAGACACTATATGAATTTGTATGTTTGTAGCTATTTTACAAGATCTGGTTTTCTTTCAAGTAATACGGGGCCATTGTTATAAACAGTTTGCATTCTGTAGATTTATTCGAATCCTCTCACTTGACAAATGAGAGCATCAAATTCCAGAGATGGCAAAAGACGTGTCCAGGGTCACTTACCAGTCAGTTGGACCTAAGTCTCTTGGCTCTCCAGTTCAGTGTTGTTTCTTTTCATTAAACCATACTCTTCTCCTCTTACCATCTACATGGCATAGCCCATGCTCTTTCACCATATAGATCTCCGAGTGGCTCACTTTGTCTTTGGGTTTGAACATTCATTCATTTAGTCATTCAACAAATGTATACTGAACACCTACTGCATGCCAGACAGAAATGCTAGTCATTGGGGATGTAGCGGTGGACAAAGCAGACAAAATCTCTGACCTGGTGAAGCTTACATTCTACAGAATGCACAGAAAGTTTATGCTTCACTTGTCAACTTTCTCCAATCAGGCCAAGACTCATAACTATGATTTGTTTATAACCTCAAATCCTTCAACGGTGATGGGAAAATGAAACAGAAATTGTTAGACAAAATCATACTGCTAGTCCAGGAGTACCAAATGAACACATGCAAGTAATAGATATTAACATAGTTAATGAGGTGTACAGCACTTCTTTGTAACTATGATTCCTCTTAATGTGGTTGAAAAGTTTGATTTAAAAATTCCATAGTGTTGCATATATATGAAGAAAAATGCCCATAATCAGCCATTTAAAATTTATAAATGTTTAAAATATGTAAGGAAGCAAAAATCCTTCTCTCTGATCCTATAGTATGGAGGTAACAATTCTAAACACTTTAATGTGAGCCACCACCAACTTCTTTCTAAGTTTATATGTATTTTTTAATAAGAAAAATATTCTATAATTGCTATAAAAACTTCTATACAGAAAGACCTATATTGTGTAAACTGTGAAATATTGTTACATCATCACCCCCAATCCCTGTCTTCATGGGTAACTATTAACATATTGATGTTTATTTGATGTGAATACTTTCAGATCTTTTTTCATTCATTTACAAACAAATGCTTATGTGCACACTCATGTACATGCACACAGGTAAACAAAAGGGGCCTATTTAAGTATTTTGTTTTAAGCCAGCAGTGGTTGGAAGTTTAAAGTTCAGTGGTTGAGGGCTCATTCCTCTGCTTTTCATTTTCTACAAGTAGAACAATGTAGCCATATGCCAGGCCCTCTCTGGATTTAGTACTCGATGCTTAGAATGTGAGCAGATGCTGAAAGCTAATGAAGCCCTTGAAGGGAAGGCTATTTGTGTATATTGTAGACACAAGGCCAAAGTTGAATATAGTGGCCAACTGAGCAGCTGGCAAGTGGGTAGGAAAATGAAGAGCACGCTAACATGGGTTGCAAGTTGATGGGCCATGGGAACCACATCATCTGGAGCAGTGTCCCCAAATTCCTATAATTCTGGAAACGGAAGCAACACATAGAGCCTTATGGCGTTTTAACCTCAATCGTTAAATTATTGTGTTGCCAGAGAAGACAACTAGTGATTCTACAACATCTTACTACGCTGATGGACAGTGACTGTAATGGGTTTGTGGGGGGGACTTGGCGAAGTGGGGACCCTAGTAAACATAATGTTCTTCATGTAATTGTAGATTAATGATAACAATAACAACAAAAATTATTGTGTGGCAAAACAAACTAAAAATACCGTATATGATCTAAATAAGATTGGTTTCTATCATGCCTAAAATTGAAATATTTCCAGATTTTCATCTTTAAAATTTCATAGATTCAAAGAATAAGCCTCAGTAATGTATGTTTGATTCATGCCAACTGTATATGCTCTTTAATGTGAATTCACTATTCCTCATTCCCAAACACCACATGTATTCTTCTTTCAGTTTAGGCACACCGCCACAGCTGCACAAGACGCAATGCTGATCTCTATCAGGCCAACAATCAGGTATCTGTCTTCTAATCAGATTTCACAATAAACCTGAATGAAGTCGTTATATCAAGACATGAAATAATTAACCTTTTCTAATTTAAAAGGACTAACAGGGAATGGTCTCTGTGACAGGTGTAAAATTCCATTCCTTCCAGAAAATTCCTCACCCTGTAGATGCTCTTTCTGATTGAAAAAAAAATTTCATTTAAAGAAAAGGTTTACCTTGTATTATGAGTATCGCTCAGGCACAACATATAAAGTCAATGAATTTCCATGCAGCAGTTCAAGGCCTCGATCTTCTAATCACTAATATTCGTTGTTCACTTACAAATTATAAATATTCACCTGTTTTCATTCTCGATCACCGAATTGCAAGAACACGTGAATTCTAGTGCTTAGAGTCCCAGGAAGTCTTATAATCCATCATAGTATTAGGCTTTCTCAGAGAAGTAAAGCAGGTTAGTGACCAAAGCCTTAAATTGAAAATAAGAGATCGGGAAAAATCATTCTATTTCCACTGCCACAGAGATGAATCAAGAACAAAAAGGAGAAGCTATTTTTATATCACAGTGCAAAGATTAGAAACCTTTGACCTATCATTTAGATGTGACTCTGGGCTTAACTTACTACGACTTGAAGCAGTTTCTGAGTTCTTACCCTTTCCCCCCTACACTGACTCACACACATACAACAGACAATTTCTTTAAGATGAGTCTAACATGCATGTTGTGTGAATTCGAAGGGGACCTCTGGGTGTTAAAAGGCAAGCCCGGTGCCCTGAATGGCCTTTGAGATGGAGAGATGCTTTTCACAGAGACCTGGTTTTCAGAGAATGAGTTGTGTGGATGATAGCAATTGGAGAAGTGATGGAGTCCACGTCACCTTTGGGATGAGCGTGGTGAAGTTTGAGAGGAAGTTAGTGAAGGTGGGGGTTGCTGACCTTGAGTATGGCAAACTTGCTGAGTGCTAACTGGAGGTGACATTAAGGTGGCAAACCTGGAAGGGACAATAGGGCTAAAGGCTTCTGCACTACTGTACTGGCGGGTAAGTGCTCAGGCAGGGCACACTGCCTGTTCTTTTTCTTTCTTTTTTTCCGTCTCTTTCTTCTTTGTTTCTCTCCTCCTCTCCTGGCTTGATTTCATTTCCTCTTCCTTTCTTCCTGGAGTAGGAGTGCCAGGGATGGGCTTCACAGAGGCCATGAACTCCCTGAAATTCCAGTAAAGAGAATGATCTGTAGGTTGTGCCAGCTTCTCGTAATCGCCCAGACCCAGAACCCTAAAAGGCTGCTTCGTCTCTCTGATCTGCCTCCCATCTAATCCAAGGTCTCTGGCTGTGCACATTTAGAGCCCTCTCCTTTGAAAGCTCCCCTTTCCTTGAGCTTTTTCTTCCCCTCGGTTCCTCTCTCCCTTACTTAGACATAAAATGGAAGCAAAGTTTCCTTTATTCACTTTTATTTATCTTTTATTGTAAAAGCAAGTGAATGGAATTTCTGGTATTTCTTGCCATAAAACCTGACCTACTTAATTTTTTTCAACATTTTCTTTACCCCTTTTGGGACAGTTTCTTTTAATAGAAAAAAAAAGATTGCCTATCTCTTCTGCAGGGGCTTCATTTTATGGACCTGTTGAGAAATAGTACTCACACTAAGAACTAGCAATTATTGAGCTTACTCTGTTCCAGGGACTTAACATACATTATCTACTTAATAATAGTACCCACCCCACAGGGTTGATGTGGAGATTGAGCAAGCTCATGTATATGAGCTCTTTAGTGCAGTGCGAGCTGTCAATAAAAGTAAGGTACTGTTACTGTTATTGTTACGACTGTACTACTACTGAGTTACTGAAATAAGACACATTCCACGGCCTTGAGAAAGCATGTATAGGGTCTAAGAACCAAAATTTTTGCTAGATAGAGCAAGAGAGCTGGGAATAGGATAGTACAATGTTCTTGGGATATGGCAGAGGAACAGTGGTCTGGAAACAACAGAGGAATAAGGAATAGGCTGACAATTATCCCCACTCCCATGCCTGGGGATAAGATGTGACTACTTTCAAAGATGGTCTCTAGCGAGGCTGACACTTGTAGGGAACAAGAGCACATCCAGATTTGGGTTTACATCCAAGCTGTGTCTGTTACTAGTTGAATGAACTTGGATGGATTACTTAACTCTTCAGAGTCTCAGTTTCCTCATCTGTAGAATGGGGAAGCTAATATACAGCTTAGTTCAGATGGTTATGTGGTAACACACATGAGATAATATGAGACATAATGCCTTCCACTTAGTAAATGCTATTATTATTATCCTTCTAACCTCTCTGGAAAGTAGGCATGATTACCCCTCTTTTACAGTTGAGATAACCGAGACTTAGAGGGTATATAAATAGCTTGTCCAAGGTACAATTAGTACTCACAAGGCTAGAATCTGAACGGATATTGATTTGCCCCACAGCCTGTGATCTTTCTACCATTCCATGATCTTTCTCAGAAATATTGTTCTTATTCCAGAAATGAGAAACACAAGGTCAGCTATCACTTTCAAATAATAACAGTAACAAGCCCCAAATGTGCCTCTTAGCCCTTGAGCTACCCGGGTTGTTCATCGCACTTGCTTTCAACTCCAGGGAAAAGGAGCTATTGGTTACCTATGGCTTGGTGGAGCTGTTGTTTTTTCTTCTACAAAGTCTGCTTTCCCCTTCTCACTAAATTAGTGTTATTTCCATGAAACAAAGGTGTTGCTGATGTTTCAGTCTTTTCATCTCCCACTGAGCATCCACTTTCTGGCAGCCTTTTATTTCCAGGTAGATTTCTGCTGCCCCAAACACAGAGGCCTCAGGTCTTAGGATTTTCCACAACCTCCATATCTCTGTGAGAATGATGCTGGTGCTGGGCTTGGGTTACACAGGAAATTCTCGACATCACATTTTCCGAAGACCTACATGCTTTTCTCATCCCTTGCATGATGCCACACTCACACCTCTGGCTTCAGTTTTTTGGCATATGGCATTTCTGGCTCTGGCATCTGGTCATCTCTGCAGCTTTGGTGTTGCTTCTTTCTCTGAAATAGCATGTCCTTTCAGCTATTGCTCACATACGCCCTGTTTAGTACTGCTGGCATATGGCGTTCCTGGAACCTCACTGTCTTCCCAGCAGAGGGGTGAAAAAGGGCACATTTCTCTTGATGAACTTGGGGAAAGCAAGGATACTGTAGGATTAATGTATCAGGGAAATTATTGGAATCGTGAGTGCGAGTCATTAATTGCACAGTCTGAATTTATTTGACACAAAATTATTGAATGCACATTATGAAGAAAGCATTGTGCTGAATACTGCAGGAATACAAAGATATGATCACTTGCCTTATAGAGTATACGAGTTGATGGAGGACTAAAATTGCCTCCATCTACATACAAAAAAAATACAAAAAATACAAATACAAAAAATACAAAAAAAAATACAAAAAATACAAAAAAAAAAAAAATTCTGTAAGGATCCAGTGTCTGTAGGACTAGAGAAAGCTTCACAAAGGAACTGATATCTGATGTGGCTCTGGCACAAAAAAAGTGCTCAAGCAATGTTTACAAAGTTGGGGTTAGTTAGGTAAAATCTGAAAAAGGGCATCATAAGTGAAGGGAATGGTGTGAGCAATATTTGTGGAGGCAAGGACAGTCACAACGTCAGGAGGGCTCTTATTTTAAAAAGGCAACTAGTGTTGGCAAGGATGTCGAAAAATTGGAAACCTTGCACACTGTGGGTGGGAGTGAAAAATGGTGCAGCCACAATGGAAACCAGTATGGAGTTTCCTCGAGAAATTTAAAATAGAACTACCATATGGTCCAGCAATCCCACTTCTGCGTATTTGTCTAAAATAATTGAAATTAGGATCTTGAAGAAATACCTGTACCCCCATGTTCATTGCAGTGCTAGTCACAATAGCCAAGAAGTGGAGCAGCAACCTAAATGTCCATCAGCAGATGAATGGATAAAGCAAATGTGTTATATACATAAATGGAATACTATTCAGCCTTTAAAAAGAAGGAAATTATGTGATGTGTGACAACACAGATGACCACTGAGGACATTATACTAAGTAGAACAGGCCAGTCACAGAAAGACAAATACTGCAAGATTCCCTTATATGAAGTATTTAAAATAGTTAGAGTCATTGAATCAAATAGTTGAATGGTGCTTGCTAGGGAGAGGAGGAAATGGGACTTACTAATCAACAGGCATGAAGTCTTAATTAAGCAAGGTGAATAAGCTCTGGAGATCTCTTGTGCTACATTTATAACCGTCAACTCTGTATTGTACACTTAAAATTTGCTAAGAAGATAGATCTCATGTTAAATGTACTTACCACAATAAAATAAAATAAAAAAGAATGGTTACAATGTGTACTGGAAACAGGAAGTGGTTTAGACCAGAGTAAAAGGTACATGTCAGGGAAGAGTGTGGAGTGCGTCTGGAAGGGAGGGTCACAGCCTGCAGTGCCAGGCTAAGGAGCTTGCCCTTTACTTAGCAGACATTTACAGTGCCATTGAAGATTTTTGAGCAACAGAATAATGCAACAGATTAATTTCCTACAAGCTCTGATGAGGTGGCCAATGTGTTTTTAACAACAGCTGGAGAGAGGTCAAGAGAATGTGCATGAAGAAAGAGACCACTATATTTGGTGATCAGGATGCATGCAGGACATCCCTAAAGGATACTTCTGGTTGAGTGGTGGGGGCAGAAGCCAGATTTCAAAGATATAAAGGGATGAGTGTAGTAGTGGAAAGAAGGTGAGCAAGCCTTAGCAATTTAAAGGTCCAGGAGCATGAAGGGAAGGTTTGCGGAGTGAATTACCTTTGAAAGCAGAGAGGAAGGGGCCTGTGGAAAAGGAGACACTGGAAATGTGGGAGAGATTGGCTAATTCACACAAAGAGATCATGGAGGGCGAGGGCTGTGATTGGAGTTAGTGGAAAGGTTTTCCTTAGAAAGGGGGTTTGGTCTCTTTTTCAGATATGGAACTAAAGGAAGAGAGATGAAAGGAAGTGTTTTGGGGAAGAGAATGAGCCACAAGAAAAGGAAGGAGTAACTAAAGGTTGTTGCAAGCCTTGCTCTCTTGGCAGAATGCTGAGAACACACTTCCCAAAGCCTGCCCATCACTCTGGCTGCTTCCAAAAGATTTATGGCCCTACTGATTTTCTTCAGCTTCAGTCAGAAACCACCTGACAGTTGCAGTTGGCTCAGCCCTTCTTGCAGTGAATTGATACCATTTCTGGTGGGCTTCAAAGACAGTATAAATGGCTCTCCCCTGAGAGCAGGCTATGCTCAGCATCTAGGCTATGCTCAGCCTCATTACACAACCAATTAAACCACTATCACTTGAAAGGAATCAATGGCAGTTCAAGTTCTGCTTGAGTAGATTTGGCTTTTCCATGTTCACACATATTACAGTCTTGCAGTCAAGGAGTTCCCAACCATTGCAAGGGGAACATGTTATCACGACCTTAGAAACAGTAGATTCTTTCACTTTCTCTAAGGGGGAGTCCCAGAAGATCTTACTCCTTGGATGGTAGGCAAGGTCCCTTTAATCTTTCTGAATAGAAAGGAGTCTAAGCAGCTCTTTAAACAGCGGGAAACTCAAGCTCTTTGCTCTTTTGCACCCACATAGACACAGACATGTTAGGTCCTCTGTGTCTGTCTTTCCTGGAGCTTCCTAGGTGAGGTCCCTGGGAGTTGAGCACAGTAGGCCAAAGTCTGGCTTTTCCCCATAGAAAAGCTATAACCCTCTTGCAAGTATATCTTTCAGAAACAAATGTAGCTTGTTCCAGTGAATGAACTGGGAAGTGACCCAACAGAAGGACTGGAGTGGGGTGGGTGGCAGAGGGACGTGTGCCACTTACGTCACAGCAGCAGGGGTGGTCACACTGGTCCTTTTGCTTTCCATAGGAGGATGTTGACTTTCTGAAACCAACACACTTTCCCATCTACTTAACTATGTTATTTTAATAAATTGCTTTGCTCTTGAGGGACCTTGTACTCTTTGGCTCAGTGAGAAACTGATAGATTGGAGTCAAAAGGAGCTGTCAGTGTGGAATCTAATAGAGTTTCAGTGTGGGAATATTAGTGGTCAGCTGCAACCTCACATTAGTTACCACATCTTGTCGTTAGATGACATGGATATTACTATCAAGAGTAAATCTGTGGGGAGCATGAAGATGAAAGCCATAATAAACTGGCTGGAAGAAGTAGATTTCCATGCAAAAGCAAATGCTTCTATTTACGATATGAACACCAAACTGCTCTGCAGACTGCTCAGACTCATATCACTTTTTACTCTTTGAAATACTGTCAATTGGATTATTCATTGTTTCTCTTAAAACAAGGTCGGGCCTTCTTCCTTAGTGGCCCCAGCTGACAAGAATTCAGCACCAGCAGACTTATTTTAATGCCAGCTGAAACATACTTAATTAGGGAGGCTGTTCTGCTGCCAAAAAGCACTTACTGCATTCCGAAGCCAGACCAAAAGGGCTTGTGGATTTCCCATTCTTCTCCGTTATCTCTGTTATTGCTTTCCTTCTTTCCTGCAAGGCAAGGCAAGGCACGCTGATTTTGTTATTATCCTGGGTCCCCCACTGGCAGGCTGTGTGACCTTGTCTGGGTTACTTAACTCCTCTGAACCCCAGTTTCTCCTACATAAGATGGAGACACAATGGGACTAACCTCTGGGATTGTTGATAGTGTTGAGTAGAGTAATACATTTGGAGTGGTCAGCACAGTCTGGTCACACACAGCAGGCACTAACTAAATTATACTTGTTCAATGATAACAGCCATTTAGAGCAAATATGTTATGGACTGGAAGTGTGTGCACTTTGGGGGTTGATTCATTTAATTTGATCTAGTTTAAAGTGTTTTGAAAAGGGAAGCATAAACATGAGGAGAGGAGGTAAGTAAAGAAATATATATCCACATGTCTATTTTCTTTCCATCTGAGGGTTTCATGATTAAGATTTTAAGCTAAGTTACAATGAGAAAGGTGCAATAATCTTCCCTCAATAAAATCTTCAAAACTCAAAAAAATACTGCAAGGCACTTCTTGGTTTGTCACTCATAATTTATTGCATCACTATTACTACTGGTAACAATACATATTTTTCAAAATATATCAAATAATGGGACCTGGGGGCGTAATCTTAATACTAGTTGATGTATGCAGCATCTTGTTTCTTTTTAATCCACTATTTAAAGAAATGGACACATCAGAATTGGCACCTGGATATTTTGTAAAAATTCAGCCTTTTGGGCCTCTGTCCTCAGAGGTACAGGTTCTGGAGGGTTGAAATGGGACCCAGGAATCAGAAGCACCACATCTGATTGAGATACCTGGGTCCAAAAATCAGACTTTAAAAACCATGGGTCAGTGGGATCCACTTCTCCCAAACCCAGTGGGACCCATGGCCATTCCAAGATGCAAGTCACTCTGCAGTCTGAGATCCCTTAGCATCCTTTAGTTGCATGACTTTAGAGCCCCAGATCACCTCTACTCAAAGTAGAACTGAGTCCTTAAGCAAGGTTTACCCTCTCCTCCCTAATATGAGCTCCCTCCAGCACCCTGCTTTATTACCATAATTGTCTCCCAGATTCTGATTAGATAGAAACATGACACCTGCAGTCATGTTTCATCTTCAACTTGTAATTGGATGCAATATGGTGATTATGCACCCTGATCGAAGGTCATTTCCATGGGATAATAAGTGCTCACAATAACAGTCTCCTTGGGATGTTTTTGCTTTTTTGTCTTATAGCTGTATATCCTGTCCCAACTTCCCTTCCCCCAGAAGGAGAGCATGACTTCAGCATCTGCTGCTGATTTTGCCTTGATTTTCTCATTGAACATACACACACGTGTGCGCACACACACACACAGTCACCCACAGAGTCTCACTTGCGGCATCTTTTGTTAATTGGCTGCATCTCATAGCTAGCCATTCTCGGACTCTCTCTTTCCTCCAACAATCCCTCTAATCCTCATGGTCACTTAGAATGGTATTGATAAAAATGACTTGTGAATCACTTCCAGAGAAGATGGTTTTATTTTCCTCCATTGGTATGTAGCATCTGTTTTCCTTCCTTTTGTCCTTCTCATTGTCTCTTCTTTTTATTAATAGATTCAGATCCATATCTCACTGTTCCTGTCATTTTCTCCCTCTCCCCATCTCTCATATCTGTAAATGCAGAAATAGTGTGGTAGAGCTTAAGAAGCCTAGGCTTAGAAGTGAGATAGTCCAGCTGTGTCTTTTACTAGCTGTGTGAACCTGGGCAAAGTATCTCAATTCTCCAAGCCTGAGGTTCTTTGTCTGTAAGATGGGAATTGTTGTGCTTACACTATTTTGTACTCTGCAGTATTGTTTGGAGGACTAAATCATACACATGAATGTGCTGGGCACAGAGGGAGCACTCAATAAATGCTGGTCATTGTTTTAATACCTACTACACAGGGCTTTTAAAAAATGATATAATTGTGTATAAATAGCTCAGAACAGAGCCTGGGTAGTTGTACAACAATTAACTGCTCCCTTCACAGTTTCTTTTTTTTGAAAATAGGATCCAGAATGGGGAGGAAGAAGAAATATTACTGGATCCAAAACCAAAGATTTAAGGATTCTTTGTCATCAGCCCATCTTGCATTAATGTACATTATCAAATGTTTCCATTTTGACCTAATTAGTGCAATAGACCACATTTCCCATTACTCCTTAGGAGGCTCTGTGTCTTCCTCACTGTGTGGCGCAAGCCACATTACATGGAAACCCTTGCGTCATACTCTCGATTGCCTTCTGTGTGGGCTGCACAAGGGCTTGGTGATGGTTGACACAAAGGTTATCTTTAGAAATCATTGTCCACCCTCCACTTCTTCCTTTTCTGATACCCACTTCTCTTTATCCTGCATAACCTTGATGGTGGCATTTAACACTGGAGAGCGTGTTCTACCAAGTGCTATATCCCTATGCCACCCACCATTGTGTTTATTGAATTTGATTTTTAGTTTGTTCTTACTTAAATGAAAAAATCATGGCATATAAGAGTTTGAAGGACATTTAGAGACCATAAGTCCAAGCCACTCGTTTTAAAGAGAACTGACACTCAGAGATGCCAGGCAGGAGATTGACGACATATCTGATGCTAGAGGTCAAGTCCCTGTAGTCATCAAGTGCTGATCTCTCTATATCACATGGCTTTTTCAGATCTTTTCCTTTATTAGGCCATAAGTTATTCAGACAATTTTACTTTTTCAATTTATCCTAAAGCCCCCCATTTTGTTTTTTCTATTGTTTCTGTCTCTCCCACTGTTATGGGTTAAATTGTGTCCCTCAAAAATTGTTTGCTGAAGTCCTAACCCTCAATACTTTAGTGACCTACTAGGAAATCGGGTCTTCGAGGAGGCAATCACATTAAAATGAAGTCATTAGGGTGGACCCTCATCCAGTATGACTGGTGTCCTTATATAAAGGGGAAATCGGGCACAGATGCAGACATGCACAGAGGGAAAATGGTGCAAAAACAAAGGAGAAGATGGCTTTGTGACTGGAATGATGTATCTCCAAGCCAAGGAATGCCAAGGATTGCCAGCAACTGCCAGGAGATAAGAAGAGGCAAGGAAAGATTCTTAGAACTATTGGAGAAAACATGGCCCTCTTGATACCTTGATTTTGGACTTTAAGCCTCCCAAACTGTGAGATGATAAATGTCTTTGTTTTTTACTCACCTAGTTAAACTAGTACACCCACGTCGGATACTTTTGTAGTCCCCAAAGGATAAATATTACTAAAGGCAGAGAGAGACATTTATCAAGAGATCAAGTATCTAGCACATACGACTTGTCTGCTTTAGATTACATTGCATTTGTACTTGGGAGCCAAACAGAATGTCCATGGTGTCAGTGTTATGATCATTGGCCAAACCTTCTATTGATTCTGTAAAACCATCCTGTTGTTTTGTTGCTTGTACTTGTTCTGCAACTTGGAGGATTTCTGAAGAATGTGTTTTGGTTGGTGGTTGCATAGGGTAGATGTATTGGCTAACACTGTTCCTCTAGGCATAGTTATAGTTTTTGAGGATTGTTATAGGTTCCCTACTTGTGTGGCACTCTCCAGATATACCTTTGTTCTCTCATTTTGGTTTCAAGCCAATGCATCCAGGTCACACTAGCATAAAGTCCTGTATATTATTGCCTTGCTAATGCAGCCGGCTCTGCAATCTCACAGGGCAGTGACAGGATCCAGGGAGGATGTTTTTTTGCCAATCATCAGAGCCAGGAAATTCATACCAGTAACTATCTTCTTCCCCATCCTGACACCGGTGCAGTTACTAAGAATTGTCAATACATGTGTAGTGTTAATCTGCACTGGGAAATACCCAAACCAGCCCCCATGACAGATTCTTGGAGATTTTCATAGAGATCTTTGCTTTTAATTCTGTTGAGGGTGTTTTCTCAGGGCTGTGTTTGTAGTGCTGTTGAAACTTAGATGGCTAACTGTATGCTGTGAAGACTGCACTGAGGTCAAGAAGAAGAAACAGGAGTTATCTAACCATGACTAAAGCAATTAATGAAAATTAGTATAACTTTATAGAGGCCATTATTAATAGGTGCCATGAAGCAGAAGGAAAACAGCAAGGGCTTTGGCCTCACCCTGTCTTGAGTTTGAATTCTGTGTGACTTTCGAAATGTGACCTAAATTTACTGGGCCTCAGATTTTATTTTTTTGTGTGTTTTATTGAGGTATAGTTGATATATGATATTATATTGGTTTCAGGTGTATAACATAGTGATTTGACAATTGCAGACATTATGAAATGCTCACCATGACAAATGTAGTTACCATCTGTCACCATGCAAAGATATTACAATATTATTGAGTACATTCCCTGTGCTGTACTTTCATCCCCGTGACTTATTTATTTTATAACTGGAAGTTTGCCCCTCTTTATCCCCTCACATATTTTGCTTGTTCCCCAGCTCCCTCCTCTATGGCACCACCAGTATCGTTCTCTGTTTCTGGTTTGTTTGCTTGTTGGTTCATATGTCTTGTTTTATAGATTCAACATACAAGTGAAATCATATGGTATTTGTCTTTCTCTGCCTGACTCATATCACTTAACATAATACCCTCTAGGTCCATCCATGATGTTGCAAATGGCAAGGTTTCTTTCTTTTTGTGGCTGAATAATATTCTATTCTGTATATGTACCACATCTTCTTTCTCCATTGATCTATTAATGGACACTTCAGTTGCCTCCATACCTTGGCTACTGTAGATAATGCTGCAATAAACATGGACTGCATATTTATTTTTTAAATAGTCACTTTGCTGTTTTTAAATATACGGAAAATTCCAAAGGCAAAAAAGATTACATAGTAAGCATGAGTACACTAACCACCAAATTTTAAATGTTTATTCACTATAAATACAGTAGTAGCCTCATGCATATCCTTCCCCAAACACATTTACCTTCCTTTTCCCAGACCCTGCTACTCTTCCCAGTCCGACCACACACACTCAACGCAATGAATAATTCAGAAAACTCAAAGAGACTCTTGACATATAGAAAGTAAAATTCTGAAATGGCAGGGGTTGGTAGAGACTCTCTTATTAAGTGTTAATTAATATATCTTTCAAAAGGTTAGGAAAAGGCCTTGTTTAGGGAAATCATGGATAATATGTGTACTTTTTAAATATAAATTATGATAAGCCAGGAAAATATTATAGTTCTATTAGGTTGCATGGTTTTCTGAACAAAACCTGGTCAGTTAGTTCATGTAATGAGTTCTCATTATGCATTGGCTCAATGTGGATGTGATGGTTAAGTTTCTGTATCAGGTTGAGAGGGCTTCAGTTCCCAGATATTTGATCAAACATTATTCTGGATGCTTTTGTGCAGGTGTTTTTAAAATGAGATTAAAAATTAAATTGGGACTTTTGAGTAAAGCAGATTAGCCTCCGTAATGTGTGTGGGCTTGATCTGATCACCTGAAGGCTTTAAGAGAACAAAGACTGACCTCCTCTGAGCAAAAAGGAATTCTGCCTCCAGAATGCCTTTGGACTAGAACTGCGACATCAATTTCATTGGATCTCTAGCCTGCCAACTTGCCCTGAAGATTTTGGACTTACCAAACGTCCACAATCATATAAGCCAGTTCCTTATAATCAATCTTTCTTTCTCTCTGTACACACACACACACACACACACACACACCCTTCTAGTTCTATTTCTTTGGAGACTCCTGACTAATATACTGGGTTAGGCAGCCCTCTTTTGTTCTCTAAAGGATAAAATGGGGAGTGCTTCCTAATCATCGTGTTGGTTGCTTTGTTTCCAATATACATGTACTGCTGTACTGAACACACCTTGCACTTTATGTCACTCCTCAGTGCAAAACATCTCCATGGCTCCCTCTGCTTACCAGGTTAAGTAAAAATATGCATTGGCCCAGTGTCCAAGCTCTCCACAATTTTCCTGTTCACTATGTCCTTATACTCCTATACTCCAAATAAATTGTATCAAACTCTGTATGCAACCTTTCTTAAACTTGAACATATTCCTGCTACCCTCTGCATATCCAAAATCCAGTCTCACACAAATACACCACCATGTTTCAGAGTCTCTTCTAGAAGCTGAAAATTTGTGGGAACAGAATTAAACTGGCCCCTTTTCTTGTGTAGCTTATACTCAAAGAACAAACAATGAATAAGAAAATGTGATCACTTCAGATGATAAATAAGAGTCTGAAGAAACTGAAATAGGGTAATATGTATACAGTGAAGTTAGATTGGGGTCCAGAGAGGCTCTCAATGCAGGAGTGACATTGGAGCATCTATGGCCCTTGCCTTCAGACATTCCACATCTACTTGGAGATGTAGGGAAGCAAACAGAAGATAAATTTTGGGGGCATGGGTGTTATATGGGAGTACAAAGAAGGAATACCTAACATGGGCTGCGGTAGGGAAGAGATGGTGTCCAGGAAAAAGTGACATTTAGATTGAGATCTAAAGCATAATTAGGAGTTAGGGGAAAAAAAGTAGGGGAGGAGAAGGAAGAACATCCCAGGAAGAAGGAATAGTTGTTACGCATATCCAGAGAAGAGGAAGGGCATGACTTCTGGGGAAATAAAAATTGCTCAGTAGGTTGAAATTTAGATAGGAGCATGGAAAGATGAGTAATAAAGGTGGAGAATTAAACTGGGTAAGATCAGAAAAGGCTCTGTAGGTTCTGCTACCAAGGTTGAGGTGATGAGATGGGTTTTATTATAATCATTACCTTCTTTCTACATGTGAGGAATTGGAGTCTCAGAGAGGATAAACAATTTTCCCATGGTTTCATAGCTTCTCAGTGACAGAGCTGGGATTCAAATCAAGGTCTGTTTGACTCTGCTATACCATGCCACTTTGTAAGAATTCAATATAATGTTTCAATTCTTCATACAACTCAGATCACTGAGCAGTCGGGTTTTGCTTATAGGAAAAAAGTGAGTTAGAAAACTAGGAAGGTACACTGTGGCCAGATTATGGGGTGGGGAGCTTAAATGCTCACCTGAGAAATCTATACTTAATTATTTTGATAAAAGATGAGGAAATGAGGCTCAAAAAGATAAGAAAGTTTCCTTCTCCCCACTGCATCAACACTTGAGAACCACAAAGTAAATTGATGTAGCACTCGTCTAAAAGAACTGTTTCCTGTTGGATTTACTTTCTTGGATATTGATGATGTGAAGAATAGAGTGTGAAATTGAGCTTGTTCACATGAATGGTTCCTGAAATTCCAAGCAGGTTGGAAGTTAATTCTTCATCTGTAGAGCTCTCCCTTCGTATCCTTCCTACTCCTTTTAACAAGGGTATGAGTTGAAATTCAGACATTGTATTTCTGAATAAAATGAATGAAGACTCCCGCTTTAAAATTTCCCCTTTCTGCACCTTGGATCCTTATGAATTATAATCTTTGAAAAATGGGGGCTTCAAATCCAACCTGGTGTTCCTCTCTCTTATATTGTATCAGAAAGAGTTCAGGAGAGGTAATGAGGATGTTTTGTTGCTTGGAATTCATGTGAGTCTCTTCAGAAGATGATGCAGGTGAGGATCCAAAAAAATGGGATGAGATGGTCCTTCCAGGCTGAAGGATTACTATTTTAAAAATCACTTTCTAGTCTATTTAAACTCTACCATGTAGTGTTTTCACACAAAATATGCTCACTATAGCAAAATTAGGAAGTACTGCTAAATAAAAAGAAATAGGAGAACACATGTAGTTAATAGCAACTACCATTTATTGAGCACTTACTATGTCCCTGTGTACTATCTCATTTGATCTTCAAAACAGTCTGATGATATAAGTATTCTTATTATAACCATTTTACAGATGTAGAAACTGAGGTCGAAGGTCACACATTAAGAGATGGGGTAGTTGAGATGTGAGCACAGGGAATCTGAATCTAGAGCCCAATTGCTGTTATCCACTTGCTTTTCTATTTCTTTTCCAAGTGCTGTTAGAGAAGCAACCCAATACGGAGGAATTGGAGTCAAGTAACTTGAATTTAGCTCTGGCTCAGCTATTACTTAGCCATTAGAGCTTGGGCACTTTGTTTAATCTCTTCTGGCAACAATTTCAATGGATCTCAGTTGCCTTTAGGATAAAAATCAAAGTTCCTTAGTCTGGCATTCAAGCCCCTGATTCAATTATTATTTCTCTTTTTGAGTATCAGATCCACTTGAACCTTCAAGTCTTTACTAACCCTTTTGGGGTAAATTTGCTTATATCTTGATTCATCTCTAACCATGCTATGCCCTCTATCCATAATTGAGCTCTGATTGCTCATTAATTATTCATAAAATTACTGATTGCCTACTATGTTCTATGCACTCAGCTAAGTGCTAAGAATATGACAGTAAATAAGACATTCAACATTCCAGGCCTCGGAGACTTTACAGTCTAGAGCAAGAAACAGAGGCTAAATTAATTTTTAAAAATTAGGACAGCCAATTATAATTAAGTGCTTTGAAGGAAAACAATGACAGAGGAACCTACTTTAGACAAGATGGTCATGAGAGATCTTTCCGAGAGGATCACATGTAAGCAGAGAGATGCAAAGAATGAGAAGGAGTGAGCATTGTTACTCTTTGAGATCAGAGCATTCTAGAGTGAGGGAACCACAAACACAAAGGCCTGAGATAGGACCAAGCTTGGTTCTGTGTTGTGCAACAGAAAGAAGACCACTGTGGCCAGAGAAGAGTGAGAAAGGGGAAGAGTGGAACAGAATGAGGTTGCAGAGTTAAGCAGGAACCAATTCAGGCAAGGTATTGTAGGCAAAGGTAAATAGTTTTGGTTTTGTGTATTCATGAAATAAAAAGCCACTGAAAGGTTTTAAGTAGTGGAATGACATGATCTACTTTGCTTTTTGAAAAACAGTTTCATCAGCTGATGTACTGAATGCGGTTTTGGGAGAGCTAGAGTGGAGGTAAAAAAAAAAATTACTAAAACTGACTCAAGACGGAACAGAAAACCTTAATTTTCTTATAAGCATTAAATACACTTAATGTGTCATTAAAAATCTTCCTGTGAAGTAAAACCCCAGGTTAAGATGACTTTACCAGTGAATTTTACTAAAAATCCAAGAATGAGGAAAAATGACCTAAATGGGAAAGAAATATTTTTAGAAGTTATAACTGGAGGCTCCTTCATAAAGTTAAGGTAAGGAGGCTTTATAAAACAATAAAATAAGTAGTAAGTGCACAGAAAAATACTAATAAAAATTCAAATGCATTAGTATTAAGAACTTTTAATTGAGACATCACAAAAGAATTAAAAGACTAGCCACAAAGGTAAGGAAGATTTTGCAACACCATAAAACCAATAATAGACTCATGTCCAGAATATACAAAGAAGTTTTACAAACCAGTAAGTAAAAGACAGACAATCGAATAGAAAAATAAACAAGGGACTTGAATGAGCACTTGATAAGAGGAAATTCAAATCACGAATGAACATGAAAAAGAGCTCAACTTGATTAGAAATCAGGAAAACTCAAATGAGAACCATAATGAAAAACCACTACATACCCATTTGACTGGCAGAAATTTTAACATCTCTCAGGAGGAGAACTTTAGGCAGTGACTGAATGAAGAGATAGGCAAATTCATTCCCCAAAAGCCAGCCATAAAGCTAGACAAATGACAAAAACATTTTGGCATCCTGGAAATTAACCAAAAGTATGCAGCAAACTGAGATGGACTTATACTTGAAAAACTGCTGAACTTTGTGAAACAACAGTGGAAATCTGTAGCATTCTAACCTAGAGATGCTCCTCTACCATCTCAGCTCCATTGGCATGGAGGTTCTACCAGATCATGACATGGCAGCTTCTCTGCTAAGGGCAAGTGGCAGGGCTCATTTCATTTTGAGAAGAGGGCAATGACCATGCTTATCATGTGTAATGCCTTGCATTTGAAAGTCTCAACTATTTGTTGCTAATTTACTTATTTTGTAAGTCCTCTATGGTGAAGGTCATAGTGTGCTTTATGGAATAAAGTTAAAAAGGAGACATTATCATAATAATTTATTTACATAAGTGTAGCTCCTTTCTGATTTTTTTTTTAAATTAGGGAACTTTTATAGTGGCCATTTTATGGGAAGTCATGGCAACTGATGGACAACACCAATTCTGACAAGATCATTTGAAAAATATTAACAGATAGCAATTTTCAGCTACAGTGTATAGGATGGCTAACTGTATGCTATATGTATGCCAAAGAGTAATAGTATGGCCTGGGTGAAATCTTGTCACAGTCCAGACCTAAGCACAAAAATCTACTAAGACCTGATCTTAAACAAAGTATAAAAAAGGGAAAAACCAAGGGTGGAGCCAAGATGGTGGCATGAGTAGAGCAGCGGAAATCTCCCCCCAAAACCATACATATTTTTGAAAACTCAACAAATACAACAATCCCTAAAAGAGACCAGAAGATACAGGACAACAGCCAGGCTACATCTACACCTGCAAGAACCCAGTGCCTCGCAAAGGGGGTAAGATACAAGACGCGGCCCAGCAGGACCTGAGCACCCCTCACACCAGCTACCGGCAGGAGAGGAGTCAGAGCGGGGAGGGAGAGGGAGCCCAGGACTGCTAAACACCAAGCCCTAGCCATCCATACTGGGAGCGCAGACACACACTGCATGGGTGCTCGATACTAGGGAAACAGGACACTAAAACCTGCGAGTGGGTCCCTGCAGCTGGCGCCCCTGGGACAAAGAAAAGCAAGTGCTTTTTGAAAGACTTAAAGGGACAGGGACCCCACAGCTGGACGGAAACTTCCCGGGACACTTAGCCCAACAGCTGGGAATCCAGGGGAACTCCGGGCACCCTAACCCCCTGGGCGGCAGCAGACCTCAGAGGCCCCTCACAAAGATAAACAGCCTCCCACCCGATTCCCCTCCAATGCCGCTCCGCCATAGTGGAGCAGCAGGCTGAGGCAGCAGGGCAGAGCTTCTTTCACAGAGGCTGGGCAAGAATTAGAAACCACAGCTGTGCACAGCTGCCAGCACAAGCAGCTAGGGGTTGCTCTTCTCCCAGGAGAGGAAGGTCACTACTAGCAAGAAGGGACGTTCTCCCAGGCAACACATGCGCCAGCTCCCCACAACTACCTCTGTCACCATGAAAGGGCAGAAGAATTTGATACAGACAAGACTAACTCAGACATCCTCCCCTGAGAAGGAACCTGGGGAGATAGACCTAACTAATCTCCCTGAAAAAGAATTCAAAATAAAGGTCATAACCATGCTGACTGAGCTGCAGAGAAATATGCAAGAGCTAAGGGACGATGTCTGGAAGGAGATTACAGAAATGAAACAATCTCTGGAAGGATTTATAAGCAGAATGGATAAGATGCAAGAGGCCATTGATGGAATAGAATCCAGAGAACAGGAATGGATAGAAGCTGATGCAGAGAGAGATAAAAGGAACTCCAGGAATGAAACAATATTAAGAGAACTGTGTGACCAATTCAAATGGAACAATATTTGAATTATAGGGGTACCAGAAGAAGAAGAGAGAGAAAAAGGGATAGAAAGTGTCTTTGAATAAATAATTGCTGACAACTTCCCCAAACTGTGGGAGGAAATAATCGATCAGACCACGGAAGTACACAGAACTCCCAACAGAAGGGACCCAAAGAGGACAACACTGACACATAATAATTAAAATGGCAAATACCAAGGACAATGACAGAGTTTTAAAGGCAGCTAGAGAGAGGAAAAAGGTCACCTACAAAGGAAAACCCATCAGGTTATCATCACATTTCTCAACAGAAACCTTACAGGCCAGAAGAGAATGACACGATATATTTAATGCAATGAAAGAGAAGGGCCTTGAACCAAGAATACTGTATCCAGCCCGATTATCATTTAAATATGAAGGAAGGATTAAATAATTCCCAGACAAACAAAAGTTGAGGGAATTTGCCTCCCACAAACCACCTCTACAGGGTATTTTAGAGGGACTGCTCTAGATGGGGGCATGCCTGAGGCTAAACAGATGTCACCAGAGAAAATAAAATCACAGCAAAGAAAGCAGACCAACCAAATAATAACTAAAGGCAAAAAATAAAATCAACTACCCACAAAAGCAGTTAAAGGAAACACAAAAGAGCACAGAATGAAACACCCAACATATAAGGAATGGAGGAGGAGGAATAAGAAGGGAGAGAGAAACAAAGAATCACCCGACAGTGTCTATAATAGCTCAATATATAGCTCAATAGCTCTATAATAGCAAGTTAATTTAGGCAGTAAGATACTAAAGAAGCTAACCTTGAATCTTTGGTAACCACAAATCTAAAGCCTGCAATGGCAATAAGTACGTATCTTTCAATAATCACCCTAAATGTAAATGGACTGAATGCACCAATCTAAAGACACAGAGTAATAGAATGGATGAAAAAGGAAGACCCATCTATATGTTGCTTACAAGAGACCCACCTCAAACCAAAAGTCATGCACAGACTTAAAGTCAAGGGATGGAAAAAGATATTCCATGCAAACAATAGGGAGAAAAAAGCAGGTGTTGCATTATTACTGTCAGACAAAATAGACTTCAAAACAAAGAAAGTCACAAGAGATAAAGAAGGACATTATATAAAGATAAAGGGCTCAGTCAAACAAGAGTATATAATCATTATAAATATATATGCACCCAACAAAGGAGCACCAGCATATGTGAAACAAATACTAACAGAACTAAAGGAGGAAACAGAATGCAATGCATTAATTTTAGGAGACTTCAACACACCACTCACTCCAAAGGATAGATCCACCAGACAGAAAATAAGGACGCAGAGGCACTGAACAACACACTAGAACTAGATGGACCGAATAGACATCCATAGAACTCTACATCCAAAAGCAACAGGATACACATTCTTCTCAAGTGCACATGGAACATTCTCCAGAGTAGACCACATACTAGGCCACAAAAAGAGCCTCAGTAAATTAAAAAAGATTGAAATCCTACCAACCAACTTTTCAGACCACAAAGGTATAAATCTAGAAATAAATTGTACGAAGACAGCAAAAAGGCTCACAAACACATGGAGGCTTAACAACATGCTCTAAATAATCAATGGATTAACGACCCAATTAAAATGGAGATCTATTCCTGCTTGCTGGATGCTTTGCCCTTCTCTGCTGCCTGTGATGGCTACCTGCACTCCTGGAGCAGCCACCGGGTTAATCTCCTAAGCTGCTTTGGGCTGGGTGTCCGCCATAGCAGCTCTGAGCCCTGCTGGGATTGGCAGGCATGCCAGGTGCACTCCTCAGTGCTAGCGGTAACCCTGCCAGGCAGCTGTGTAGGAGCAGTGGCCTTTGGGTCTGGCCTGGCCGACTGTGCGTTGGACTGGGATACTGGTTGGCTCCTGGGAGCATGCCTGCTTTCTCTAGTTCCACTGCTGGTGCGCATGGGGCTTTTCCGCACAGGCTTCTACTGGTCTCTGGCTTCACTGCAGCCGGTGCACACGAGCCACGCTCGGGTTGTTCGGTCATGCCGCTGCGGGCTACTCCTGTGGCGCGTGGAAGTGCTCTCGGCTCCTTCCAAGACTGACGCAGAAAGAAACAGAAAATCTAAACAGACCAATTACCAGCAATGAAATTGAATCATTAATCAAAAAACTAACCAAGAACAAAACCACCGGGCGAGATGGATTTACATCGGAATTTTAACAAACATACAGAAAAGACATAACACCCATTCTCCTTAAAGTTTTCCAAAAAATGGAAGAGGAGGGAATACTCCCAAACTCATTCTATGAAGCCAACATCACCTTAATAACAAAACCAGGCAAAGACCCCACCAAAAAAGAAAACTACAGACCAATATCCCTGATGAACGTAGATGCAAATATTTTCAACAAAATATTAGCAAACCGAATTCAAAAATACATCAAGAGGATCATACACCATGACCAAGTGGGATTCATCCCAGGGATGCAAGGATGGTACAACATTCGAAAATCCATCAACATCATCCACCACATCAACAAAAAAAAGGACAAAAACCACATGATCATCTCCGTAGATGCTGAAAAAGCGGTCGACAAAATTCAACGTCCATTCGTGATAAAAACTCTCAAAAAAATGGGCATAGAGGGCAAGTACCTCAACATAATAAAGGCCATATATGATAAACCCACAGCTAACATCATACTGAACAGTGAGAGGCTGAAACCTTTTCCTTTGAGATCGGGAACAAGACAGGGATGCCCACTCTCCCCACTATTATTCAGTGTGGTACTGGAGGTCTTAGCCACGGTAATCAGACAAAACAAAGAAATACAAGGAATCCAGATTGGTAAAGAAGAAGTCAAAGTGTCACTATTTGCAGATGACATGATATTGTACATAAAAAACCCTACAGACTCCACTGTAAAACTACTAGAATATCGGAATTCAGCAAAGTTGCAGGACACAAAATTAACACACAGAAATCTGTAGCTTTCCTATACACTAACAATGAACTAATTAGAAAGAGAAATCAGGAAAACAATTCCATTCACAATAGTATCAAAAAGAAAAAAGTACCTAGGAATAAACCTAACCAAGGAAGTGAAAGACCTATACCCTGAAAACTACAAGACACTCTTAAGAGAAATTAAAGGAGACACTAAGAAATGGAAACTCATCCCATGCTCCTGGCTAGGAAGAATTAATATCGTCAAAACGGCCATCTTGCCCAAAGCAATATACACATTCAATGCAATCCCAATCGAATTACCAACAGCATTCTTCAATGAACTGGAAAAAATAGTTCAAAAATTCACATGGAACCATCAAAGACCCTGAATAGCCAATACAGTCCTGAGAAGGAAGAATAAAGTGGGGGGGGGGGGATCTCTCTCCCCAGCTTCAAGCTCTACTAAAAAGACACAGTAATCAAGACAATTTGATACTGGCACAAGATGAGAGCCACAGAGCAGTGGAACAGAATAGAGACTCCAGACACTAACCCAAACATATATGGCCAATTAATATACATTAAAGGAGCCATGGACATACAATGGGAAATGACAGTCTCTTCAACAGATGGTGCTGGCAAAACTGGACAGCTACATGTAAGAGAATGAAACTGGATCACTGTCTAACCCCATACACAAAAGTAAGCTCCAAATGAATCAAAGTTCTGAATGTAAGTCATGAAACCATAAAACTCTTAGGAAAGAATATAGGCACAAATCTCATGGACATAAACATGAGTGACTTCTTCATAAAAATATCTCCCCGGGCAAGGGAAACAAAGGCAAAAATGAACAAGTGGGACTATATCAAGCTAAAAAGCTTCTGTACAGCAAAGGACACCATCAATAGAACAAAAAGGTATCCTACAGTATGGGAGAACACATTCATAAATGACAGATCCGATAAAGGATTGACATCCAAAATATATAAAGAGCTCACATGCCTCAACAAACAAAAAGTAAATAATCCAATTAAAAAATTGGGAGAGGAGCTGAACAGACAGTTCTCTAAAGAAGAAATCCAGATGGCCAACAGGCACATGAAAAGATGCTCCACATCACTGTTCATCAGAGTAATGCAAATTAACAGCACAATGAGATATCACCTCACACCAGTAAGGATCGCCACTATCCAAACGACAAACAACAACACATGTTGGCAAGGTTGTGGAGAACGGGGAACCCTCCTACACTGCTGGTGGGAATGTAAATTTGTTCAACCATTGTGGAAAGCAGTATGGAGGTTCCTCAAAAAGCTCAAAATAGACATACCATTTGACCCAGGAATTCCACTTCAAGAATTTACCCTAAGAATGCAGCACTCCAGTTTGAAAAAGACAGATGCACCCCCATGTTTATCACTGCTCTGTTTACAATAGCGAAGATATGGAAGAAACCTAAATGTATATCAGTAGATGAATGTATAAAGAAGACGTGGTACATATTCACAATGGGATATTACACAGCCATAAGAAAAAAACAGATCCTACCATTTGCAACAACATGGATGGAGCTACAGGGTATTATGCTCGGTGAAATAAGCCAAGCGGAGAAGGACAAGTACTAAATGATTTCACTCATATGTGGAGTATAAGAACAAACGAAAACCGAAGGAACAAAACAGCAGCAGAATCACAGAACCCAAGAATGAACTAATAGTTACCAAAGGGAACGGGACTGGGGATGATGGGTGGGAAGGGAGGGATAAGGGCAGGGGAAAAGGAAGAGGTCATTACGATTAGCATGTATAATATGTGGGGGACATGAGGAGGGCTGCACACCACAGCAAGGAGAAGTAGTGATTTTACAGCATCCTACTACACAGATGGACAGTGACTGTGAAGGGGTATGTGGGGGGGGACTTGGTGAAGGGGGGAACCTAGGAAGCATAATGTTCTTTCTGTAATTGTAGATTAATGATACCAAAATAAAAAATTAAATTAAATTTAAAAAAATGGAGATCCAGCAGTATATGGAAACAAATGAAAACAACAACACAAAGCCCTAACTTCTGTGGGACACTGAGAAAGCAGCCTGAAGAGGAAAGTAAATAGCAATACAGGCATATTTAAAGAAATAAGAACAATCCAAAATGAATAGTCTAATATCACAATTATCAAAATTGGAAAAAGAACAAATGAGGCCTAACGTCAGCAGAAGGAGGCACATAATAAAGATCATAGAGGAAATAAATAAAATTGAGAAGAATAAAACAATAGAAAAAAAATCAATGAAACCAAGATCTGGTTCTTTGAGAAAATAAACAAAACAGATAAGCCTCTAGCCAGACTTATTAAGAGAAAAAGAGAATCAACACACATCAACAGAATCAGAAATGAGAAGGAAACATCAGGACGGACCCCACAGAAATACAAAGAATTATTAGAGACTACTATGAAAACCTATATGCTAACAAGCTGGAAAACCTAGAAGAAATGCACAACTTCTTAGAAAAATACAACCTTCCAAGAATGACCAAGGAAGAAACACAAAATCTAAACAAACCAATTACCAGCAAAGAAATTGAAGGAGTAATCAAAAAACTACCCAGGAACAAAACCCCCGGCCAGTTGGATTTACCTCAGAATTTTATCAGACATACAGAGAAGACATAATAACCATTCTCCTTAAAGTTTTCCAAAAAATAGAAGAGGAAGGAATACTTCCAAACTCATTCTATGAAGCCAACATCACCCTAATACCAAAACCACGCAAAGATGCCACCAAAGAAGAAAATTACAGACCAATATCCCTGATGAACATAGATGCAAAAATATTCAACAAAATATTAGCAAACCGAATTCAAAAATACATCAGAAGTATCATAGACCATGACCAAGTGGGATTCATCCCAGGGATACAAGGATGGTACAACATACGAAAATCCATCAACATCATCCACCACATAAACAAAAAGGAAGACAAAAGCCACATGATCTTCTCCATAGATGCTGAAAAAAGCATTCGACAAAATTCAACATCCATTCATGATGAAAACTCTCAGCAAAATGGGTATACAGGGCAAGTACCTCAACATAATAAAGGCTATATATGATAAGCTCACAGCCAACATCATACTAAACAGCAAGAAGCTGAAAGCTTTTCCTCTGAGATTGGGAACAAGACAGGGATGCCCACTCTCCCCACTGCTATTCAACATAGTACTGGAGGTCCTAGCCATGGCAATTAGACAAAACAAAGAAATACAACCAATCCAAATTGGTAAAGAAGAAGTTAAACTGCCACTATTTGCGGATGACATGATACTGTGCAAAAAAAAACCCTGAGGACTCCACTCCAAAACTACTAGAACTGATATTGGAATTCAGTAAAGTTGCAGGATACAAAATTAACAGACAGAAATCTATAGCTTTCCTTTACACTAACAATGAACTAATAGAAAGATAAATCAGGAAGACAATTACATTCACCACTGCTTCAAAAAGAATAAAATACCTAGGAATAAATCTAACCAAGGAAGTGAAAGACCTATACCCTGAAAACTATCAGACTATCTTAAGAGAAATTAAAGAGGACACTAGCAAATGGAAACTCATCCCATGCTCTTGGCTAGGAAGAATTAATATAGTGAAAATGGCCATCCTACCCAAAGCAATATACAGATTTGATGCAATCCCTATCAAATTACCAACAACATTCTTCAACGAACTGGAACAAATAGTTCAAAACTTCATATGGAAACACCAAAGACCCCGAATAGCCAAAGCAATCCTGAGAAGGAAGAATAACGTTGGGGGGATCTCGCTCCCCAACTTCAAGCTCTACTAAAAAGACACAGTAATCAAGACAATTTGGTATTGGCACAAGAACAGAGCCACAGATCAGTGGAACAGAATAGAGACTCCAAACATTAACCCAAATGTATATGGTCAATTAATATACATTAAAGGAGTCATGGACATTCAGTGGGGAAATGACAGTCTCTTCAACAGATGGTACTGGCAAAACTGGACTGCTGTATGTAAGAGAGTAAAACTAGATCACTGTATAACCCCATACACAAAAGTAAATTTGAAATGGATCAAAGACCTGAATGAAAGTCATGAAACCATAAAACTCCTAGAGAAAAACATAGTCAAAAATATCTTGGACATAAACATGAGCAACTTCTTCATGAATATATCTCCCCAGGCAAGGGAAAAAAAGGAAAAATGATCAAGTGGCACTATATCAAGCTGAAAAGCTTCTGTACAGCAAAGGACACCAACAATAGAACAAAAAGGTACCCTACAGTATGGGAAAATATATTCATAAACGACAGATCCGATAAAGGGTTGACATCCAAAATATATAAAGAGCTCATGCAACTCAACAAACAAAAAGCAAGTAATCCAATTAAAAAATGGGCAGAGGAGCTGAACAGACAGTCCTCCAAAAAAGAAATTCAGATGGCCAATAGGCACATGAAAAGATGCTCCACGTCACTGTTAATCAGAGTAATGCAAATTAACAGCACAATGAGATATCACCTCACACCAGTAAGGATCGCCACTATCCAAACGACAAACAACAACACATGTTGGCAAGGTTGTGGAGAACGGGGAACCCTCCTACACTGCTGGTGGGAATGTAAATTTGTTCAACCATTGTGGAAAGCAGTATGGAGGTTCCTCAAAAAGCTCAAATAGACATACCATTTGACACAGGAATTCCACTTCAAGAATTTACCCTAAGAATGCAGCAGCCCAGTTTGAAAAAGACAGATGCACCACTCTGTTTATCACAGCACTATTTCCAATAGCCAAGAAATGGAAGCATCCTAAATGTATATCACTAGATGAATGGATAAAGAAGATGTGGTACATATACACAATGGAATATAATTCAGCCGTAAGAAGAAAACAAATCCTACCATTTGCAATAACATGGATGGAGCTAGAGGCTATTATGCTCAGTGAAATATGCCAGGCGGAGAAAGACAAGTATCAAATGATTTCACTCATAGGTAGAGTATAAGAATAAAGAAAAACTGAAGAAACAAAACAGCAGCAGAATCCCAGAACCCAAGAATGGACTAACAGTTACCAAAACGAATGGGACTGGAGAGGATGAGAGGGAAAGGAGGGGTAACAGTGGGGAAATAGAAAGGGGGTATTACGATTAGCATCTATAATGTGGGGCGGGGCATGGGAGGGCTGTGAGACACAGAGAAGTAGTGATTTTACAGCATCTTACTACACTGATGGACAGTGACTGTAATTGGGTGTGGGGGGGGGACTTAGTTAAGGGGGGAGCTTAGTAAACATAATATTCTTCATGTAGTTGTAGATTAATGATAACAAAATTAAAACAAAGGGAAAAACCACACTGGCAAGTGTACCAGCAATATTGAATGAAGACAAGGCTGCTGTTTGCTTTTGTTCAAAAACCTAACTGAATATGTGTTCATTTCTTTTCAGTTGATTTCTATTTTTGTGCAATATTACCATCAAAGTAGATGAGTCCATACCAAAAGCATCTTTTGACCCCTAAGAAAAATGAAAATATTTATGTAGTATAGATCCAAATAGTTCAAAAATAATGTTTATATGTTAGGCATTGTTTGAGCTGAAACTTTTTTTCATCTGCTGAAGCTGCAACAACAAATTACCATAGACTAGGTGGCTTAAACAACAAATATTTATTTCTCACAATTATGGAGGCTGGAAAACCAACAATCAAGGTGTCAATAGATTCAATATCTGTTAAGAACCCTCTTCCTGCTTTACAGACAGTATTCTTGCTATATCCTCACATAATGGAGAGACAGTGGGTTCTGGTGTTTTCCTCTTCTTGTAAGGCCACTAATCCCATTGTGGGGGTTCCATCCTTATCCCTCATCTAAACCTGATTGTCTCCTGAAGGTCCCACCTCTAAATGCCATTACCTTGAGGATTAGGGTTTCAACATGAATTTTGAGGGGACACACACATTCACTCCGTAGTAATTAAGAGTATTACCAATGCATTAACAGAAATCTAAGATACATTTATAATGAATTATTATAATCAGATAAATAGAAAAGACTAATACAATTTAAGCAAATGAAGTTTTAAAAAATTTTTCCTATACTTAAAACTGGACAGAATAAATTCCCAGGTGTCCTAGGCACTACCTAGCAAATCCTCTGGGCATTATTTCATTTGAAAGTTTTACAGAAATAGATTCATACACACGGAGAACAGACTGTTGGGTGTCATAGGGAGGGGTTTGAGGGGTGGTCAAAATAGGTGAAGGGGATAAAGAGGTGCAAACTTCAAATCATAAAATAAATTATTCACAGGAATGGAAGTTTACAGCACAGGGAATATAGCCGTAATATTGTGATTTCTTTGTATGTTGACAGATGGTAACTACACTTATCATGGTGAGCATTTACTAATGTATGTAATTGTTGAATCACTAGGTTTTATATCTGAAACCAATAAATATAGTATATTACCTATATTTCAACCAAAATGTTGAAAAAAAAAGATGAGTTTAAAATTTGATGATTTTATATTTACTAGGTTATTTGCTATTTTGTAGAGGTAGAATTTACCTTGTTGACAACTGGTAGAAATACAGATACTTTTGTATTTAAGCTATGTCAAGTGTATTATTGGTTCCAGTAAAAGTACATTTGATTGCCACTTGGAAGGAAAAAACAAGCCCACATAATACATTTCATTGTTTTACAAGTTATAAACCCATTTTAAATCTATTGACAAATTTATGTCAGTATTTCTACCAACTCTCTTTTCTTTAAGTTCTCCTTTGAACCAGTCTGAATACATTACTTGTCCTTTCATAAATGAATATATTAAATACAATTTTTGACTAATGTTCACTTTATAATTGTGAGTTAAGTTTTCAAATTTCTGCAAATATACTTTAGCAGGTATATAAAATACAGTGAATTTAAAAGTATAACATATACTTCATTCAGGCACTTTTCTGTATAGGGTGTTGCTTGCCTGGTCTGACCATTATTTCCATCAGAATCATCAGGGTAATTGTCAGTTGTGTCCTTTCAGTGGTGAAATCTATTTTAAAATGACTGATGTGATTCTTTTGCTTGTTGTTTATATAAAATCCCAATATAATTATAAAATAATACATTAGCCTTTGACAGAGGAACAAAAAATGTATAAAATATACTTAATAGTTAACTTATGTATCTAACATTATACAAAACAAATTTTGAAACATATATAATTTTTAGTCTCTTACATATGGTTTAAAGAAGTGGTTGTGCACTGGTCCTCTGTGGATCCTCCTTTCATTTTGAAATTCTGACTATGTGGTGTTCACTTGTCATCTTCTCCATCCCAACACATTCCAAATTCCAAAATGTTAAAATGAGCATGAACTTGGCATCTGGATTTTATATTAATCACAGTGTGTTTTCAATATCTCTGTGTACAGTTCCTTCAAGTTCAGAATTTATTACAGAATTGTGATTAACTGTAATTTTGACATATCTGGGTAATATTTTGGAAGGAGAAAAAGCAAAATATCTAAGTAAGATAATGGACTGTGAAGGAATTTCTATGTAGGATGTGCTTAGGTAGGTTTGAAACACTGTGAGAGGAAGGGGACTAAGGAAGTTTTCTTCAAATTGCATTTGGAGGGAAAACTATTTCTATTGAGATTATTTATTTGGAACAACAAGGAAGGCTGGTGAGATGAGGAGAACGCCCCAAGCCAGTCTTTGGAAATGGTACTTAGTAACATATACATTGAGCCAAATTAGGCACACCTGTTAGTTTTCAAGATAAAATTGCTGTACTAAAAAGAGCACCTGGTTTGTCCTTCTGCCTCAGCCTTCAGTCTACTAGTGTTATGACCTAGATTAGATCAATTAACCTAATCCTTAGCTTCCTGAATCTGTAAAACTGACTCATTTGCCTTTTCATCCTCCACAGCTTTATTTTAAGATCACATATATGTGGCCACAAATCTGTCACTGAAATGTTTCTATATAAAAGCAATTACAGTAAATAGATAGGTCAGGTTGATAAATTATTTTAAAAGAGATATACAAATGGAAGAGTTCTCTTTTATATTTACTAGAATCGAAATAAAACTTGAGTTTTATTTGTGTGTACTATTTGCTAGACCCTGGGTGGATTTTGTCCTGTAATTTGGCCTTAGGATCCTTTCCCCTCAAAATATGGGGCTTTGTCTGCGTCTCTTTTACCCTCCTTAAGTGTTTGTTATTAGAAATGAAAAAGAAAAATCCCTCAATGAATTTAAAACATCTTCAGAGATATTAATATGCTATATTCTATGCTTAGTGAAGGTGATTTGAATACAACGTTTAGAGCCTCTTCACCCTTTATCTGTCTGTTCTTTTTCATTCTTGTTTGTGATAAAAGTAATTGCCTGGTTGACCAGGAGGTAGCGGGAAGGATCATTATGACAGTAGGTAAACCGACACTGAGAGAGTAACGTCCCTCTTCCTGCATTATATAGGCTGCAATTATATATACTCATTAGTGAAACATTAGGAAATTGTAAAATGAAGTGTAGATTTTCATAAAGACATATTCTGTGCAAACAGCATTACCACATAAAGTGAATAACAATACGTGGTAAGTAAATTTGAATCTCAGAAAAACAATGCATAATATTTTTAGCTAACATACCTAAAATGTTTCATGAGATGTGCTTATGACTAAAGAGTTATCCGCTGTTTAAAGTACACATTTAATCTCCTGTCCAGTATTTCGGGTAGTCACCTTATCTGCAATTAGTGAGGTAGCGAATTTTCCGGACTGGGAAGTTGTTAACCCAGACTTGGCCATAATTGGGTCTGGCTTATGCCAATCATTTTGTTGACCAGTGAGAATAGCCTAGGACTGGATACAAACTGAAGGGGCGTTTCTAGCAGGCTCATAACGGCCGAAAGGTGGCTTTGTCACTGGTAAGAGGGAAAGTAAAAATATTATAATTTATTGGTTTAACTAAAATAAACATCCTTCCTCTCTTGGCAATAGTTGATGATACTGGGTGAATGAACTGATACTTAGTAAAGACTTGAGCAGATTTTTCACTGATTGCTTAGTTTAAGTCCCAGTAGGTCAACGAAAGGAAGGTGCGGATCCACACTTAAGTTTCTGAGGAGATTGATGGGCGTAAAGCTTTTTGTAGGGCTTTTTATAGATGTGCATCTGGTCTATGCCAATCACATTTTATTGACCAATGAGAATAGCCTAGGACCGGAAATGAGCTTAAGGGGCGTTTCTAGCAGGCTCCTAACGGTCGAAAGGCAGCTCCGTCACTGGTAAGAGGAAAAGTAAAAATATTGTAATTTATTGGTTTAACTAAGATAAAACTCCTTCCTCTCTTGGCAATAGTTGATGATACCAGGTGAATGAACTGATACTTAGTAAAGACTTGAGCAGAATTTTTACCGCTTGCTTAGTTTAAGTCCTAGTAGGTCGACGAAAGGAATGTGCCAATCCACACTTAAGTTTCTGAGGAGATTGATGGGCATAAAGCTTTTTGTAGTGATTTATAGATAGATAGATAGATAGATAGATAGATAGATAGATAGATAGATAGATACAGATAGATAGATAGATGTGCGCCTAGCTTTTTATAGATGTGCCCCTAGCTTATGCCAATCACATTTCATTGACCAATGAGAATAGCCTAGGACCGGAAACTAGCTTAAGGGGCGTTTCCAGCAGGCTCCTAACGGTTAAAAGGCAGCTCCGTCACTGGTAAGAGGAAAAGTAAAAATATTGTAATTTATTGGTTTAACTAAGATAAAACTCCTTCCTCTCTTGGCAATAGTTGATGATACCAGGTGAATGAACTGATACTTAGTAAAGACTTGAGCAGAATTTTTACCGCTTGCTTAGTTTAAGTCCTAGTAGGTCGACGAAAGGAATGTGCCAATCCACACTTAAGTTTCTGAGGAGATTGATGGGCATAAAGCTTTTTGTAGTGATTTATAGATAGATAGATAGATAGATAGATAGATAGATAGATAGATAGATAGATAGATAGATAGACAGACAGACAGACAGACAGACAGACAGACAGACAGACAGATAGATAGATAGATAGATAGATAGATAGATAGATAGATAGATAGATAGATAGATAGATATACATAGATAGATAGATAGATGTGCGCCTAGCTTTTTATAGATGTGCCCCTAGCTTATGCCAATCACATTTCATTGACCAATGAGAATAGCCTAGGACCGGAAACTAGCTTAAGGGGCGTTTCCAGCAGGCTCCTAACGGTCGAAAGGCAGCTCCGTCACTGGTAAGAGGAAAAGTAAAAATATTGTAATTTATTGGTTTAACTAAGATAAAACTCCTTCCTCTCTTGGCAATAGTTGATGATACCAGGTGAATGAACTGATACTTAGTAAAGACTTGAGCAGATTTTTTACTGCTTGCTTAGTTTAAGTCCTAGTAGGTCGACGAAAGGAATGTGCCAATCCACACTTAAGTTTTCTGAGGAGATTGATGGGCATAAAGCTTTTTGTAGTGATTTATAGATAGATAGATAGATAGATAGATAGATAGATAGATAGATAGATAGATAGATAGATAGATGTGTGCCTAGCTTTTTACAGATGTGCGCCTAGCTTAGCCAATCACATTTCATTGACCAATGAGAATAGCCTAGGAACGGAAACTAGTTTAAGGGGCGTTTCTAGCAGGCTCCTAACGGTCGAAAGGCAGCTCCGTCACTGGTAAGAGGAAAAGTAAAAATATTGTAATTTATTGGTTTAACTGAGATAAAAATCCTTCTTCTCTTGGCAATAGTTGATGATACCAGGTGAATGACCTGGTACTTAATAAAGACTTGAGCAGATTTTTTACCGCTTGCTTAGTCTAAGTCCTAGTAAGTCGACGAAAGGAAGGTGCCGATCCACACTCTGAGGAGATTCATGGGCGTAAAGCTTTTTATAGAGGGATAAAGTAATACACGCAAAACCACTTTGTGACATTTGCGGTCTATGGAGGAATCTCAGGATCAAATTTTTAAAAATTCACAAAAGGTACACGAGGTCAAGACAGACACCAATGTCTGAGGGGAATTTTCCTGAAACTAAACCTAGAAGATGGAGAATTCGTTACAGATAAAATTAAAACTCCTTGATGCCGAAAAACTGCCTGTGCTGGGTAGATAAAATTAAAACTCCTAGATGCTGAAAAGCTGTCTGTATCAAGTTAGAAATACATAATTAAAGTTTAGCTATATTCCTCAGAGATAAAAATAAATATCATAAATGTGTGACTGGACTTTTGCTTCTTTGTTTCCTTTTATTACCTTTTGTTTTTCTATGGTGTCTTAGAAAAACTCCCTCAGAAAAATACTGATAGTACGAATTTCACAAAATGTCCTCTAAAGTTAGCTTTTAAAATGCCTGTAATAATTCCAGCAGGAAAAATTGAGATCGGGAAGAAAATTACTTTGCTCTACCCTGAATGCCTTTATATATGTGATGATATTGCTATACCAAAAACTCCTGGGCCAAGATAATATTCTTAAAAATATTTCTAAACATGTGGCTGTAAGTGGCGTTGGTGGGTGAATGATTGCCTTTATTGTTCCCTTAAATGTAGAAAATTAAATCTATTTTAAAACTCAATTTGTATAAGGTGAAACATATGGATGAGTCAAATTATAAAGTTCATAATTGTTTAGTTTGTCTAAAGGTTTCCTTAAAATCAGTTAAAATACTTATAGCTAAAATTCTCTAATGGAGTTCTAAGTAGGCCTCTATAGCTTTCTTGTGAGGTGTTTGTTTGGTTCTCTCTTTAACATCTATATAGATAGGGTGTTTCTTTTTAGACCACGTGCTGTTTTTAATAACTTTTTCTAATTTTAAGTTCATTCTTAATTAAAATTGAAACAGGGCATGTGGGTCAATGACCCTCCCTTGTTTTCTTTTTCCATTTTAGCAACCACCTATATGTTATGCATTCTGTGGTAATTCTTCCTACCAATGGAAGGGCTTAGGCCATTGTATTTGGGGCGTTGGAGTTACCAAATGTTTTCATATCTATTTTCTCATTTGCACCTCATACAAATTCTGTCATTTACTCCACTTTATAAAAGGGAAAACTGAAATTCTGAAAAGTAAATTGCTCAAAGCCTCACACATAATAGCTGTTCCTGAAAGTACTCTGAGAAGCATAACTTACAAGATTATCAGTGAAACTTCTTGCTAACAATCCCTGCTTAGGAAGTCTAGAAATAGTTTGTGGTTTGTAGCATCATATGCCTAAATAATTTTTTATTACTTTCTCTTTTCTTAAACTAATGTGCTCATAATCCCCTTTGAAGGGTGTGGACATAACAGGGGGTAGTGCAGATTTCTTGATTCTCATTTGTAGATTACATATATATAAAAAATAAAACCTTAAACCAAGAGGATGTAAAAATATCAAATTGTGCCTCTGGTAGTTTTGGACAGTGTAACCACATAGAAGGGAATTAACAATATATTTTCATGAGGGAAATGTTTTCCATATCAAGATATAAATTTCTGTGAAACTTACTAACTGTAATCCCATAGATTTGGGCAGTGAGCGGTCAGTCACCTTGTCAGAAATGTACAGCTGACAGCTCCATTTACACACATTCCTGACAGAAGCAGATAAGAAACATAGTCTCTCTCCTCTGCGATTTCTATATATTTTCAATGCTCTATTTTGTGTAGGTCATTTTTTGTACTTGTTACTATGGTTTGCCTTTCCTGTTTCCAACAAATGGAAGTGTGAAAGAAGCTCACTTTTCTTTACTTCCTGACAGTATAACAATACCTGGATAGTGTAGGTAGCAATTGGACACCAACTCCAAGCCTTCAAAAATTCCATTCACAACCAAAGCTACATTCTTTTTCAAGACAATGACTCTCTACAACAAGGGGAAACCATGTATTTCCATGAATGTTTGTAAATACTTAAAAATTGGCATTCAAAATGGAAATCAATATTTAGGAACTCGTGAAAACACACGCACTGCGCGCACACACACGTAGAGAAAACAAGAAATTGGGAGAATTATATTTTACTATAAGGTTAGAATTTAGTGTTTTTAAGATTTTTAAATTTAGCATTATAATATAGTTTAGAATCAAGGAAAAGGAAGACCTGTAAGATGATTACAAAAACAGTTAATAGGAATATTACCACACTGAAGACTGGTAGGTGAGGTATGTAAGTCATAGTAATTAACATTTTTAGACATTAAAATGTTTTCCCAATGCACACATTTCTCAGCATTTACATGGAAAATTTCAAGATTCAGTTATTTCTTATTGACCTATGTCCACCAAATCGTGTGAGGCTTGTGGAAACTATGTTTTTCTTTCCTTGTTTCCCTGTCTTCCATTTTGGCATATTTGGCATATTATGGCATTTGTATTTGAGTTTATCAGAAGCTTACACCTTAGCATGATGAATGAGGCAAGGTAAAAAAATACTCAGATTAAGTGAGAAAAGTCTCAAAGACTTTAAAAGTGTTCAAAACACAGGTATGAAAATAACCACTGAGACTCTTAGAAAGTTTTTTGAAGTGGTTGTGAATTTTTTCAGAGTTATATACATCTTTAATATTTATAAAAGGTGGTGTGTGTGTGTGTGTGTGTGTGTGTGTGTGTGTGTGTGTGTGTGTGTGTGAAGGGTGCTAGGATAAAGATAAAGATGGTTATTCAGCTGTCATTTTTCTCTCTGTTAGAAATCAGGACGAAAGACACCTAAGTTCCTGGAAGACGTGGAAAACTCAGCTAAATTTGGGTATGTGAATCCTTTACGAGCTCTATTCCCATCTAGAGGTTTATATCCAGACTTTATTTCCTGTTTGCCATCTCGGATCCCTCTCGACTCCATCCATTATCACCTTGATATCTGTGTTTCTGGCCCCATCATGGAAGCCTGACCTTGAATATTGCTATTGCTTGAACGGTTAACTTTGGTGTTGATCTAAGGCCATTTCAGAAGAGCAATTAAGTCAGCCAAGTTGTTCACCTGTAAGTATCTAAGTCTCTCCATTACAATCTAATGGTTAGACTATTTAATGTTACCTCTTCTTTACTCTGAAAGGTTTAAAGAATTGTATGTTGCATATATGTGTTTCCACTTCCATGGGAAGCAGATTAATATGGTAAAATGAGACCAGAGGTCATGCTTTCTTTGAGCGTGGGATCAAGTCACGATTTTGTGTTCTGTGATGTTATGTGTCTAGGCAAGGGCTCACTACTTCAGGGTCTACCACAAATAATTGTAACAGTCAATTCAAGGCAGCAGGGCATAGCTGTGGCCACTGGACTCCAAAGTCAGACATTAAAATGCTGAAAATCCTGCTTGAAATCCTGGCTCTGCATTACACATAGTGTTACTTTGGAACACTTACTTAACTTCTTTGTCCTTCAGTTTCCCATCTTTATAGTGGAGATGACATGTGTACCTACCTGATAGGGAACCAGGTCTGCTGTGTCCAAGGCCCTTGCTTCCCATTACTCCATGCTGAGCATAACTTGTGTTAAAGCTCATTGAGATGGATAAAGTAATAGAAGTCTAAAAACATCTACAGAATGAGAAAAAGTGCAGGGGTCAAAAAGAGTGAATAAATAAAGCATGCTTAAGAAAACTCACCTTGCCACTTCCCTGAGGTAAACCAGCTTTTCAAAAGAGTCCTTGTTTTAAACTTTGTTCACAACAAAAACGAAAGTGAATATCTGTCAAACCTTAGCAGGCAGGAAATGCCAAAGATGTTGACCTTCCCCTGGAAATATGTGACTTCCATTGTTGGCTGTGTAAATCTGGGACTTTTGTAGGAAGGACATGAGCACCTCTTAGTTATCATGATGTTCCATAAGTATCCAGGTTTAAATCATGCGAGACTTCATGGATTATAGTCAGACTTGGCAGAGCTGGTAAATTAAAGAGAGTGTGAACTTCTGAAAAATATTCGATTTACCCACCTACTGAAACTTAGTTTCTAAGGTAAGTGTAAGCACAAATAAACAAGAAAAATATGTTTATGTAACTGCAGAACATCAAAACCACTGACCTAGTCAAAGAAGAAAACCAAATGTTGATTTTAAAAATCTAAAACAAAAACAAAAGGAAATGTGTTACTATTTATTACTGGTATTGCATTGATGAAACTGGTTAAGGGAATCTTCTTAATTTTTAAAACTGAGCCCTGACTGTTTATGAACATTTTGACCATAACTTCTGGCCAAATTAATCACCCAAGTTCATCTGTTATGGTAGTGTGACGGGCATCTGCAGTATTCCGCCACTCGTGCTGCCATAATAGCTGTTTCCCCAATCCCTGAACTTCTTTCTCATTACAGTACATGGGCATACCACCCACTGTGTTGATCAAGACAGAAATCTAGAAGGCTTCCTTGATTCCCTTGGTTCTTTATTGCCCATAATGAATTCATCACCAATTCTGTGGGTTTTACCTCTGAAACATCTATCTTTACTCTGGCCTCTTCTTCACATCTCTGCTGCCGCCAACATAGTCCAAGCCACTATCATCTCTAGCCTGGACTGTCCCAGTGGTCTTTTATATGGTCTTCCTGCTTCTGTGCTTCCTCTCCTGACCTCCTCTGATCCATTGTCCAAATAATAGAGAGATCTTTTAATCAGACCAAGTTACCACCTTGCCTACAAGTGGTTTTCCATTGCAATTAGAATAAATTGATGGGAATTTACATTTCAAAATATCAAAATACTCCATGTTTCTTATTTTTAAATAGTTAAATGGATATTCCCAGTCATTCTCTACACAGGTGTCCATTGTTAACTTTTTGTATATATCTGTCACGAAATTCAAATATATCTTATTTCTGAGTAATTTTGGGGATTTTATTCTAATTTGGCCATTGGTTCTCTTCCTTGATATTAATATGGTTACCCATTTTCAGGTGTTACTTATCTACTCAGATGCTGTCTCTAATTAATTTCCAAACAAATAAGCACTTTATTTTGTGTGGCCATTTAAAAGAAAAGCAAATATACACCCCAAACAACAAAGTCTTGAGGAAAGATATACAAATTAGGCAATTCAGACCACAAAAAAGCACACTGGGCTCAATCAATTCTTAAAGTGGTCTTATGTTGGGTGGGCTAGAGGATTCCCAAATCATAATTTTTAAAAAGTCTTTGATAGGTCCTAAATTACCAAATTGGAGAAAACTGTGTTTTTTATTGTTAAATGTTATCAGGCAATACAACATCTGCATGAACAAATTCTATGTATAATAATTAAGAAATAGTAGCTACCCAGAGTAATTCATTTTTAGAGAAATAGCTGCTGAACCCCAAAGGGTTTTTGATGGAATGAGTCCAGTAACTTAGAATAAGCTAGGAATAAGCTAATCTGGTAGACCCTTCACGTTGGACTATAAATAGATGTACTCATTCATACTTAACTGGTATTTCAGAATAAAATATTATGGAATCAACAAGCTATTAGGAGCAAGACATAAGTATTTTCACTCTGTGTAAAATCATGGTGCATTTGTACCCTTACAACAGTATGTGAATCTGCTTGCTTTGCCTCAGGAAAGGCAGAGTGGAATAGGTTTAGAAAGTATGAATATACATAGTTAATTGATGCGGGAGCTATTTATAAAAATAATTTTTAATTGATAATTTTAACTCTACCAAAATAAAATTGGAAAGAGAATACATATCAATTGAAAATATTAAAGTGCAGGAAAAGAAAGATTACTTCTTGCTAAAAAGAGTGCTGAATGATTTAGGACAATTTTATCTTAATTGGTGCTTCGGAGTGTATTAGTTGATGAGAATTTTTCCTTCAAACTAGGTTATACAGATTTACACTATAAAAGTTTTATAGATCATTAGATATGTCTATTAATGGTTTATTATGTGAATCTGGTGTTAGTTTTCATCCATATCCTTTAAGGTTAATCTCCTGAAGGAGAGACATGCCCACCCTACCTGCCACTGCCACAGAAAAAATCCTCAGATTACTCTTTCAGGGTTTATAGTAACTTAATTGGATACTGGATCAGATATGAATGTAATAGTTATAAGGAAGGATATATAAAAGTATAGTTAATGGGCATAAAATTAAAGGAGATTTGTCCTGTGCCCTATGACCCTGCTTCACTCTTTCCAGGTGCGGTTTCTGCCAATATTGCAGATGGGCAGCATTCTGCCATGCTCGCTAAGGATTCTTTCAGTTACCAAAGGGTAGCCACTACAATGCCTGTGAAATCAATTGCCTTATACCTTGGGTGAACTTCACTGCTCACTTTATTCAGACATGGCAGAGACCAAGAACTTAAGACCAGGACAACGATGACACTAATTACTCTGAGGCTCACGACTTTATATTTAAAGAGTCTAATTTATATACCATCTGAGAGCTTACCTGGCATTTGATCTACTACTTGTTTGAAGCCTGCTGAGCAGGGGATCATACTCTGTAAGCATATTTATAACAACCTTGCCTTTTAATATTCTTCCTGTATCTTAAAGGGGGAGCAGGTTAGAATAAGACACATGGACACCTAGGTGTTTTGAGGTGAAGAGGGTCAGGTTACAAGGCCTGCGGGCTTTAAGCTGGTATTCAGGTATGTGCTGGCCTTCACATTCCCTCTGACTTGATCCAAAGCAACACTCAAGAGTGGCTCAGCTATTCATTACTCATGGAATTTAATAGTCATGTAGGTAGTCCATAAATTAATCTCTTACTACATTAATGCTTATTTTATGGTATCATCAAAGTTATGTTATTCTGTCAGGATAATATAATTAATGTATGGCCTCACTGGACTAGTCTTTCGTCAAAAGTAGCAACTATTGGTCCATTTATGATGAAGAGGTTTGTGTTTTTCTAATTAATAGAGTATTTTCAGAGCGATTTTAGGTTTGCAGAAAAATTGAAAGTTCCCATCATCAGTACCACAGAGTCTTGATTACTGTACCTTTACATATAATAAGAATTCAAGTCAATTTAGGGGCAGTTCAATGAATTTGTTGTTCTTCCATATTGTATTGGGTATTTTGTATCTTTCACTTTTCATATAAACCTTAGAATTAGTTTATCAATAGACATAAAACAATTTGTTGGGATTTTGCTTGGGGTTGCACTGAATTTATAGAGGAAGTTGGGAAGAGCTGATAGCTTTGCAATGTTGAGTCTTCCTATCTATATGGAATATGGAATCTGTCTATTCATTTAGATATTCTTTGATGTCCTTCATCAGAATGTAGTCATCTTCATCATACAGATCTTGTACATACTTTGTTAGATTTATACCTGTGTACTTCTGAGTACTTTGGTGCTAATGGCAATAGTATTGTATTTTAAACTCAAATTGCTCATTGTTTGCTTCTAAACAATTGACTTCTGTATAAAGCAATTGACTTCTGTATGTTAACCTGTGATCCTGCAGCCTTGCTTTAATCACTTACTAGTTCCAGGAGATGTTTTTGTCGATATTTTGGGATTTTTCTGCATAGACAAACACGTCATCTATGAAAAAAGACAGTTCTATTTCTCTTTTCCCAATATATATACCCTCTGTTTCCTTTTCTTATTGCCCTAGCTAGGATTTTCTATTTAGTATTGACTAGAAGTGGTGAGGTGGTTCATCCTTGCCTTATTCCCAATATAGGGAAACAAGACCTAGTTTCTCATCATTAAGAATAATGTATGCTGTGCTGCTTTGCTTAAAAATAATGTATGCTATGCTTGTAGACATTCTTTATCAGGTTGAAGATGCTCCCCCATTCTTATTCTGATGAGTTTCTTTTTACCAGAATGAATGGTGTTAGGTTTTGTCAAATGCTCTTTAGGCATCTATTGATAAGCTGTGATCATATGGTTTTCTTCTTCAGGTCATGATGAACTGCATTATTTATTTGCCTATGTGGAATAAATCATACTTGATCATAGTGTGCATTTCTTTTTATACATTGTTGGACTCAGTTTGGTAGTATTTCATGAAGGATTTTAACATCTATGTTCATGAGAGATACTAATTTATAGTTTTCCTTTCTTGTAATGAATCTATCTGGTTTTAATATTAGGGCAATACTGGCCTCATGAAATAAATAAGAAAGCATTCCCTTTGTTTCTATTTTCTGGAAGAGATTGCAGAAAAGTGGTATAATTTCCTTTTAAAAAAATATTTGGAAGAATTCACCAGTGACCTCACCTTGTTCTGTTCCTTTCTGTTTTGAAAGTTTACGCATTTTTCATTCAGTTTCTTTGACACATATAGACTTATTCAGGTATCTATTTCTCCTTGAATGAGTTTGTTTCAGCACATTACGTTTTCCAAAGAAATGGTCATTTCATGTAAGTCATCAAATTCGTATTTTATGACCAATAAGTGCTAATAATATTGTTTTATTATCTTTTTAATGTCCATAGAATCATTATTGATGGCCTTTCTTTCATTTCTTACATTAGTAATTTATGTCTTCTCTCCTTTTTTCTTATTTAACCTGGCTAGAGGTTTATCAGTTTCATTGGTCTTCTTAAGAACAGGCTTTTGGTTTTCTTGATTTTCTTTATTAAATTCCCACTTCAAGTTCATTGTTATCTTCTCCAATTTTTACTAATTTTTCCTTTTGTGCTGCTTATTTTCTATTTAACATATGCTTCTTTTCTAGTTTCTTGAAGTGGAAACTTAGGTTATTGATTTTAGATCTTTCACCTTTTCTAATATATACATTTAATGCTGGAGATTCTGTCTAAGCACTGCTTTCACTGCATGCAACAAATTATGGTAAGTTATGTTTTTAGTTGATTTAGTAAAAAATATTTTTAAACTTCCCTTGAGACTTCTTCTTTGACCCATGTGGTATTTAGAGTGGTGTTGTTTAACCTCAGTATATTTTAGGGCTTTTCAAGCTACCATCCTTTTATTGATTTCTAGTTTATTTCCACTGTGGTTTAAGAGGATACATTCTATGATTTCTATTCTCTTCAGTTTGTTCGGGTATATTTTATGGCTCAGATTGTGATCTGTTTTGGTGACATTCCATGTGAGCTTGTTGAACAGAATGTATCTGCTATTGCTAGTTGAAAGTCTATATGTGTTAATTAGATCCAGTTGATTGATGGAGTTGTTCAACTGTCTTTACTGATTTTCTGCCTATTGGAGCTGTCAATCATTAATATAGGAGGGTAGAAGTCTTAAGCTATAATAGTGGATTCATCTGTTTTTCATTGCAGTTCTGTGAGGTTTTGCCTCATGAATTTTGATGATCTGTTGTTAGACACATTGGCATCAAGGTTTGTTATAGCCTATTAGTGAAGTGACTCCCTTATAATTATGCAATGCCCCTCTTTAGCCCTGACAATTTTCCTTGTTTTGAAGTCTGCTGTCTGAAATTAATATAAGCAACTTTCTTTTGATTAGTGTTAGCAGATCTCTTCCCTTTACTTTTAAGCCATATGTTTTTACATTTAAAGTGGGTTTCTTATAAACAAAATAGAGTTGGGTCTTGTTTTTGATCCATTCTGACAGTCTGTATCTTTTGATGTTTTTAGACCACTGACATTTAAAGTGATTCCTGAAAGTTGGACTACTATCCACCTTTTTTTATTGTTTTCTATTAATTGTTCTTGTTCTTCTTCTCTTTTTTGGTTTTTCACTCTTTTCCTGCCTTCTTTGCTTTTAATTGAGCATTGTACGTCACCCCATTTTCTCTCTAGTCAGCATGCCAGTTATCTTTCCTTTTTTCCTTTTTTACATTTTTTAGTTACACCTCAAGGCTGCCCTTGAGTTTGCAGTATACATTGACAGCTAATCAAAGTCCTTTTTCAAATACAGTACACTTCTTGGTTAGTGCAAGTACTTTATAGAAAGTATTCTTAATTCCTCCCACCAGTCCATTGTGCCATTTCTGTCATTCGTTTTGTGTATCCACAAGCTTTAATTACTAAACAGTTTTTTGCTGTGCTTATTTTGAGCAAACTGCTATCTGTTAGAGTAATTAAGTACAAGGAAGATAAGGATTTTATTTTACCTTATTATTTTTGAATGCTCTTCATTTCTTTATATATTTGAGTTTCTAACCTATACTATTTTCCTTCTTCCTGAATAATTTATTTTAACATTATATGGAAGGCAGGTGCACTGGTGACAACTTCTCTCTTTTGTTTTTGCCTGAAAAAGTCTATTTCCATTTTATTGTGAAGGAAAATTTTTGTGGATACAATATTCTAGGTGGATGGCGTTTTTTCTTTTATTTTCCAAAACTTTTTCCAACACTTTCCACTTTTTTCTTGATTGCACAGTTTCTGAAGATAACTCCATTGTAATTCTTATCCTTGCTTCTCTGTAAGTAAGGCTTTCCCCCAACCCTGGCTTCCTTAAGGAATTTCCCTTTGTCTTTTATTTTCTCCAGTTTGAATATAATATGCCTGGATGTTGATATTTTTGGTATTTATCCTGCCTGGTATTTTAGGAGCTTACTGGATCTGTGGTTAGATATATATTTTTAATTTTGGGAACTTGTAGGATTATTGCCTCAAGTGTTTTTGCCTGCTTGCCCTTCCTTCCTCTTCCCTTCTCTCTTTCCCTTTTCCTTACTTCTTTCCTCCCTTCCTTTCATTCATTCACCTATTTCGGCATTCCCACTATGCCCACTTTACAACTTTTTCAATTGTCTTTTGAGGTTCTGTTCTGTCTTTGTTGTTCTTCTCTTCTCTTTGCATTTCAGTTTTGGAAGTTTTTATTTAATTTTATTCAGGCTCATCGATTCTTTCCTTGTCTGTGGTCTATTCTATTGATCAGTCATCAGAGGCATTCTTCTTCTGTTACAGTGCTTTTGATTTCTGGAATTTCCTCTTGATTATTTCTCAGAGCTTCTGTCCTTCTTCTTGCATTACCTGTCTGTTTCCTGACTTGTCTCCACCTTTTACTTTAGAGCCTTTAACATATTAATCATGGTTGTTTTAAAACCCTGGTCTGAATCTGTGAGCCATATTTGAATATGGATCTCACGTTTGCTATATCTCTTCAAACTGTGATTTTTTTGTCTTTTCGTATATCTTGTAATTTTTTGTTGAAAGCTGGGCATGGTATACTGGGTAAAAATAACTTGGGTAAAAAAACAGTTTAGTGTGAGGTTTTATGTTTATCTGGCTAGAAGTTAGAATCTGCACTGTTTGCTGTAGCAGTAGGTTTCAGAGACTAAAACTTCCTCAAATGTTCTTGTTTTTGTTTCTCTTATTGCCGAGTTTCTCAAAAGAGTTCTTTTTAAGTAATGTCTGAAACATGCAGTTCTTTCAACTGTATTCTTATGTTATTATACAGGAGCCTTACTGATGTGGTAAGATATGGGGAAAGGAGGAGGAAAATGGAGGAAGCATTTTATTATCCTACGAGTAGGTATCAGTTTTTCAGTGAACTTGCGCCCCTGAGCTGTAACCTTTTAGGTGCTTCTTAGTCACTAATGCCCCCCTTAGGTGAGATGGGAAGGCTAGGGGGGGCTGGAAGTGAGTATTTCCCTTCTCCCATACTAAAGGCTGGAATGCCGTGGAGTCAAGTATTTCCCTCCTTTGGATTGGTTTGGCTCTGTAAAACCCCAGCAGATTAGGCGTTTATAAAATAGTTTCCCTTGAGGACAGGCTTTGTTAAGAACAGAATGCTCTGGGTGTGTTTCAAAAGTGGTACATTTTCCCTGTCTCTTAAGGAAGCAGGAGAGGATTTTTCTCTGATCTTCACTATGAGAACCTGGTGGGACTCCGAGATAAACTAACAAACTCGTGGGATCCTCTTCAGGTTTTAACTCAGACTTGTCCACACTAAGCCCCCAACACTGTCTCAGTTACAGCTTATATTTTCCTGCCTTGGTACTGGTTCTCGTGGTTGGTTGTGCTCCTCAGGTTCTGCTCCTGTGAGTTGTGATTCTCTGTATTGACCTCTCTGGCATTTCCAGTTTTGGAGGCCGTGATTTGCCCTGTGACATCAACTCCATGATGGATCTAAGAAGAGGTGTTGATTTTCAGGTTTTTCTGCTTGTTTCTTGTGGGAATGGAAGTGACAGCTTTAGCCTAAGCATTTTCTAAGCTGGGCTGGAAACCAAAACTAATTGTGTTTGTTTTGTTTTCTGGTGTGAGCGGTTTCTTTGGTTTTGCTTAAGTAACCTATGTACCAACAACACCTGACGATTATTGTCTCCAAAGCAACATATTATTTTTCTTCATGATTTTAATAAAATCAGTGTATATACGCAATACATGAGTATATGTTCGTGTGGTTTTCTCCCAGTGCTACAGAGGCACAGAGGTTCCTTTTCATCCCTTCTAACTCCCTTTCCCCTCTGTTATGTAATCCCTGTTAACATTTTGCTGTATAGCCTTCCAGACATTTTTACACCTTTATCTATGACCTATATCTCCATTACTATATTCATATATCTATTTAAATTTATATTGTATGAAGATGTATACAACAGTCTTTAATAATTTAACCTTTCTAATTTTGGACACTGTTTTCTTCCTAATGTTGCTTATTTGTGGTTTTATCTTTCTTGTTCTTGATCAGACTCGATAATAGGTAATTTCATTTTTTTTGGTACCATTAATCTACAATTACATGAGGAACATTATGTTTAGTAGACCCCCCTTCACCAAGTCCCCCCTACATACCCCATTAGTCACTGTCCATCAGCATAGTAAGATGCTGTAAAATCACTACTTGTCTTCTCTGTGTTGCACAGCCCTCCCTGTGCCTGCCCCACATTATACATGCTAATCGTAAGGCCCCCTTTTTTCTTGCACCCCCTTCTCCCTCCCTTCCTACCCATCCTCCCCAGCCCCTTTCCCTTTGGTAACTGTTAGTCCATTCTTGGGTTCTGTGATTCTGCTGCTGTTTGTTCCTTCAGTTTTTCCTTTGTTCTTATGTGCCACATATGAGTGAAATCACTTGGTGCTTGTCTTTCTCCACCTTGCTTATTTCACTGAGCATAACTCCACCCATGTTGTTGCAAATGGTAGGATTTGTTTTCTTCTTATGGCTGAATAATATTCCATTGTGTATATGTACCACATCTTCTTTACCCATTCATCTACTGATGGACACTTCTATTTCTTGGCTCTTGTAAATGATGCTGCAGTAAACATAGGGCTGCATATGTCTTTCTCAAACTGGGCTCCTGCATTCTTAGGGTAAATTCCTAGGAGTGGAATTGCTGGGTTAAATGGTATTTCTACTTTGAGTTTTTTGAGGAACCTCCATACTGCTTTCCACAATGGTTGAACTAGTTTACATTCCCACCAGAAGTGTAGGAGGGTTCCCCTTTCTCCACATCCTCGCCAACATTTATTGTTGTTTGTGTTTTGGATGTTGGACATCCTAACTGGACATTGCTAATTATCAGAGAAATGAAAGTTAAAATGGCAAAAGCAGTTTTAACAGGGATGTTTTTAATGATACAGTCCTACAACAAGAAATAAGAAAAACATCATCCAATCTAACCTTACAGTTAAAGGAACTAGAAAAAGAATAAACCAAGTTAAAAGATGGTAAAGGGAAGGAAATACTCAAAATCAAAGCAGAAATAAATGAAACAGAAATTAAAAAAAAGAAAATTAAAAAGATGAATGAAACTAAAAGCCAGTTCTCTGAAATAAAGACATGATAAATTATTAGCCAGACTCATAGGAAAAAAAGAGTTCAGAAATGAAATCAGAAATGAAAGTGAAATTACAACCAACACCACAAAAATACAAAAGGTTCTGAAAAATTCTATGCACTAATAACAAACTACCAGAAAGAGAAATTAAGAGAACAATCCCATTTACAATGGTATCAAAACAAATGAAATACCTATGAATAAATTTAACCAAAGGGGAATCAAAAGACCTGTACTTGAAACCTGTAAAGGCATTGATGAAATTGAAGATGACAGAAATAAATGGAAAGATATTCCATGCTCATAGATTGGAAGAATTAATATTGTTAGAAAGTCTGTACTGCCCAAAGCAATCTACATATTCAATGCAATCCCAATCAAATACCAATAATATTTTTCATAGAACTAGAATAAATACTCTTTAAATTTGTATAGAACAACAAAAGACCCTGAAAAACTAAAGCAATCTTGAGAAAAAAGAACAAAGCTTGAGATGTTACAGTCCCATATTTCAAACTGTACTACAAAACAATAGTAATCAAAATAGTATGGTACTGGCACAAAAACAGACACATAGATCAATGGAACAGGAAAGGGAGCACAGAAATAAACCCACATTCATATCGCTAATTAATGACAAGTAAGCAAGAATATACAATGGGGGGAAGGATAATCTCTACAATAAGTGGGATTAGGAAAACTGGACAGCTTCATGTAAAAAAAATGAAATGGGACCACTTTCTTACACCATAAACCATAAACTCAAAATGGATTACAGACCTATATGTAAGGCATGAAATAATAAAATTCCTAAAAGCAAATAATGGGCAGTAAACTGTTGGACATCAGTCGTGGCAGTACTTTTTTGGATCTGTGTCCTCAAGGAAAGTCAACAGAAGCAAAAATAAATGATCAGGACTACATCAAACTAAAATGTTTTTTTGCACAGCAAAGGCACCATCAACAAAACAAAAGGGCAACCTACTGAATGGGAGAAGATATATGTGAATGTTATATCAAATAAGGGGTTAATATCCAAAATATCTAAACAACTCATATAACTCAACACCAAAAGAATAAATAATTGAATTAAAAATGGGCAGAAAACCTGAACAAAAATTTTTCAGATATCCAGATGGCCAACTAATCATCGTGGAAATGCAAATCAGAACTGTAATGAGAGACTACTTCACTTCAGTCACAATGACTAGTATCAGAAAGACAACAAGCAAGTGTCCATGAGGATTTGGAGAAAAGGGAATCCTCATGTTCTATTGGTAGGAATGTAAACTAATGCAGCCATCATGGAAATCACTATGGAAGATTCCCTAAAAATTAAAAATAGATTGTATGATCCAGTAATAACATATCTGGGTATTTATCTGAAGAAAAGAAAAGCACTAATTCAAAAATATGTATGCACCCCTGCTGTTTATTGCAGCGTTATTTGTAATATCCAAGAAACAACCTAAGTGTGCATTGATATGTGAATAGATAAAGAAGATGTGGTTTATAGATACAACAGAATATTACTCAGCCATAAGAAAGAATGAAATCTTCCCATTTGTGACAACTTGGAGGGACCTAAAATGTATTATGCTAAGTGAAATATTATGCAAAGTGAAGTCAGACAGAGAAAGACAAATGCCATATGATTGCACTTGTATGTGGATTCTAAAAAAACAAAAGAAAAAAGGAGAAAATGAAAACAGACTCTTAAAGGCAGAGAGCAAAATGATGGCTGTCATAGGGAAGAGGGATGGGGGGATGGAAGGATGGGAAAAATAGATGAAGGGGGTTAATAGATAGAAACTTACAGTTTTAAAGTAATTGTCATAGTACATAAGAAAAGCACAGCATAGGGAATATAGTCAATATTATTCTAATAACTGTGTGGTGACATATAGTAGCTTCACTTATTGTGGTTAGCATTTCATAATGTGTATACATGTTGAACCACTATGTTATACACCTGAAACTAATATAATACTGTGTGTCAACTGTACATCAATTGAGAAATATCTTTATTTACATTGACAAAGATACAGTAAACAGCAAATGTAAACAATCAACAAAATGAAGACAGTCTACAGAATATGAGAAATTATTTGCAGATCATTTACCTGTTAAGAGGTTAATATCCAAAATATATAAAGAACTCATAATTCTTAATGGCAAAATAATAATAATAATCTGAGTTTTAAATGAGCAGGCTACTTGTATAGACATTTTTCCAAAGACATACTAATAGCCAACAGGTACATGAAAAGATGTTCAGTGTCACTAATCATCAGGGAAAAGCTAATCAAAACCCCAATGAGCTACCACCTCACACCTGTTAGAATGGCTATTATAAAAAACGTAAGAGCTGTGAAGTGTTAGTGAGAATATTGAGAAACGGGAATCTTTGTGCATTCCCACTATTTGTGGGAATGTAGAATGGTGCAGCTCATATGGAAATCAGTTTGGAGCTTCCTCAAGAAAGTAAAAATAGAGCTATTATATGATTTAGCAATCCCTCTTCTGCATATATATGCTGAGGAAATGAAATCAGTATCTCAAAGTGATATACACATTCCTGTGCTCACTGCAGCATTATTCTCATTAGTCAATGCATGGACATAACCAAAATGTCCATTGATGTATGAATAAAGATAATGTGATACGTATATATATGTATAATTTTTTACACTGTCTAAATGTGTATGTTTATACATATATATACACATATGCACACACACAATAGAATATTATTCAGTCATAGGAAAAGAAGGAAACCTGCCATTTGTAACATCATCAATGAACCTTGAGGGCAGTAAACTAAGTGGAATAAGTCAGCCTGAGAAAGACATATACTGTATGATCTCAAATGCAGAATCTAAGAAAGCCAAACTCAGAGAAACAGAGTAGATTGTTAAATTGGTGGTTACCAGGGGCTGCGGAGAGGTGGGGGGTGAGGAATGGGTAGATGTTGGTCAGAGGATACAGATTTTAAGAGATACGGTAACTAACTTCTGGGAATCTAATGTACAGCATAGTGCTATGGTTAATAATTCTATTATATGCTTGAAAGTTGATATAAAAGTAGATCTTAAATGATCTTACCACAAAAATAAATGCTAATTATGTGAGGTGATGGATGCGTTAACTAACGCTATTGTGGATTCACTTTGCAATATATGTATGTATGAAGTCACAATGCACACCTTAACTTACACAATGTCATTTGTTAATTATTTCTCAAAATAGCTAGAGAAAAAAGAGGTAAAAAAGGAGATAATGCATAGATATTAGCTAAATGAGGAAGGCAGTTATAAAGTGGAGTAAGACATGATGCTATTGTCTGAAAATAGCTAGAGTTTGAGAATTCGTTTGAAGTAAAAGAATAGAGACAGAGGGTAGAAAAGTGGTTGACAAAGGCTAGGGTGTGGGGGAAATAGGGAGAGGTTCATAAAAGGGTACAGACTTTCAGCTATAAGGTAAATATGGTCTAAGGATGTAATTTAACATGGAGACTATAGTTAATGACACTGTATTGTATAATTGCAATTTGTTAAGAGTAGAACTTAAATGTTCTCATCAAAATCAATCAATTAATTAATTAATTTATATGTGAGGTGATGGATATGTTAATTAACTAGGTGGGGGAATCCTTTCACAATGAATGTGCACATCTATCATCATGATGTGCACTTTATATATCCCACTGTTTGGTCAATTCTACCTCAATAAAGCTGAAAAAAAGGAATGTTCAATATATTTGGTGTTTTACTAGTGATATTTGAGATAGACAATATAGAGTAGTGTGTCAGAATCACCTAAGAACCATTTTTTTTTTTTTAAAAAAGATTCCTGGGCTTTACACTAGGCATACTGAATCAGAATCTCAGGGGATGTGGCCCAGGGATGGATACTTTTTGAAAAGTTTACCAAGTTATACTGTAATAGCTCCACTGAATAGATCTGATTGGTGTTTGAAGACCACTGGTACAGGGTACATGCTAATTTTTCATTCACTGGGTTCTGTAAACTTTGTCTCTGTATATGTTAGTTCATCCAAAAGCAGCAGTCCTGAATTTTATGATGTGGTAACTCAAATGCCTTAATTGAATTAACAGTTTAATGCCTTCAATTTTTATAAAAAGAGGTTAAGAGAAAAATTGGTTTGTGAAATCTTTCCTGTCTTTTACAAAATTACTCAAATATTGTCCGTTGAGTAATGAAATGTTCATCATTTAATGAGTCAGTAAACAGGTTCTTCTACCTTTATGCCAAGAAAAAGCCTGTTTCTCCCAATAAACTTGTATGCCTCCGTTTCTTAGAAAATTATATGACAGAACATGTTTTCCTTTGATTTGGCTTCAGCAAGCTCAGAATATATTGTAGTGTTCAACAAAAGTAACTCATTTACACCAGGTACTGGCTAATTTGCTCTCTTCTGTTCAGTTGTTTCTTTGCCTGTTTTGAGATCTTTTATAATTTTAAGTCTGATTGCAGTGGTTCTTTAGTATATGTTTTAATATTTCCCACCACCACAATCCTTTCTGGAAAAAATTAGAATAAAAATGATAAATTCAGAACTTTTGACATAGAAACATTGAAGGTATATTTTATGTCTATTTGTATGTATACATGTGCCTGTGTATTATCTCACTGAAAAGCAACAACCTTGTATTGTAGGAAGAAAAAGAGATAGCCATCAAACATTTTGCAAAGAGCCTTGTATATGTTATGTAGTTATTTTTTTAAATGAGTGACTGCGTGTATCTAATGATCAAATTGCAATTTATACCTGAGAAGGGGAAGCACAAGTAGACAATTTGTGGATTTTATTTCTGTATGTTCTTCACTTTCCAATGGCTCTTTGTTTCATATTTTATGCCTTATTTACGACTGTGTGTTATGTGAAAGCTTTTCCAGGACCTGTCTCTCTGGTATGCAATGCAAAAACAGGTAACTCAAGTACATTTTTGTTTACCAAGAACCACAAATCAACACTTTAAAACTGTTATTCTTATAAACAGAATTACAGATATTTAAGTTATTCCTTAGCTATCTGTCATTTTTTGCTGTATTAGCAACTATTTGTTCTTTAGCCAGTGCACCTACCTGCCCCCTGCCTCCAAGCCAAATAGTATGAAACTATAAAAATGCACAAATAGTTGATTACAAATTTATTCAATAACTACAGCTTAGCCCTTGAAGCTCACAGAAACATAATATATGGCAAGTAGAATATATTTCCAAGAGAAATGAGGCCAAAGGTTATAAAATATGTGCCACTAGGAGCTCCCAGTTTTCCAGTGTCTGCACCATTTTCACATTCATACTAGCAGTGTGTGAGGGTTCCAATTTCTCTACCTCATTGACAACACTTATATTCCTTTTACTTTTCTTTAAATTATAGCCATCTTCGTAGGTACAAAATGGTGTCTCACTGTGTTTTTGGTTAGCATTTACTTAAAGGCTAATGGTGTTGACCATCTTTTTGTGTGCTTGTTTTCCATTGGTATGTACTCACTGGAGAACTATCTATTCAGATCCTTTGCTTTATATGAACTGTGTTGTGTGTCCTTTGGTGTTTAATTGTTAATGTTCTCTATATGCTATAGATACAAGTCCCATATCAGGTACATAGCTTGAAATACTCTATTTTATATGTTGTCTTTTATTTTCTTCATAGTGTCCTCTGGAGGACAAAATGTTTAGTTCAATTTATTAATTGGAGGATGTCCAATTCATTATTTTTTTCTTTTGTTACTCCTACTTTTGGTATCGTATCTAGGAAACCATTATGAAATCCAAGGTAATGAAGATTTATCCTATGTTTTCTTCTAAGAGTTTTATAGTTTTAGCTCTTACATTTAAAATCTTTGATTCATTTTGAGATTTCCTTTTTTTTTTGTACATACTTTAAGGTAAGGGTCCTAATTCATTCTTTTGCATGTAGATAATCATTTTTTCCAGTTGAAGAGACTACTCTTTTTCCCATTGGTTTTGGCACCTTTGTTAAAAATCAATTGACTATAGACGTATAGATTTCTTTACTGAACTCTCACTTCTATTCCATTGGTCTATGTGTCTCTCCTCATGCACCTACCACATGGTCATGATTACTGTAGCTTTGTAGTAAGATTTGAAAACAGGATTTTGAGCCTGTGAACTTTATTTTTCTTTTACAAGATTGTTTTGGCTAGTCAGTCCTGTAACTATTATATGTACATTTTAATATCAAGTTTTCAATTTCTACAAAAAAATAGAGCTGTAGTGATTTTGATAGAGATGGTACTGAATCTGTAGATTGCTTTGGGAAGTGTTACCATCCTAAAAATAGTCAGTCTTTCAATCCATGAAAACAAGATGTCTTTCCATTTATTTATATCTGTTTCAATTTCTTTTAACAAAACTTACTTTTTATCATTGTGATGAAATACATGTAACATAAAATTTACCACTTAACAAGTTGTATCTGTATAATTCAACAATATTTGGTACATTTATACTGAAACTTCTATCCATCCCCAGAACTTTTCATCATCTCAAAATGAAGCCTTTGTACCCACTGAACAACAATGTTGTATCTCCACCACTCAGCCTCTGATAGCTACTGTTTTATTTCCTATGTCTATGAATTTCACTATTCTAGGTACATAAGTGGAATCACAATATTTGTCATTTTGTCTGGCTTATTTCATTTAGCATAATATCTTCAAGATCCATACACGTTATAGCATGTATCAAATTTTCAATCCTTTCTAAGGCTGAACAATATTCCATTGTATTTATATGTCACATTTTGTTTATCTATTCATCATTTGGTGAATATTTGGGTTGTTTCCACATCAGCTGGTAGATATTTGGGTTGTTTACACCTCTTGATTATGGTGAATACTGCTGCCATAAACATTGTTGTACAAATACCTGCTTGAGTCCCTGCTTTCACTCTTTTGGGTATATACCCATAATTGGAATTACTGCAACATACAGTACTCATGTATTGAAAAACTTTTTGAGGAAATGCCTTTCACAGTGGCATCATTTTGCATACTCACCAGCAATGTACAGGGTTCCAACTTCTCCACATCTTCACCTGTACCTGTTATTTTCTGACTGAGTTTGTTCATTTCATTTCAGGTTTTGTTGTCCTGTTTTTTTAAAATTGGAATATAGTTGTCATACAATATTATATTGGCTTCAGAAGTAAAAGAGTAATTTAAGAATTTTATACATTACTAAATGCTCACCATGGTAAGTGTAGTTACTCTCTGTCACTATACCAAGATATTACAATATTATTGGTTATATTCTCTGTGTTGTACTCCCATTTCTGTGACTAATTTATATTTTAATTTGAAGTTTGTACCTCTTTATCCCCTTTACCTATTTCATCAATTGCTCCACCCTCCTCCCCTATGGTAACGACCAGTCTGTTGTTAGTACTTATGGTTTTATTTCTTATTGTTTGTTTTCATTTTTAGATTCCACATGTATTGAAATCATATGGCATTTTTGTCTTTCTCTTTCTAACTTATTTCATTTAGTATAATACCCTCTAGGTCTATCCATATTATCATGAATCGTAAGAATTCATTCTTTTTTTATAGCTTTGTTTTATATGTATATGTATATATATATATAAATCACATCACATTTCTTTATCCATTCATCTATTAGTGGACATTATGGTCGCTTTCATACCTTGGCTATTATAAATGATATTGCAATAAGCATAGGTGTGCATATGTCTTGTCATGTTAGTGATTTTGTTTTCTTTGGGCAAATTCCCAAAAGTGGAATTGCTGGGTCATATAGTATTTCTATTTTTACTTTTTTGAGGAACCTCCATACTGCATTCCTTAGTGGCTGCACAAATTTACATTCCCACCAACACTATAGGAGGGTTTCCTTCTCTCAACATCCTCACCAAAACCTGTTATTTCCCTTCTTTTGGATAGTAGCCATTCTAACCGTAGTGAGGTAGTCTCACTGTGATTTTGATTTGCATTTTGTTGATGACTAGCAATGTAGAGCATTTTTTCAAGTGCCTGTTGGCCATCTGTATTTCTTCTTAGCAAAAATGTTTAGGTCCTCTGCCCACTTTTTAATGGAATGATTTGTTTTTCCCGTGTTGAGTTGCATGAGTTCTTCTTATGTTTTGGATATTAGCCTTTTACCAGATATATAATTTGCCAGTATATTTTCCCATACAGTAGGTTGCTTTTTCATTCTGTTGATGGTTTCCTTTGCTGTGCAGCTTTTTAGCTTGACAAATCATTGAACAGTATTTATGTTTGGGGACTACTTTTTGTAGTCCAGATATTTGTCCAACAGTGTTCATGGCAGCATTATTCACTATAGTGAAAAGGTAGAAACAACCAAATAGCCACCAACTATTGAAGGATAAACAAAATGTGCTATTTTATATGTACAATGGAATATTATTCAGCCTGAGAAAGAATTAAAATTCTGTCCTATGCTGCAACATGTGTGAATCTTGAAGACATGCTAAGTGAAATAAGCCAGACAAAAAGGACAAAAAGTAGTCCCACTGGTGTACTTTTCCTTTTGTTTCCTTTGCTTAGGAGACATACTCCTTACTAATGTTGATGTTTAAGAGTTTACTACCTATGCTTTCTTCTAGAAGTTTTATGGTTTCAGATCAAATATTTATGTCTTTAATCCATTTTAAGTTTACTTTTATACACGGTATAAGATGATGATCCAGGTTCATTCTTTTCCATGTAGCTTTCATTGTTTTCCCAATAGTACTTACTGAAGAGAGTGCCTTTTCCCCACTGTGTACTCTAGCCTCCTCTGTGATAGATTAGTTGACCATATAAATGTGGGTTTATTTCTGGGCTCACTATTCTGTTCTGTTGATCTCTGTGTGTATTTTTGTGCCACTACCATATTGTTTAGATTACTACAGATTTGTACTATAGTTTTAAACCAGGAAACCTCCAGCTTTGTTCTTTCTCAAGATAGCTTTGGCTATTCAGGGGCTTTTGTGGTTCTATACAAATTTTAGGATTATTTTCTCTAGCTCTGTAAAAAATGTCACTGGTGTTTTGATAGGGATTGTATTGAAACTGTAGATTGCTTTGAGAAGGATGACCATTTGAACAATTCTGTAATTCTTCCTATTGATGAGCATGGAATAGCTCTCTCTTTATTTGCATGTTGCATGTTCTTCAACTTCTTTATTCAGTGTCCTGTTATTCTTGGTGTACAAACAAGTCTTTCAATTCAATGGTTAAATTTATTCCTAGGTTTTTTATTCTTTTTGATACAATTGTGAATGGGATTGATTACTTAGTTTATCTTTCTGTTCATTGTCTGTATATAGAAAACAACAAATATCTGCATACTGATTTTTGTGTCTTGCAACTGTACTAAATTCATTTATTCTAATAATTTTTTGGTGGAGTCTTTCGGGTTCTCTATATATACTATCATGTCATCCGCAAATACTGACAGTTGTGCTTCTTTAACAAATTGGATGACTTTTATTTCTTTTTCTTGTCTGATTTCAGTGGCTGCGTCTTCTAGTGCTATGTTGAATAGAAGTGGTGAGAGTGGACATCTTTGCCTTGTTCCTGATCTTTCAGTTTTTCACCACTGAGTATGTTAGTTATAGGTTTGACATGTATGGCCTTTATTATGTTTATATATGTTCCCTATATACCCACTTTGTTGAGCATATGTATCATGAGTGGATATTGAATTTTGTCAAATGCCTTTTCAACATATATTGATAGGATCATGTTTTTTATCCATCCTCTTGTTCATGTGGTACGTCACATTGATTTGTGACTTTTGAAGAAGCTTGCATCCTTGGAATAAATACTACTTGGTCATGGTGAATGATCTTTTTAATATATTTTTGAATTTCCTTAGCAAATACTTTGTTGAGGATTTTTGCATCTGTGTTCTTCATGGGTATTGGCCTGTAATTATCTTTTTTTTTTGTCGTGTCTTTGTCTTATTTTCCTATCAGGGTGATGCTAGCCATGTTGAATGAATGTGAAAGCTTTCCTTCCTCTTCAATCTCTTGGAGTAATTTGTGTAGGAGAGGTATTAACTCTTCTTTTAAATGTTTTATAGGCTTCTCCTGTGAAGCTATGTGGTTTTGGACTTTTGTTTCTTGGGAATTTTTTGATTATTGATTCAATTTCCACGATAGTGATCAGTCTGTTCAGACTTTCTATTTCTTCCTGGTTCAGCCTTGGAAGAGTATATGTTTCTAGAAATTTATCCATTTATTCTAAGTTGTCCAATTTATTGCCATATAATTTTTCATAGTATCTCTTATAATTGTATTTCTGTGGTGTCAGTTGTAACATCTCATTCATTTCTGATTTTATTTATCTGAGTCCTCTTTCTTTTCCTTAATGAGTCTAGCCAAAGTCTTATAAATATTGTATTGTTTTTCAAAGAACCAGGTCTTAGTTTCATTGATATTTTTGAGTCATTTTTAATTTGAATTTGGTTTGCAAATACTTTGTTGCGGATTTTTGCATCTGTGTTAATCAGGGGTATTGGCCTGTAATTCTCTTTTTTTGTGTAATGTCTTTGTCTTATTTTGGTATCAGGTATTTGGTATTTGGTATTTCATTCATTACTGCTCTGATGTTTAGTGTTTCCTTCCTTCTACTAGCTTTTTTTTTCTTTGTCCAGTTCATTTATGTATAGGGTTAGATTGCCTTTTTGAGGTGTTTTTTACTTCCTAAAGTAGGAATTTATCACTGAAAAGTTTCCTCTTAGGACTGCTCTTTCTGCGTCCCCAAAATTTTGGACCATTACATTTCTCTTTTCATTTTTTCCAACTATTTAATTTCCTCTGATTTCTTTGATGACTCATTGGTTGCTTAGCAGCATGTGTTTAACCTCCATGTGTTTTTGGATTTTTTTCCCCGGTTTTTTCTTATAATTGATTTCTAGTTTTATACCACTGTGGTCAGAAAAGATGGCTTTTATTATTTCAATTGTCTTCAATTTATTGAGAAGGCTTTGTGGCCTAACATGGTTTATTCTGGAGAATATCCCATGTGTACTTGAAAAGAATGTGTATGCCACCTTTTGCTGATACAATGTTTTTTATGTATCCCATAAACCATTTGGTCTAATGTGTCATTCAAAGCCACTGTTTCCTTGTTGATTTTCTGTCTGGATGATCTACCCACTGATGTAAGTGAGGCATTCAAGGTCGCTACTATTTTTGTATTGCTACTTACTGCTCCTTTTATGTGTTAATATTTGCTTTATATATTTAGGTGCTCCTCTATTAGGTGCATAAATATTTGCAGTTGTTTTATCTCCTTGCTGCATTAAACCCTTAATTATTATATAATATTCTTCTTTGTCTATTTTTAGTTTTTGTTTTACAGTCTGTGTTGTCTAATATAAGTATTGCTATTACAACTTTTTTCCATTTCTATTTGCATGGACTGTCTTGCTTCCCTTCAGTTTCAGGCTGTATGTCTTTAGGTCTCAAGTGATTCTCTTACAGGCAGCAAGTACATCAATCTTGCTTCTTAATCCATTCAGTCACCCTGTGTCTTTTGGATGGAGCATTTAATCCATTTATATTTAAAGTAATTATTGATAGGTATGTACTTATTGTGATTTGGATAAATGTTTCCTCGTTGCTTTTGTTGCTCGTCTCCTCTATTTCCTTCCTCTCATTTTATTTCCTTGTGCTTCATGATTTTATTTACTGTAATGCTTGGACTTTCTTCTATTTCTTGTGTATGTGTTATAACTTTTTGATTTGTGGTTACCATTGGGTTCTTGTTTGTTATCCTATGAATGTAACAATTTATATTATGTGGATGGCTACGTAAGTTGGAATGCATTCTAAAAGCACTACATTTATTAGTCCTCCTCCTCCACATTTTATGCATGTGATGCCTTCTTTTACACCCTTTTATTTAGTGATTCCCTTAACTAATTTTTACATGGAATTGATTTTACTACATTTTTCTTTTTGACCTTCATACTAACTTTTAAGTAATTGTTCTACAAAGTACCTTGGCTATACGTTTGCTTTAACCAGTGAAAATTTTCTGTTTCATAATCTTCTTGCTTCTAGTTAGGTTCTTTACCTCTTACAGAAGTCCTTTTAACATTTCTTGTAAGGCCAGATCGGTAGTGGTGAAACTTGTCTAACTTATATTAATCTGTGAAGCTGTTTATGTCTCCTTCAATTCTGAGTGATGATCTTGCTGGCTAGAGAATTCTTGGGTGCAGTTTTTCTTTTTCCTTTTAGCACTTTGAATAATATATCATGCCACCAGTTCCTAGCCTGTAGAGCTCCTGATGAAAAATCAGCTGATAGCCTTATGGGCATTCCCTTGTAGGTATAACTTGTTGTTTTTCTCTTGATACTTTTAAGGTTCTCTCTTTTTTCTTGATCTTGGATGCTTTAATTATTATGTGTCTTGGAATGGACTTCCTTGTGTTCATCTTGTTTGGAGCACTCTGTGCTTCCTGGACCTGAAAGACTATTTCCTTCCCCAGGTTAGAGAAGTTTTCAGCTATTATTTCCTCAAATAATTTTTCTACCCCTTTCTGTCTCTCTCTTCTCCTTCTGGACTCCTACAATGAGAATGTTAGGACTTTTGATGTTATCCCAGAACTCTCTTAACCTGTCTTCCTTTCATTTCATTCTTTTTTCTTCCTTCTGTTCAGTTTATGAGTTCTTTCCATTAATCTATCTTCCAAGGTGCTGATCTGTTCTTCTGCATCTTCTAGTCTGCTGTTCGCCTCCTCTAGTGTATTTTTCATTTCATTTATTATATTCTTCATTCTTATTCTTTTTTAGATTTTATATCTCCTTTTTTTTGAACTCTTTAGAGTTCATCCATTGTTCTCTCAATTCTGGTAAGCATGTTTAACCATTGTTTTAAAGTCTTTTTCAGATAGGTTGGTTATCTCTATTTCCTTTAGTTTTTGTTTCCTGGAGTTTTTTTCCTGTTCTATGGTTTGGAACATATTCTTCTGTCTCCTTATTTTGTTTGACTCTCTGTGCTTGATTCTCTGAATTAGTTGGAAGGGATTGCACTCTCAGTCTTGAAGGATTGGTGTTGTGTAGGAAGGTCCTGTGGGAGAATGCATGTGCCTGGTGGTTTTGGCTGGCTGGAGGCCAATTGAACATGAGATAGGCTTGTCGTGGTGCTGGGGCTCCCAACACATGGTCCCAGGATTATGATCTGTGGTGCCCAATTGGATGGACTACTGGGTAGTGTGGCACTGTTAGAGTCTGTCCTGTAGAGGGAGATGTGGTGAGTCAGTGGTGTGTCAGAGATGCACTCCAGGAAACTCCCCGATTGGCACCCACTGAGTCCACTGTACCACCCAAGGGCCAGTACATCGTCTGGACTGCTGCTCATTTCAGCCATGTCCCACTGGCAGGGTAGTGACAAGCCCTGTGCTCCCTCATCCATAGGTTGGTGCATATTCTGGGCTGCTCTCGCAAACTCTGGGTTCATTGCCACATTGGGGGAGCGGGTGGTGACAAGCCCTGTGCGACCTCCCCAGTGGCTCCATGTGTACTATGGGGATTTCTGTGGAACTCTGGGTTCATTGCTGGGTCTCCACTGACAGGGCAGCAGCAGGTCCCATGTGAACTCACCTACTGTCCTGTGCATGTTCTGGTCTGCTCCAGGGATTCCAGCATCAACACTGGCCAGGTCCTCTTGGTAGAACAGCTGTAGTCCCTTGCACACTACCCATTGGGCTGGGGCTGTTCCTGGTCACACTGGTGGTGGTGGAGTGGGTGAATGACAGTGGGCAGCTAGGTAGACTATTGAATATACAATAGACGTAATTGTGTATGGGTGGGGGCTGAGAAGCTGCCTATACTGAATCTGAAATTGGTGTGTGTGCCCAGATCCCGCTCCTCATAGTTTTATGATGTGCAGAACGAATGCAAACAGTCATACTGGCCAGCACCTCCGAACCCAGAGTGTGTTCCAGCACTTCCCTTGCCATGTAGCAGATGCTTTAGTTCTGGAAATTGGGTGCTTTCACTATGGTCTGGATGCACTTTAAACTGAAGGGCTTTTTTCTTGCACCCCAGGTCAGGGAATCTGTGTCTGGCTCTCTCATTGATATTCAGGTTATCAAGGAGATGGATGCACTCCCCTGTTCACTAAAGCATTATTCACAGTGGCCAAGCTATGGAAACAGTCCAGGTGTCTGTCGTGGATGAATGAGTAAAGAAGATGTAGTATATTTAACAATGAAATACTGATCAGTCATTAGGAAAAAAAGAAATCCTGCTATTTGCAATAACATGGATGGATCTTGAGGATATTATGCTAAGTGAGATAAGTTAGACAGAGAAAGACAAATGCTATATGATGTCTCTTAGATGTGGAATCTACAAAAACTGAACTCACAAAAACAGGGAGTGGAATGGTGGTGACCAGGATCTAGTGGGTGAGGGGACAGAAGAGATGTTGTTCCAGGGTACTACATACTTGCAAGTAGAAGATAAATAAATCCTGGAGATCTAATATATAGTACAATAATTATAGGCAACCAAACTGTATTATAAGCATTAAACTTTCTAAGAAACTAGATCTTAATTGTTCCCACTACAGGAAGAAATGACAATTATGCAACAGGATAGAGATGTTATCTCGTGCTACAATAGCAGTCATATTGCAATACAAATGTACCAAATTAATATGTTTCACACCATAAACTTATACATTGTTGTATATCAACTATATTTCAAGAAAAAGCACAATGAGATATCACCTCACACCTTTTAGGACTGGCTGTTACCAAAATGATGCGAGATAACAAGTGTTGGTAAGGGCCATTTGCAAAAGGGAACCTGTGTACTGTGAGTGAGAAGCCAAATTGGTAGTCACCGTGAAAAGCAGTGGAGATGTTCCTCAAAATACTAAAGAAAGTACTACTATATGATTAAGCAATCCCGCTTCTGGATATATACCCACAGAAAATGAAGTCTCTACCTTAAAGGGAAGTCTGTGCTTCCATGTTCATTGCAGCATGATTCATAATAGTCAACACATTGAAGCAACAAAAGTTCCCGTTTGTGTGTGCACACACACGTTTGTGTCTGTGCACAATGGAATACGTGTATGTGTGTGTACAATGGAATGTCATTCAGTCATAAAGAAGAAATAAATCCTTTCATTTTTACAACCAAGATGGAACTGGGGAAGTTACCATTATGCTAAGTGAAGTAAGCCAGACATAGTAAGACAAATGGTGCATGACTTCACTTATGTGGAATCTAAAAATGTCAAATTCATAGAAGCAAATGGCAGAACAGTGAATGTGAGGGGCTGAAGGATGTAGTAAATGGGAAGATGTTAGTCCAAGGGTTATACACCTTCAGTTATAAGTTGAGCAAGTTATGGAAAGCTAATGTATAGCATGATATACAGTTAATAATACTGTATTATATAATTGCAATTTGATAAATGAGTAGATCTTAAGTATTTTCACAACACACACAACATAGAAACTATGTGAGGTGATGGATGTTGTAATTATTTCATAATACATATATGTATTAAATCATCACATTTTAAACTTTAAAAAAGTGACATTGTACAACCTAAATATGTAATTTTTGTTAACCATATTCAATAAAGCTGAAAAAAAGAACAAGGTCTTCCGTTTCTGTCAGCTTGGGCTATCATAAACAGGTCTGTGTGATCCCCAATCCCACTTCCTCTTCCCAGAGACAACATATTGCTATTGCATTGGAGACTCACTAGAATCAACTGGTGCTGGTGTCATCCAGAAATGGCTCCTAAGGAATGCTGCATCAGGAATCTCTAACTACACTAAATAACAAGGCTAAAATCATAGGCTTTTCCATTATTTTGATTTTTATTTCATTTTGAATTTCATAGCCAACATGAACACTCTTGTTCCACCAACACTGATGTTGTTGGCTTCATGTCTAAAAAATTGCCAAAAATTCCTTAGGGTTCTCCCGGCTCCCAACTAGTTTTCTTCAGAAGGAATAGAGGAGAACTAACCTCCCATTGTCATCATTTTAGCTCTGTCTCTGTTCTGGAGAGCCAGTAAAAGTCTATCACTCATTTTCCTTCCTCATCTCCTCTCTTTGGGCTCCTCAGTTGGTGATACTTACTGCAGGAGAGGAATATTCCATTTTTCATGAGGGTGGATCAGACATATTCTTCAGCCCTTATATGTCTTGGGCATATGAGTAATAACTTGCAAATGAAAACTGAGTGGCATTGGCTAATATAGTGTCATTTTATACTCACTTCTGTTTTTGCTGTATTGGAAATTAGAAAAAGTGATGCAAAATAACCAATCAGATTGCTGGGGAATAATATCTAATTAAAATAGAACAATGCAAACTAATTATATTAAATATAAAGTGTTTTCTTTTTAAAATATTGCTATGTAAACTGTATTGTGGTGAAACTAAAATTGCTGGTTAGTAATAAAATTATGGATTTTGCTTTATTTTCTCATTTTAGTTACACAGGACAATTCGTTTATCGAAAGCATGGATGGGGGAAGACCCACCGTGTATTCCTTTCTTTTTGAGTAGGCATTCAATAAATATTTGTTAAATTGATGAATGAATTCCTATACTCTATGTAGAAAATTAGTAAGTTAGCAAGAAACTAAATAGCCTTCCATAAAGAATTTTTTTTAAGTGTCTCAAAGTTGTTTAGAAATAAATTATGCAAGAGTTAAGGGAGTAGTTACCTCCAAATATAGTACAGATACAACCAGTTCCTTCACAGAGTATGAGTTAAAATGTGGCTGTGGGGGAGGCAGAGCAGAGCCCATGGGGACTTTGAAAGATTTGCTTCCCTCTAGGTTTCTGCAGTTATCACTTTCAATTTATATGTAAGAAAATTTAAATCACAAAGTGTCTCTTGGGCAGTCTTCCAACTTCTGGGATGCCTAAAACAATCTGACATATGCCAGCTGTTATAATTATTCAGATTCTGAGAAAATTTAATGTAAGTCTTGTCACTATTAGTCTGCATTTAATCTCCAAAATTAATCAAGAAAGCGACAAATGAGACTGGATACTCTAGAAAGAGAAGTGGTTTTGTTTAATGGTTAAGACTCTGGCTCCCTAGAGGAAGGCTGCCTGGATTCAAATTCTCATTGTGTTGTTTAGCAGCCTTTATGATCAGCAGTTTACTTAACAATTCTGCACAGCCTGTTTCCTTACCAATTAAATTAGTATGAGAATAGAATTGTTGAAAGGATTACATGAGTTACTTTACCTAGACTACTTTGAAAAGTACCTGTCACAAAATAAGTGATTATTCAGTGTTAACTATAATTATTATTGATACTGACACTGTAGCTAGAATTCATTCCAGAACATAAAGATTGCCTTAACATAAGGAATTGAAATTCGATACCTTCTTTTCACCTATGAATAGGAATAATAATAGAATCAAGATTTCTCTAAGTCTGTGCATTATTTCTAAGTAGCACAGGCGTTAACACAGATCCTTTTGGTATAAAACCTCTTCAAAGTTGCCATAAAAATTCTGGGCTTAACTTTTTTTTATTATCCTTTTCATCTTTTTTTATTAAGGTAACATTGATATACAATCTTATGAAGGTTTCACATGAGCAACATTGTGGTTACTACATTCACCCCTATTATCAAGTCCCCACCACATCCCCCATTACAGTCACTGTCCATCAGCGTAAGACACTATAGAGTCACTACTTGCCTTCTTTGTGCTATACTGCCTTCTCAGTGACCCCTCTCCAATATTATGTGTGCCAATCATAATACCCCTTAATCCTCTTCTTCCTCCCTTCCTGCCTGCCCTCCCCACTCCCTGTCCCTTTTGTAACTGCAAGTCCATTCTTAGGTTCTGTGAGTCTGCTGCTGTTTTGTTCCTTCAGTTTTTTTGCTTTGTTGTTATACTCCACAAATGAGTGAAATCATTTGGTACTTGTTTTTCTCCACCTGGCTTATTTCACCGAGCATAATACCCTGTAGCTCTATTCATGTTATTACAAATGGTAGGATTTGTTTTCTTCCTACAGCTGAATAATATTCGATTCTGTATATGTACCACCCCTTCTTTATCCATGCATCTACTGGTGAACAGTTAAGTTGCTTCCATGTCTTGGCTATTGTAAATAGTGCTGCGATACACATAGGAGTGCAAATATCTTTTTGAATCTGTGATCTTGTTTTCTTTGGGTAAATTCCTATGAGTGGATTTACTGGGTCAAATGGTATTTCAATTTTTGTTTTTTGAGGAACCTCCATATTGCTTTCCACAACGGTTGAAGCAATTTAAATTCCCACCAACACTACAGAAGGGTTCTTTTTTCCCCACATCCTAGCCAGCATTTGTTGTTACTTGTCTGTTGGATGTTGGCCATCCTAACTGTTGTGAGGGGATATCTCATTGTGGTTTTCATTTTCATTTCCCTGATGATTAGCAATGTTAAGCATCTTTACATGTGTCTGTTGGTCATCTCAATTTCTTCTTTGGAGAACTGTCTGCTCAAATCCTCTGACCATTTTTTATCCAGTTATTTCATTTTTGGGTGTTGAGGCATGTGAGCTCTTTATATATTTTGGATGTTAACCCCTTATTGGATATGTTGTTTATGAATATGTTCTCCCATACCAAAGGATGCCTTTTTGTTATGCTAATGTGTTTTGCTCTAAAGAAGCTTCTTAGTTTGATACAGTTCCACTTTTTCATTTTTGCTTTAAATTCCTTTGCTTGAGGAAGTGTGTTCATGAAAAAGTTACTCGTGTTTATATTCAAGAGATTTTTGCCTCTGTTTTCTTCTAACAGTTTATGGTTTCATGCCTTACATTCAGGACTTTTATCCATTTTGAGTTTTCTTTGTGTATGCAGTTAGACAGTTTTCCAGTTTCATTCTCGTACATGTAGCTGTCCAGTTTTGCCAACACCAGCTGTTGAAGAGGCTATTATTTCCCCATTGTATATCCATGGCTCCTTTATCATATATTAATTGACCGTATATGCTTGGGTTAATATCTGAACTCTCTATTCTGTTCCACTGGCCTGTGGCTCTGTTCTTATGCCAGTACCAAATTGTCTTGATTACTGTGGCTTTGTAGTAGAGCTTGAAGTCTGGAAGCAAGATCCCCCCTGCTTTATTCTTCCTTCTCAGGATTGCTTTGGCTATTCGGTTTCTTTGGTGGTTCCATATGAATTTTAGAACTATTTGTTCCAGTTCATTGAAGAATGCACTGTTGGTATTTTGATAGGGATTGCATTAAATCTGTAGATTGCTTTAGGCAGGATGGCCGTTTTGACAATATTAAATCTTCCTAGCCAAGAGCTTGGGATGAGTTTCCATTTGTTACTGTCCTCTTTAAGTTCTCTTAAGAGTGTCTTATAGTTTTCAGGGTATAGATCTCTCACTTCTTTGGTTAGGTTTATGCCTAGGTATTTTATTCCTTTTGATGCAGTTGTGAATGGAATTGTTTTCCTGATTTCTCTTTCTGCTAGTTCATCATTAGTGTATAGGAAAGCAACAGATTTCTGTGTATTAATTTGGTCTCTTGCAACTTTGCTGAATTCAGATATTAGATTTAGTAATTTTGGAGAGGACTCTTTAGGGTTTTTTATGTACAATATTATGTCATCTGCAAATAGTGACAGTTTGACTTCTTCTTTACCAATCTGGATTCCTTGTATTTCTTTGTTTTGTCTGATTGCCATGGCTAGGACCTCCAGTACTATGTTGAATAGCAGTGGGGAGAGTGGGCATCCCTGTCTTGTTCCTGATCTTAGGTGGAATGCTTTCAGCTTCCCACTATTAAGTATGATGTTGGCTGTGGGTTTGTCATATATGACCTTTATTATGTTGAGGTACTTGCCCTCTATACCCATTTTGTTGAGAGTTTTTATCATGAATGGATGTTGAATTTTTTGAAATGCTTTTTCAGCATCTATGGAGATGATCACTTGGTTTCTGTCCTTTTTGTTGATGTGATGGATGATGTTGATGTATATTCGAATGTTGTACCATCCTTGCATCCCTGAGATGAATCCCACTTGATCATTGTGTATGGTCCACTTGATGTATTTTTGAATTCGATTTGCTAATATTTTGTTGAGTATTTTCGCATCTATGTTTATCAGGGATATTAGCCTGTAACTTTCTTTTTTGGTGGGGTCTTTGCCTGGTTTTACTATTAGAGTGATACTGGCTTCATAGAACGAGTTTGTAGGTATGCCCTCCTCTTCTATTTTTTGGAAAAAACTTTAAAGAGAATGGGTATTATGTCTTCTCTATATGTCTGATAAAATTCAGCGGTGAATCCATCTGGTCTGGTAATTTTGTTCTTGGGTAGTTTTTTGATTATTGATTCAATTTCATTGCTGGTAATTGGTCTGTTTAGATTTTCTATTTCTTCCTGGGTCTGTCTTGGAAGATTGTATTTTTCTACTAAGTTGTCCATTTCTTCTAGGTTTTCCAGCTTGTTAGCATATACATTTTCATAATATTTTATAATAATTCTTTGTAATTCTCTGGGGTCCATCGTGATTTTTCCTTTCGCATTTCTGATTCTGTTTATGTGTGTAGATTCTCTTTTTCTCTTATTAAGTGTGGCCAGGGGTTTACCTATTTTGTTTATTTTCTCACAGAACCAGCTCTTGGTTTCATTGATTTTTTTCTATTGTTTTGTTTTTCTCAATTCTTTTTATAACTTCTCTGATCTTTATTATGTCTTTCCTTCTGCTGACTTCAGGCCTCATTTGTTCTTCTTTTTCCAGTTTCAATAATTGTGACTTTAGACTGTTCATTTGGAATTGTTCTTCCTTCTTTAAATAGGCCTGGATTGCTATATTCTTTCCTCTTAAAATTGCCTTTGCTGCATCCCCCAGAAGTTGGGGCTTTGTACTGTTGTTGTGATTTGTCTCTGTATATTGCCAGACCTCTGTTTACATTTGGTCATTAATCCTTTGATTATTTAGGAGCATGTTGTTAAGCCTCCATGTGTTTGTGAGCCTTTCTGTTTTCTTTATACAACTCATTTCTAGTTTTATACCTTTGTGATCTGAGAAGTTGGTTGGTAGAATATCAATATTTTTGAATTTACTGAAGCTCCTTTTGTGGCGTAGTGTGTGCTCTATTCTGGAAAATATTCCATGTGCATTTGAGAAGAATGTGTATTCTGCTGCTTTTGGGTGTAGAGTTCTGTAGATGTCTGTTAGGTCCATCTGTTCTAGTGTGTTGTTCAGTGCCTCTGTATCCTTACTTCTTTTCTGTTTGATGGATCTGTCCTTTGGAGTGAGTGGTGTATTAAAGTCTCCCAGAATGAATGCATTGCATTCTATTTCCTTCTTTAATTCTGGTAGTATTTGTTTCACATATGTCAGTGCTCCTCTGTTGGGTGCATATATATTTATGATGTTTATATCCTCTTGTTAGACTGCCCCCTTTATCATTATGTAATGTCTGTCTTTATCTCTTGTTACTTTCTTTGTTTTGAAATGTATTTTGTGGGATACAAGTACTGCAACTCCTGCTTTTTTCTCCCTATTAGTTGCATGAAATATCTTTTTCCAACCCTTCACTTTTAGTCTGTGTATATCTTTGTGTTTGAGGTGAGTCTCTTATAAGCAGCATATAGATGGGTCTTGCTTTTTATCCATTCTATTACTCTGTGTCTTCTGATTGCTGCATTCATTCCATTTACATTTAGTGTGATTATGGAAAGGTATGTACTTATTGCCATTGCAGTGTTTGGATTCGTGGTTACCAAAGGTTCAAGGGTAATTTCTTTACTATCTAACTTAACTCTCTTATTAAGCTATTATACTGACACAATCTTATGATTCTTTATTTCTCTCCCTTCTTATTCTTCTTCCTGCATTCTTTTGTATGTTAGGTGTTTTATTCCATACTCTTTGGTGTTTGCTTAGACTGATTTTGTGAATAGTTGATTTTATTTTTTGCCTTTAGTTAGTATTTGGTTGGTATGCTTTCTTTGCTGGGATTTTATTATCTCTGGTGACATCTATTTAGCCTAAGGAGTGCTTCCATCTAGAGCAGTCCCTATAAAATGTCCCATAGAGGTCGTTTGTGGGATGCAAATTCCCTCAACTTTTGCTTGTCTGGGAACTGTTTAATCCCTCCTTCATATTTAAATGATAATCATGCTGGATTTAGTATTCTTGGTTCAAGGCCCTTCTGTTTCATTGCATTAAATATATCATGCCATTCTCTTCTGGGCTGTAAGATTTCTGTTGAGAAGTCTGATGATAGCCTGATGGCTTTTCCTTTGTAGGTGATCTTTTTTCTCTCTCTGGCTGCCTTTAATACTCTGTCCTTGTCTTTTATCTTTGCCATTTTAGTTATTATATGTCTTGATCTTGTCGTCCTTGGGTTCCTTGTGTTGGTAGATCTGTGGGTTTCCATGGTTTGAGAGACTGTTTCCTCCCCCAGATTGGGGAAATGTTCAGCAATTATTTCTCCAAAGACACTTTCTATCCTCTTTTCTCTCTCTTCTTCTTCTGGCACCCCTATAATGTGAGTATTATTCCGTTTGGATTGGTCACACAGTTCTCTTTATATTCTTTCATTCCTGGAGATCCTTTTATTTCTCTCTGCCTCAGCTTCTCTGTATTCCTGCTCTCTGACTTCTATTCCATATACAGTCTCTTGCACCTCATCCAGTCTGTTCTTAAGTCCTTCCAAAGATTGTTTCATTTCTGTTATCTCCCTCGTGACTTCATCCCTTAGCTTTTGCATATCTGACTGCAGGTCCATCAGCATGGTTATGACCTTTATTTTGAAATCTTCTTTCAGGAAGATTTGTTATATCTATCTCCCAGGCCCTCTCTCTGGGGTTGTCTGTGTGATTCTTGACTGGACCAGATTCTTCTGCCTTTTCATGGCAATAGAGGTAGTCATAGGCAGGTGGCACATGTGTCACCTGGGAGAACAAAGTCACTTCCTGCTTGCTGGTTGCCTTGCCCTTTTCCGCTGCATGTGTTGGTTACCCGCACACAGGGAGCAGTCTCTGGGTTAAGTTCCTGAGCTGCCAAAGGTGGGGCAGCCCTCGGGATAGCCCAGAGCCCTGCGGTGAGTGGCAGACGTGTAGCGTGTGTTCTCCTGCAAGAACAGCATCCCTTCATGCCTTCCAGATATTGCCCCAGCTTCCTCTGTCTGTTCCCAGCAGCTATGCACTGGCAGCAGTCTCTGGGTCTGTCCCGGTTAGCTGCGCACTGGGAGGTGACTCTGTGTGGTTACTGTGGATGGGGCCGCTCTCCGGCTACTCTGCTGTTATGGCGGGTCAGCCGGTTTGCTTGTAGTGCCGGCCAGGGGAATGAATGGCAGGCTGCTTGTCTCTGTGAGGGGCTTCAGGGCTGGGTTACCTCCCAGGGCGTTGGGGCACCTGTAGTTCATTAGGATTCCCAGCCTGCTGGGTTGAGAGTGCCTGGACGATTCCATCCAACTGTTAATTCCTTGTCACTTTAAGACTTTTAAAAAGCATCCACTCTTCTTTTGTCCTAGAGTAGCCGGCTGTGGGGACCAGCTCACAGTCTCCATCTCAGATTTTACTTTTCTGTTACCCTAATATCCAGTACAACATGCAATGTGTGCCTGTGGTCCTGGTGCAGATTGCTAGGGATGGTTATTTAGCAGCCCTGTGCTTCCACTCCCTCCCCACTCTGACTCCTTTCCTCCTGCTGGTGAGCTGGGGTGGGGGTGGTGCTTGGGTCCCACTGGGTCATGGATTTGTATCTTACCCTCTTCATGAGATGCTGAGCTCTTGCAGATGTAGGTGTTGCCTGGCTGTGGTACTTTATCTTCTGATCTCTCTTTTAGGCATAGTTGTATTTGTTGTAGTTTCAAAAATGTACATGGTTTTGGGAGGAGATTCCCACCAGCCTACTCATGCCACCCTCTTGCGCCAACCCCTATTCTTCTCACTTTTATTTATTTCTTCTCTGATCTTTTTTATGTCCCTCCTTCTATTGACTTGGACCTCATTTGTTCTTCTTTTTCTAGTTTCATTAATTCTGAGTTTAGACTGTTCATTTGGGATTGTTCTTTCTTGAGCTAGGCCTGTATTGCTGTATACTTTCCTCTTAGAACTGCCTTTGTTGCATCCCACAGAAGGTGGGGCATTGAGTTGTTTTCTTCTGTCTCCATATATTGCTTGATCTCTGTTTACACCTGGTCATTGATCCATTGATTATTTAGGAGCATGTTGTTATGCCTCCATGATTCTGGGCCTTTTTTTTTTTTGCACAATTTGTTTCTATTTTCATACCTTTTTGGTCTGAGAAGTTGCTTGGTACAAATTCAATTTTTTAAATTTACTGAGGCTCTTTTATGTCCCTCTGTGTGATCTGTTGTGGAAATTCTTCCAGGTGCACTTGAGAGCAATGTGTATCCTGTTGCTTTTGGGCGTAGAGTTGTGTAGATGTCTGTTAGATCCATTGCTTCTAGTGTGTTCTTCAGTTCCTCTGTCTACTTATTTCTTTTCTGACTGGTTAATCTGCCTTTTGGATTGAGTGGTGTGTTAAATTCCCCTGAAATGAACTTATTGTATTCTATTTCCCCCTTTAATTCTGGTAGTATTTTTTGCACGTATTTGGGTGTTCCTATGCTGGGTGCATAGACATTTATAATGTTTATATCCTCGTGTTAGACTGACTGCCTTATCATTATATAATGTCCATATTTCTCTCATTACTTTCTTTGTTTCAAAGTCTATTTTATCTGATATAAGTACTGCAAGTCCTGCTTTTTTCTCCATACTGTTTGTATGAAATATCTTTTTCCACCCCTTCACTTTTAGTCAGTATATGTCTTTGGTTTTGATGTGAGTCACTTGTAGGCAGCATATAGATGGGTTTTCTTTTTTATCCATTCTGTAACTCTTTGTCTTTTGATTGGTGCAGTCAGTCCATTTACATTTAGGGTGATTATCAATAGATATGTACTTATTGCCATTAAAGGTTTTAGATTCATGGTTACCAAAAGTTGAATGGCAGCTTCTTTACTATCTAACCGTCTGACTTAGCTTGCTTTTTACATTATTACAAATACAATCTAAAGACTCTTTTTTTCTCCCTTCCTTTTCTTCCTCCTCCACTCTTTATATGTTAGGTGTCATATTCTGTACTCTTTGTGTATCCCTTGACTGCCTTTGTGTGTAGCTGATTTAATTTTGCATTTTGTTAGTAATTAATTGGTCTGCTTCCTTTACTGTGGTTTTATTTTTTCTGGTGACAGCTATTTAGCCTTAGGAGCACTTCCATCTAGAGCACTTCCACAGTCCCTTTAAAATACACTGTAGATATGGTTTGCAGGAGGAACATTCTCTCAACTTTTCTTACCTAGAAATTGTTTAATCCATCCATCAAGTTTAAATAGTAATGTTGCTGAAGAGTATTCTTGACTCAAGCCCCTTCTGTTTCATCACATTAAATATATCAGGCCACTCTTTTCTGGCTTATAAGGTTTCTTCTGAGAAGTCTGCTGATAGCTTGATGTGTTTTCTTTTGTAGGTGATTTTTTAAAATTAATTAATTAATAGATTTTTTATTAAGGTATGATTGATATGCACTCTTATGAAGGTTTCACATGAAGAAACAATGTGGTTACTATATTTACCCATATTATCCAGTCCCCACCCACACCCCAATGCAGTCACTGTCCATCAGTGTAGTAAGATGTTACAGATCCACTATGTGACTTCCCTTTGCTACACTGTTGTCCCTATGATCCCCCACACAATGTGTACTAAACATAATACCCCTCAATCCCCTTCTCACTCCCTCCCCACCCACCCTCCCACACACCTCCTCTTTGGTAACTCCTAGTCCCTTCTTGGAGTTTGTGAGTCCGGTGCTGTTTGTTCATTCAGTTTTACTTCGCTGTTATACTCCACAAAGGAGGGAAATATTTTGGCACTTGTGTTTCTACGCCTGGATTATTTCACTGAGCATAATGTCCTCCAGCTCCATCCATGTTGTTGCAAATGGTAGAATTTGTTTCTTTCTTATGTCTGAATAGTATTCCATTGTGTATATGTACCACATCTTTATCCACTCCTCTACTGATGGACACTTAGGTTGCTTCCATATCTTGGCTATTGTAAAAAGTGCTGCGATAAACACAGGGATGCATATGTCTTTTTGAATCTGGAAGTTGCATTCTTTGGGTAAATTGCGAAGAATGGGATTCCCGGGTCAAATGGTATTTCTATTTTTAGCTTTTTGTGGAAACTCCATTTTGCTTTCCACAATGGTTGAACTAGCTTACATTCCCACCAGCAGTGTAGCGGGGATCCCCTTTCTCCACATCCTTGCCAGCATTTGTTGTTCTTAGTCTTTTCAATGCTGGGCATCCTTACTGGTGTGAGGTGATATCTCATTGTGGTTTTAGTTTCATTTCCCTGATGACTAGTGATGATGAGCATCTTTTCATGTGTCTGTTAGCCATCTGAGTTTCTTCTTGGGAGGTGTAGGTGATATTTTTTCTCTCTTTGGCTGCTTTTAATACGCTGTACTTGTCCCAGATCTTTTCCATTTTAATTTTTTGTTTTGAGAGGGCATCTCTCATATTTATTGATCAAATGGTGGTTAACAACCATAAAATTCAGTATAGGGGGGTCAATGCTCAATGTACAATCATTAATCCATCTCAAGCCTAATTCTCGTCAGTCTCCAATCTTCTGAAGCATAACGAACAAGTTCTTACATGGTGAACGAATTCTTACATAGTGAATAAATTCTTACATGGTGAACAGTACAAGGGCATTCATCAAAGAAACTTTCGGTTTTGATCACGCATTATGAACTATAAACAATCAGGTCAAATATGAATATTCATTTGATTTTTATACTTGATTTATATGTGGATCCCACATTTCTCCCTTTATTATTATTATTATTTTTATTTTGAATAAAATGCTGAAGTGGTAGGTAGATGCAAGATAAAGGTAGAAAACATAGTTTAGTGGTGTAAGAGGGCAAATGTAGATGATCAGGTGTGTGCCTGTGGACTAAGTATTAATCCAAGCTAGACTAGGGCAGCAAAACATCCACGGATGCAGAAGATTTCTCTCAAAGCAGGGCAGATGAGGTTCTGAGCCTCACCTCTGTTGATCCCCAATTTTCACCTGATGGCCCCCCTGCGACTGTGCCTGTCTTAGGTTGTACCTCCCTTGAGGAATCTTACCCATCTCTGGCTAACCAGTCATCTTCCGGGGCCATACAGGGAAATAAAGTTGGTAAGTGAGAGAGAAGCCATATTGTTTGAAAAGGTTAGCTTTTTACTTCCTGCAGATTTATGCCCTGTGGCTTCTATGCCCAGCACTTGTCTCGAGGTATCTTTACCACCTGGAGGAATTATGATACTCGGTAAATTCGATATGAGGCACGAATTCTATTTAAGGGTTGTAATTAGGAAGAAAGAAGAAAAGCTACAGATGTAGCATATGGAAAGAAACATGGGAGGATTGATTATTTCTTTGACATATCTTCTTGTAGAGTACCTTAAGTATGTATAGGTTTTAAACTACTAACTAATTTGCACACACATATTAACATAATAGGAATACGGTGACATAAACAAAGCAAATCTATAATTATCATCCATCTCCAGTGAAGCCAAGAAAACCATTTAGGCACCCTAGGCATTTGTGAAAATTTGTGTATGGTATGATGGATATTGTCCAACTGTACTTGAACCGTCTGAGAGAAATCAGACAAATTAAAGCAGCCCATTTCTGGGATCTGTTCACATCCCATATGTTCTTTTAACCGTAGATAGTCTACAGTCATGAGATTTTGGTGTGCTACAACTTGCACCCCTCCCAACTCCTGGTTGAGTTCCAACAGTACAGATCCGGTCAAATTCGTTGTCTCACTGTATGCACATGCCAGCCTAGACATCTCCCTCCTCATTCCTATGGCAAGTCCAGGAGACGGTGGGCTGGATGCAGCCACAACCGCAGCATCGTCCGGATCCCTGTGGAGGCTTTTTGATGATCATCCCCTGGCACAAGTCCTCCAGAGAGTGCTGATGCCGGAAGCTCCTCCTCATATCGTATCTTAGTTCATTTTCTGGGTATCCAAGCTAGGCCTTGATCTTCTGCATAGAAACAAACAGACCCTTTGCCCACACTTTGACATGCCCTCTATACCACTGTGCAGAACTCATTGGAGGTCAGCACACAGTAACTGCTTTTTTTTTTTTTTTTTATTAAGAGAAAGGAATATTATCAGAAAAGAGTACCTCCATAGCTGATCATCTGACACCCTTTAAGTGATCAACATTAAGGATATTTAAAGCATGTGTTGATCTTTGATTTACCAATAGTTTTATCCTATCAAAGAGTAATCCCCCTTTTCTTTCTTTTTTCTTTCTTTTTTTTTTTTAATTTTTAATCTACACTTACATGAAGAATACTATGTTTACTATGCTCTCCCCTATATCAGGTCCCCCCTAACAACCACATTACGGTTACTGTCCATCAGCTTAGCAAAATGCTGTAGAGTCACTACTTGTCCTCTCTGTGTTGTGCAGCCCACCCTCCCCTTTCTCCCTCCCCCCCATGCATGGTAATCTTAATACCCCCCTTCTTCTTCTCCCCCACTTATCCCTCCCTGCCCACCCATCCTCCCCAGTTCCTTTCCCTTTGGTACCTGTTAGTACATTTTTGGGTTCTATAATTCCGCTGCTGTTTTGTTCCTTCAGTTTTTCCTTTGTTCCTATACTCCTCAGATGAGTGAAATCATTTGGTATTTCTCTTTCTCCTCTTGGCTTATTTCACTGAGCATAATACTCTCCAGCTCCATCCATGTTGCTGCAAATGGTTGGATTTTTCCACTTCTTATGGCTGAGTAGTATTCCATTGTGTATATGTACCACGTCTTCTTTATCCATTCATCTACCGATGGACATTTAGGTTGCTTCCAATTCTTGGCTACTGTAAATAGTGCTGCGATAAACATAGGGGTGCATCTGTCTTTCTCAAACTTGATTGCTACGTTCTTAGGGTAAATTCCTAGGAGTGGAATTCCTGGGTCATATGGGAGGTCTGTTTTGAGCATTTTGATGAACCTCCATACTGCTTTCCACAATGGTTGAACTAATTTACATTCCCACCAGCAGTGTAGGAGGGTTCCCCTTTCTCCACAGCCTCGCCAACATGTGTTGTTGTCTGTCTTTTGGATGGCAGCTATCCTTACTGGTGTGAGGTGATACCTCATTGTAGTTTTAATTTGCATTTCTCTGATAATTAGCGATGTGGAGCATCTTTTCATGTGTCTGTTGGCCATCTGTATTTCTTTTTTAGAGAACTGTCTGTTCAGTTCCTCTGCCCATTTTTTAATTGGGTTATTTGTTTTTTGTTTGTTGAGGCGTGTGAGCTCTTTATATATTCTGGACGTCAAGCCTTTATCAGATGTGTCATTTTCAAATATATTCTCCCATACTGTAGGGTTCCTTTTTGTTCTATTGATGGTGTCTTTCGCTGTACAGAAGCTTTTCAGCTTAATGTAGTCCCACTTGCTCATTTTTGCTGTTGTTTTCCTTGCCCGGGGAGATATGTTCGAGAAGAGGTCACTCATGTTTATGTCTAAGAGGTTTTTGCCTATGTTTCTTTCCAAGAGTTTAATGGTTTCATGACTTACATTTAGGTCTTTGATCCATTTTGAGTTTACCTTTGTATATGGGGTTAGACAATGGTCCAGTTTCATTCTCCTACATGTAGCTGTCCAGTTTTGCCAGCACCATCTGTTGAAGAGACTGTCATTTTGCCATTGTATGTCCATGGCTCCTTTATCAAATATTAATTGATCATATATGTTTGGGTTAATGTCTGGAGTCTCTAATCTGTTCCACTGGTCGTTGGCTCTGTTCCTGTAACAGTACCAAATTGTCTTGATTACTATGGGTTTATAGTAGAGCTTGAAGTCGGGGAGTGAGATCCCCCCTACTTTATTCTTCTTTTTCAGGATTGCATTGGCTATTCGGGGTCTTTGGTGTTTCCATATGAATTTTTGAATTATTTGTTCCAATTCATTGAAGAATGTTGCTGGTAATTTGAGAGGGATTGCATCAAATCTGTATATTGCTTTGGGCAGGATGGCCATTTTGACGATATTAATTCTTCCTAGCCATGAGCATGGGATGAGTTTCCATTTATTAGTGTCCCCTCTAATTTCTCTTAAGAGTGACTTGTAGTTTTCAGAGTATAAGTCTTTCACTTCTTTGGTTAGGTTTATTCCTAGGTATTTTATTCTTTTTGATGCAATGGTGAATGGAATTGTTTTCCTGATTTCTCTTTCTATTGATTCATTGTTAGTGTATAGGAAAGCTACAGATTTCTGTGTGTTAATTTTGTATCCTGCAAGTTTGCTGTATTCCGATATCAGTTCTAGTAGTTTTGGAGTGGAGTCTTTAGGGTTTTTTATGTACAGTATCATATCATCTGCAAATAGTGACAGTTTAACTTCTTCTTTACCAATCTGGTTTCTTGTATTTCTATGTTTTGTCTGATTGCCGTGGCTAGGACTTCCAGTACTAAGTTAAATAACAGTGGGGAGAGTGGGCATCCCTGTCTGGTTCCCGATCTCAGAGGAAATGCTTTCAGCTTCTCGCTGTTCAGTATAATACTGGCTGCGGGTTTATCATATATGGCCTTTATTATGTTGAGGTACTTGCCCTCTATTCCCATTTTGCTGAGAGTTTTTATCATGAATGGATGTTGAATTTTGTCAAATGCTTTTTCAGCATCTATGGAGATGATCATGTGGTTTTTGTCTTTCTTTTTGTTGATGTGGTCGATGATGTTGATGGATTTTCGAATATTGTAGCATCCTTGCATCCCTGGGATGAACCCCACTTGGTCATGGTGTATGATCCTTTTGATATACTGTTGAATTCTGTTTGCTAATATTTTATTGAGTATTTTTGCATCTACATTCATCAGGGATATTGGTCTGTAATTTTCTTTTTTGGTGGGGTCTTTGCCTAGTTTTGGTATTAGGGTGATGTTGGCTTCTTAGAATGAGTTTGGGAGTATTCCCTCTTCTTCTATTTTTTGGAACACTTTAAGGAGAATGGGTATTATGTCTTCTCTGTGTGTCTGATAAAATTCCGAGGTAAATCCGTCCGGCCCCGGGTTTTGTTCTTGGGTAGTTTTTTGATTACTGTTTCAATTTCTTTGCTCGTAATTGGTTTGTTTAACTTTTATGTTTCTTCCTTGTTCAGTCTTGGGAGGTTGTTTTTTTCTAGGAAGTTGTCCATTTCTTCTAGGTTTTCCAGCTTGTTGGCATATAGGTTTTCATAGTAGTCTTTAATAATTCTTTGTATTTCTGTGGAGTCTGTCGTGATTTTTCCATTCTCATTTCTGATTATGTTGATTTGTGTTGATTATCTTTTTCTCTTAATAAGTTGGGCTAGAGGCTTATCTATTTTCTTTATTTTCTCAAAGAACCAGCTCTTGGTTTCGTTGATTTTTGCTATTGTTTTATTCTTCTCAATTTTATTTCTTCTCTGATCTTTATTATGTCCCTCCTTCTGCTGACTTTAGGCCTCAGTTCTTCTTTTTCCAGTTTTGATAAATGTGATGTTAGACCATTCATTTGGGATTGTTCTTCCTTCTTCAAGTGTGCCTGGATTGCTATATATTTTCCTCTTAAGACTGCTTTCGCTGCGTCCCACAGAAGTTGGGGCTTAGTGGTTGTTGTCATTTGTTTCTATATATTCCTTGATGTCTATTTTGATTTGTTCATTGATCCATTGATTATTTAGTAGCATGTTGTTAATCCTCCATGTGTTTGTGAGCCTTTTTGTTTTCTTTGTAGAATTTATTTCTACTTTTATACCTTTGTGGTCTGAAAAATTGGTTGGTAGAATTTCAATATTTTGGAGTTTACTGAGGCTCTTTTTGTGAGCTAGTATGTGGTCTATTCTGGAGAATGTTCCATGTGCACTTGAGAAGAATGTATATCCTGTTGCTTTTGGATGTAGAGTTCTATAGATATCTATTAGGTCCATCTGTTCCAGGGTGTTGTTCAGTGCCTCTGTGTCCTTACTTATTTTCTGCCCGGTGGATCAATCCTTCAGGGTGAGTGGTGTGTTGAAGTCTCCTAAAATGAATGCATTGCAGTCTATTTCCCTCTTTAGTTCTGTTAGTATTTGCTTCACATATGCTGGTGCTCTTGTATTGGGTGCATATATATTTAGAATGGTTATATCCTCTTGTTGGACTGAGCCCTTTATCATTATGTAGTGTCCTTCTTTATCTCTTGTTACTTTCTTTGTTTTGAAGTCTATTTTGTCTGATATTAGTACTGCAACCTCTGCTTTCTTCTCACTGTTGTTTGCCTGAAATATGTTTTTCCATCCCTTGACTTTTAGTCTATGCTTATCTTTGGGTTTAAGGTGAGTTTCTTGTAAGCAGCATATAGATGGGTCTTGCTTTTTTATCCATTGTATTACTCTGTGTCCTTTGATTGGTGCATTAAGTCCATTTACATTTAGGGTGACAATTGAGAGATATGTACTTATTTCCATTGCAGGCTTTAGATTCATGGTTACCAAAGGTTCAAGGTTAGCTTCTTTAGTATCTTACTGCCTAACTTAGCTCACTTATTGAGCTGTTATATACACTGTCTGAAGATTCTTTTCTTCTCTCCCTTCTTATTCCTCCTCCTCCATTCTTCATATGTTGTGTGTTTTGTTCTGTGCTCTTTTTAGGGGTGCTCCCATGTAGAGCAGTCCCTGTAGGATGCCCTGTAGAGGTGGTTTGTGGGAAGCAAATTCCCTCAGCTTTTGCTTGTCAGAGAATTGTTTAATCCCGCCATCATATTTAAATGATAGTCGTGCTGGATACAGTATCCTTGGTTCAAGGCCCTTCTGTTTCATTGCATTAAGTATATCATGCCATTCTCTTCTGGCCTGTAGGGTTTCTGTCGAGAAGTCTGATGTTAGCCTGATGGGTTTTCCTTTATAGGTGACCTTTTTCTCTCTAGCTGTCTTTAAAACTCTTTCCTTGTCCTTGATCCTTTCCATTTTAATTACTATGTGTCTTGATGTTGTCCTCCTTGGATCCTTTCTGTTGGGGGTTCTGTGTAATTCCATGGTCTGTTCGATTATTTCCTCCCCCAGTTTGGGGAAGTTTTCAGCAATTATTTCTTCAAAGAGACTTTCTATCCCTTTTCCTCTTTCTTCTTCTTCTCGTTCCCCTATAATACGAATATTATTCCTTTTGGCTTGGTCACATAGTTCTCTTAGTGTTGTTTCATTCCTGGAGATCCTTTTATCTCTCTCTATGTCAGCTTCTATACGTTCCTGTTCTCTGGCTTCTATTCCTTCAATGGCCTCTTGCATCTTATCCATTCTGCTTATAAATCCTTCCAGGGATTGTTTCACTTCTGTGATCTCCTTCCTGACATCTGTGATCTCCCTCCGGACTTCATCCCATTGCTCTTGCATTTTTCTCTGCATCTCTGTCAGCATGTTCATGATTTTTATTTTGAATTCTTTTTCAGAAGGACTGGTTAGGTCTGTCTCCTTCTCAGGTGTTGTCTCTGTGATCTTTGTCTGCCTGTAGTTTTGCCTTTTCATGGTGATAGAGATAGTTTGCAGAGCTGGTACGAGTGACTGCTAGAAGAGCTTCCCTTCTTGTTGGTTTGTGGCTTTCCTCTCCTGGGAGAATAGAGACCTCTAGTGGCTTATGCTTTTCAGCTGTGCGCAGACAGGACTTCTGCTACCTGCTCATTTCCTATGGAGTTTATCTCCGCTGTTGCTGTGGGCTTGGCCTGGCTGCGGCTGCTCCTCCAAAATGGTGGAGCCCCGTTGGAGGGGGAGCGGCTGGGAGGCTATTTATCTCTGTAAGGGACCTCTGTGCTCCTTGCTGCCCAGGGGGTTAGAGTGCCCAGAGATCCCCAGATTCCCTGCCTCTGGTCTAAGTGACCTGTCCTGCCTGTTTAAGACTTCCAAAAAGCACTCTCCAAACCAAAACAACAACAGCAACAATGAGAGAGGGAACAGAAAAAAAAAAAAAGGAAAAAACATTTGATTTTTTTTTTTTGTCTTCAGTCCCCTGTCCCAGGCACCCGCTCACTGGTCCTGCTGCCCTGTCTCCCTAGCACCATGGTCCCTGTCCCTTTAAAGCTTCCAAAAAGCACTCGCCAAAAAGAGAAAAAAAGGGAAAAACACGCGATTTCCTCCGTCCTCAGGTGCCGGTCTCAGGCACCCGCCCACCAGTCCCGCAGGGAAAAACTCAGGATATTCTTTGTCCTCAGGCACCGGTCCCAGGCACCTGCTCACCAGTCCCGCCGCCCTGCCTCCCTAGCACCGGCATCCCTGTCCCTTTAAGGCTTCCAAAAGCACTCGCCAAAAAGAGAAAAAAAAAGGGGAAAAACGCGCAATTTCCTCCGACCTCAGGTGCCAGTCTCAGGCACCCTCCCACCGGTCCCGCAGGGAAAAACGCGGGATATTCTTTGTCCTCAGGCGCCAGTCCCAGGCACCCTCTCACCAGTCCCACCGCCCTGCCTCCCTAGCACCGGGGTCCCTGTCCCTTTAAGGGCTCCAAAAAGCACTTGCCAAAAAGAGGAAAAAAAGGGGAAAAACGCGCGATTTCCTCCGTCCTCAAGTGCTGGACCCAGGCGCTCACCGGTCCCGCCACCCTGCCTCCCTAGCAACGGGGTCCCTGTCCCTTTAAGGCTTCCAAAAAGCACTCACCAAAAAAAAAAAAAAAAAACCGCTCCGGTTTCTTTCCACCCGCCGGGAGCCGGGGGGAGGGGCGCTCGGGTCCTGCCGGGCCGGGGCTTGTATCTTACCCCCTTCGCAAGGCGCTGGGTTTTTGCAGGTGTGGATGTGGTCTGGATGTTGTCCTGTGTCCTGTGGTCTCTATTTTAGGAATATTTTTCTTTGTTATATTTTCATAGCTCTATGTGTTTTTGGGAGGAGATTTCCACTGCTCTGCTCATGACGCCATCTTGGCTCCGCCCTCTCCAGAGCGGATATTTTTAAAAGGCTTTTCAATAGATTCTTTTATGCTATCTGGAAGAAATTCACTTCAGATTAAGAACAGTCAAGGATGCAATATATATTTCATGTAAATAGTAACCAAAAAAGAGCAGGAGTAGCTATATTATATCAAACAAAATGGGATAAGTCAAAAGCTATTACAAAAACAAACGAGATGATACTGATAAAAGGGTTATTTATTAATGATATAATAATTATAAAGATAAAAGCAACAAACACCAGATCTCCTAAATATATGAAACAAACACTGACAGAATTGAAGGGAGAATTAGATGGAGCTACAATGATATTAGATGGAACTATAGTAATATCGATAGCCCAGTATAAAAAACCCCAAAGAACAATCAGACATGACTTTAATAAGGAAATGGAGGACTTCAGCAGTACTATAGATTAATTGACCTAACAGACCTACAGAGAACGGTCTACCAAATAATAGAAAAACACAGATTTTTCTCAAGTGCATGTGGGATGTTCTCAAGATTAGATTGTACTTTCACTGCAAAATTTAATACATTAAAGAATCAAATGATGCAAAGTACCTTTTCTGATAACAATGGCATGAAAACAAAAATTAATAGAAGGAAAATTAGAAAATCTCCCAATATGTGGACAATTCAAGACATGCTTAAGCCATCAATAGGGCAAAGATGAAATCACAGGTGTAATTAGAAAATATCTTGAGTCAATGGAAATGAAGCCTCAGCACACCAAAACATACAGGATACAGCAAAAGCAGTGCTAAGAAGATAATTTGTAGTTATAAATACTTACATTAAAAAAGAAAAAGGATGTCAAATAAAAATCTAATTTCATTCCTTATGTAACAAGATTAAATTAAAGATACTTTTGTATCCTTAACCAAATTAGGCTGAAGAACATTCACAGAATAAAATTATTTCCTGGCCAGAACTTCCCAAAACATATTCCTCCTTTACAATATGCCCATTCTAATACATGGTGGAGTATATGTGAGGATATCTAAGATAATTAGACATTTGATGTTTGATTGATTCAGTGTCAATCAAACCATTACCTGAGCAGAGTAAAGATTAGGATAAGTGAGTTGACTGAAACCGAAATGCTTTCCAGTCTGTGGTGACAAGGAATTATTCCTTTCCAAAACAGACGAAAACAGGCTCATTTCGTAGCAGGCAGTTTTAAAGATATTCATATCATGCTGTCCTGATGATCCATATAGTAGAGTAACTTAAAGTCCCAAAGAAGATTCAGAGGTGAATCATTTATTTGAACTAAACAAAGAGTAATGTCACCCTGGACCAATTGTATTTAAAAAAGCACAGGCTGAATTGGGGGTGGGGGAACTTAAAATTAATCTTAACTGGGTGGTTTGAAAATGATGCCTGGAAGCAAGAAAGGTAACAATCAAAGTATCTAAGTGTGTTCATCCAACCATCAAATTTTTAAGTTTCTACTGATTTGTAAGCCTCTATGTGCTTGTGTTAGTATTTAAATTCTGCTGTTGTGCGATGTTGAAAGGACATATAAACAGCTTCCCTTATTGTAAACTCAACAGTTACCATATTTGCCTAAATAGTCAAAAGGTACAACTTCCAGTTAGAAGATGAGTAAGTTTTGGGGATCTAATGTACAGCATGGTAACTATCCTTAACAATACTGTATTGGACACTTGAAAATTGCTGAGAGAGTGTATCTTAAATGTTCCTGCCACACACACAAAAGATAGTAACTATGTGAAGTGTTGGGTGTTCTAACTAAATTTATTGTAATCATATACAATATATATTTTCAAATAATCATATTGTACACCTAAAATTATTCAATGCTATATGTCAATTGTATCCTGTTAAATCTGAGAAAAGATATAAAAGATGGAAGTTATATATTTTCTTAATGGGATTGACATGTAGAGTGTAACCAAACTCTCAGGCTTGAGATTCTTCAAGAAATATTTCTCATATGTTATGAGTACTTTGATACCTTTCAAACTTGAAAAATATTTTAAATCATGCCTACAATTTCATGCCTACTGGCAAAGCTGTGATACCAATAAAAATCAAAGAAAGGGTGGTATTTTGAAGTTTATGATTGTTCATATGGCAGTTACCAGTAGCCCTGCAGCTAAACCATACCCCTTTATGGTTCCATGCCACGTATAAATACTAATCATGACACATCACTTTGATGGAAGGTTAGGTAGTAATCACAGTGAAATATTTAAAATCGGAGGGCAAATTTCAATTTTACTTTAATACCATATATTTCTTGTAGTTGATATGTCTAAATTTCCATGGGACATTTGCACTCACATATTCTCACTCTCACCCCCTTTTAGATTAGATACACAACACCCTGAAAAAATGGATGTCAGCAGATCTGAGGAGGAGTTCCGTGCTGTAAACCATGCAGAGAAAACTCTCCATAAAATAGAGAACTACTGGAAAGAGAAAAGACTGTGTGATGTGATTCTCGTTGCTGGAAACATGCGAATCCCAGCCCATCGGTAAGTATCCTTATGCAGACAGAACATTTGGTGAGTGTAACCAAGTATGAATCAACAAAAATCAGTCCACTGATTACAAACTGGAACACTAAGGAAAACGGATGTTTATCTTCCTGTATTGAAAAAGCAGTAGCATATTTGATCCATCGCCCTGTGTGATACTTAGAAGAGTCAAGCTAGGGAGAAATTGATGAACCCTCTAAAAGAAAATCAACTCATTTTACCTTTCTAATTCATAGCACTTTAATGAACTGTGAAAGATTTATGCAGTAAACAGAGTTACCAGTGTTACAAACTTACTGTCTGCATTTCATGCTTTTCTGTGAGATTATGGACTAATTTAAGTTCCTGTGAAACATTTCTATTTCCAGGTTGGTCCTCAGTGCTATGTCAGATTATTTTGCTGTGATGTTTACTACCAACATGTGTGAAGCCACACAAGAAGAGGTCAAGATGGAAGGAATTGATCCTAATGCACTTAACTCCTTGGTTCAGTATGCTTACACAGGTAAGTGCTTGGTATGTATTATCTGATTCAGTCCTCACAATAACCCTGCATTGTATACCCACAGTACTATTATTCCTACTCTACCAGTGAGAAAACTGAAGGATCCTAAGGTAGTAAGGGGAAGAATCAGGATTTAAACTCAGTAGTATGAAAGAGAAAAGGTAAATAATATGCAATAAATTTTTTTTTACTGTGAGAGAATAGAGCTATTTTAACACCAATATACAATGTAATGATTTGATATTCATATACATTGTGGAACCCTTATCAAAGTCATGAAAATTAAGGCACGGCAAATAGTGAACTATTTTCCATGGTGAGAATGCTTCAGCTCTACTCTGACACAACTTTCAAGAATACAATAACCAATGCGATGTTGTTATCTGTACATATCACGCTGTACATTGGATCCTCACAACTTATTCTTCTTGTAACTGAGTTTGTACCCTTTGTATTTCTTCGTTTCCCCTTTCAGCCTCTGACAACTGCCAATCTACTTGTTTCTATAAAATCAGCACTTTTTTTTTTAAGATTCCACATACAAGTGATATCCTACATTATTTGTCTTTCTCTTTCTGGCTTATTTCACTTAACATAATGCTCTCCAGGTTCATCCATGTTGTCACAAATGCCAGGCTTTCCATCATTCTCATCACTGAATAACATTCCATTGTGTGTGCACACACACACACACATATATACATACACACATATACAAACCACAGTTTCGTCATCCATTCATCTGTCAAAGGACATTTAGGTTCCATATCATGGCTATTGTGAGTAATGCTGCAATAAACACAGAGTGCACATATCTCTTGAAGATTCTGATTTCATTTCCTTTAGAAATATACCCAGGAGTGGGATTGCTGGATCATGTGTTAGTTCTATTTTTAAAATTTCATTCAGGAAGCTCCATACTGTGTTCCATAATGGTTGTGCCACTTTACATTCTCACCAACTGTACAAGGGTTCCCTTTTTCTCCAAAGCTTCAGCAACATTGGTTATCTCTTCTCTTTTTGATAACAGCCATCCTAACAGGTGTGAGAGATATCTCATGGTTTTGATTAGCATCTCCCTGATGATTGTTGATCTCTGGCACCTTTTCATGTACCTATTGGATTATTTGTATATCTTCTTTGGAAAATGTCCATTCAGGTTCTTTGTCCATTTTTTAATCAATAATTTTCTTTTGTGCTATTGAGTTGTATGAGACCTTAATACATTTTGAATATTAACTTGTTACCAGATATTCAGTTTGCAAATATTTTTCTAATTCTATAGGTCTTCTATTCAATTTATTTTTATTTCCTGTGGTATGCAAAAGCTCTTTTGTTTAATGTTGTCTCACCTGTTTATTTTAGCTTTTGTTGTCTGTATTTTGGTGGCTTACCCAAGAAATCTTTCCAAGATTAAGGAGCTTTTATTTTGCTGTTTTCTTATAGAAGTTTTATGGATTCATTCATTAAACAATAAATATTCTTAATAACCAGGCCAAGTTTCAATGTCTATAGCATGTGAATCTTTAGATCTGAATATAAGAATAGTTCATACTTCTCTGGGTCTCATGACATATGGGCAGGGCTCTCCCTTCAAAATCCAGGACAAGAACGACACAGAAAATGGCTGATGGACTGGATTTGTTTACAACATATTTTAGAGGTTGAACCAAATATAGATAATCTATCAGTATGTATTACTCTTTTCTTTATGGTTATGCAACCATACAGTATCTATGTGAAGGTATTTTAAAAGGCAAACTTACAAAGGAAGAGTTTATAATTTATATACTCCATTTGAAATATCGTACTTTGTAACTTACCTATATTGCTTGGCCAAAACGAATAGGAATATAACTTATCAAAAAACATAACATTTTCAATAATTCATCAATAGTGGTTGTTCCGAAAATAATACAGCATATCAGTACACAGGAAATACCTTAAATAGCTATTTATTATATAAGTAAATATGTGTTTATTGCAGCCTATCACTACACAGGAAATAGCTTAAGTAGCTCTGATCTCATTTTTTAAAATCCTTTACAGATAGCCTTTACATATATTATCAAACAGAGCCTGCTTTTTATACCTACAAAAGTAACCATATAAGCAGTTGTTTATCTCTAGACTCTGAGCAGTGTTTTCTTTCTTTTGAGAGAGTCCAAGTGTCAATTACTGGCAAAATATTTAGGAAAAGTCATCCTTATCAGCTAGTAAATGGAGACTTTAAAAAACAGACGTATAACCTCAATGCTCTTATTTGCCAAGATGTTTTTCCACACAAATGACAGCTACCTCTTTGGCCAATTGTATGATCCTTATATAATGATATAATGCTCCTTGAGTCATGATGTAGACATGCTTTTAAATAAGGTGTAGATGCAGGTTTAAGATGGTAAAGAAATAACAATTTTCTCTTTGTAATGATAGTATTCACTGTTCATTTGCTACAGTTGTTTTTGATCATCTAGACTGGCTCCCTTCGTCCATCTTGTTAATGTGTTTATACAGATTCCCTAAAAAAATATTTCCTGAGTGGTTGTTGTACCTTAGAAAAGGCAGCCCTGCTAATGAGAGAACTGAAAATTTTCCAGTTAGCATATTTGTGCCTTATTTCATGAGACATAAAATCATTATTTTTTCAAAACATCTAGGTGTTCTGCGATTGACAGAAGATACTACTGAAAATTTGCTGGGTGCAGCTTGTCTTCTGCAGCTGACTCAAGTCATTGAAGTCTGCTCCAATTTTCTTATAAAGCAGCTCCATCCTTCAAACTGCTTAGGGATTCTGTCATTTGGAGATGCCCGTGGCTGCACAGAGCTCCTGAGAGTGGCACATAAGTACACAATGGTAAAATCATCTGCTTCAAATTAACTTATATAATACAATACGTAACTTATGGATTTGTTTACTTATATGCATATGTGTGTGTATGTGTGTGTGTATATATATATATATATATATATGTGGGTGTATGTATTTATACATCTATGAATATATATGTGTATATATATAAAACCTTTCCAATGTAAAGATTATAATGTTGGGATAAAATTAAAAAGCAATATAAACATACAATTTGCAAATGACTTGCACCTAATGGATAGTATATAAAAGTATTTGTCTGGTTGAACTGTACTCAATTTTCTCATTTTTGAAATTGAAAAGGTTTAATTAAATGTCAAAAGCTATAGAAATGGAAATTCTGCCAAAAATTCTCCCAAACAAGTACATACTTCAAGTAGAATCCATAGTAGATAGGAAAATAAACTTCCCTAATGTTTTTATACACTATTAGAACTTTAGTGTATAAAATCACACAAATTACTATTTCTAATGAAAGTTAAATGTTTAATAAGGAAAAACAAATATTAATGATCCAATGTTAACTGGAAGAACTTGAGAACTATCAAAATTAGTAAATGAGCCAATTCTTTTTAATGGACTTCTTAGGTATTAGTGAAAACATATTTTGTTTAAAAACAATTTTCAGTTCAATCCTTTAACTTAGCTAACTTAAGATCTTTTTCAGTTCTATTAGTAGAATTGTAATAAGTGAACATGTTTGTTTGTGTTAATTCTTTGAATGTTGCATGGGATAAGGCTACATTTATTCAGTCAGATGGAGGTGACATGAAATACAGATTTCTGTAGGGAGGCAAGAAAAAGAAAAAATAGACAGAAGATATTAAATTACCATTAATGGTAATATTTCCCTGATACAAAGAAGAGAATGAATGTTTTAACTTCTGAAGTAGCGAACAAGAGAAGAAATGGATCTTTCTGTGAAAGCCAGTCAAAAGATAAATATTTCAAGCTAAGAAAATTGGTAGTTATTTAAAATTCAAAAATAAAACACAAATGTATAAAGAAAACAATATAAAATCACAGATAAACAGAAACAAATAAAATTAACATTACAGTTTTAGGTTTGAGATGCATTTAAATAAAAAGTATTTTCTAGAGTTGCTATGAAGTCCTTAAAATGTTTAAATTTCTAATACTGGAATTCTCAAAATATTTCTTCTAAACCTTCTTCTTTCTTCTTCCCAGCACTGGTTATTGTTCAGAATTTGAAGTTTCGAACATATTCCTCAAATGTGGAGAGCCGTATTATAATGGATTGGCATTTTTGACGTGTCTCTTAATTATGCTATTTATATTCCTATATCCTAAATACAGATGCCATATAATCTATAGGAACACCAGTTATATAATTCAAAGGTTAATCCTACACAAAACTAAACAAGAAATCTTCCCTGCTAAATTACCTAAATTCTTGAACTAAGTATTAACAGTTTCCTGTCTGGTACCTTACTCTTGCAGACAAAACATATTCTGATAAACAGCTTGAATTATTTCTGTTGCTCAAAATGAACTTGTCTTCCTTTTCCTATTATGTGATGTGAGTGAAACTGAGCGTTAGTGCAGGATGTGCATCAAAACACAATACTGCGGTCTCCTTAAATCCCCTTTCTTTAGTTTTTTTAGTAAAATAGGTAAAGATCTTGTTGTAATAATGCTTTTGTAATACACTACTGATAGTATAAAATGCAAATAAGTTTAATGTCTTGGAATAATGTTAAACTCCAAGAATTAATTACAGTCCCTTGATTTGTAAACTGAGTAAACAGATTGCCCTCCCTAATGTGAGAGAGCTTCATCCAGAAACTCCCTCACAGACACACTCAAAATAGGATTTCACCAAAAGTCTGGACACTCCATGGCTCAAGGTGAGACATAAAATTAAGCATCATAATCATAAACAGTAGCCGGCATCAGTGAAACTTTCAGCAAGTGTGCTATATTCATTTAATAAGTTTTACAACAGTGTGTAAGTGTAGATTTATACGAAACCAAAGGCACAAAAGAAGACTCTTAAGAAGGTGGACGGAGAAGAGTGTTTACCTTGAAATTAGGAGCAAGATAATTCTAATATAAGGCAATTTAGAATTAATCTTGACACACTAAATATTTCTCTACAGTATTGGGTATGGCAGTGCCATATGTAGATACTTTAGACCAACACACGGTTATTTTTTATTTAGATTAATTCACTGTGTTGCCAAACAGTTTTCAACAGTCTCATTAGGCAGGCCCTCTGAAGCCACAGTCGATTCAAAAAATCTAATTTCTGGCTATATCTAAATATGACCCTAATGTAAAGCATTTTAATCATTTCTTAGCTTTCTCAAATCGGCCACCTCCCTTCCTTCCTCCTTCACTCCCTCCCTCCCGCCATCTCATTTACTTTCTTTTTTTCCTTTTCTTTCATTAGAGAGTGGATAGAAAGGAAAAGCAGTTATGGAGTCTTCTATAGTATTGAAACTATACTATTCGGAGTGTACATGTAGTACCAGTAATGGGCAAACAAATTTTGGAGTGCTTTATCTTTTTCTTAACCCATTTACAAAAATTATGTCACTTATGAAAAGCAGTTTCAGTATCAGACAAAATGAAGTAGACCTGAAGGCTTAGGTCTGAATCCATACTTGCCGTTTACTGCACGGGAGATCAAACAGTTCACATAGCCTGTTATCTCAGAAGAATTCCACCTCCCTCAAAATCTGATTGCTGACCACAGTGTTCATGATGGAAACCAGCAAAGTGTGACGTACTGTACAAATGTGATGTACTATGAGTTGTAGGAACAGTTCTAGTTCTATTCTTTTGCTATAGGTGAGAGGGTTTTCCTCTGGGGACACGTGCTACAGTAAGATCATCAGGTCTTTCTCAATTGTTTGCTTCATTCATAAAAGGGCTCTTGGTCTAAACAAGCAAGTTAACTCAGATTTTATGGTATCAGAGCTTCCAGATGGGTATATCAAACTTGATATATTTTTCTACTAGGCTAACTCAGTTGCCCAGTGACAAACTCAGAGTGGAGCTGTGGGAGTGTTTGATTTATCCAGATCCTCCAGTTATTCAGAGGGTGTCTCTGGCTTCTTCTAGAATATCTATTTAGTGGGCTACATAAATTGCCAACTAGACACGTTTATCTCCATTTCAGAAGTATAGTTCATTGCATTGAAAAGGAGATCCCTACTGAGAAAAATGTTGGAAGTGATAATTGTGTTGTCACAGAAAATGTATGACCTTATAAATCAGAAAAAAATAGAGTTGTGTTTTGAGAGGTAAAAAATGAAACACAGCTGCCTGAAATTTGGACTTGACAAAATACAAGATAACACCATGACAGAAGGAAAAAATGGAGATATAATATATAAAAATTGAGACTCCCACTGTCCCCAAAAAATAATTCCACACGAGTCCCTTTTACATTGTCCTGAATGTGGAGATTGTTGTCCATTATGAAAGAAACCTTTGCCTTGGTTAATAGAAAATAGTGTTTTATCTATAAGAGAAAAGAGGTTTTCGTCAATTTCTTCCTCTCATCTCAGAGGAATTCAGCATGTTCGACCCTCAAATGCACAGCCAGAGCTACCCCTCCCAGCCCTTCAACATAGTACCCACCTTGAAAATTTTCAGCCTTTCTCTTAAGGTTTTTGACTAGAGACCAACTCAACATCAGTTCTGGAGCCAAAAGCTGTTGTCACCCACAACAGCTGGGAAAGAAAATCAACTCGGCTACTCCCTGCATGGCCCATGAAAAAGTTAAGGTTTTTCCTTGTATTCCATAAATATCCCTAGTGGAAGCATTTGGCTCTTCAGCCTCACAAGCAAACCCCCGCCCATGCCTCCTGTCCTAGGCAGTATAAACGCATATGTCTGTCTCTCCAGCCTTTTCTGAAATTTAACAAAGTGAAATGTTTTGATATTTTCATTGTGTTAATAAGTTCCCAAAGTACGAGGTTTCAGTAGAAGACCTTTCTTTTCTAGGAACACTTCATCGAGGTAATAAAGAATGAAGAATTCCTCCTGCTTCCAGCTAATGAGCTCTGCAAACTTCTGTGCAGTGATGACGTTAATGTGCCTGATGAAGGAACCATTTTCAATGCTGTCATGCAGTGGGTGGATTATGATGTGCAGGCGAGGCAGCAAGACCTGGCAATGCTGCTTTCTTACATAAGACTGCCCTTGCTTCCACCACAGGTAGGGACATCTACCCAGGTAGAGCAAACTCTCCTTTTGAACTGCCACTAGGCATTAATCCATTCCTTCGTTGCCTAGTTTTATTTTATTCAGAGGACTTCTGATAATTGGAGTGTACAGGATTTTTGAAGGACATATGCAGCCTTCAATAAGCAGTATTTAAGATGAAGGCAGAGAAAACAAGGATTTCTTTTGAAACCCTACTGGTAATCTCTGGACGTCTGTATAACCATTAGCTTCCGTTTCCTGTCTCACCAAAGGGCGCTTGTAACAACCAGGGAAAATGACTAGGTTAACTCTTTGTCTTTTTCTGCCCACCTTCTAGGCAAGGCGATGATAATTGGTACAGTATAATGTCAGAGGAAACTCTAGGAAGGAGTTAGGTTCTGGATAATCACTACTGACATGGGTGATTAGCTGCTGTGATTGAAAGCATACTAGAATAGTTGGATGCACTAGACCGTCATTATAACAGCATCTTCATCGTGCATGCTGAAGGATTATCCTAAAAATGATTCTAAAATCAAACACCCTTGGATAAGATTCAGGATTGACCCATCTCATATTGAATTTTAGTGTGTGATGTTTAGGGAGGGCAGAATATAGTCCCACTACATAATTCCACCATTAGTGAAAACCATACTTTTTTCTCTGTACCAAATTGATCAATAGTAGATATCCTTTATGTACCATATATATGACTATATTGCACACTTCACAGAGAGCCAGTGGCTAAAGTCCTGAAACATCATCCACATTGGGAGGAGGGATCTTATCTGGACCTAATGGATGAGTGGTGTCATAGACACTAAAAAATTCATTGATTTTCAACAAATTTACTAATTAAATGTTAATATTGAAAACCAGAATGCTAATTTGCTGCTGATTTATGTATTTTTTTAAATCTTTGTGTTAAGGTATGATTGATATATACTCTTATGAAGGTTTCACATGAAAAAACAATGTGGTTACTACATTTACCCATATTATCAAGTCCCCACCCATACCCCAATACAGTCACTGTCCATCAGTGCAGCAAGTTGCCAGAGATCCACTATGTCCCTTCTCTGTGCTACACTGTTCTCCCCGTGATCCCCCACACCATGTATACTAAACATAATACCCCTCAGTTCCCTTTCCCCTCCCTCCCCACCTACCCTCCCACAATGCTCCTCTTTGGTAACCAGTAGTCCATTCTTGGAGTCTGTGAGTCTGCTGCCATTTTGTTCCTTCAGTTCTGCCTCATTGTTATACTCCACAAACGAGGGAAATCATTTGGCATTTGTCTTTCTCCTCCTGGCTTATTTCACTGAGCATAAATGTCCTCCAGCTCCATCCATTTTGCTGCAAATGGTAGGATTTGTTTCTTTCTTATGGCAGAATAGTATTCCATTGTATATATGTACCACCTTTTCTTTATCCACTCATCTACAGATGGACACTTAGGTTGCTTCTGTATCTTGGCTATTGTAAAAAATGCGACAAACACAGCGGTGCATATGTCTTTTTGAATCTGAGAACTTGTATTCTTTGGGTATATTCCAAGGAGTGGGATTCCCAGGTCAAATGGTATTTCTATTTTTAGTTTTTTGAGGAACTTCCATATTGCTTTCCACGATGGTTGAACTAGCTTACATTCCCATCAGCAGTGTAGGAGGGTTCCCCTTTCTCTGCATCCTCACTAACATTTGTTGTTCTTAAGTCTTTTTGATGCTGGCCATCCTTACTGGTGTGAGGTGATATCTCATTGTGGTTTTAATTTGCATTTCCTTGATTAGTGGTGTGGAGCATCTTTTCATGTGTCTGTGGGCCATCTGAATTTCTTCTTTGGAGAACTGTCTCTTCATATCCTCTGCCCATTTGCTTATTGGGTTATTTGCTTTCTGGGTGTTGAGGTGTGTAAGTTCTTTATATGTTTAGGATGTTAACCCCTTATTGGGTATGTCATTTACAAATATATTCTCCAATAGTGTGGGATTCCTTTTTGTTTTGTTGATGATGTCCTTTGCCATACTAAGCCTATTTAGTTTGATGTATTCCCAAGAGTTCATTTTTGCTTTTGTTTCCCTTTCTCAAGGAGATGGGTTCAGGAAGAAGCTGCTCATGTTTATATTCAGGAGATGCTTGCCTATGTTGTCTTCTAAGAGTTTTATGTTTTCTTGACTTACATTCAAGTCTTTAATCCATTTTGAGTTTACTTTTGTGTATGGGGTGACACAATAATCCAGTTTCATTCTCTTGCATGTAGCTGTCTGGTTTTGCCAACACCAGCTGTTGAAGAGGCTGTCATTTCCCCATTGTATGTCCATGGCTCCTTTATCACATATTAATTAACCATATATGGTGGGGTTTATATCAGAGCTCTCTAGCCTGTTCCATTGGTCTATGGGTCCGTTCTTGTGTCAGTACCAAACTGTCCTGATTACTGTGGCTTTGTAGTAGAGCTTGAAGTTGGGGAGCGTAATTCCCCATGCTTTATTCTTCCTTCTCAGGATTGCTTTGTCTATTCAAGGTCTTTTGTGCTTCCATATGAATTTTAGGACGATTTTCTCTAGTTTGTTGAAGAATGCTGTTGGTATTTTGATAGGAATTGCATTGAATCTGTAGATCGCTTTAGGCAGGATGGCCATTTTGACAATGTTAATTCTTCCTATCCATGAGCATGGGCTGTGTTTCCATTTATTGGTAACTTCTTTAATTTCTCTCATGAGTGTCTTGCAGTTTTCAGAGTATAGGTCTGTCACTTCCTTGGTTAGGTTTATTCCTAGGCATTTTATTCTTTTTTATGCAATTGTGAATGGAATTGTTTTCCTGATTTCTCTCTCTGCTAGTTCATCATTAGTGTATAGGAATGCCACATATTTCTGTGTATTAATTTTGTATCCTGCAACTTTGCTGAATTCAGATATTAGGTCTAGTAGTTTTGGAGAGGATTCTTTAGGGTTTTGTATGTACAATATCATGTCATCTGCAAACAGGGACAGTTTAACTTCTTCCTTGCCAATCTGGATGCCTTGTATTTCTTTGTTTTGTCTGATTGCCATGGCTAGGACCTCCAATACTATGTTGAATAGAAGTGGGGAGAGTGGGCATCCTTGCCTTCTTCCCAGTCTTAAAGGAAAAGTGTTCAGCTTCTCGCTGCTAAGTATAATGTTGGCTGTGGGTTTGTCATATATGGCCTTTATTATGTTGAGGTACTTGCCCTCTATGCCCATTTTGTTGAGAGTTTTTATCATGAATGGATGTTGAATTTTGTCAAATGCTTTTTCAGCATCTATGGAGATGATTATGTGGTTTATGTCCTTCTTTTTGTTGATGTGGTGGATGATGTTGATGGATTTTTGAATGTTGTACCATCCTTGCATCTGTGGCATAAATCCTACTTGATCATGATATATGATCTTTTTGATGTATTTTTGAATTGTTTGCTAATATTTTGTTGAATATTTTTGCATCTATGTTCATCAGGGATATTGGTCTGTCATTTTCTTTTTTTTGTGGTGTCCTTGCCTGGTTTTGGTATTAGAGTGATGCTGGCCTCTTAGAATGAGTTTGGAAGTATTCCCACCTCTTCTATTTTTTGGAAAACTCTAAAGAGAATAGGTATTAGGTCTTCACTAAATGTTTGATAAAATTCAGTGGTGAAGCCATCTGGTACAGGAGGTTTGTTCTTAGGTAGGTTTTTGATTACCATTTCAATTTCATTGCTGGTAATTGGTCTGTTCAGATTTTCTGTTTCTTTCTTAGTCAGCCTTGGAAGGTTGTATTTTTCTAGAAAGTTGTCCATTTCTTCTAGGTTATCCAATTTACCAGCATATAATTTTTCATAGTATTCTCTAATAATTCTTTGTATTTCTGTGGTGTCCATAGTGATTTTTCCTTTCTCATTTCTTATTCTGTTTATGTGTGTAGACTCTCTTTTTTTCTTGATAAGTCTGGCTAGGGGTTTATCTATTTTGTTTAATTTGTTGAAGAACCAGCTCTTGCTTTCATTGATTCTTTCTATTGTTTTATTCCTCTCAATGTTATTTATTTCTGCTCCAATATTTTTTTTAAGATGCAGAAATTTAGTAGCCAATTTTTGTTGTTATCATTAATCTACAATTACATGAAGAACATTATATTTACTAGGCTCCCCTCTTCACCATGTCCCCCCCCAACCCCATTACAGTCACTGTCCATCAGCAAAATAAGATGTTGTAGAATCACTACTTGTCTTCACTGTGTTGCACAGCCCTCCCCTGCTCTAATCTTTATTATGTCCCTCCTTCTACTGACTTTGGGTCTCATTTGTAGTCCTTTTTTCTAGTTTCATTAATTGTGAGTTTAGACTGCTTATATGAGATTGTTCTTCTTTCTTGAGGTAGGCCTGTATTGCAATATACTTTCCTCTTAGTACAGCTTTGGCTGAGTCCCACAGATTTTGTGGTGTTGAATTATTGTTGTCATTTGTCTCCATATATTGCTTGATCTCTGTTTTTATTTGGTCATTGATCCATTGGTTGTTTCGGAGCATGTGTGAAGCCTCCGTGTGTTTGTGGGATTTTTCATTTTCTTTGCGTAATTTATTTCTAGTTTCATAGCTTTATGGTCTGAGACACTGGTTGGTACAATTTCAATATTTTTGAATTTACTGAGGCTCTTTTTGTGGCCTAGTATATGATCTATTCTTGAAAATTTTCCATGTGCACTTGAGAAGAATGTGTATTCTGTTGCTTTTGGGTGTAGAGTTCTGTAGATATCTGTCAGGTCCATCTGTTCTATTGTGTTTTTCTGTGCCTCTGTCTCCTCTGTCTGGTTGATCTGTCCTTTAGAGTGAGTGGAGTGTTGAAGTCTCCTAGAATGAATGCATTGATTTCCATTTCCCCTTCGAATTCTGTATTTGTTTCACATATGTGGGTGCTCCTGTGTTGGGAGCATAGATATTTATAATGGTTATATGTTCTTGTTGGATTGACCCCTTTATCATTATGTAATGTCCTTCTTTGTCTCTTGTTACTTTCTGTGTTTTGAAGTCCATTTTGTCTGATGCAAGTACTGCAACTCCTGCTTTTTTCTCTCTGTTAGTTGCATGAAATATCATTTTCCATCCCTTCACTTTTAGTCTGTGTATGTCATTGGGTTTAAAGTGTGTCTCCTGCAGGCAGCATATAGATGGGTCTTGTTTTTTTATCCATTCAGTGACTCTATGTCTTTTGATTGGTGCATTCAGTCCATTTACATTTAGGGTGATTATCAATAGGTATGTACTTATTGCCATTGCAAGCTTTAGATTCGTGGTTACCAAAGGTTCAAGGTTAATTTCCTTACTATCTAAGAGATTAACTTAACTCACTTAATATGCTGTTACAAACACAATCTAAAGGTTCTTTTCTTTTTCTCCTCATTTTTCTTCCTCCTGCATTCTTTGTATATTAGGTATCATATTCTGTATTCTTTGTCTATGCTTTGATTGACCTTGGGGCTAGTTAATTTAATTTTCCATTTGCTTAGTAATTAGCTGTTCTACTTTCTTTACTGTGGTTTTATTTCCTCTGGTGATAGCTTTTAAACCTTAAGAACACTTCCATCTATAGCAGTCCCTCCAAAATAGACTGTAGAGATGGTTTGTGGGAGGTAAATTCCCTCAACTTTTGCTTCTCTGGAAATTGTTTAATCCCCCCTTCAAATATAAATGATAATCTTGTCAGATAAAGTAATCTTGGATCCCGGCCCTTCTGCTTCATTGCATTAAATACATCATGCTACTCCCTTCTGGCTTTTAAGGTTTCTGCAGAGAAGTCTGATGTTAGCCTGATGGGCTTTCCTTTGTATGTGATCTTATTTCTCTCTCTGGCTGCTTTTAATATTCTGTCCTTATCCTTGATCTTTGCCAGTTTTATTACTATACATCTTGTTGTTGTCTTCCTTGGGTCCCTTGTGTTGGGAGATCTGTGAATCTCCATGGCCTGAGAGACTATCTCCTTCCCCAGATTGGGGAAGTTTTCAGCAACTACCTCCTCAAAGACACTTTCTATCCCCTTCTCTCTCTCTCCTTCTTCTGGTATCCCTATAATGTGAATATTGTTCCATTTGGATTGGTCACACAGTTCTCTCAATATTCTTCCATTCTTACAGATCCTTTTTTCTCTCTGTGTCTCAGCTTCTTTGTATTCCTCTTCTCTAGTTTCTATTTCATTTATCATCTCCTCCACTGTATCCAACCTGCTTTTAATACCCTCCATAGTGCTCTTCAGTGATTTAATCTCCAACCTGAATTCATTCCTGAGTTCTTGGATATCTTTCCATACCTCCATTAGCATGTAGATGATTTTTATTTTGAACTCCCTTTCAGGAAGAGTCATAAGGTCCATGTCATTTAAATCTTTTTCCGGAGTTATATTAATTTTTCTCTGGACCAGGTTCCTTTGGCATTTCATATTTGTATATGATGTCCTCTAGTGTCCAGAAATTCTACTATGGAGCTGCTCAGCCCCTGAAGCAATGTCGGGGGTCACAGGGAAGCGGTATTGGTGCCTGGGAGGAGGAAAGAGCTGTTCCCTGCTTCCCGGCTGCTGTGCCTGTCTCCACTGCCTGAACCAATGGGCTGAGCACCCCGGTATAAGGTTTTGTCCCAGAGCAGCTGGATATGGATCCCTGCTTTCCACATGTGGCTGAAATCTCAGTCTCTTCAGGAATTCTTCCTGTCTTAGCTTTACATCCCGGTAATCGCGCTATTATCATGAAAGCACCATGAAATGTAGGTTTGTGCTCCCAGAGAAGATCTCTGGAGCTAGGTATTCAGCAGTCCCAGGCCTTCCTCTCCCTCCCTGCTCTGTTTCACTTCCTCCCACCAGTGATCTGGGGTGGGGGAAGGGCTCGGTTCCTGCGGAGCCACAGCTCTGGTACATTACCCCGTTCGGTGAGGTCTGCTCTTTTCTCCAGGTGTGTGCAGTCTGACGCAGTACGCTTTCCTGTTGCTCTCTCAGGATTAGTTGTGCCAACTATATTTTTTAATTGTATACAGTTTTAGGAGGAAGCCTCTGTCTCTCCTCTCATGCCACCATCTTTAATCTGGATCTTCCGGTTTCTCTACATTTTAAAAAACATTTTAGCTGTAAGTTAAATTCCATGGAACTCTAGTAAGCTTGAGAACCTATCGATATGAAATGGAAAACATTGACTGTTCTCCTGGGTATAGCAAATTATTCAAAGGGCAAGGCAATAGTCACACCAAAAAAAGAAACATTAAAATATTCACTTAATCTTAGAACCGAGGTTCAGCATCTATGGAAATTTTATGTTGATGCTCTTATGTGTGTTACTCTCATGAGAAGGTCTATACAGTTTAACAGATTTTCTAAGGCAGTGCTTCTCAAAACGTCCATGGACCAGGTGCATGCCATTTTCTGGAAGCTTGTAAGAAACTCAGTTTCTGATTCCCACCACATACATACCAAAACAATTTCTGGGTACAGGGAGAAGGAATTTCTGTTTTAACAAGTTCTCCAGATGATTCTTAGGTATGTAAACACTTGAGATGCCCTGGTGTAAAGGACCAGACCCATTTGAGTCTTCACTGCTTTAAGTCAATATGACATTCTTTCAGCAAAGTGCTTAGTTTGGACTTCTCTTACTTTATTAGAAGGTGGGTACATTTCCAGCCCATACAACCAGTGGTACCTTGGCCTCCCACCCCTGAGCAGGCCTTAGAGCCTACAATGTAGACTGCTGTGGACTTTTGCTACTGATGGCAGTGGTGGGCAATGGCATACAGAATATAGACTTTCCAAAACAATTTTGAAAGTGACCTTAAACAAATATTCTAGACATGAAATATATGAAGTGAATGGTATATTCTAGACATGAAGTATATGAAGTGAATGGTAGTAAAACTTTGGAGAATATTTTTGGAAGAAAAAAAATTATGCAGCTCAATTTTCAAAGTATTTTCAGCAGTGTATGCATTAGAAAATGCCTAGGGTTTCACCAGCCAAGTAAAAATAGTTATCCGTCAGAAATTATAGGTAAGGTGAGAACAGAGGTGAGATTAACCAGTGCGGAATTGGAACCTTCATGGAAGTTTTAGGGAGTGAAATTAGCACCTTCATTACAACAATCTTATACTCTTCTCAATATCCTGTGATATTGTGGACCCCAAACTCCAAGGACCCAATCTAAATAATGCTTGATAAATTCTGAAACAAACGTAATTTATAAGCTCATCTCAGGAAAAATACTCTACCTAATGTTTATCCCATTCTGTTAGGGTCTTACTGTCTGTCAGGCAGTGATGGTTTGGCCAGAAAGGACTGGTCATTTACTCTTGCTGATGTGTTGCCTTCTTGCTAACACATGTACTTCACTGATGTACACATGTACATGTGTACAGATAAAAAGCACCTGCTTTCAGAATATCTTACAAAAGTGATTTGATGATAAACATGTGACACCCTGTGGGCAATGCTGTTTCATTTTCACTGGGCATGTTGGTATTCTCTCCTCTAAATCCAGCATAAAGGTGGCTGCTTGTCCGGCTACATGCAGTAGACTGGGAGATGCTTGCTTTGTGTACATATATGCAGTCCTTCACTTTGACTGCTTTAAGAAACACATTTCCTGAGTGCTTTTCTCTTTCACTCCTTATTCCAAAGATGAATAATGTATCAAATCTGCAGAGTCCTTTAGCTACTATATGGAGAGCTTTAGTCACTTCAAATCATCAGTGAACACAAAGTACATCACTAAGCAACTTAAAATATTAAATGATAGCATTTCTACATTTGAATTAGCTCGAGTTTTCTCCAATGTTCTCTAAATGAATATGTTCTTTCTAATGGTGGGCTCCTCATTTCATATACCATGAATTATTACTTTTCAGTTACTGGCGGATCTTGAAGACAGACCTGTGTTCACTGCTGATCTAGAGTGCCAAAAACTCCTGATAGAAGCTATGAAGTATCATCTCTTACCTGAAAGAAGACACATGCTGCAAAGCCCTCGGACCAAGCCTAGAAAATCTACTGTGGGGGCGCTTTATGCTGTGGGAGGCATGGATGCTATGAGAGGTAGCAGGAACAAACTAATTAATTGAAAATATCATTCTAAAGAGAGGATATATTCTTAACACCCTCAGAATTATGAGGGTGGTATTAAAGCCGTATTTAAATATTGGCATCTAAAGCTAATTTTAGGCTTCTTTATGTAATTTTGTGACTTTTTTTCTTATCTTATGGAATATAACACTTTTATTAGTGTTGGCTAAACTCAGAACAGGTACTTTTGTGGCAGCAATTCTTAAATATTAGCATTTGCTCTGCAGTGTAATATATTTTCAAGGAAAACTTATTTAAAGTTTATCACAAATGGAAGGGACAAGGTCCTCCAAATTTGCTTTTTGTCAGAAATAGAAGAGTGACCTCTAACTCCTTGATGTCAGTTTCCCGTTAGATACTCAAAGGCTAGTTACAAAGGATCTTGAAGTAAGTAGTTAAAACCTAGAATAAAGTAATGATTTTATGTAAGAATTTTATGAAAGGGAATAAGGAAACGTTTCTGAAGCCATCATCTTTACTTTGAACTGTTCTTAGAACCTATTTCTCTGTAGTTCTGCCCTTTTTACACATAAGTCGGTAGAACCATATTTGCCAAAACAGTGGGATGAGGATTTTGTAATTAAGAGTTGACTGTTCAGGAAATAAAATCAAACTACTTAATACTCGCCAAGTATATAGGTAGAAATTTCATTGGACACCTTGTAGACAATGATGCAAACTTCAAAGTTTTGTGCTACTAGAAACTAATCCTTTCCTTTGATATGTGTAGTTGTAATTTTAATATGGAAATTGAAGGTGATACAGGAAGTAATGCCAATTAAACACAAATCTATAAAACAACAGCTTGCAAATGTAGTTGTTTCCAAAGTAGTAGAGTAACCTCACAAAACTAGTATTCTTCAGAAAAGAACAAATACAGTGAAATCTTTTAATTAATTTCAGGTCTGACAACTTAATTTATTGCATTTTATTGAATAGAATGAATATTAACAGCATGTTGAAAGGTGTCTTGTTTGATATTTAAATTAAAGAGTTACTAAATGCAAAATGCAGTTACAGTCATTCTTAGTTTCTGATTTAAAAAAAAAAGAGCCTAACTTGAAGCGTGAGAAGTGGAAAATGTTTATGTTTGTTTGGTTTTGCATTTGTTTTCTTTTTTTATTGTTACAGAACATGGTAATAAGTATTTATAACTCATCAGTTTCTGAAAATGTGTCAAATGTGACCCTATAGTCCCTTGACTCTATTACCACAGTTTTATATGGAAGGAAGGAAGGCCATGATTCTGAAGCTTTTTGCGTACCTTCAGCATGAAGACATAAAAGGCCCTGTGGGAAGTTGCAGCCATCTAAAATAGTAGTAAAGCTACTCTTTTTGAGTATCTGATCCTTGATTGGTGTTTTGCAAACATAATTTCTAATCCTTACAATAAGGCTACAAGATAAGATTTATTATCTAATTTTGCAGATGAAGAAACTATAAGGTTCTTCAGTTTAGATAGCCAACCCAAGGACAAATACCTAGAAAGACTAGAAATGGAATTCTCACTCAAATCTTATGTTCCTTTTTGCTATATTGGTACTATTTTAGAAGAGAGAGCAACAACAACAAAACGGATTCCCCTCTTTGAGGGTTTTAGAATCTGCTGAAGAACCGGCATGAGCACTTAGGAACAAAAAAGGAAAAACGAAAAAGACCTAAGTATATCAAAATCATTACCGAGGTAGCATTTATTTACAAAAATCAGTATTACATTTTAGAATGTACCAATTTTCACTCCTTCATAAAACTTTAAATAAGAATCTTTGCAGATATGCCTGTTCTTAGTGTGTTGTTTCAGGTACCTTTCTTTTTAAGATATTTTTTGAACTTACACGTTTTGATGTTTAGGAAAAAGGCAGTGCTTCCTCAGTCTTCAATTTCCTCTCTGACTCATGCAAGTAACTTGGAATTAGTTGCTAAATACAGATATCACACAAGTGGCTGGGGCTAACTAACACTCCTACCGTTTAAAATAATCATCAGAAAACTGTAAGCATAATCACGGAGTAAAAATTTGTAAATGGTCAAATGGTAAACTTTGGGCTTTTGTACATACAATGTAATCAGTAGCTTTTCATTTATTAAAAACAATGAACTCTCAGAGATGGTATGGCAAGAGACAAATTATTCATTTTTAGATCATTTTAAACATAGAGGAAATCACTAAGCTGTCTTAGGTATGCTTTATATTTGAATAATAATACTTCCATTTTCCACCTTGGTTATTAGTTAGAAACATCCCTGTTGTACAAAATCAACTATTAGTAAAATTTAGCAGGCATTGTGAATGACTGGCAAAAAGTACTGCCTACAAAAGTGACAACTTATTATGAAGTAATGATAAATTTTATGGCAGTGGTGACAACATACTATGGTAGTAAACTTGGAATTTCAGTTACTGAATAGAAAACGAAATATTAACACATAAAGGAGGCAATAATTCAATGTCATATTTAATGTCATAATTAATTTTATTCTTAATTATAATCCTTTGAGTCACCATCATGAAACATTCTTTGAATCAACACCAAAAACCCATTTAAAACGGATTTTCATTCCTGCACCTTAAGTCATTTGCATTTTAGATTAGCATACACACACCCGAAGCTGAATTTAAAAGGGCCCAAATTAATAGATTGAATGGTATAATTACATGTATAATATATTGAATGAATAAGTAATTAAAACCATAGCGGATGTGTAAATGAGTCAGTGATAGATTCCAAGATAATTTTTTGTTTGCCACCTGTGTTAGTACTACCAGTAGCACAGCATAGCCAAAAAAGCCATTAGGAGCATGTAAGCCATATATTTGTAAATAAACTATTTCATCCTGAAACGTATTTAGATGCAGGAGTGGTAAAATATTCCTCTTGTCTTGCCTGCCAAGTTGGAGAATCATCTGGTCTACTTACTTTAGTTTGAGTTGCAATTACTGATCCCATGCTATAAATTATCGGTACATAAATAAAATGTGAATGGTGCCAATTCAATGCTTTTATCCATGTGTTTTTTAACTTTGTCCAATATCCCCTTTTACAGGTAACTCTACAATTGAAATATATGACATCAGGACCAATAGCTGGCAACATTGTAGCTCCATGAGTAACCGTAGGCTTCATTTTGGGGTTGCAGTTATTGATAATAAGCTCTATGTCCTCGGAGGAATAGATGATTTTCAAACGTTAAATACTGTGGAATGTTTTGATCCAGCTAGCAGAATCTGGACTGTGATGCCTCCCATGTCAACACCGAGGCATGGCTTAGGTAAGAGCTTAGTGTTACATAGTTTCTAAAGAATGTGCCGTTGTTAATAGAGTTTTTTAAAAATTAGTTTCTCAAGAATGTAGAGTTAGTAGGGATTTTTTAAAATTAAATTCAGCTGCACATTATTGGGATTTAGCCAAACCCTTAGTCAAAATGTCTCCAACATGCTGGAAAGTTTAAGCAAATGGTAAAACCCTGTCAAACTCTTCTCATGTTTCAGATGTCAGACTTGTCAATTTTATCTCCCTTGTACTGGTATTTTAACAGGGCCTGCTTTAAGAGAGATAAAAACTTTTGGAAGGAATACATTGTTAAGGAATATAAAACTACACCTGGATTTTTTTTCTAAGCTCAGTTTAGAGGAAAGAGCACAGGATGATGGAGAGACATTGTGTTTCTAGTTACATGAATTGTGACCCTTCTGAGAACATTAAATTTGTATGTCAACAAATGCCTTAGGATGCAGATCCAAGGCAGGGATATTGAGGAAATTGTAGAGCAGCTCTAGGTTATACTTAAGCCAGGAGTTGCCAAGAAATTGAAGAAAGGTGTAGTAAAAACCTCTGGAATAGTGAGGAACTTTGATTCTCCTGAGTATTTGACAGAGTACATCTTTCTGCATGCTAGACTCCTTTGTTTAAAAAGAAGAATAATTACCTTAGTAAGTCAATTAAGAACTGACGTATACACAGCTAAAAAGTGGCAGATCAAGGTCTGGTATTGTTAACCCCAAATTACCTAATACAGTGTCAATGAAAATGATAGACTATATAATTATGGAGCTCAGTGTGTCAGTGTGATTCCTTGACATAGCTTAGAAAACACAACTTGTGGAGAAATCAGAGCAAGTTTTAAAAATCTCATTGATATCACTGAAGAGGTAGGAGAGGTGATGAGGATATACCACTGAGACACTGAGATGGTGAAGAAGGTGGGGGAGAAAACCAATTATTTGAATTCCCAGAACAGATAAGCAGCAGTTAGAAAGTGGTTATTCATAGTATCTAAAGGAAGACACTTCTGACTAAACCTGAAAAAGCCCTGTCTATTTCATTATCCCATGGGAATCTCCTTTTCTTTAATCCCTATAATAAAGAGCAGGGTTTAAAAAGACCTACTAAAGATAACCTACAATTCTAAATTTTATCTAAGATTCAGTATCATATTTCATCTACCCCTTACATTCAAAACCTAGCCTTGAAATTATTCCAGAAAAAATCAGCTTCCCTGTTCACTGATATCCCTATTAAAGTGTCTCTCACTACCTCCTTTGACTTCAGTGTTACAACAGTGATGGCCTTTCACAGTACAGTAACTATGGCCTGAAAGTTTCCTAGGATTAATAGACTATATTTACTTTCATATCAAGATCAGTAAATTATTCATGTGTACACAAAACCATTTAAGAAACAAAAAGAATTTTTTTTTAGCCCATCAGTTGTTTGCAGAATGAAACAGTATCCCTTATCTGTGGTGTACCTTGGTGAGCCCTCATGTTATTTTTATCCTTTAAGGTGCTGCCACACTTGAAGGACCAATGTATGCTGTTGGTGGTCATGATGGGTCAAGTATTCTCAATACTGTAGAAAGATGGGATCCGGAGGGACGTCAGTGGACTTATGTGGCTAATATGTCAACTCGTAGAGGCAGAGTTGGCGTTGTTGCATTAAATGGCAAGTGAGTAAACCCAAACCTGCATGCGCTATGTTCCCAGGTCATGTGATACAGCACTTTCTTGATGTGCTCCATCAGTGAGTAAGCATTCCTAGTGACCAATACATTCTATTTATGAGTCATAAAAGGCCTTTGTTGGAACTCTCCCTTCACTATGACAGAAAAGACTTTTCTAAAATGAACATTTAAATTAAATATTCTGTAGTCCCTTGTCACTCAAGTGTGGTCCTGGGACCAGCAGCATTAGCATTACCTGAGATATACTTAGATATGCTGGTTTGATATCTTATTCTGGGTGATGCTTACATGAGTGTATACGCATGTCATGTCCAAATTCACCAAGTTATACACTAAGATTCGTGCATTTCACTGTATATCCCTCAATAAAAACTCATGACAAAAAAGAAATGCGGAATCCTAGCCCCACCCTAAGTAAACCTCCTGAATCAGAATCAGTGTTTTACCAATATCCTCAAGTGACTTGTGTGCAAAGCAAACTTGAAAAAGCACTTTTATAGGTAAACCAGTTTCAATTTTGCTCTCAAGAAGCTACCACTTTTGACATTATGACTAATTTTTTAGTATCAAAACTTTGGTCTCTGTAATAGGGAAATCTTTTTGTTCTTTACTGCTCACTCTCTCCTGAGAGTCCAGGATTCCCAACTCTAGAATTACATCTGATACCGTCTTTCTGAATCTTTCCCTCTGGTGATCACTTGCCTATCAGAGAAAGCTAATATATTAAAGTCCTATAGTATTAGAGGTTGCGAAGAGCCTGAATGGTTACTTCTTCCAAGTAATTATGTACTTTCAGAAAAGGGACCTTTGGAGACAATGACTAGCATATAGGAAGCACATGAATGATAAGAATTTCAGACACCAGGATATATCAGTGGCGGGAGATAGTCTTCTGTGTCCATATTTACCATGTATGAAGCCAATACTTTGTCATATAACTGATCTCAGTAGAAATTTCAACACAGATGTCTTTTAGCACCTGTGTATGAAGTAGGAAATGTCTATAGTTAAGAGAAAACCTGGGCTTACCATGTCTTAGAGCTTAAAAGACTCCTAACTGTCATTATCTCTGATCTGACCTGAATGATATCAGGGGACTCAGTGGCCCTCTCCTAACACTTGCAAAATAGGCTGAAAGAATTAAATTTGACTAATTTAAGTTGTTTTGCTGACTCACAAAACAAATGGGCAAATAACTGAGCATGAAGTATAGTTACAGACATATGGTTTAGTAAATGTTTATCTTCTTTATTGATGCAGGATTCAATTTAAGTTAGATTTAAAATGCTGCTCATCAAAATAATTGGCATTGTAAAGTTGATCAGAGAACTGCCATTGACAATGTATCTCCCTAGGAATAATTCCAGTTTCTTGGTTCTATCCTATTCCCTTAGTTGTTTGAGTTACTGTTTTGTTAGTGACAATTTTTTTATATTAAATAAAGCAGTTCATAAAGATGATAGGGACATTAAATATTGTGGCATGAGAGGTGGGACAGAGGGTTCCTCCTAAAACTGCGTATAATAGGAAAATATAATTAAGACAACGAATCCTGAAAGAGCAACAGGAAAGAAGGCCACACTAGACTGCATACACCTGGAGAAAAGAACAGACTTCACGGAACAGGGTAAAGAACCAAATCCATGACCTGGCGGGACCCAAGCCCTTCCCCAACTCCAGCTCACCGGCACGAGGAAGAGAAACACAGCAGGGAAGAAGTGGAGGCATGGGACTGCTGAACACCTAGCTCTGAGACTTTTTCTGGGAGCACAAACCTACACTGCATGGTGCTCTGGTGATTAGGGGGATTGGAAAGCTAAGACAGGTAGAATATCTGGAGAGACTGAGATTCCAGATGCTTGTGATAAACGGATATATATACAGCTGCTCAGGGACAAAAACAAGGAGAGATATCCTAATGGTGAGAGGGCTGCTAGAAGGGCAACGATTGCACAGAGATTACTGCGCAGGAGAAAGGACAGGTAGACAGAATTGTCCAGGTGAAGTCTACCTAGCACAGAGGGAACTTCCACAACCTTCAGGCGTTCCAGCCCCCCTGGCTGGATATGCAGCTCCAAGGCCCCCTCCGTGATACATAACCTGCTGCACCTTCCTCTGGGTAGCTCGCACCTCACTCGCAAACCAGCAAACCTTGCCCTGGCATCAGGTGAGCCAGAGGGAAGCCCCGCCTACAACAGCTACAAATGCAAAGCATAGAGGCTTATACCTGTGTGCTCCACCCACTGGATCTGGCAGTAGAGACAGGGATAGTAGCCAGGAAGCAGAAAGCCACTCTTTCCACCCACCAGGCATCAACACCGCTCCCCTGTAACACCCAACATTACTTCAGGGACTGAGCAGCTCCAGAGCGAAGAGCTTCTGGAAACTAGAGGGTGCAACATACAAATATGAAACGTCAAAGGAACCTGGTTCAAAGCAAAATCCAACATACACCAGAGAAACATTCAAATGAAACTGATCTCATCAATATTCCTGAAATAGTTTTCAAAATAAAAATCATAAACATGCTCATGGATGTACAGACAAATATTCAAGAACTCAGGAATGAGCTCCAGTTAGAGATCCAATCATTACCAAACACAGTATCAGAAATGAAACATACAATGGAAGGTTTTAAAAGCAGATTAGATACAGTGGAGTAGTCGATAAATGAAATAGAAATTAGAGAACATGAATACAAAGAAGCTGAGGCACAGAATGAAAAAAGGATCTCTAAGAATGAAAGAATATTGAGACAACTGTGTGACCAATCCAAGTGGAACAGTATTCATGTTATAGTGGTACCAAAAGAAGAAGAAGAGGAAGGGAAAGAGAAAGGGATAGAACGTGTCTTTGAGGAGGTAATTGCTGAAAACTTGCCCAGTCTGGGGAAGGAAATACTCTCAAGCTATGGAGGTGCACAGATCTCCCAACACAAGGGATCCAAAGAAGACAACACTGAGAAATATAATAATAAAAATTGCAAAGATCAAGAATAAGGACAGACTATTAAAAGCAGCCAGAGAGAGAAATACTATAAGATTATATACAAAGGAAAGCCTATCAGGCTATCATCAGACTTCTCATCAGAAAACATACAGTTCAGAAGGGAGTAGCATGATATATTTAATGAAATGAAGGAGAAGGACCTCATGCCAAGAATACTTTATCTGGCAAGATTACCATTTAAATTTGAATGAGGGATTAAACAATATCCAGATAAGCAAAAGCTGAGAGAATTTACCTCCCACAAAACACATCTACAGTGTATTTTGGAGGGACTTCTATAGATGGAAGTGTTCCTAAGGTTTAATAGCTGTCACCAGATGTAATAAAATCACAGTAAAGAAAGAAGAACCATTAATTACTAAGCAAATGCAAAATTAAATCAACTATCCCCAAAGTCAATCAAGGGATAGACAAAGAGTGCAGAATATGATACCTAATATATGAAGAATGTTGGAGGAATATAAAGAAGGAAAAAAAGGAACCCTTAGGTTTTGTTTGTAATAGCATACTAATTGACTTATGTTAGACCTTAGATAGTGAGGAAGTTAACCTTGAACCTTCAGTAACCACGAATCTAAAGTCTGCAATGGCAATAATTACATACCTATCAATAATCACCCTAAATGTCAAAGGTCTGAATGCACCAATCAAAAGATACAGAGTCACTGAATGGATAAAAATACAAGATCCAGCTATCTGCTGCCTACAAGAGACTCACTTTAAACCCAAAGACATACAAAGACTAAAAGTGAAGAGATGGTAAAAGATATTTTATGCAACTAATAGGGAGGAAAAGGCATGAGTTGCTGTACTTGTATCAGACAAAATAAACTTCAAAACAAAGAAAGTGACAAGAGACAAAGACTGCCATTCTGCACCCAAAAGCAGCAGAATACACATTCTCATGTCCACAGGGAACATTTTCAAGAATAGATGATATATTAGGCCACAAAACGAGGCTCAGTAAATTCAAAAAGATTGAAACTGTACCACCCAGTTTCTCAGACCACAAAGCTATGAAACTAGAAATAAATTATGCAAAGAAAATGAAAAATCCCACAAACACATGGACGCTTCACAGCATGCTCCTAAATAACCAATGGATCAATGACCAAATAAAAACAGAGATCAAGCAATATATGGAGACAAATGACAACAATAATTCAACACTGCACTATCTGTTGGACTCAGCAAAGGCCGTGCTAAGATGGAGGTATATTACAGTTCAGGCCGCCTTCTGAAAAGAAGAACAATCCTATATGAACAGTCTAAATACACAAATAACGAAAGTAGGAAAAGAAGAACAAATGAGACCAAAGTCAGTAAAAGGAGGGACATAACAAAGATTAGAGCAGGAATAAATAACATTGAGAAGAATAAAACAATAGAAACAATCAATGAAGGGAAGAGCTGGTTCTTGAAGGAAATAAACAAAATAGATAAATCCCTAACCAGACTTATAAAGAAAAAAAAGAGAGTCTACACACATAAACAGAAACAGAAATGAGAAAGGAAAAATCACTATGGACACCACAGAAATACAAAGAATCATTAGAAAATACTATGAAAAATTGTATGCAAATAAACAGGATATCCTAGAAGAAATGGCCAAATTTCTAGAAAAACACAAACTTCCAAGGCTGACCCAGAAAGAAACAGAAAATCTGAACAGACCGGCAATGAAATTGAATTGGTAATCAGAAAATTACCTAAGAACAAATCCCCTAGACAAGATGGCTTCACAGCTGAATTTTATCAAACATTTAGTGAAGACCTAATAAACATCCTCTTTAATGTTGTCCATAAAGTAGAACAAGATGGAATACTTTCAAACTCACTCTATGAGGCCAGCATCACTGTAATACCAAAACTAGGCAAAGACACCACATAAAAAGAAAATGACAGACCAATATCCCTGATGAACATAGATGCAAAAATACTCAACAAAATATTAGCAAACCACATTCAAATGTACATGAAAAAGATCATCTACCATTACCAACTAGAATTTATTCCAGGGACGCAAGGATGGTACAATATAAGAAAATCCGTCAACATCATCCACCACATCAACAAAAAGGACAAAAACCACATGAACATCTCCATAGATGCCAAAGAAGCATTTGACAAAATTCAATATCGCTTAATGATAAAAACTCTCAACAAAATGTGTATAGAGGTCAAGTACCTCAACATAATAAAGGCCATATATGACAAACCCACAGCCAACATCATACTTAACAATGAGAATCTGAATGCCTTTCCTTTAAGATTGGGAACAAGACAAGAATGCCCACTCTGTCCACTTTTATTCAACATAATTCTGGAGGTCTTTGCAACAGCAATTAGACAACACAAGGAAATAAGGACATCCAAATTGGAAAGTAAGACATTAAATTGTCATTGTTTGCAGATGACATGATATTGCACATAGAAAACCCTAAAGAATCCACTCCAAAACTATCACATCTGATATTTGAATTCAGCAAAACTGCATGATACAAAATTAATACACAGAAATCTGTGGCATTCCTATACACTAACAGTGAACTAGCAGAGAGAGAAATCAGGAAAACAGTTCTATTCACAATTGATCAAAAAGAATAAAATACCTAGGAATAAACCTAACCAAGGAAGTGAAGGACCTATACCCTGAACACTACAAGACACTCATAGAGAAATTAAAGAAGATACCAATGAATGGAAACACTTCCCATGCTCGTGGATAGGAAGAATTAATATTGTTAAAATGGCCACCCTGCCTAAAGCCACCTACAGATTCAATGCAATTCCTATCAAAATACCAACAGCATTCTTCAAGGAACTAGAGCAGATCATTCTAAAATTCATATGGAACCAGTAAAGACTCCAAATAGCCAAAGCAACCCTGAGAAGGAAGAATAAAGTGGTGGAGATAACATTTCCCAACTTCAAACTCTCCTACAAAGCCAAAGTAATCAAGACAATTTGGTACTGGCACAAGAACAGAACAATAGACCAATGGAACAGACTAGAGAGCCCAGATGTAAACCCAAGCATATATGGTCAATTAATGTATCATAAAGGAGCTATAGACATACAATGGGGGAAATGACAGCCTCTTCAACAACTGGTGTTAGTAAAACTGGACAGCTGCATGTACAAGAGTGAACCTGGATTATTGTTTAACCCCATACACAAAAGTAAACTCGTAATCAATCAAAGACCTGAATGTAAGTCATGAAACCATAAAACTCTTAGAAGGCAACATAGGCAAAAATCTCCTGAGTATAAACATGAGCAATTTCTTCCTGAACGCATCTCCTCGAGCAAGGGAAACAGAAGCAAAAATGAACACGTGGGACTACATCAAACTAAAAGGCTTCTGTACAGCAAAAGACACCATCAACAGAACAAAAATGTATCTTCCAGTATGGGAGAATATATTTGTAAACGACATATCCAACAAGGGGTTAACATCCAAAATATATAAAGAACTCACATGCCTCAACAACCAAAAACCAAATAACCCATTACAAAATGGGCAGAGGATATGAGGAGACAATTCTCCAAAGAAGAAATTCAGATGGCCAACAGACACATGAAAAGATGCCCCAGATCACTAATCATCAGGGAAATACAAATTAAAACCACAGCGAGATATCTCCTCACACCAGTTAGATGGCCTGTATCGAAAAAATGAAGAACAACAAATGCTGGCGAAGATGTGGAGAAAGGGTAACCCTTCTACACGGCTGGTGGGAATGTAAGCTAGTTCAACCATTGTGGAAAGCAATATGTAGCCTCAAAAAACTAAAAATAGAAATACCATTTGGCCCGGGAATCCCAGTCCAAAGAATTTACCCAAAGAATACAAGTTCTCAGATTCAAAAAGACATATGCACCCCTATGTGTATTGCAGCACTATTTGCAATAGCCAAGATATGAAAGCAACCTAAGTGTCCATCAGTAGATGAATGGATAAAGATGTGGTACATATATACAATGGAATACTATCCAGCCATAAGAAAGAAACAAATCCTACCATTTGCAACAACATGTAAGGAGCTGGAGGATATTATGCTCAGTGAAATAAACCAGGTGGAGAAAGACAAGTACCAAATGATTTCCCTCATTTGTGGAGTATAACAACGAAGTAAAACTGAATGAACAAAGCAGCAGCAGACTCACAGACTCCAAGAAGGGACTAGGGGTTACCAAAGGGGAGGGGTGTGGTAGGGTGCGTGGGGAGGGAGGGAAAAGGGGACTGAGGTGTATAACGTTTAGTATATATGGTGTGGGTGGATTTCATGAAGACAGTGTAGCACAGAGAAGGCAAATAGTGACTCTGTGGCATCTTACTACACTGATGGACAGTGACTGCAATGGTGTATGGGTGGACACTTGATAATACGGGTGAATGTAGTAACCACATTGTTTTTCATGTGAAACATTTGTAAGTCTGTATATCAATAATACCTTAATAACAAAACATTTTAAAAATGACGATAGGAATTCCAGTGCCAGGCAGTTGAATCTAGCTAAAATTATAAGGTTACTAGAGTTGGTCTTTGGCAGCACCTAACTTTTTAAAAATTCCCAGCTTTATTAAGCCATAATTGACAAACACTGACAATGCTTTTGATATCTCCCTTCTTTCTCTGTATTTCGTTTCCCATGGAATACTTTAATCTACCAAGTCAAAGTAACTTTCACAAAAATGATAAAGGAGAGATGTTTGGATTAAGGTGGACCTTACCAAGTGCATTCAAATAAGTATCCATTCAAAGAGTCAGACCATCAGCTACAAAATACTACCAGAGAAGAATATATATTCAGAAACTTTAAATGCTTTGTGCAAAGTTCTTTCACTTTCATTCTATGCACAAATTGGAAATACAATCTCTCGCCCTCTCTGTATGCATATACACATACACACACTTGTGTCTTTTTTCTAGGATATATGCTATTGGTGGACATGATGGACGTTCCTGCCTCAAATCAATGGAATGCTTTGATCCACACACTAACAAATGGAGGCAGTGTGCTTCTATGTCTAATGAATGTGGACATGTGGGAGCAGCAACATACAGTGGATTGTTATATGTTGTTGGGGGTCATGATTCCTCTGCTTCTAACCAATGCACCAGCTTTTCTAACCGTGTGGAACGGTAAAATGTTTTTATTTACTATGCACATATTTATTTGTTGTTTTTCTTTTTTTCAGAAATGATAAAGATTTTCAGGCTACCAGAAAGATTTTTAGGCTTCCAAATAAGTGATAATCCTTTCAAGGGATTAATCCTTTTTAAAATTGCACGCTTTCTCTTAGACTCAAAATATTTTGGAGAAATCCTCCTTAAGCGTTTCAGATCCATCATTAAGAAATTTATTAAAAGAATATGCTGTTTTGTTTGATAGTCAACTTTTAAAATAATAAGAGAGAAGGGATGTAGTGATAAAGAAATTTTTTGCCCAGCTTTATCACACTACCCATTCACCAGGTCAATTAAAAATAACTTTACTGCTTCAAAAATCAAATCAACCTTCAAAAGATGAAGACTTACCACCACAAAATATACAGAAAGAATTCCCAGAGAGAGGTATTATGTTCTGAAAAATGACTCTATTGTGTTAAGTATTTCATTTTCCAATGGTAACTTTTTTGAATGGGAAACACTTATTTGTGTGACATGTTTAAAGTAAGTCAATCCTATGACATTGTAGTTACACCATTCATGCTCCATTTTAAGATAGAAAAAATATGCAAATATAATACTTAAATAATATTAACTAAGACCAAATGAGAAATTTACAGTCAGTAAGGTTATCAAAATTCAGAAGACAGACTTCAGTGCGGGATGGTGTCCTCAAGGGAAATTCATGCAAGAGGTAAAATTTGTAATTTGTATGTATACAAACAAATGGAGGGAACTTCAGGGAGAGGAAAAAGCACAATCAAAACTGGGGAAATAAAGGGGAAAGCTTTGTAGGTAAGATCAGAGATTTTAGGTTGAAATGTCATTTGGAACTTCAAGTAGGACAAACCTAGAGAGACCCACACAGAGACAGTGTAAGCAAACTGTGAAACATCAAAAACAAAGAGACAGTCTTGAAAACAGCACGAGAAAAACAATTTGTGACTTAGAAGAAGGGGTTGGTGCAGTATGAAGAAAACCAACTCATAGAGCCTGGAGAAAACCCAGTTCTTACGAACACTAAGAGATTATTCTTTTCAAATAATGAATTGCACCAGTCAAGGAAAGTCTAAGTTCCAATCCCAGGACTACTATTTACAAGTTATGGGAACTTGATGCTGTTACTTTATATCTCTAAACATCAGTTTCTTCATGTGAAAAATGGGAATAATTGTAGTATCAACCTCCTTGAGGACAAGATAATCAATGTTAGGGTACAAGACAATCAATGTTAGTGTACTTAGTACATTTCCTGGCACCCATTAAGTACTCAATAGAAGTTACTTCATGATAGATACTGTTTTTGTTTGCATTATTTTTGTGAACAATATTATTGTTACTACTATCATCCCCTTATTAGCATTTTCCTTCAAGAAACCTCGAGAAAATGGCTAGTGCTAAAGTATAATTTTCAGAAAGTTGTGACTTTCATACAAATATAAAATTTACATGTGTCAAGGGTTTTATGTGATTCATTAATGAAGCAAGCCCGTAAGATACTATAACCAGTTCAGAGTCTTTGAAGAAAAGGTATATAGATAATTTAGGGATGCTGAAACAAATTGTTAATAGAGGCGAACATAGTTAATATCCTATAGGAAATAAAATGTAATCTTTGAGCATCACCATGTTTATATGGTGGACATTAGTTCTGTGTCAGGCAAAATTCATTTGTATTGTTATGGACAAGAATCACAAGAAAACTCAATTTTCTGCAAGTTAAACTCCACATCTACAGAGTTGTAAAATAGCTTTGTCAATAGAAAGTCAATCAAAGGTGCATATTCTGTGGAATCAAATCCTCCACATTCCCCATTGCAATCACTGTTAGACAATTTTTCTAAGACTATTTTTTACTAAAAAATTGTTGGTCTACAGAGTACCTCGGGAGTCTCATCCAGTTATTTAAGATAATCATATAAATTACAGGTTATCTAAGTCTATCACATAAACTTATGTTGGTTGGCTCAGGGATTACTATTTCCATAACGTTGATGAGAAAATTGAGGCAAAGAAGTCAAGCAAATCATCCCTAGTTATTCTTCTAAGTGGAAGAAAAAGTCCAGGATTGATTCCCTTTGCTACAGCCTCCATTTTATTTCCACTAGAATACAGATACGTTTATCCAAACTAAGGAGAGACAGAAAGGCAAAAAAGAAACAAAAAGAGAGAGGCGTAATGTTATTTTAATTTGAAAGTCATATAGTGGCTAATTATTTTTAAATAACTGCTTCTGTGTGTTGTTACAGATGGTAACCATATTGCCAGTTTTTTCCCCAAAAGATTCAACATTCCCCAAAACACTTTTGTTAACCAAACAGTGTCCAGATAATAATAACAGCCAGATTTTTTTTAGCATTATTATGCACATGTATAAAAGTCTTGGGTTTGGGTGCAAGTCTTTAAGGAAATCCTGTGGGCTCTGGTTCACCACTCACACATGTGTGTACTCTGTTAGCTGAATGAAACATCAATTAATAGCAATTGTGTTGAAGATTCAGCTTAGCTAAAGCATACAGCTATGAAATTTTCTGTTTCTGTGTTTTATTGTAATATCAGAACTCAAGGTGCTTTGTGACACTAAGAAGTATGTACTGGATATTTAGGTCATGTTAATTATTGCTGATTTTCAGATATTATTAAAAATATTCCTGAATGTGTGTGACCAAGTTCAAATGGAAAGCTAGGATCAGATAATCTATAATATGATTAAAGTGATAAAAACAGAAATAAGAGAGGTATTACAATTATAATGAAATTAGTAGAAGGTAATACATGAAAATCTCTTTCGTAAAATAAATCTTTTTCATTGGGTTTTTCAAATAGACCAACATAAAATCAGAGAGCATTTCCATGTATCATATGAGTTTTCTTTTAGTCAATCCTTTTAGATTTTAGTATTGCATATTTTGTGAATAGGCTTCAAATTTTAGGAAATAATGCCTGGAGAAGCTTTTAATTAGTATTACTAACCGAACTGCCTTTTATTTGCTTACAGAAGAGGCTTGGGGATAAGGAGTAACTTCAGATAAAAATAAATGGAAAATAATCCTAAGCTCCTGTAAAGATAAATAGGAAAAGACAGGATAAGACTATAATCATTCTAACTACAAATAGTACGAAAACCAGGATATTACATTATATATAGCAAAAAGGCAATGATATTCAGATTTACTTGAATGTGAGCTCTTGTATAAACAGGAACATGTACAACTTCGGTAAATCACGAATAAGGTAATAGAAAAACAAAAGCTCTCCAATCAGTACACTGAGTGAGAGAAGGGGCACGTTTCATAGAATGTTCAGATGCTAATATGTGAGATTTGCTCATAGAGAATCTGAGTACAGTTCAAAAAAATGCATAGTATTTTGCAAAGGAAATACGTTTTTGATATGCTTCACGTGAACTCTGGTGGCAGAAGAGAATTTCATCATGTACTGATCCTTAACATTTAGTAGACTACATTTGATAATTATAAGGTATTTGTAACTCCTTAGATAAATACACATTTTATTAATGTCTATATTTTTAATTTTAACACTATTGGACTTTTCTCTGTTGTCTTCCTAAACATCTTAAGGTACAATCCAAAAACTGATTCGTGGTCAGCTGTGGCGCCTCTGAGGGTTCCTCGATATGCTGTTGCTATATGCCCCCTTGGAGACAGGCTCTATGTGGTTGGAGGATATGATGGACAAACTTATTTGAATACTGTTGAGTCATATGATGCCCAGAAAGATGAATGGAGAGAGGTACTCACTGAAAGTAATAAGATTGGAATGATTGGAATTAATTGGATTACCTACTTCTCTAGGGGCTATCCAGATTCTCTTAGATTTTGTAGTGCATGCTTTATGTGTGCCACAGAAAATTACTAGCTGATCTAGTCGATCATTAGCAGGATCCAATAGCGCTTACATGGAAGAGGGCAGAACATTCCTTTGACTTCATGGACTCATTGTCTTCACAGGAAAGTCAATATATTCAATAATTTAAGAGCTTTACTGTCTGGCTGAATTTCTATGTAGTTACTATGATTTGTGAGTCAAAGAGCAATGTCCTCATCCACAAATGTCTGCTCCTCTTTTTGGCTGTTGCCCTAAAGAAAAACAACAAAATGAAGGATGAGTATTATTAGCTGTAATTTCTCAAAGGAGAAAATTATCGGAGAGGTGAAACTTCTTCAATAGCACCTGCTCCTCAAATTCAGGTCTGCATCATTCCAAAGATATGTACATTCTTTCCACCACACTGGACTGTGATCTGGCCTGTATTTCCCCTTACTTTTATGCAAGATGAAGGTTGGAAAAGAATAGCTAAGGACTTTTTCAACTCCAGCATGCTATATTATGTTAAAGACAGACTTCATTCTAACTGCATTTCTTTCCTTGTTTTTATTTTCTGTGTTAGGAATCTCCTGTCAACATTGGAAGAGTGGATGCATGTGTGGTGGTGATGAAGGTACCATAACACCATCTATATCAAGGGGAAAGTGGATACTTTCAAAAATGAAATAGGAAGAAGACAAGAATGTTCTTTCCTTCATATAGTAAACAAAGATGAAAATTCTTGTGTTATTTTAATATGAAGTTATAATTGCTCTTGTTTGTGAAGCCAGAACAAGTTTTCAAGAATAAATTACATATAGCTGTTAAGTGTGTTAGGTGTATGTGTTGTCTGTCACACCTCATACTATAAATGGAAATCCATCCCGCAGGTAGATTGTGTCCAGAGTTATGCCAGTTAGGCAAGCAGAGATTGAATACCATCTTCTTAATGGTCCAGTTGGGCTTGCTTCATTTTGATCAGGTATTGACTAGTAGGAGAGAGATGTTGCCCAGGGTTTCTGCTACACAGCTGTACTTTATTTAAAATCATGCTTGGACCACTACGGCTTAGCTGGGTTTCCAGAATCTGAGCAGATCTGAGCGGTCAGCATGGACAGCTTCAGAGACTCAAGGCACTAAAACAAACGTGTGCTTGCCTTAGTCAAGCCTTGTCGGGAAAAGGAGTTACAGAGGCATGCCCCTTGCTACCTTGGCATAGTGCAGATGAGCTATCAGGCAGGTTTTAACTAACAAGGATAAGAGATTTATTAATTTCTTCTTTCAACAAGTGGCACATTTAGACACTATGCTCTGATTGGAAAGAAAATGTTAGTTCTTGATTTTTCTGTAATCACTATGACCTTGCTTAGGATCCCCCCACTCTGCAGCCCTCAGTTTGTATCATGACTCTCCAGACAACACCATCAGCTACTTTCCCTGTATTTCCACAGGGCATGCAGAGACTTGTAAATACCTTCTGCACAACACTGAGCTGAAGAAGACTGTGGGGCACTAAACTTGGGTCATCTCTCTGCCTGACTATGCCACCCATCAACTTGACTCGGCTGTGGTTGCTGACAGACCTGTTTTGATGTGTAGGGAACACTGAATGAAAGTCTCCTCCAGGAGACACAAATGGGATTCAGAATAAATACTTCTCTGAGTTCAGATTTTCCCTTCAGCTCTCTAACAAGGCTCATACCCTGCGATCTTAGCTGAGGAAAAGAGAAAAGATCATAAAACATGTTTCCTCAGCTGTCATCATTGTTTGCTCCTTCTCCTATCACAGTCGTCTGAGACGGAGGCACAGGCATTCCAGTCACCTTTGCTCTTTGTAATGGAATTCCTTTAAATCATATTCCCCTTCCTGGGGACACTAAGCCCCAACCTGAATGATGGAAGGGGTATCTCCTCTCTAGTCTGTGCAAGATACCACATGAAATTCCTATTTCACCAACCTGGCTCTCCATATGTCAAAGAAAACTTGTAAAGTTTTTTTTATGGTTCTTTTTTCTTGACAGTATTTTCTCTTCAAGATTATTGCCTGCTATAGACTAGGAAGAAATCTTATTTCACATGCTGAAAATTTAATACTGACATCCTCTTCTTTTTTGTATTCCTGTTATAATCCTAATCCCCTCGCTTACACACACACACACACACAGCACACACAATGAGGAAAATAGGCACATCTAGAAAATTAGACTCTCCTACATGAATAAATGTTAAAAGGTTAAAAGGTAAATGCACATCAATAGTCTTCAAAAGTGTAGTATACCTGTATCATAAACACTTACGAAGGATCTACTATGTCTTAGGCCCTAATGATAAACACAAAAACGAGGGCTAAATTTATTAAATCTACCAAATCCAGGTCTATTCATTTATACTGTATTCTAAGCTGTGGAGAATCAATTTGATGTCCTCTCCTCTACAAAGGCCACCTGAATTTTCCCTCATACAAAAAGCCCAGTTCCATACGCTAAATTTGGTATCTGAGTGGTTAAATAATCCTGTATGGATATAACTAATTAGACCTTACCTGAATCGGTACACACAGAGGTACCGGCAATCAGAGCACAAGCAGTCTTATTTAAAAATAGGCCTGAAAATACAAAATCAGGAGATCTTTAAGGAAAGAGACGGCAGCAAAATGGCAGCATAGGAGTTTCTATCACCCCAACCTCCATCAAATTGAACAACTATCCATGCATGAAAACACCCTCCTAAAAGCAGACTGCAAGTGAGGAATGACAGCACGTGGGTGAAGCACAGAAGTAAGAAGGACACATTGGGGAGGGAGAAAAGATGGGTTCACACTTACCGTCCCACCAAGCCCAGGCAGCCCAGTGTGGGGAGACACCTTCCTGCTGAGGCAGGGAGAGTATAGTGAGCACCCAGTGATACCACGGGCCCTACAGAGGACCCAGCCCAGCACCAGGCTGACTCCTGTGGCTCTAGATGGCTCCCTATGGGATCCTGGGAACCCAGGCCTCTCACCCAGCACTTGGGGGCTCCAGAAACCACAAGCAGCTCAGCAGCCCCAAATGGCATCCTTGGCACCAGGTGCCCAGCAAGCTACTATAAGCCTAGACCCTGGCTCACTCTAGTGCCTGCCTACTCAGTGGCCTTGGGCAGCTCACATAGCTCCGAGCAGCTTCCAAGGAAGCACTTCTGGTGGCTGATCACATACCAATGTCCTGTTAACTTCCTCCCTTGCCAATCCCAGCAGCCTCAGGTGGATCCCATGGATCCAGATTCCCTGAAGGCTCCCAGGAACCCAGGAATACATGTCACCCCATTGTCTACTGGCAACAATGGCCCTAAGTGGTGTCCCTGGCACAAAGTTCCAGGTGGCCTCCTGTGAACCCAGTCCTAGGCTGATTCTGATGTCTGCCTACTCCAGTGTCCCACGCAGCTTCCAGGACAGGGCTCCCAGAACACTACCACAAACCCAGGCCAAGTGCTCCCTCTGGTGCCTGCCTACTCCAGTGGCTCTGGACACCTCTCATAGTTCTAGGTGGCTTCAACCACAGGGATCCCAGTGGGCCACTGGGAATCCAGGCCTCTGATAGCTCTGGAGGTCCCTGGTGGCACCAGGATCCCAGCGGGCTCCCAGGAACCCAACCATCCCCCCTCACCCTGGCACCTGCCAGCTCCAGCGATCCCAAGGTGGCTCCTGCTGCAACAGATGGCTTCTCTGGCACCAGGGTCCCAGTAAGTCACGGTAACTCCAGGCCCCCAGCTCATCACAGCTCCTGCTGGCTCCAGTGGTCACAGGCATCTCCCATGGACCCAGGCAGCTTCTGTAGCCCTAAGCTTCCAGCAGGCTCCCTCAAAGCTAAGGTCCATCCCACAGTGGTGGAAGCCTTAGGAAGGTCCTGTGGTTCCAGGCAACTGCCTCAAGTCCAGGTTCTCAGAGGGTCCCTGAAAACTCATGCTTCTCACCCACCAGGGACTGGCCAGCTCCAGCAACCCCAGATGGCTAGTGGTCACAGGTGATTTCACAGCTCCGGGAAGCTTCCTCAGTTCCAGGCTCTTAGAACACTTATGTGAACTGAGGCCCCCAGGCCGCTCTGATACCTGTAAGCTCCCACAGTCCCAGGCTGCTATACTCATCCCCAGATCGCAGCCCACCATGGCACCAGCTGACTTCCCTGGCACCAGGTTCCTGACAGGCTCCCATGAATGCAGACTCCCAGCTCACCCCAGCACCCGCCAGCTCCTCCTGTCCCGGAGGCTCCTGTGGCCTCATTTCCCCAGATGGTGCCAGAAATCCAGGCTCCAGCAAGGCACCTGTGATCACAGGTACCCAGCAGGACCCGGTCCCAGGCATTTAACCCAGCCCAGCACCAGGACACTCAAGGACTCCAGCAAGGAGGAGAGAACACCTCTAAATCAATCGTATGAGGCCAGCATTACCCTGAATCCAAAGCCATAAAAGAACACTAAAGAAAAGAAAAATACAGGCCAACATGCCTGGTGAATATAGATGCAGAAAACATCAGAGGTCTAAAATGTGAGGCAAACATTGACAGGATTCAAGGGAGAAATACACACATCTATCAAAATAGTAGGAGACTTCAATACCTCAGCTTCATTAATGGATAGAACAACCAGACAGAAGATCAAAAAGTATGTAGAGGGCTTGTACAGCATTACAGACCAATTCGACTTAACAGATATGTACAGAACATTCCGTCAACAAAAACAGAAAACAGTTTTCTCAAGTGCTCATGGAATATCCTACAGAATAGACCAAATGTTAGACTATAAGACAATAAGACAAGCTTTAATAAAGCTTAACATCATACAAAACATCTTTACCTGGCACAAGGAAATGAAATTAAAAATCAATGACATAAAGAAAAGTGGAAGATTCACAAATACATGGAAATTAAATAATATACTGTTTAACTATTAATGGGTTAAAGAAGAAATCAAAAATGAAATTAGAAAACATTGGAATAAATGAAAATGAAAGCACAACATACCAGAACGTACAGGATGGAGAGAAAGTAGTGCTAAGGGAAAATCAAAAGCTGCCAATACTTTCATTAAAAAGAGGGAACGATCTCAAATAAACAACCTAACTTTATGCTAGGAAAAGAAGAACAAACTGAACCCAAAGTCAGCAAGAAGAAGGAAATAATACAGGTTCAAACAGAGATGTACAAAATAGAGCATTGTAAAACAATACAGAACATCAAATAAACCAGGAATTCATTTCTCACAAAGATCAACAAAATCAATAAAGCTTTAGCACGATTGATTAAGGAAAGAGAGAGATTCAAATTATTAAAATCAGAAATGAAAATCAGAAAATTATTACTGGTTTTAGAGAAAGAAAAAGGATTATAAGAATATACTATGAATAATTACACACAACAAATCGTATCAACTAGATTAAATGAACAAATTACTGTAAATACACAACCTACATATATCAAGTCATGAAAAAATGGAAACTATGTACAGGCCTATATTTAGAAAGGAGATTAAAAAAGAAATTAAAAATCTACCAACAAGAAAAATCCAGGATCTGGTAGCTGAATTGGTAAATTCTACCAAACATTTAAAGAAAAAGTAACATTTATCTTGAAACTTTTCCAAAAAATTCAAAAGGAGGTAACATTTTCAAACTTATAAGGCCTGCATTACCGGGATACCAAAACCAGAAAAAGGGCAGTGCCAAGAAAATTATGACTATTAATGAATATTAATGCAGAAATAGTCTAAAAATAGTAGAAAACTGAATTGAGCAGCATATTTAAAAGATTATACACCATGACCAATTAGGATTTAGTCCTGGAAGACAAGGATGGTCTAACATACAAAAATCAAGGTAATATACCACATTAACAGAATGAAGACAAATCAACATGATCGGATCATCTCAGTGCATATAGAAAAACCATTTCTCAAAACTCCACATCCTTTCATGATGAAAACAATTCAACAAACTAAGGATAGGCTGGAACTACTTCAACAAAGGCCATGTATGAATAACTCACAGCAGCATCACACTCTGTGGTGAAAGACTGAGAGCTTTTCCCCTAAGTTCAGGAATAAGACAAGGGTGTCCGCTTCCCCACATCTATTCAGCAATTAATTTCATCTTTTTGAAAGCTCTACACAGAGCAATTAGGCATGAGAAATTAATAAAAGAAATCCAAATTTCAGAGGAAGAAGTATAATGTTCTCTATTCACAGATGATATAACCTTATATGCAGAAAACCCTAAAGATCACACACACAAATGCTAGAACTAATGAACAAATTCAGCAAAGTTGCAGAATACAAAATGAATGTATATAATTCAGTTAGGTTGACATACACTATCAATTAATAACCCGAATTGGATGATTTAGCTCCATTTATAATAAAACAATAAAATACTTGGGAATAAACTTAACGAAGGGGATAAAAATTGTACATTTGAAACTATAAAATGTTTGTGGAAATAAATTAAGGAAGTCATAAACAAATTGAAAGGCATCCCATATCCATGGGTTGGGAGATTTAATATTGTGAAGAAACGCTACAACGTAATGCATTCTACAGATTCAATGAAATTCTCATCAAAATCACAATGACATTTTTTGCAGGAATAGAACATCCCATCATGAAATTCATATGGAATCTCAAAGGACCCAGAATATATAAAACAACTCAGCAATTCCACTGAATCCAAAGAAAAGGAAAACACCAATTCAAAGAGCTATATGCAACCCTATGTTCGCTGCAACATTATTTAGAACAGGAAAGATACAGAAGCATCTTAAATCTTCATCAATATATGAAGGGATAAAGAAGAATTGGTTTCAGGGAGGGAGAAAAAGATGGTGGAATAGAAAGGTAAGGTGGAAACCTCCTCCCAAATACACATAAAAGAAGAAAATACAGCAAAGACAATTAAACCTGAAAATGACCTGAGGACTGCAGAACAGACCACCTACACCTGGGGAAGGAGACAAGACCACACAGAAAAGGGTAAAGTGGCAGAGCCATGACTAAGCTGGACCCAAGCCCTATCCCCAACATAGCGCACAGGCAGCAGGAAGAAGAACAGAGCGGGAAGGGGACAGGGGCCCAGAAACGCTGCACACCTGGCCCTGGAGATCTGCCCAAGGAACATGAGTACACATTACTTTGGGTTCTGGTGATTAGCAGGGCTGGACACCAGGGACAGCTAAAACACTCTGGGAGACTGAGACTCCAGCGACTTGGGGAGGACAGGCACTCTCTGCCGGTCCTGAGACCTGAAGCAGAGGCAGCAGTTTGAAAGACTTGTCAGCAGTGGGAGGGGTGCCAGAGGGGTGAGGGTTGGATGGAATACTCTCATCAGGAGAAAGGACAGGTGGACAATACCTCCCCAGCCCTCCCTCTGCACAACAGGTAAGGAACTCTTGGGAGCCCAAGACACTCCATCCCCCTCACTGGCACCATAGCCCTGAGGCTCCTCCCAGAATGAACTGTCAGTGATCCAACCCACTCAGCCCAGCAGCAGCACCAGAATTTGCTGCCTGGCAGGCAGAGGGAGACTGTCCCAGCTTCCCTGCCCCATTTCAGCCCAAACAGGGAGTTGCCTGCAGAAGCCAGCTCCAAGCGCTCCTTCCTCTGTACAGGTGTCCCAGCCTGGTGCTGCATGTCCTGCTCTTCCCCAGAGGCTCACATTGGCCTGCCAACCCCATTAACCCTGAAGCTCTTCCATAGTGGCAGGGCAGGAAGAGGGCACACAACCCACAGCAATCCCAGTAAAGGCTTCTGCTTGGATCACAAAGGCACCTGAGGCAAACTGCCAGTGATGCAGAAAGAAAGGTGGCCCCACCCACTGTGCACCAACATCAGCTGGGGCTCCAGAAAAACAGAACCAGGCACTGGAGAGTAAAGAGTCTTGAGCCTCTGTGCACCATAGGGTACCTCCTTCATAAAGCTGTCACTCTATAGGGCAAGAAGCATAGCAGAGTCATGTAATACAAAGGAAGAAACACAGAAACACTGACTCAATGAGGAGGCAGAGGAATATGTTCCAAACAAAACTACAGGACAAGACACCCAAAAGTGGGCTAACGGAAATGGAAATCACTACCCTTCTTGATCAAGATTTCAAAGTAAAAGTCATAAACATGCTCATTGATTTAAGAAAAAAATATAAGATGTCAGGGAGGACTTCTGCAAAGAGATAGAATAGCTACTCAGAGCTGAAGAACACAGAAACTGAAATGAAACATACAATGGAGGGACTTAAGTGTAGATTACCACAAGTAGAGGAGACAGTCAGTGAGATGGAAATTAGGACAGGAGCACAACCAAACTGAGGAACAGAGGGGAAAACAGATCCCTAGGAATGAAAGAATGATAAGAGATGTGTAACCCATACAAATGAAACAATATTCACATAACGGGGATATCAGAAGGAGAAGAGAAAGACAAAGGAATAGAAAGTCTCTTTGAGGAAATAATTTTTGAAAAATTGCCCAATCTAGGGAAAGAAAAAGACAATCACATCATGGAAGTACAAAGAGTGCCTAACAAAAGGAACCCCAGCAAGACAACACCAAGACATATAATAATTAAAATGGCAAGACGAAGAATAAGGGGGAGAGTATTGAAAGCAGCCAGAGAGAGAAAAAAAAGATTACTTATAAAGGAAACCCCAGGAGGCTATCAGCAGACTTGTCAACAGAAACTCTACATGCCAGAAGGGAGTGACATGAAATATTTAATGTACTGAGACAGAATAAGAGAGGAGCTACAAAAACAACCAGGAAACAATAAAGTGGCAACAAGTACATACCTATCAGTAATTACCTTACATGTAAATAGGCTGAATGTACCAGTCAAAAGACAGAGTGGCAGAATGGATAAAGAAACAAGACCCATCTATATGCTGCGTATAAGATGCTCATTTCAGACCCAAAGACTTACACAGACTAAAAGTGAAGGGATGGAAAAAGATATTCCATGCAAATAAGAGGTGTAGAAAAGCAGGAGTGGCAGTACTTAGACAAAATAGATTTCAACAAAAAGGAAGTAACAAGAGACAAAGAGGACATTACATAATGATAAAGGTGTTAGTCCAACATGGGGGCTATAACCATCATAAAAGTCTATGCAACCAGCATAGGAGCTCCTAAACATGTAAAACAATAACAGAATTAAAGGGGAGACAGACTGAAACATATTCATTTTAGGAGACTTTAACATACCACTCACATCAGTAGACATACCAACCAGAGAGAAAATAAACAAGGGAACACAGGCACTGAACAATAAATTGAATCAGATGGACTTAACTTGTATCTAAAAAACACTCTACCTAATAGGAGCAGGATACACATTTTTCTCAAGTGTGCATGCAATGTTCTGCAGAATAAATCACATACTAGGCCATAAAAGAGCCTCAATAAACTAAAAAAGATTGAAGTAGTATCAAGCAGCTTCTCAGACAACAGTGGTGCGAAACAAGAAATAAATTACACATAGAAAATAAAAAGTCCTACTAACACATGGAGGCTAAACAACATACCTCTAAATAATCATTGGCTCAATGAACAAATTAAAACAGAAATCAGGCAATACATGGAGACAAATGAAGACAAGCATTCAACAAGACTGAAGTCTGTGGGATGCTGTGAAGGCAGTTCTAAGAAGGAAGTACATAGCAATAGAGGCTTACCTCCATAAACAAGAACATTCCCAAATAAAGAGTCTAAGCACACAATTAAGAAACTGGAAAGAGAGGATCAAATGGAACCTAAAGTTAGTAGAAGGAGGGACAAAATAAGGTTAAGAGCAGAAATAAATAAAATAGAGAAGAATAAAACAATAGAAAAATTCACCGAAACCCATATCAAACTAAAAGCCTTCTGTACAGCAAAGAACAACACAAGTCGAACAAAAATGCACCCTACAGAATGGGAGAATATATTCACAAATGACATATCCGATAAGGGGTTGACATACAAGTGTGGAAGCACTAGCCTAGCAGTAGGCCAATTACATCATCAAGTAGTTTAGGGTCAGGTGAGGATTCTGGCCATAGGAACTTCCATTTTCCCCTGCACTAGGGTTATTGTAATGAACAAAACATACTCAGTTCTTTCCCTCAGGAGACTCACATCTTAAAGAGGAAGACAAATATTAAAAGGAGGCAGGGAAATATTAAAATATTAATAGGAGGCAGAGAAAAATGCAGTCTTAATCAGTATCACATGGGAGCTTGCTCTAAATGCCATTTCTCAGATTCTGTCCCAGACCAGCTGAATTGAAAACTCTGTGAATGGGGCTCAGCAACCTGTATTTTAATAAATAGTCCAGCTGAGTCTGATGCAAGCCAAAGTTTGAGAATCATGGCATTTAGCTTCTATTTCTTTGACTTTAATGGAGGGAGCTCTCCACTGTACTGAAACACCCTAACAGCACTTGGAATGGGGCCATTGAAAATTACTTGGCTCGAGGTACTCTTATTGTGCCTACAGCTTTTCATGGGATTTTCTGAAGACTAATTTAGGTTTAAAAGACCTGGTTTTTAAAATTGAATCTTGGTAAAATCTTCAGAAAGAAATCAATAACTAATTATAGTCTGTTTGATTTCCCCTCTTTACCACCCTCAGGGAAATGGAATATTGGCCTGTTACCTGCAGCCCGGGGCTCCTTGATCATCCAAAGGCCCAAAGACAGGGACCTACCCAGACACACAGGAGGAAGGGCCAATTATGCACATACAATGCCAAGAGTACATTCTTTAGCTCTTGCCACTGGCCACTTTCATGCTACTTAAAGTAACTAAGTGGTAGGTCATACAGTACCTTCTAAAGAAAGTAGATTCGGTTAATTGCAAGGCTTTTAATTTTGTGATTGAGCATACAAACTGGGACAGTACTTTTGACCTTGCTTTAGACCTTTCTCCTGAGTAATCCTCAACCTCTATCTTAATATATGTTTAAGAAATATTCAATAAAATTTCATTCCAAGCAATGCGATGATTAGCCAGCCTCGGACTACCACAGATCCAGGTCAGACCAGAGCAAATGAACAATTCTGTCACAGCTTGTTGAGAGAAAGACTGCTGGTGTGTTCTTGGCCTATCCCTGGTACTGCTTGCCTCAAAGGAGAGTCAAGCTGCTGACCTCACTGGAAGTTTAAGCAACAGTTCAGATAATCACAACATCTTTGAGGCTAAACCTAGTCTAGAGGTAATTTTCATCCCTAACATATTTGTGTGTAAGGTGGCAGTTTAGCATTTAGAGGAACTTTTCCTATAGACATCTTGTTATGTAAGGTCATTAGGTAACCAGGTCAACCCATGCTGTGCCTATAAAACGGCATTAATAGAGCTGTTTTTAACTAGACATAACCGCTATCTATAAAGCACAAGGAGGAATGCGTTTGGATGCCAGGAATGCATTTGGATGCCAAGCACACATCTCTCTTCCTTAATGGTAGGGTCACTGTATGCAACATTTGGTGACTAGTGTTGGGCTGGGAGAAGGGACATAAGGAGAAAAGATGTATTCTCTCAGTAAGGGTGTAGTGGTTTTTTAAAATACTTTTACATCTCTATAATGGGAGAAAATGCTTGCTGTCAAATATAAGAAGGTGTCTCTTAGTGTTCTGCACTGGACACAGCTGGCATTTTGATGGGTGCTTGGAGGTGGAGGGGTGGATTGGGCTCTCCATCATTTTATCATTTTAAAGCCAGGGTAGAGGTGGGGTTGCCTGTTTGGCAGCATCTGGATGTGGTCCTAAAGTAAATGCCCAAGTGGAGACCCTGACCTTTTCTTTAGATGAAGAACAAGAAAGTGATTGACAGGTGGAAAGTCTTTGTGTGTGTGTGTGGCCAGAATACTGGAACCGCTATGGGATCCCTAATAATTTAATGTGAATTCACTAGCATTCCTGGAGTTTGATTTATAACTAAGTGATGATAAAAGTGCCGCTGGTGACACTTTGCCTTGAGGAGTGGAGGATTCCATAGGTCCAACGTCCCCCCTCTTGGTAACTGACCAAGGTTAGACCAAGGTGAAAGATGGGTGAAAGATTATTACATATGTCTGGTAAGTGTTAGTGAGATGTAGGTTGATAGAATATTTTAGTAAAGTTATAATTAAGGCTTTGTACCAAATAAGAAGCTTTATTTTGGACAATTTAGATAATTAGCTTGAGGGAAAAAAAGGGGAAGTTCCTATGGCCAGGATCCTCACCTGACCCTAAGTACTTGATGACGTAATTGGCTTACCGCTAGGCTAGTGCTTCCACATACATTTGTTTCCTATAGATGTCCATACGAAAACTTACTCTAAATGCTCTACAGGTCAGACCATGTTTGGGGCAGCAGGGTAGGGGCTGGTTGCCACAGAACTAAGAAATATCCCATGACACAGGTGGGTGTTGTCAAGGTAGAAGTCACCTGTCTCAACAAATTTTTTATTACAGTAAACTGGTTATTTTGGGAAAAGATGTTGAGGATAATAAGGAAAGATGAGAATGGTTAGTTTTTAAGCTTCCAATGGTTGGCTCATTGGCCTTTATGTATAGTTTCTTATGAACTCTCAAAATGTTACAAATGGAGAAAACTGGAAGTAGAGAGAGGTTAGGCAACTTGCCCAAGGTCACAAAGTGGTAGAGCTGGGTTTTGAAGCCAGCTGAGCTTCCAAAAACTTAACTGCTTTTAACCCTCTAGATTTATGGACAAAAGGATGTATCAGCCTTTTGCAGTCTAACCTGCCACAAGCGGAGGAGCTTCTATATATAAACTTTGCACTTAACTTCAGTTATTCTGCAAGTTCAGATATGCATGCAGTGAGATTGAGGCATTTTCAATGCATTGGTTTTACTTGGAAGAATTCCTTTGGACTCTCTTTCAGCTGGTCCCCACCTACTCTCCCCACCTCCCATCTCTGCATTATTGAAAGATGTTATTATAGTGGCTAGAACTACTATAGGTTTGTACATGACCATAAACCAGAGAAATTCTCATGTGATTCTAGTATCTATATTTGTAAATGGCAGTATCTACATCTGTAAATGGCAGGTAATGGCTATTGCCTGACAGGTTTTTAAAAAAAACAATTTGTAAATGACTTCTGGCTTCTTGGATCAAAGAATTATATAAGTTAAAACAGGAACAAAAGATTCTGACTTAACAGCAGTTATTTCTGGGAAATGGAAGAATGTGCCTACCATAAGAACCATGGAGATCAAAGGGCCAATATATTAAATTGAGTGAAACTAATAAATTATTGGAAAACAATTTTCAATATGAACAATAGCATTGTGAATAGAGAACTACTCACATTGCAGTCCATCAAAATCATGTTTCAACCATGTTTATTTGGAAACAATGTTACTATAATGTTCATTTAGAAACTCAAATTCCCAGTGCAGAATAAGCACTTATTCATTGATGGAACCCTGGAAGCTTAAAAGGCATTAGACTGAGGTGGGTGGGAGCAGCCTTGCAGCCTTCTCACACGTGAGATCAAGACTTGCCCAGGAGGATTACCACAAGACCTGCTGTCTGATCTGAAGGGGATATTGACAATAGACCAGAATCTGCATAGTAGTAGACATAAGTTATTTAAAACTTAGGTTTTATGTAGTATATCATAGGTACAGGCTTTCCTTCCTAAGTACCAGAACCATATGGGCTTTTAAATCTGACTACTGCCACCCTAGCAATTGATGAAGAAAAACCCTCTCGTTTCATATTCAGACAGATTAAAAGGATCCAAGACGTCCTGGTAGCCTCCGGTTGTTCAAAGCTTCCCAACTTCCTCCATGTTTTTCTTGCTTCAAAATTCCCTACTCCATATAACTGCCAAAATAAATCTCAGCCTCCTTAAGTCAGATGCCCCCAGACAATGTGCCAGAAATAGGTTACAGGTGCGTTTTTAAGCCTCAACTATTGCTTTCCTCAGTCCTAAGGGGGCCGGGGTGGGTCAGGGCAGTGGTTTCCAGGCCACTAGCAGGTTCAGCAGTTTACGCAAGTGTAATATACGAATATGACTTTCTATGCATGTTGTGGTATTTTACAAACAACTGGGGAAGAACTTTTCTGAGTATTGCAGATTGATGCTCTTATTATGAGATCAGCTAATACTGATTTAGAAAACATGTAGAATAGTGTGCAGCACATAGTAAGTAAAGTAAAAGTGCTTATTTAAAAAGTATATAGGTGTTCGCAAAACTGGACACCTACATGTAAGAGAATGAAACTGGACCCTTGTCTAACCCCATACACAAAAGTAAATTCAAAATGGATCAAAGATCTGAATGTAAGTCATGAGACCATAAAACTCTTAGAAAAAAGCATAGACAAAAATCTCCTGGACATAAACATGAGCAACTTCCTCATGAACATATCCCCCTGGGCAAGGGAAACAAAAGAAAAGATGAACAAGTGGAAGTATATCGAAGTAAAAAGCTTCTGTACAACAAAGGACATCATCAATAGAACAAAAAGGCATCCTACAGTATGGGAGAATATATTCATAAATGACAGATCCGATAAAGGATTGACATCCAAAATATATAAAGAGCTCATGCACCTCAACAAACAAACAGCAAATAATCCAATTAAAAAATGGGCACAGGATCTGAGCAGACACTTCTCCAAACGATAAATTCAGATGGCCAACAGACACGTGAAAAGATGCTCCACACCGCTAATCATGAGAGAAATGCGAATTAAAACCACAAAGAGATATCACCTCACACCAGTTAGGATGGCCAACATCCAAAAGACAAACAACAACAAATGTTGGCGAGGATGTGCAGAAGGGGGAACCCTCCTGCACTGCTGGTGGGTATGTAAATTAATTCACCATTGTACAAGGAAAGCAGTATGGAGGTTCCTCAAAAAAACTCAAAATAGAAATACCATTTGACCCAGGAATTCCACTCTTAGGAATTTACCCTAAGAATGCAGGAGCCCAGTTCGAAAAAGACATATGCTCTCCTATGATTATCGCAGCACTAGTTACAATAGCCAAGACATGGAAGCAACCGAAGTGTCCATCAGTAGATGAATGGATAAAGAAGATGTGGTACATATACACAAAGGAATATTACTCAGCCATAGGAAGAAAACAAATCCTACCATTTGCAGCAATGTGAATGGAACTAGACTGCATTATGCTCAGTGAAATAAGCCGGGCAGAGAAATACAAGTACCAAATGAATTCCCTCATTTGTGGAGTGTAACAATGAAGTAATAAACCTGAAGGAACAAAATAGCCTATTGATAGGGATGTCCCTCATGAAAGGACGCCTCCTTATTGTTCTGTGTAAACGGCATTTCCTTACCCATTGCCATTCACACCCTGCTTGACCCATGTGGTACACAGAGACAGATATACTGAGAATGTACGTCTTTACTGATAACACAAGTGTGGAGGGGATAAGGGTGGCATGGGCAGCATGGGTGGCCCATGGACCCATGGCGCCAAAAGCATCCATCTCTGCTCCAGCTCCAGAACTAGGATACTAGGGCCCCTCCATCATTACGATGGCAGGGTAGTCTGGGTCAGCTGGTGCGTTCCTGGGCATGAGGCCCTCTGATTTCACTTGCACTTGGCCCTCCGATTCTTAAACCACACCTATAATCAGAGGGAAAACAGGATTGGTTTAGTATATGAAACAGTTGATGCCATCATAGAAAAAACACAGCGTGCAACTTTTATCTGCCATTCGAATTTCAAACTGCATCAGGAGAAACTATTTAATTATTGCTAAAATAACTCCACAAAGTTAGCACCACACCGCCTCCCTCCAGCTCACCCTCAGCTCCAGCTATGTGCCAAGCTCTGGAATAGGTGTATTACTTTGTCTCTGTGCTCCCAATTTTAATATTCTACTGTTTTTTCCAGGTATTGGCTGGAGGTCTGGCCTATTAACTGGACCAATCCTTGCTGCTGATCCCAGGCCTGATTACAGGATAAAGAAAGGTCTGTATCCTGACAGTGGTGGACCATCAGCTGTCCAGCTGCCTCTTGCCCCTTCCTCACTAGGGATAGGGTCAGCTTGTGTATGGGGGAATTTGAACATTGTAAGTAGTGGGCCCTATTTAAAGTCGTATTGAGTGGAATAGCTCCCTATTTGAAAAGCCGATCTATCTTCAGCAGGAAGTAAATAATCAATAGGAAGGAACATGGATTTTTAGACAAGGTTTCCTTCATGGATGTCCTAGGGGTCATGGGTCCTTTGAGACCTCTCGAGAGTTAAAATGCAGTCTGCCCCTTTTTAGGGAGGCCTGGCCATAGGGTCCTGAGGAGTGTGTGGCTTGTCTAACTGGGACCTGAGAGTTGCTGACATCTTGGACACTGCCTTGATTCTTGTAATCTGCAGCATTAAGGAAAGTCGAGACCATCTCAAGGCACACCGTGGTCACTGTTGTCAATTCTGCATGCTCCAACCTGCCCCACCCTTCAAACCTTCCTGGGCTCAGGACCAGGTCAGCCCACTCTGCTCTGGCTACAGTCCCAGGATCCTGGACCACAGCCACTGTTGTCCAGCATGGCAGGTTATCCTAGGTGCTGCTACTCAACCAGGAGGTCCCAATCCCATCCCTTATTCTTAAGGCAAGAACATGGAACAGGCATTTTAGGAACATAGGTGACAACAACGAGGCTAAGGAGTTGTGGCATGGCTCCTCCCTAAATATCCATCAAATAATGTTGCAAACAGAGCAAAACTGTCAGTCCAACTTCACTGTCTTCTCAGTGTCCCAGTTAATGGGGTTTACATTGTACTTAAATCCTTTTGGAAATTTCCAAACTGCGAATTTTATGTGACACAAAGGGCCTTTTTTCCCTGCCTGAAGCCTCATTTCCGCTCTCCTGTCTTAGTATTTACAGTCCTTCTGCCGCATGAATACATGTTTAAGAAATGCCAGTGTGATAGAGCTCATTTTAGTGGGATCCAAAGGCACCAGTGGTCAAATCTCCATAAACATAACCAAAGCCCACAGCTGGCTGTAGCGGTCTGGGCTGATATTAGGTCTCTATCCCCAATATTGGTTTCACCAAACAGTTCTATTTGCAAAAGAAAGGAGGAAGACTTTGTATTAATTTTCTCATGGAAATGCATGCGGCAGGGTTTGGAAATAGATGAGAACCCTGAAGTTTTTTTTCCTGCTTTGTTGTTCCTCGTGGCTCCCATTGCCTTCAGAATGCCAGTGAGAGAACACTATATAAACCCGGAGCGGGGGGCAAGCTACTCACCAAGCATTACATTTTCCTTATCCTCTGCAATATGCCTTGCCGGCCTAAGAAACTGCTCCCAACCTCCTCCCACCCTTTCCAAGCCGAGCCAGGCCTGTGAGCCCAGCCTCTGGCATTAGGACGCCAGCACTCAATGGTGGGCTGTGTGGGGCTGCTTTTCAGGCACTCCCAGCGCCAGACCTTCAGCTCTTTGTTCATCACTGCACTCAAATGTGCACTGCAGCAAAGCTAATGAATTCAAAACTCATACTGATTTTCTCTTCTCCTTTGAGGGGAAATATCTCTTTGATAAAACTGGGGGTTCTTTTTTTTTTTTTTTGGCCGCCCATTTGTCTCAGATGGGAAAAAAAAGTATCATACCCTGGGGGAATGAAAAGTACTTGAAATTAACACAGCTATGAATCTACCCTGAAAGGAGGGCCATCCTTCCCTCCCCCACCAAACAGATTCCACAAAATTCACCACTTCAAAGTAGAACCATCAAAATAGAAAAAAATAAATTCCTCAGATGTTAGAAATTCCTCAAGAGAATACTGGCACATTTAGTAGATTCATAATGTTGCATTTGTATGGTGTCTGTAAAGACCTATTTTGACTATATGTAATTCTTTTCCTAACCTGTTTCTCCCTTGTTGGGTCAAATTAATATTAATTCAACATTCTTCTTGCTTGCTTCATTCTTTAGACAAATTTTCAAAGCTTACAAAACTTTCTTCCCATTCTCACCATAATGTGGCTATTCTAGCAATGTCTTCAGGTTGATACATCAAAGTATTAAAGAAAATTAAAATTTAGAGCTGCCGCTCTACGCCGCCTTACCAAACACTTAAAAACACCAGCGGGAGAATCAGGCAACCGGACTTTTAAGGTATCTTCCTCTGTCTCAGCTTAATTAAAAGTTACTCCTTCACTCCCCCATTTATAAACACACTCATTTTTCTAACAACAGCTTATGTCTGGTTTTAAGTGATTTAGCACAATTAAACCTCTCATAACCTGCTCTGTGCATTAATTTGAGTACTTTCAAATTTAGGATGAGTCCCACTCTACACAGAAGTGTTCCCTACAGGATACCACTGTTAGAATGAGTTGAACGTTATTGAACATACACATGTATATGCATATAGGTATTATATATTCTATATGTATATATAGATCTACATATCTATATGTTTGTAAAATATATGTATTTAGATTTGTACACAGAATAGAAGCAGTTCCTTTTTCTTTAAGAAATCATGTTCTCTCTTGTCATGGGAAATATTCATAAAGCTGGAGTTTAAATATCCCATTTGCCACCTGCAAAGATCCCTAAGGTTAAAAGTTCTTTGCCAGTGGAAAAACAACAAAAACACGAATGTGAGAATGCCTAGAATAAAAGCGTCCAACCCTCAAAGCAGGCTTCAGAGCGGCTGCCCTGCCATTCAGTTGTACTCACCTGCACTCTAGCTTCAGTCTCACCTATGGATCTTGCAAGTTGCCTTCTGAAGAGAGAAAACCACAAATGTCTTAGTATTTGCAGTTGTGGATAACATTAAATATGTACATTTTATGCTTGTTTTAAATTTGTAGTCTCCCCTCAAGACCGCCCAAGTAAACTTTTCTGTCATTTACGGCCCCAGGCTTCCTTTTTAGATGGCTTCCCCTCAAAATTTAAGGTGGCACTGACAACTCAGTATCCAAGAAAAATAATTTTAATGCACTATTTTAAAAAATTAATGCAAAGAATCTAATGAACAAATTATCACAACTTTTAATAAAAGAACAATCCATCAACTGGGGTTGCATGACAGTACCTTACTCTCCTTCCCTGATTCCAGTAAAATTTTATTTACTTAAAAGGGCTGCTAGCACAGGTGGCAAAAGCAAGAAACACATACATGGGACTACATCAAAATTTAAAACTTCTGTGCATCAAAGGACACAAACAGAGTGAAAAGACAACCCATGGAATGGGAGAAAATATTTTCAAATCATGTATCTGATAAGGAGTTACTATACAGAATATATTAAGAATTCCTACAACTCGACAGTAAAGAAACACCCAGATTAACAAAGGGGCAAAGGACCCAAACTGACACTTCTTCAAAGATGACACACAAATGGCTACCATGCACGTGAAAATATGCTCAATATCAATATTCATTAAGGAAATGCAAATCAAAACCACACTGATTTCCTCCTCATCCCATTAAGATAGCTACTATCAAAAAACCATAACACCAAGTGTTGATAAGGATGTGAAGAAATTGGAAGTCTTGGGAATGTAAAATGATGCGGCTGCAAAGGAAAAAACAAAATTTACAAATGGGATTAGCCTATGATCCACAATATTCCACTTCTGCATATATACCCAAAATAATTGAAAATGGTCTTGGAAAGATATTTGTGCTATTCAGAATAGCCAAAAGGCAGAAGCAACCCAAGTGCCCAGTAATAAATGGACAGGTAAAGAAAAGATGGTATTTACGCACAATGGAATATTATTAGTCCTCAAAAGGAAGGACTTCTGGGACATGCTACGACATGAATGAACCCTGAGGATATGATGCTAAGTGAAAAAAGCCAGTCACACAAAGAAAAAACTATGATTCCACTTACATGAGGCACTCAGAGTAGTTAAATTCATGGGAACAGATAGTAACAAAACGGTTGACTGGGCTGAGTGGGCTGGGGGAACAGTGAGTTGCTCACAGTGTACTCACTTCTCAGGTTTCAAGATGAAGAGTCCTGGAGATCAGTTATACAACAATATGTGTGTACATAACACTACTGGACTGTATGTTTAAAAATGGTGAAGACACTAAGATTTATGTGTATTTTGCCACAATAAAACATCAGGAAAAAAGGAACAAGACAAGGATGCCCACTCTACCCGCTTTTATTCAACACAGTACTGCAGTTTGTAGCCACAGAAATCAGACAACACAAAGAAATAAAAGACATCCAGATTGGGAGGGGAAAAAGCCAAATTGTCACCCTTTGCAGATGACATGGTACTGTACATAAAAAAACCCTAAAGAATCCACTCCAAAAGTACAACTACTATCTGAATTCAGCAAAGTTGAAGAATACAAAATTAAAACACACAAATCTGTCACATTCCTATACACTAACGATGAACTAGCAGAAAGAGCAATCAGGAAAACAATTCCATTCACAGTTGCATCAAAAAGAATAAAATACCTAGGAATAAACCTAACCAAGGAGGTGAAAGACCTATACCCTGAAAGCTACAAGATACTCTTGAGAGAAACTAAAGAGGGCACTAATGAAAGGAAATTCATCCCGTGCTCTTGGGTACCAAGAATTAGTATTGTCAAAGTGGCCAACCTGCCTAAAGCAATCTACAGATTCACTGCAATCCCTTTCAAAATACCGAAAGCATTCTTCAACAAACTGGAACAAATAGTTCTAAAATTCATATGGACTCACAAATGACCCCTAATAGCCAAAGCAATCCTGAGGAGGAAGAATATAGCAGCGGGGATCTCGCTTCCCAAATCCAAGGTCTACTACAAAGCCACAGTAATCAAGACAATTTGGTACTGGCACAAGACCAGACCCATAGACCAGTGGAACAGGATAGAGTCCAGGTATTAACCCAAGCATGTATGGTCAATTAATACATGATAAAGGAGCCATGGATATACAATGGGGAAAAGACAGCCTCCTCAACAACTGCTGCTGGCAAAACTGGATAGCTACATGTAAGAGAATGAAACCAGATCACTGTCTGACTCCAGACACAAAAGTAAACTCAAAATGGATCACAGAGACCTGAATGTAAGTCATGGAACCATAAAACTCTTAGGAGAAAACGTAGGCAAAAATCTCTTGAATACCAACATGAGCAACTTTTTCATGAGCATATCTCCACAGGCAAGGGAAACAAAAGAAAAAACAAACAAGTGGGACAATATCAAACTAAAAAGTGTCTTCTGTACAGCAAAGGACACCATCAGTAGAACAAAAAGGCATCCTAGAGTATGGGAGAATATATTCATAAATGACATATCCGATAAGGGGTTGACATTCAAAATTTCTAAAGAGCTCATGTGCCGAAACAATGAAAAACCAAATAGTCCAGTTAAAAAATGGGCAGAGGATCTGAAGACACCTCTCCAAAGAAGAAATTCAGATGGCCAACAGGTACATGAAAAGACGCTCCACATTGCTAATCATCAGAGAAATGCAAATTAAAACCACAGTGAGATACCTCCTTATACCAGTTAGGATGGCCAACACCCAAAAGACAAGCAACAAAAAATGCTGGCAAGGATGTGGAAAAAGGGGAACCCTCCTACACCGCTGGTGGGAATGTAAATTAGTTCAACCATTGTGGAAATCAGTATGGAGGTTCCTCGAAAAACTAACAACAGAAATGCCAATTGACCCAGGAATTCCACTCGTAGGAATTTACCCAAAGAATGCAGGATCGCAGATTCAAAAACACATGCACCCCTATGTTTATTGCAGTGCTGTTTACAATAGCCAAGAAATGGCAGCAACCTAAGTGTCCATCAGCAGATGAACGGATAAAGAAGATGGACAATGGAATGTTATTCAGCCATAAGAAGAAAACAAATCCTACCATTTGCAACAACGTGGATGGAGCCAGAGGGTATGGATCTGATGGACCTCAGTGAAATAAGCCAGGCAGGGAAAGACGAGTACCAAATGACGTCACTCATCTGTGGAGTATAACAACAAAGCAAAAACTGAAGGAACAAAACAGCAGCAGACTCACAGAACCCAAGCATGGACTAACAGTTACCAAAGGGAAAGGGACTGGGGAGGGGGTGTGGGAAGGGAGAGATAAGGGGATTAAGGGGCATTATGATTAGCACACATAATGTGGGGGTGGGGCACGGGGAAGGCGGTATAGCACACAGAAGACAGGTAGTGACTCTAGCATCTTACTATGCTGATGGGCAGTGACAGTGACTGCAATGAGGTATGTGGTGGGGACTCGATAATGGGGGGAATCTAGTAACCACAATGTTGCTCATGTGATTGTATATTAATGATACCATAATTTAAAAAATTAGGGAAAAAGTCTTATAAACCATAAGAATGGGGAAAGGACTCGAATAAGCATGGTAAAAGATGCTCAACATCACCAGAAATCAACAGCAAAATGCAAATCAGAACCACAGTGAGGTACCACTTCACATGCATTGAGATAACTAATATCAAAAAAACAGAAAATAACAAGTGTCGAAAAGTAAGGAGAATCAGAATCCTTGTGTACTACTGCTAGTGGGAATGTAAAACAGTGCAGCCATTATGGAAGACAGTAGAGCAGTTGTTAAAGTAAATTAAAAAGAGAATTAGCACACAATCCAACAATTCCACCTTTGGGTTTTATTGAAATAATTGAAAACTGACTCCAACTGATACTTGCACACCCAAGTTCACAGCAGCATTATGCACAGCAGCCAAAAGGCAGAAGCAACCCAAGTGCCCATCAATAAAGGGACAGGTAAAGAAAATGTGGTGTTTACACACAACAGAATATTAGCCCTAAAAAGGAAGAGACTTCTGAGACATGCTACAGCATGAACGAAGCCTCAGGATATTACACACTAAGAGGAAAAAACTCCAGTCACAGAAAGAAAAACTGATTCCACTTACATGAGGTACTCAGTCAAATTAATGACAATAGGGAGTAGCAAAACGGGTGCCAGGGCTGAGCTGGGTGGGGGAACAGTGAGTTTCTCACTGCGTATAGACCTCTTAGTTTTCAAGCGGAAAAGTCCTGGAGAGCGGTTATATAACAATACGAACGTATGTAACACTACTGCACTGTAGGCTTAAAAATGGCAGAGATACTAAATTTTGCCTTAATGTGTATTTTACAATTAAAAAGAAAACACCAACCAGTTTCCAGACTTGATTCACAATAACTACTGTGTGAAAATATTTCTGTTGCTGCACAGAAGGCATTCTCATCCCCCAACCTTGGGGCACAGGTGGCTTTTTTGGCTTAGGAAGGGAGAGAGGAGGCTGCGGGCGCGGGGGGGGGGGGAGACAAAGGTGCTTGGAAATGAACCCAAACCCCCTGAAGAACAGAGTGCTCCCTGGAGAAAGCCACTTATCTTGTGAGCACGTCCGGGTACCGAGTTTGCTCAAAAATGCTTTCCATCACCCGCAGCTGCTCCGGCATGAAATTATCATGGAGCGGAGGCACCTCACCCCCTGTGCCTAATGGGTAAGTGCCTCCCATTTCATATTTCTGGAGGACACCTAAAATTCAGCTAGAATGTGGTGACTGACTAATTCACTTTTAAAAAGATGTCCAGGGATGGCAATCCCACAACCTCTCTCTGACTTCAACCAAATTGTTTCCTTTGCAGGCTGGCACTTGGGGATTAGCAGGCCTCCCCTTCTCTTGGCTAGATTATGGATGATGGATTTTCAACCTTGAATCAGTTATTGCACGAGAGATCCAACGGGTTTTCCTCATGGTTTGCAATAGACTAGCTAGGAAATATGTGACAGCACAGGGGGTGTGTCCTTCCACAGATTTCCACAGTGGGCTCCACTGTTATCTAAGCTCCAGTCCCTCTCCTCTAGGTGAGTGTTGCCCTACCTCCATACCAGCTATTCCAGTATTTACTTCAACTTTTTAAGTTAGATGTAGTTTAATTTTTATTTTAAAATAAAGGTGGTGTTCTATTCCAAGCGAAAGTAGCTAGGAATCATGGTCTGATGTGACAGATCTAATTGGGAGATCAAGGGCTCTGGAGCCAGACTGCTGGCTTCCAAATGCGGGCTTTGTTTGCCACTTGCTCTCTGGCTACTCTGATGAGCTGCTTATTCTCACTTTGCCTTGGTTTAGTTATCTTTAAAATGGGGATAACAGTTTTAACTAGTAGTTGTAATGGGGTGTTAGGAGGATGAATTGCGTTGATAACCATAAAAATTCCCAAATGACCATTACACTGAGCAGCCTCACATTTCCTACTTCAGTCACTTTCATATTTTTTATTCACAAGGGTCCAAGAGAGGAGAGACTGCTATCCTCTGGCAGTGTTCAGTGAAGATAGGGACATTTTCGTGTGAAAATGACACTTGTGTCATGTCTTTTTTTTTTTTTTTAACCAGTGTGCTTCAGCCAATAAGCCTATGTTGGCTTCTTCATGTATAAGCTCTGTGCCAGGAAGAGTATCAGAAGAGTGCTTATGTCAATCAACAGTTCTTTTTCTGGAGCCTTACATACCCTAGGAGCCAGAAAATAGTAGTGAAATAATAGTTTCCATGTTTTACGTGCCTATTCTGGGTCCAACAGGAGGACAAGCACTATATGACTCATAATTTGCAGGCATGACAGAGTCTAATTCACATTTTACCCATCACATCACTCTGGCTCCCAAGTGGAGAAGGGTCATAGGCAGGAAAGGTGAAAACATGGAGACAGGAGGCTAATGCAATGCCCCACTTTAAGATGATAGTGGTTAGATTTAAGGCATGTGGGAAAAGTGAAAGGTTTGGGGATGCGTTTTAGAAATGCAGTTAAGATATACTAATGAACTGGATGTTTGGAGTTGCAGAAAGAAGCTACATGCATTAATTCATTGAACCCACACAAAAACTCTCTATGATGTAGGCCCTGTCATTATCCCCGTTTTTCAGGTAAGGAAGCTGAGAGTCAGACAGCCTCATGTACTGGCCCAGGACACACAGTGAGCCAGGCTTTGGACCTGTGCTCCTAACTGCCTCTTCTCATTATTGGTGGCCTTTCTCTTCCTATTTTTCTCTTACCCTACTACTTCATTGCTTTCTCTCCTTCCTCACTCTTCCTTGGCTGAGGATAGAACCCAAGTATCTGGCACTGGGCAGGAATCTGTACTTGTCCTCTGACGTGGATTTAATTTGTAAAACTCTGGAGCACTTAAACTTTCTCAAGGGGCACACTGGGTTTCTTCCAGACTGCATGTGACCATCCAGAGTGCTGGGCAAATCTCTCCCCAAGATCCATCCCCTAGAGCTACAGGTTGCATGGAGGGCTTTGATTTCAGCATCATTGCAAATACTTAAAGCAAGCAGCCTCCAGGCCAATCATTTCAGTTTAATTACTAGCCCCTTTGACGTTACTGGCTGCTGGATATGGAGGGCTGGGTCAAAGGACATCTCCAAACTTTGTTCCAAGAGCTAGAATGAGGTCTCCTGTCTTTCCTCTTCGTATCCAGATCAGTTTGTAAAATCAAGCAAAGCCCTGTGCTCTGGACAGGCACCCCACTAACTTGGCTGTACCTGGCTGAGCTGCACTATAGATCCCCCATTCAGTACACACCCACACACCCTACAGGCACCCTTCTTCCTCCTCAACTTATGATTTCATTGGTCAGAGACGTTTTTAGTGTCTTTCTAACACTTTTTTGGTGTATATGGATATATGCTCAAATAAATTGTTGTATAGTATTTGAATGAATGGTGAAAAATATATTTGCCCTTAGAATCATGTGCACTAATAAGAAATGCTATAAAGAGAATGCCTTTAAGAAATCTGGTGAGCCTCAAACATTTTTAAAATACTTTTATATGGTATATATTTATAAATTTAGTATGCATAAATAAATAAAACATCTGTAAATAATATACAAAATGTTCATAATAGAAAATTATAAATTATGTTACCATATTCTATTATATATTTAGATTTTATTTATATAAAATTTAAATATTTATATTTTGATAGTTCAATAATTATATTCTAAATATATTTTATGTTAATTATACATTTAGGTTTTAATTATATATTAAAATGTAAATATGCACACATTTTAATGATTCAATAATTCTGAATATATAAACTTGAGGTTGGTTATATTTATTTTATATAAAACAAAGTTATTCCTAAGTGCTTTTATGTTTACATAAACATATAAAATACAAAAACATCTAAAATTTTATTGAAGTTGATTAGAACCACTAAGGGCATTCTCTTTATAAGATTTCTTATTAGTGCACATGATTCTAAGAGCAAATATGTTTTTTACCATTCATTCAAATGCCATATAAAATTTATACTTGCAAGGGTTCTTTATATTTATGAACAACATTTTATATTTGATGGTCACCCACTAACATGCATGCACCAGCAGGTCCCACCTACTGCAACTGGCAGTGAAAAAGCCAGTAGCCAGTACCTAACAGGTAGTACGTGTGCTTTGAACCTGAGACCCACACACTGTCACTGTGCCCAGACACCCCTAGAGCACCTGACTGGGCTGCTGGCTACACCTGTGGACCCCAGCCTGGGGTTGCCATGGATCCCCACGCAGAGTCTGCAGAGAGGCACGGCTACATGAAGATAGTCTCTGCCCTGGTGCAGCAGGGATGAAAACGATTACCCGGGAGTCAGTGAATACTGGGGAGAATTAGCTGTATGGTCAGTGCCTGGATGGTGACAGGTGCCAGGGTCATGATCAAGGTGAGGAGAGTAAGGCACGGCTGGTTTTGCAGGTGGAGGGTCAGATCCTAGCTTTACGTTTGTGTTAATGTGTTCATAACAATAATACTTTGGATTTTTAAAAATCATGCAAAAAGTGTCATTTTTCCGGAATCCTGAGTTTTTGGTGCCCCTTAAATTTAGCGTGGAGGGAAGACCATCCCTAAAGCAAGGACTCAATCTGGATACTACACAGTAATATACTAGGGGAGAGGTATTGTGGGTTGAGTATTTAAAAGCAATCATGTAATATGTTGAAATAACAATGTTGTCATGCAAAAACTTCATAAGACTGTCTGTCAATGATACCTTAATTAAAAAAATACGTAATAAAAAAATAAAAGCAATTATTAACTGACCATGGTGTATTTAATTTCATCTACAACTTCATATGCTGAATGTCTGTGGTTTTCTCTGCTCAGAAAGAAGCTTGCAAGATGAATGCATGTGACTGAAACCAGCATGCAGGTCAGTATAAGTGAAAAGAATATTGAGCAAAAAAGAATTAGCCATGTTTGGAAAATAAGTTTTGAACCTTAGGTCTTTGTGGGTGGAAAATGGGATATGCAAAACCCAGCTTGTAGGAATTCCCCACTACCAGAGAACGTGATTTCCTAAAGGAAAAAGTACTAAGTAAGTATATATATATATATATATATATATATGGATATTGTATATAAGTAAAGTATAAATATATTCTGTGTAATACAAGTAAAATGTGTATGTATATGCATGCATATATACATTAGGGAGGACTTCTGTGTGGAGACTATCTACAAGATGGGAATAATAGCAATTAGCATGGTGTCTAGCTCCAGAGGAAGTCCTCAGAAATATTACTCCATAATATATATCTTAGCGCCACCGCATACCCTGAGGCATATGTGGCGTGATGGAGAGAAGCTCGCTTAAGGAGTCACATATTCTGGTTTTTTTAGAGATTCACTCTGCTTGCCCAGTTCTGATCTCCAATTTCTAACCAGTGAGGACCAGGACATCACGAATGTCCAGGACAGGAGGCCCCATGGTAATGAAGCAGGCCTCACTTGACCTAATTGTACTTGTTGGCACATTTCTGTAGCTATTTTTAATGATAGGTGGGCATCTTGGGAGACTATTAAGAAACATTATGCCCCGGGGACAAGCTCACTGGAGCGTGGAAAAAAGGGAATTTTGTGAAACTAATGTCTCTTGTGGTCAAGAAATACTGTTCTGAGGGTCAGCAGTTCTTTCCATCTCTTTTCTTTCTTTTTCTTCTGTTAAATGAAGTAAGTTTTATACTTAGTACTTTTTATATTTTAGAAGCATATGCAGTATGATTCCAGTTTTATTAGATTCTCTCTCTGTGTACACTCATCCATTCACCCTTTCTTCTTTATCCTTGTGTGCATAGGGATGTCTGTGAGAACATCAACCAGCATTGAATATCACCAATATCAGCCCTGATTATTTCATCTTTGTGAGATGTGAGTGGATTTGTTCTTTCTGTTTGGGACTTGTATGAATTCCTTCAATTTTCATAATGCCAATCACCGTTTTACAACTAACATAGTATTACATAAAAGAACAGATGAGTGTAAATTTAAAACATTTAAAAATGCATTGTGGATGGAATATTACTCAGCCATAAGAAGAAAAAAAATCCTACCATTTGCAACAAAATGGATGGAGCTAGAGGGTATTATGCCCAGTAAAATAAGCCAGGCAGAGAAAGACAAGTACCTAATGATTTCATTCATCTGTGGAGTATAACAAGAAAGTAAAAACTGAAGGAACAAAACAATAGCAGGATCACAGAACCCAAGAATGAACTATCAGTTACCAAAGGCAAAGGGACTGGGGAGGATGGGTGGGAAGGGAGGGATAAGGGCAGGGAAAAGAAAGGAGGCATTACGATTAGCATGTATAATGTCCAGTGGGGGGGGGGGCGGCATGGGGAGGGCTGTGCAACACAGAGAAGATTAGTAGTGATTCTACAGCATCTTACTTTGCTGATGGACACTGACTGTAATGGGGTGTGTGTGAGGGACTTGGTGAAGGGGGGAGCCTAGTAAACATAATGTTCTTCATGTAATTGTAGATTGGGATTTAGTGTGCAAATGATTCATCTTCCTGGAACCAACCTCAGGAGTCCATGGTGTCCTAAGCTAGGGCAGTGAACACAAAACAGAATCACTTTTATGGCCACATACACACAACACCAGTAATAGCTATCCAGGGCTTGTCTTTAATTTCCTTCCCCCTTTCCAATGTAGCATTAGCCATGCAAATGCCTCCATGAGCTCTCCTCTTACTTATCAGTGTAGACACAACAAAGCTTAAGTTCTAAAAACCCCAAGTGGAAAAAGTCATGTTTGAGGCAGTCACGGAAATCTACATCTGGGGGACTAGGTGATGATATTACCAAGGGCTCATTGTTCCCATTCAAGTGCCCGGACAGCATTGGTTATGCAGGCAAAGGTCTCTGTTTTTTTCAAAAGTGCGTACAGATAAAGATGTAGAGATGAAAAGACCCATATGTCTGGAGTTTCACTTATCACAGCAAGAAGAGGAGTTGGAGCGAGGAAGAGAGGAGGAATGCAGGAAAGAAGGAAGGATGTGAGGGAGGAAAGAAGGTGGATGAAGCAAGTTTGGCCAAATCCTGGTAAACGATGAAGCTTGATGATGGTTTTGATGGGGTCTGTTAGAGTTCTCTGGCCATTGTTTAGTATATTTGAGTATTTTCATGACAAACTTTTTTTTGTAAAAGACAAAAGTGAAAACTCTTCACACAGATCGCAGCGATGTAAATCACCCCTTATGTGTGTAAATTCAAGTTAATAAAATGTCTTTCCAGACTTCATTCTGATGTCCTAAGAATTCTGGGCAGATTGTTTTTATTTTAGCAAACACCACTAGTAATAGTGATGGTTCCCCTATATGCGCCTGGGAAACTGAGGCTCAGATGACTCATGCCACCCCATCTTGCACATCTCTGTGGGCCCAGTGGCGCAGGGTGGGGGCACATGGGTGTTGGGGAAGGAGCTGGATCCGTTGGCAAATTTATGAGATGTGCACGGCCTCCTGAGGGTGAGTCGGGAATCTGACTACAGGAAAGGAGGCATTTCCTCAGATTTCTTAACTGAACAGGACACAGAAAAAAGAATTCACAACTTTATTGAAAACACAAAAACATGCCCTAAAACAGAGGGGCAAGAACTTTGGGCTGCTTAAACTTCAGCAGGCATTTGGGGAACGACACTTGATGGTGAGATATGAACGTGAATGTGGCTCAAAAGCATGTAGTGCCACACAGACCATTCCTTAGAAAATGGGGACTTCAAAAGGAACACAGATGATAAGGCACCAGGCCTTGCCCCCTAAAGCCAGGCACGGGGAAGCCTACGTGGGAGAATCCAGGGCAGAACAGGCAAGACAAGAGGAGGAAAGACCCCCCGCAGGTTCAGCAGAGGCTGCCCCAGTGGTCCTGGCTCCAGAAGAACCCATATGACATCCAGCTCTTGAAGAATGGAGGCATCGCACAGTCCGAACAAGGTTAGGACTGTGGTGCGGCCGAGCAGCACGGGATGCGGCAATCTAAACCTTAACAGCCTCTGCTGTCTTCTCCAAATGGCCCTCCTCCTCCTGAACCAAACCTTCAATCGCAGAGAAGAAAGGAATTGGTTGAGTACACTGAGCATTTAATGTGCTCCACGAAAACACACAGCAGGCAGTGCTCCAGGCCCGTGACATTTAAACCGCATCCGGACAAGCTTTTCCCTTCCTGCTAAAAGAGCGCAGGAAAGTGGCCACTGTGGCCTCCCTTCAGCGCACCCCAGGGACCGCCCACTGTGTGCCAGGCTGTGGCTTGGTATTCTGCTTCGACCTTCTCCTCCCGACTGCCATGTCACTTCCCCACGCTTAGAAGCTGAGGAACTGCACTCTGTCCCTGCCGGGACTGCAACTACCCCTGGGATGGCTGTGCCCTGACAACTGTCCTCAGCTGTCCAGCTGCCACTGACCCGTACTCACTAGAACAGTGGCACCCTGCTTGTGGGGGAAGCTGAACATAGGAACAAGTGGGTGCCTTTCAAGTCATACTGAGGGGAACAGCACCCATTTGGAGAAGCCCGTGTTCAGGGTCCACTAAAGAGCCAAGAGGAGGAGCCCGTTGAATCTTTCAACAGAAGCTTTCTGCCAAGGATGAAGGAAGGCCCATCCACCGTCTGAAACCTCTCCAGAGTGAAAACGATGGTACCGCAGGGAGGCTGGGTCATGGGGGCCCAGGGAGTTTGTGGCTTGTCTTGCTGGGACACTGTGTCCACCTGAAGCCTGGACACTGCCTTTGCCTTGCAGAATGTCGGGGTAACGGGTGCTTACGCTAAGTGCGACCAACCTCAGCAAACCTCTTAATTCCTTGCCCAGCCTAGCATCTGGGGGGCAGGAGGCACACTGCGGTCAGGGCCGTCAGTTCTGCACGCTCCACCCTGTTCCACCCTGCAGACCTTTCTGGGCCCAGGCCTGAGTCGGCTCTCTCTGCTCTGGCTGCAGGTCCAGGGTGCAGGGCCATAGCCTCTGTTGCCCAGCACGGTGGGGTCCCCAAGCCCTGCTCCTCCCCCAGGAGATCCCCATGCCCTCCCTCATTCTGAGGGCAAGGATGTGGCGCTGACCTTTCAGGCAGGTAGCCAGCAACCGTGTGGGTCACAGAAGGGCTCCTCCCCAATATCTTCCAACCATTAACAGCCCCAAATAAAGCCTGCCCTTCGCACTCCACTGTCCCCTCAGCATCTGAGTTAGGGAACTACGTTGGATCTCACATTTTTGGGAGTTCCTGGTCTGCGCCATTGTCAGGAGACAGAGGGCCCCCCCTCCCCCATCTGTGTCCTCAGATTCGCTCCGCCATCTCAGCATGTCGGTCCTTCTGCTGCATGAACAGGCAGTCTGCAACAGCCAGGGCCAAGGAGCTCGTCTGGGGGAGCCCAGGTGTACTAGTGGTCAAATCTGCATAAACATAACCAAAACGCAGAGCAGGCGACTGAGGTAGAGGCCGCTACTGGTTCCATATTACTAATCCTGGTTTCTTATTCAAACAGCTCCTCCTGTATGTGCAAAATAGAGTGTGGGACAGCTACCATTAATATACTGTTGGGGCCAATACTGTCTGAGCTCACTCATACGTGAGACCTTACAGACAGAGGAAAGGAAAAACAAAATCCTAGAACAGGAGATGAGATTTGCAGTTACCAGAGGCAGGGCTGCGGGAGGGGGCATTTGGAGTAGGGCGGTCCTCTTCCAAAAGACACAAGCTACCCTTTACAGTGTTAACTGAGTCCTGGAGAAGGTAATGTACAACATGATGCCTGTACGTTGATGTACATGATGGCACACAGGGAAGCCAAGAGAAGAAATCCTAAGAGATCTCATCACATGAAAAACATACTTTTTCTTTCTTTCTCCGTAGCCTTTAAACACAATTTTTCTTTCTTTCTTTGTAGCCTTATGGTAGATGTTAACTACACTTACGGTGGTAATCATTTCACAGCAGGTATAAGTCAAGTCCTACTGCTGTGCACCTTAACCTTATACAGTGCTGCATGTCAATTATATTTCAATAAAACTAGGGACCACATCCTAGGGAAGTTCGGCCAGTAGAGTTTGGAAATGGATGGAAAACTCAGGCCGCTCTCCTTATTTGTTTCTGCCGTGTCCTCTTTCTTCCAGACCCCCACTGACAGAGCGCTTTGCCTCCAGGGAGGGGAACCGACTCGCCAGGACGTCAGGGTTGCTCTTCCTCTGAGCTTGCTTCGCCTGCTTGAGGAAGCAGAGGCCTGGACCTCCCTAGTCCTGGCCTGACCCGCCTGGGAGCCCAGCCCCCGGCCTTAGGCTACCAGCACCCAGCGGCCTGCTTTGTTGGGCTGCTTTCCTGGCCCCCTGCCGCCAGATCTGCTGCCTGCTTCCTTCACTGCACTCACGGCACACACTCTCTGCGGCGAGGCTAACGAGCCATCCTCATTTGCCCTTTCCTCTGCCTCTCCTTTCCTTTCCTTTTCCTTTTTCTTTTTTAAGAGGTTTTTAAAACTCACCTCTTGACCCGTTGGCCCACAGATGAGTCCTCACTGACTGAGCCAAGGGAAGATATTTCAAATGACCATGGGGAAATATTTAAAAAACTGACAACAGGGGAGAATCCAGCCTGAAGTAAGAGCCACCCCGACTTCCCCTCTGTCTTTACAATAGTGCCGCAAAATGGCGGAAAAACCCTCAGGGGTTACAAATTCCCCAAGAGAATATTCACTGAAGCATCTGGTAGTTTCACAAATTTGGATGTGCCTGCAATCCCCCAGGCTTATGTTTGACTCTGTGGAATTCTTGCTGACACTTGGCAGTGAATGCTTAAGTCGGTGGAACTTTGTCAGAAATGGTTGTTTTAGGTTGTCTGGCTTTTTAGACAATTGCACGGTTGTGAGACTCCCCCTCCCATCGGCACCATCATGCACAACCTACTCCATCAGCACTGTTTGGGGGCTGTCATATCAAGGACTTCCAGAAAATTTAATTCAGGCTGCCACTGTCCCTAATACCACCTTACCAGACATTTAACTGCAGCAGGAGGGCCAGCCACGTGGACATTAGGCTACACCCTCCCCATCACTCTCAGTTTGCTTCTCTGTTGTGTTCTAGGTGTGAACTGTTCCCTCGTTTCAATGCCTCAACGTCCATGTATTCATTCTTTTGCAAAGAGTTTATGCTTGCTTAAAAAATTTTAACATTTGAACTCCCTTGTTTATGAATTTGAATAATTTCCACTTCAGACTTAACCTTATTTGATGCCACACAGCAGGCTTACCCAAAGGACAGCAGTATTAGAAAGAGTAGAACTATATATGACTGTGCATCTGTGTGTGTATATATGTGAGGATATGATAAATATATATATGTATTATATGTAGATGTAATTCAGTGTCATAGAATAATTAAACATATTTCAGTGTAGTATATACGAACGGATATGTATCTGTGTGTGTGTATGTGTTTGTGCATGTGTGAGTGTGTGTCTACCAGGTAAAGGACCCATGGTTCCAAGATCACGTGAATTTCTCATTCACGGTTTCTTTTAACTTCAAAATGACAAACTCTCAGCCTGGGGGAATCTCGCCGCCACCTCTCAGTTACTGCTCTTACCCATTTTATGGATTAGAGCCTTAAAATGCTTTGGTCGCTCGCTCGTTGGAGCCTTCTGTTTATGTATCTATCAGGGCCAAAGAGGCTGAAGTACATTCATACATACATATTCCTGTATACAAGGAATGGTATATTATGGCAATTTCTTTTTCCTTTAGGAAACCAGGTTCCCCTGGTAATGGGAAATTTCCAAATGCTGGCGTTCATCTGTCAGGTTTGGCACCCACCAAGTCCCCCAAAGTTCAAAACTTATTTCCTAAATAGGAAGAAGGCAACAGAAACACAGGAATGTCAGAAAGCCTAGGACAAGGGTGTCCAAGCCCCGCAGCAGGTTTCAGAATTGCTGCCCTGCCTAACTGCTTTTTCAGGTGCACTCACCTGCACTGTGGCTTCAGATACATCCACGATTCCTGCAAGTTCCTGTCTGAGGGGACAAAATCACAAATGTTCAGCGTTTGGACTAGTGGATGAATTTAAGTATAGGATGCGATCTCATTAATACTTTTTCCTTTTCAGGGAAATGTCAGTGATTTATTTTATGGACCAATTTCTGCAGTAGGAAAACTCACATCATGTCAAGATTTACAGTGAAATTAAGTCAACACAAAGCAGTTAAGGAAAGCCAGGTGTCCCAGGAAAAGGAGGCACGGTCCAAGACCACATGAAAATCTCATTCACAGTTTATTTTAAAGGTACTAACTTCAACATGAGTAAAACCCTCGGCCTGAGGAAATATCGCCCCACTTCTCAATTACTGCTCTTACCCCTTTCTATGGATTAAATTAGAGCCTTGAAACACCTTGATCGCTCGCTCGCTCGCTCGAGGTAACTCTCTGTATCTGTGTATCTATCAGGGCCAAAGACGCTGAAGTACATCCCTGGTAGACGTGAATGGATGGCACAAACTCTCTGCAGTTCACTCTCTGGTTCTGCTTAGCTTCCATTTTTCTATCACCTGCACCCCCCATTCTTTGCACTACACTGTTCTGTACTATCTAGGCTGAAGCTTCCTTTAGGGACAGTTTTTCCTGAAGAGCGAATGTTATGGACTACAGAGAAATTACTAAATCAGGATAAACGCTTTTCACATGCAGCATTTACAAATGTAAAAGTCAATACCGAAATGATCCACAGTGAACTGATTTATCAAAATGTGAAAGAAGGCTAGGGACCCTACCCTGATTTGCCCCTGCCGCGGTTCTAGCACAACAGAGGAGCGCGGCTCGGTTTACCTCAATCCTGTGCACAACTATTTCCCTTGAGTCCCGAAAGGCAGAGCCCTGACCTCCACCCTAGGACCCAGGTGTTCAGGAGGCTCGAGTCCTCCAGGTGGCTTTTAGCTCGAGAGGGGCGGAGAGAGGCCTGTGGGAACCAAAGGGGCCCTGGAGCAGCCCACAAGCCCGGGAGTAAATTGGCGCTAAGTGGGGCTGTCACTTACCACAGGGCCGCGCGGGGATAGCGAGTGCGCTGGAAAACGCGTTCCATTTCCAGCAGCTTGAGGTGAGTGGGGAGGTGATGCTGCGCCTGCTGCGGCTCTTCTCTGGGCTCCTGATTCCCGATGGCGGTCTGCGCAGACTGCACCCCCTGCCCCACCTCTCCAGGCTCTCTAGCTTCTCTGCCACCAGTGCCAACGGCCTCGAGGTTTCGCACCTCCACCAGGCCAGAAGCTTGGCCGCCATGGTCGCCATTGTCGCCTTCTTGCTCTCTGCCTTCTGCAGGCCTCGCTTCTGCAAAGGAAGAAAGCCAAAGGCGAAGATCAGGGCGCTGGGGCCCAGGCTGTGGCAAGGAGGACGTGAGGGGCAGCTTCTAAGGGGTGTCCTGTCTGTCCGCCTCCCCCAGGGATCCTTCCTTGGGAGTTGGCTGCAGCACATGTCCCATATGGCACCGACCATGCAGCTCTTCACGGTCGTCCTCGGCTACCTGTCTGCGAAAGAGGACGAATTTGCGGCGGCACCCCTGCAGGGGCTCCATGTCCTGAGTGCGCAAGAGGAGGCTGTGTGTGTCTGCTGATTCTGCGCTGGGCTCTCCTTGGATCCCGGGGACACAGAGAGCGCCAAGCTGGCAGTCAGCCTCCTTCCCCTTCCTTCTGACGCCTAGACATGGTTACAGTGTGTCTAGTTGTATGCATGCTCTGGTTTTTGCAACACTTCCTGGGGCTTCGGCCTGCTGGGGTGCGCCCACCACCTGCTCCACTGCCTCCTCCCCAAGGCCTCCCATGGCCCCCACCACCCCAGCAGTCCCCGCCACTCCAGAGGCCCCCGCCGCATCACACCATGCCACTCCGGCGTCCCCTGCCGCGTCACCCCTGCCACATCGGCAGCTCCTGCCGTGTCACCCCGGGGGGGGCTCGGAGTCACCAACCCCTGGGTCGCCAGCTCCAACTACCTCAGCCCACACCCCCGCCACACCCACGGGGCTCTCCTGACCACCCAGGGCCTGGTCTCCATCGCCTACGGCAAACATGGCCCCAGGTAGTACCTCGACCGCCGTTGACTGGGCTGTGGTGACGACCGCAAAGATGACGGGTGGCCCCTGAGGTGGCTGTCGCTGAGGGAAGGCCCTGGGCACTGGGGCCTGACTTGAGGCAGGCGGGGTGTCAGAGGAGCCGGAGGCTGAGGGGACAAGAGACTATCTGTGGTGGTGCCTCAGGAGGCCCCACCACACAAAAGGCAGAGGGCCGACGTCAGGACTGGCCTCCCAAGGCTGTGCCTCTGACTATATGACTGTGCAGGAGGCCCGAAAGATGCCTCTAGAAAGGTGATGGGAGGCGGGGCTGGAAGTGTCAGCCAAGGGTCACGGCCCCCCTTCCTGAGCTCACTTGCTGAGAAGCAATGACTGGCATGCCCTGCATCCAATGAATGACCTTTAGGTTCTAGGATTCCTCACAGCACATATGAAAGTTAACTCAAGGGATCAAAGGCCTAAATATAAGAGCTAAGACATTTAGAAGAATACATAGGGATAAGTGCTCATGTTCTTAGATTTGGTTCCTTAGGTATGACACTAAAAGCACAAGTACCAAAAGAAAAAAAAATCAATAAATTGGAGTTCACAGAAATTTTAAAAATTTTCTTCAGCTTTGTTCTCTTGCTAGAGTTGAAATCCACGAAACGGAGAAAACATCTGTAAATCATGTATCTGATAAGGCTCTAGTGTCTAGAATATATAAAGAACTCTTACAACTCAACAAAATAAACCCAAACAACTCAATTTAAAAGCACACAGAGGACTTGAACAGACATTTCTCCAAAGAAGATATGGCCAATGAGCACATGCAAAGATGCTTAACATCATTAGTCACTAGGGAAATGCAAATCAAAACTATGGTGAGATGCTACTTCACACCCACCAGAATGACTAAGTTTTCTAAAAGCAGAAAACAACAAATGCTGGCCAGGATGTGGAGATACTGGAACCCTCATACGTAGCTGGTGGGAATATAAAAGGGAGTAGCTGCTGCGGAAAACAGTTTGGTGGTCCTTCGGAAAGCTGAACATAGAATCACCATACGACCCAGAAATTCCACTCTCAGGTATATACCCAAAAGAATAGAAAACAGGTGCTCAAACAAAGACTTGTATATGAATGTCCACAGCAGCACTCTTTACAGTAGCCAGCAGGTGGATAGGACCCAAATGCCCATCAATGGATGAATAGTTAAGCCAACGATGGTACATCCGACAATGGAGTATTATTCAGCCATTACAAAGGATCGGAGTACTGATACGTGCTGCAATACAGATGAACCTCAAAAACACTTTTTAACGTGAACCTCAGACTCAAAAGGCCACAGAGCGCTTGATTATATTTATATGAAGTATCCAGAATAGGCAAATCCAGCAGTAGAAACCAGATTAGTGGTTGCCAAGGGCTGAGAGGAGGTAGGAATAATGAGTGATTCCTTAATGGGTATGGGGATTCTGTCTGTGGGAACCGAAACTTTTTCTGGAACTAGGTAGTACTGATGGTTGCACAACACTGTGAATGTACTTAAGGCTGCCGAATTACATGCTTTCACTAAATGTTACGTTATGTGTATCTTACAACAGTAAAAAGCGTTGTCTAATTCAATCCTTCCACCAGCTCAGACTGTCTGTCCTAATTCATCTTACTTAGTGGTATCCTGCAGAAAATACTTGGTCATAGCCTAAATCCATAAACCAGTGAGCCTCGGGAGCCACCCACCACCAGCCTATGCTTTAACTTTGGTGCTAACCTAATTGCTTTTGTTTTTGGCTGACATATCTAACTGAAGGCCACTTCCCTCCATAGGATCTTTTAACATCAAAACAGAGCTTTGTGCTCAGTGGCTCATTATCTTCATTATCAACTGCCTTTGTTTAATTTTTAGTTCCCAAGGTTAATTGTTCAGTCTGTGCTTTACTCTAAAAGCCCTCTCAGTATTCAACAGCAACCCATCAGATTAACCACACATTAGTTTGAGAATGGACGTGCTCTTCTGGGGGACAATCTACTAATTTTCCAGTTGCTGATGGATGTTATTTGGTTGACAAACCTACACTAATGAAATACACATACATGCCCTCTCATGTGTCAAGTGATTTTCCATGTGGGTAGGTGTCCAGCCAACAATACTACATGCCTTAAGCTTTGAGATTTTGGCGTTTGAAACTGCAGAGGCTTTATTCCCATAAAAGTCTCTACTCTTTTCTTCCTGAAATAACTGAAAACATCTGCAGATGACTACTTTTTTGTGAAATACCGTCTTCTATCGCTTATAAATGAAAGTGCTGATTATTCGGTGTGCAAAATGGGACACAGCCTGTAAACTGCTATGCAAATCAAAAGGCAAGAATGGCAGTTCCTTCCCCTATTATGGAGCTATATCAGGAGAAAAAGAGAGTGCGAAAAGAAATTACACCTCTAACATGTGCCACATAGGACGCAGCTAACACTCACCTTCTTCACAGTTGAGAACTTGTGTGGTGAAGCCTTCTTTTGTGGGCTCTTCCGTGACTTATCACCAATTGAGAGTTCTTCAAAATCCTTGGAGACTGAATCAGATCGGATACGAGGTGGGCTGATGCTAGGTGGGCGTGGGCGCCATGGTGGGATCTGTCAAGGAGGAGGACAGAAGGAAAACGGTAAACTCGTGTGCTTTCCTCAAATTACTGGTGTTCTCTTGTTGCTTCAATGGTCGAAGAACTAGGAATCCGAAGTGAAAAAATCTGAAGGGAGGAAAGACTCTCCTACCTCCCTGCCTTCCCTTCCAGTACCTACTCAAACCAAAGACCAGCAGCTTTGTTTCACACTCTGGGCTGCTGCACACCTTTGCCAATCCCCAAAGACAGAAACTCGAGATTGTTTGTTTGATTAGAGCCAGATTTCTGGTGTTACTCCCTGCTGGTGTTAACTATACCTCTTCCTGGAGTCTCCTCTTAGCAAGTGCAAATGCCCTGAGGGAAGAGCATGCATGGGATGTTTGAGGTCCAGCAAAACAGCAGTGCGTCTGGAGCAGAAAGTAACAGGAGACACAGTCAGAGAGGCAATGCGGAGACAGAGCACGTGAGGTGAATGGGGGCATAGACGTCAGCCAATCCCAAAAGACCAGAACTATAAGACTGCCCTGAAGCGAACCCTCCTGCACTGTTGGTGGGAATGTCAGTTGGTGCAGCCACTGTGGAAAGCAGGATGGAGGTTCCTCAAAAAACTACAAATAGAAATACCACTCGACCCAGCAATTCCACTTCTGGGGACTTACCCAAAGAGAACAAAATCCCTGATTCAAAAAGATATAGGCACCCCTCCCCCTCGTGTTTATCGCTGCATTATTTACAGTAGCCAAGACATGGAAGCAACCTAAGTGTCCATCAGTAGATGAATGGATAAGGGTGTGGTACATGGACACAGAGGAATACTATTCAGCCACATAAAGAAAAGAAATCCTGCCATTTGCAACAACATGGGTGGATCTAGAGGGTACTATGCTCAGTGAAATAAGCCAGGCGGAGAAAGACAAATACCATTGGAATTCACTTATTTGTGGAGTCTAAAAGCAAAGCAAAAGAGAATGAACAAAACAGCAGTAGACTCACAGACACTGGGAAGTGGCTGGTGGTGACCTTGGGGAAGGGGGAGGGGTGGGGGGGGAAGGGGAGGAGGATCAAGGGGCACAAAAGTTCCCAATCCTAATATAAGTTGGCCATGGGGATAGTAGTACAGCACGGGAATATAGTCAATGATTCTGTAACATCTTCCTTCCTATGTGCACCAATAGCAACCGCAGCACCGGGGGCGAGGGTTTCATAATATGGGTCACTGTTGAACCACGGTGCTGTATGTTTGAAAGCAATGTAAGACTGTATATCAATGATACCTCAATAAAATAAAAGTGGCACAAAATGCAATTCAACTCTTCAACCACAATAAAATGAATAAAAATACGCTATAAAGTTACAAGACTACCCTGAAGCATGAAGAGATTCCAGAACAATAAACAAGAGACACGACTCTGTACGCTAAATGCATAATTCCAAGAGATAGCACGAGCCAAATGTATAGTACCAGGAAGAGGTGCTGTAGGAATTCGCGGATGACAGTTGCCTACGGAAGTTAGGAAAAGCCCAGGAGCACTCGTGACTTTCTGTGACTGACCTCAGAAAAGATAACTGGACCATTCCTCCCCCTTTTCCTAGAACCAAAGGCAGAATGGTGAGCTGGGTATATCATCCGCCTGACCCATTAATGCTGTGTTATGTCCCCAGGCACTGGAATCACAGGCCATAAGAGAACCGTATCTGGAACCAAGATAGTAGCTCAGATTGTCACTGGATGAACATACAGTGGTGGCGGGGAAATGTGAAGGGATGTGAGGGCCGCAAAGACCAAAGGGGTCCCTGGCGCAGTTTCAAACTAGTTTGGAAAGGACTACTGAGTAAACACGGGTGGAAACTCTGTCCACCCACTAAGCTACACCACTTGCCACTGGTGCCCAGGAGAAGAGAAGGCTCATCAGCTGGCCTTCAGAGCCGTGTCTGCTAACACAAATCTGTGGAGCTTCTTAGGAGCGAGAGGCTCCCTGGGCTGTCTGTTTGAGGTGTGGAAAAATACGATGTCAAGAAGCCCAGAGGAGACTTATTTTGAAACTCCTACAGAGGAACCCAACTAGGAGTTCCAGGACCGGGTTGTTTGGCGGTGGAGGCCAACCATAGCGAGGACAAGGTGACAAGCTTCGTCCCCACCCCACTGTGGGTGGGAGCACTCAGTTCTTCAGGTTCCCCCGATCAGCCTGGCACCATGAACAGCAAATACAAGTAAAGGTGGTGTGCTGTCTGTGCGAATGCACCTTCCAGATGAGCCCTCTTCCAACCTGATTTTCTTCCCTGTACCCAGCCCTCCTATGGAGAAACCCCAGAGCCCTGCTGGGGTTACTGTCATAGATTGTGCTTCTCACCCCAGTCAGCCCCTCCTGTTCAGAAATTTAGGTTACACAGACCAAGAGCCTTCAAAGCCCTAAGCAAGTATAGAGCACTTAATTTCTGAATGTGAGGCACAAGACAAGAAATTACGCAAACTCTCAGACCTAGGGAACACCATTAAGTCATTGAGTTCCTCTCCTAAGGGCAAAGGGGAGCCCCCGAATCCTTTCTAGGCAGGGGAGCAGCCTGAGTGTCTTGTTTCTTCTTTTCACCTACACGGGAACACCAGCAGGTATGCATCTTGCCTCCAATGAGCCTAGTGACTGCAAGTGTCAATATTGCTGTAGGGAAAAGGGACAGTAGTTCATGAAGGATTTCTTCTTTAGGATTTCTTTAGCCAGAGGAGTTTCTAACCTTTGAAGCCAGTGACAGCAATATGGAGTTGACTCGTCTTTTTCCTCTTTCCCTCTCCAGAGCTCCTTTGAGCCCTCTTCTGGACCCGTTCGCTCACGGTCCGTCACCACATTTGCCGTGTTTGCCTCTCCTGGCAGCGCTCAGCCACACATTGGTTTCAGCATCCCAGCCACCAGCGAGGGCTGTTCAGATTCTTCAGCTGCTCAGCACAAGATGGGTTTACACCCCCGGAAGCAAAAGAAGAGCCTTCGAGCAACTATAAGTCCTTCAGGAGGTCTGGGAACAAACTCCTATATAATAAAAGAGGAGTTCCAACCTTTGCCAAGTACTCCTAGGGAAGTGGTATGGTTTGGAGAATCCATACCCTTAAGTGGGGTTGATAAAGTCAAGGAAGGGCATTGTCCCAGGCTCGATGCCCCAGAGAGATGAGCAAATTTGCATCTAGTAGCGGGGGGGGGGGCGGGGGGGGGCGGGGGATGTTCTATCCAGGTGGAACTTGCATGGAAGGGACTGGAGAGAGCAGGAACAGTGACTTAAACCCCCAGAAACTGCTTATTGGATTAGCATCTGGGAATTCACTCAGTCCTCTTTGTAGAAGATATTCAACCACAGCCCAGATCAGGATTCTTTTACTTATCACTCAGATAAGATGTATGAGTTACAGATTGCAGCACCATTCCATTCATTTGGACGTCAGCCTTCGAGCAATTCTAAGCACTCAGAACTCAGCTACTGACCCCTTCGTAGATCTCTCAGTGTCACACAGATGTGACTAAGTCCTGTCACATGACTTTCTACGAGGCAGAGCTATACTTTGGCAAGCCAGCTGCATGGAAATCATGGCTACAGAGCAGACGCAGAATCTGACAGCAAAGAGAAGCGACAGCTGTTAGCAGAGAGAGATGACAGAAATGATCTGGCACCATTTAGTGTGGGGATCAAGAACCCTTCCCACCTCAGGACCACACTGTATCACAGTTCAGTGTAACAGATCGTGTTCATTACTTGGGCAAGTCACCACACAAAGTTTTAACTATGTTCCCTGATCTCTGTTGAAGAAGACAGGGAGGTAATACCTTTGGAAAAGACTTTTACTAAAAGCCAAGAATGAGAAGGTGTTGCTGTCAGCTGGAGCATGTGCTTTGGTCAAACGCCCAATTTCTCAGTGACTCTGAGCTGTGAGTAAAGGGCTCTACTTTAGATGTGGAAGACATCAAGATTTCACAGTTACAGGCATTTAAAGGGAAGGACATTAAAGCACAAATAGTTGCCCAAGGTCAAACAGCCTGGTGGTGGCAGAGCTAGGGCCATAACCCAGTTTCCGATTTCCAGACCAGGACTCTCTTCACCCCACCATGTTGCTCTGAGCTTAGACACTTCAATTTAGCTTTACAAAGGGAACAAAGTACAAGTTGAAAGAACAGTTGGCGAGAGGATCTTCTTGGTTGGTTGTCCAACAGAGGGTGACCAATTATTATGCACTAAACCCTACGTATGCTACGTATGCTTTGGATACCTCACCATAAACCTGGGAGATGGGGAAGGTTGGCCAAGGAAAACATAGTGTGACCCTTCTGACTTTCTTCCTTCTGCGTAGCTTAATTTAGAAAAAGCCTGGGAAGCACTAAGAACACCTACTGCTTCCATGTGACTATCTCTCTGGCACATGGATGAATAGAAAAGGGTCCAGAATCATTTGTGACATGGGCTGCTGCCACTTGGTCCCTGCTTTGGATTTTCGTAGGTCTGCAAGTCCTAGGAGATTCCACCTTATCCCTAATCTATAGATATCGACTTGGAGAAATGAGCGAATAACTTGCCCAAGGTCACACAGCAAGCGAATGATGGAGCGAAGATTTGAATCCAGGTCTATCTGACCTCATTCACTTGAAAAATAAATCATTTTGACTCTGATTGGAAAAGATATATTCACCCCTATGCTTACTGCTGCGTTATTTACAACAGCCAAGGTATGGAAGCAACCAAAGTGTCCATCAACAGATGAAAGGATAAAGAAGAAGTGGCACATACACACAATGGAATATTATTCAGCCACAAAAACAGAAAGGAATCCTGCCATTTGCGACAACATGGATGGACCTAGAGGGTATCATGCTAAGTGAAATAAGCCAGGTGGAGAAAGACAAATACCACACGGCTGACTTACATGGGGAATCTAAGACAAAAGCAAAACAAAACCAACAAAACAGCAGTAGACCCAGAGACACTGAGAAGTGACTGGAGGGTGGGTTGGGGTGGGTGGGAGAAATAGGTGCGGGGAATAAAGAGGCACAAAATCTCAATCATAACAGAAATTAGTCACGGGAATGGAAGTGTAGCATGGTGAATATAGTCCGTAGTTCTGTAACATTTCTACGTTCGCAGATAGTAACCACACGAGCTGGGGGGAGGATTTAATAACGTACATACCTGTTGAATCACTACGCTGTATACTTGAAACCAATGTGGGAGCATAAAGAGTTGTATATTTACCTTTGGATGCATGTCATAAAGGCTTGCACTAAGCACATTCTGGACACTATTCAGTCCAGTGCTACTCTGACATTTCCCAAGCTGCACTGTAATGATCCGCAAACCTTGTTTACACTAAACCACTTTCAACCCTTTCCATGTAAGGGCTGAACCCTTCATCTTTTTCTCTCTGCCCCCAACCCCCGCCAAAACCCCACCGTCTTTCTCCTTTTGAGCTGGAAAGGCGGTAATTCACGCTTTCACTAGAATCCCTGCAAAGAAGCCAAACAGGATTTGAGTTCAGCTCCCAAGTCTAGTGAAGCAAGTTTGGGAATTCCAGCGCTGCCAAGAACATGACTGCTGTCAGGCCTAACAACCCCAATTTCAGGTTTATGAGCTTGCAGTGTGGTTCACTGGCTTTCAGGGTGTTTCCGAGAGTCCCTGTAGCAAATCACTCAGAGATCAGCAACTTCAAATCTAGGTGAACCACTTCCAGTAGATGAAATGATCACCAGGTGATGGATGCCTTCGGAAATAACTGTCATCGTTAATGGTACTGTTATGCTCCCAGTGCAGCCATTTGGATATCAAGGACTTTTTTGCTGGTGCTTTTCTCTTTGACAACCTTGCAGGGCTGGGTGGAGAGCACGTCAGTCTGCTGATTCAAGCGCTTTCTTTTCCTCTTTCAGGTGGACCCAAAGCAGGGGGAACTGAAGAAAAGAAGAGTACAAACAAACCAAAAGAAGCTGAAAATAGACAGCACAGGTTGGCATAGCTGCACCCTCCTCCAGAAACACGTTATTAGGAGCTAATTGCACAGTGCTGTGTGATAGGAGCTGTATAAGGAGAATTACCCAGGCCTGCTGTCTTTGGTCTTCAGGGAGCTTTCAGTTGAAGATGCACACTAACGTGGTCCAGGTTTCTCCATATAAACTGCCTATTTTATACAATCGCCACTTGTGTGGGATTTGGGAAAAGGATCACTCACACCCGGGCCCCTGTTTTCCCTAACTGAATTCCCAATCAGATAGAGATTTTTGTGCTTGTCTGGTTTTAAGTTTCTTCGATCCTCTTTAAGGCTAATGTACATGCTGAGCTCCTCAATGAGCCCAGATATCTGAGCGCAACCAGGGATTTCCCCTTCAACATTGTCTTGCCAATGGGTTCCAGCCTCGGGCAAGTTCGCTATGGCTTCAATGTGACCAAAGAAATTGACAGCAAAACATTCTTTGGAGTGAAAGGGTTTATTACCCGGCTTGTTCTCCTGGCGGTAGGTCCAGCACTAGCGTCTCTGCCTACCCGCAGAGCACTGGGCCGAGCTCTCCATATGGCGCAATAATAGCTTACTGCCTAAAGGTGTGGAAGCGGCAGCCTAGCAACAGGCCAGTTACATCATCAGGTGGTTTAAGTTCAGTGAGGATCCTGGACATAGGAACCTCAACTTCCCCACAGCCAGTTAAAAATAATAATTTCTATTGCTGGCAAGATGTGGTGAGGCTGGAATGCTCTAACAGCGCCATGATGATCATTCAAGGGTGACCACCATTCATGTCTCTTGAATCCCTAATGAACTGGGAAAGGCATAGCACTGCTCATAATTTAAAGATAAATTTATTATACAAGCAATGATAGGAATTTAAAAATCGAAAAGAAAACTCTATATCTCACCATGCGGCTTTTCAATTTCAAAGCCTTTCTGGTGTCTGTATATTCATACACAATGTTTACATAGTTATATACTTACACACTGATTCATTTATTACAGGCTAAGGGGTGAGCATAGACATATCTGTGGAGGAACAATGGAAAAAACATAGTATTTGAAGCTTTTGTATTCATTCTTTTTTCATATAGTGCTATGTTGAGTTCATTGTAATCATGATTATTAACAATGGTTCGAACTATAATCAAACTTTGTAATCATGATTTGTAATGTGACATCCCCTGAGTTGATGGACAAAGATTATTTAAGCATTCTCCTATTAAATGGATATCCAGATAATTTCCATTATTTATAATAATGTAGTCACAAACATCTTTGTACAATAATTTAATTCATTAAATTCATTTCCATTGCATAAATTGCCAATAATGGAATTAATGGATTCAAGTATATGTAATATTATATATGGTTTTGGAAATTTATGCATCAATTGTTTTAGAAAAGGTCAATAACAATTCATTTTGAAACCTGCATTGTTAGAGCATTCCAGTTTCACCACAGCTTGCCAGCAACAGAAATAGTTATTTCCAAATATGCTAATTAGTCAGTATACTGTTCATGATTTTTCACAATGAAAATAATTTAAGTTATCATTTATATTCACTTTTTCTCGTTCTGAGAGCAAAATTTCCAACAGGTGTTCTGCAGCCTAAAGCCATAAGTGGGCTGCAGGTGTGTCGAAATATTGTGCTCTGTAATACTCTTAGTAGGGCTGGAGATTGCTAACGCTTCCTGAATGGTCACCCCCCACCCCACCCCACCCCCAATGAGTAGGTTAAGAAAAGTTTGGGAAATGCAGCCTTATGCTCACTGTTTTCCCTACTTCAGCTCTGTCTCACTCTCTTTTAAAAATTAAAAGTAATATACTTATTTTTTGAGCAGTTTTAGATTTATAGAAAAATTGAGCAGAAAGTACAGAGTTCCCATATGGTATATAATAATATAATAATAGTAATTGCAGTAGTGTGGTGCATTTGTTTTAATTGATGACCCAATATTGAAATGTTATTATCAACTAAGTCTATAGCTTACATTAGCGTTCACTGCGTTGTACATTCTGGGGGTTTTGATAAATAATGACATACATCCACCACACAAGTATATATAATGACATATATCCAAGCATACAAAATGGCTTCTTTGCCCTAAAAATCACCTATGCTCCATGTCTTGCCAATGGGTTTTAGACCCGGGCAAGTTCACTATGGATTCAACGTGACCAAAGAAATTGGCAGCAAAACGTTCTTGGGGTGAATGGGTTATACCTGACTTTATTTCCAGGTGGCAGGTCAGTCAGTAGAATCCCATTCACTCAGAGCAAGTCTGCATGCAGCAAGCCGGTCTCTGCCTCTGGGCCCCTCTGTCTGCACAGCTGTCCTCTGGGCCCCTCTGTCTGCACAGCCATCCTCTGGGCCTCTCTGCCTGCACAGCTGTCCCACACAGCCGTCCTCTGGGCCTCTGTCCTTGACACTGCCACCGCTCCAGCTTCTGCTCTCCTGCAGCCTTGCAGCCCTGCCACCGTGTCGCACCCAGAGGACTGGGTAGAGCTCTTTTTATAGAGTCAACAGCCATGTATTGCCCACAGGTGTGCAGTGAGCTAGTCAACTATGACCAGGTGAGAATCCTGGCCACAGGAACACCCATTTTATCCACACCCTACCTATTCATCTCTCCGTCCCCAAACATCTGGCATCATTAATCTTATTGTTTTCATAGTTCTGCTTTTTCCAGAGCATTACATAGTAGGAATCATATAGTATGTAGCCTTTCAGATTGGCTTCTTTCACATAGCTATATGCATTTAAGCCTCCATGTCTTTTGGAAGCTTGATAGCTCATTTCTTTTCATCACTAAATAATATTCCAATGTATGATGTACCACAATTTGTTTACCCATTGCTTCCAAGTTTTAGCATTTATGAATAAAACTTCTAAAAACATTTGTGTGCAGGACATAGTTTTTCAACTCATTTTGGGTAAATACCAAGGAGCCCAAATGATGGAAAATTTTGTATGAGTAGGTTTTCTTTTGTAAATACTGTCACGTTGCCTTCCAAAGTGGCCCTACCATTTTGCATTTCCACCAGCAATGAGTGGGAGCTCCTATTGCTCCACATCCTGGCCAGCATTTGGTGTTTCAGTGTTCTGGATTTTAGGTATATAGTGATATATCACTGTTGTTTTAATTCACAATTCCCTAATGATGTACAGCGTTGAGCATTTGTGGGGGAAATTGAAGTGCCTGTGGCCAGGACCCTCACCTGAACCTAAACTACTTGATTATGTAATTGGCCTACTGCTAGGCTTCTGCTTCCACACCCATAGGCAATAAGCTATTATTGACTGAGTCACTATATAGAGAGCTCTGCCCAGTGCTCTGGGAAGAGGCAGAAACAAAGGAGGATTACGACCTGCAGACTGTTGTATGCAGACATAATTCTAGTGCTTGACCTATCACGAGGAGAACAAGCTGGGTAATAATCCCTTTTACCCCAAGAATATTCCATTTTCATTCCTCGGCCTCACTGAATCCATAGTGAACTTGCCCAGCGCTGAAACCCACTGGCAAGACAGCATCTGTTCGTATGCTTGTTTGACACCTGTACACCTTCTTTGATGTATTATCTGTTCAGATATTTTATCCATTTTTTAATCAGGTTGTTTGCTTTATTGTTCAGTTTTAAGAGTTCTTTGTATATTTTAGAATCCCAGTCTTTCACCAGGTATGTGCTTTGAAAATATTTTCTCCCAATCTGTAGCTTGTCTTTCCATTCTCTTAACAATGTCTTTCACAGAGCAGTTTTTAAATTTTAATTAAGTACAACTTACCAGTTTTTTCTTTCATGGATCAGGCTTTTTGGTGGTGCTTCTAAGAAATTATTGCCAAACCCAGGGTCCCCTAGATTTACTCACATATTATCTTCTAGTAGCTTTATAAGTCTAAAATGTCTAAAATCCACATTGAATTAATTTTTTTTGCATGTGGATAACCGGTTCTAGCACCATTTGCTTAAAAGGCTGTCCTTTTCCATTGGATTGCGTTAGCTCCTCTGTCAGAGATATGTTGAATATTTGCTTGGGTCTATTTCTGGCCTCTCTGTTGCTCCATTAAACTATTTATCCTTTTTTTTTTTTTTTGCCAATATCACATGGTCTTGATTACTGTAGCTTTATATTGAATCTTGAAATCAAGCAGTGTCAGCACCCCGACTTTGTTCTTTAAATATTGTGTTGGCTATTCTGGTTCTTTTACTTTTCCAGGTAAACTTCAGTTTGTTGATATCCACAAACTGGGATTGTGACTGGGATTGCATTGAATTTACAGATCAAATTGGAAAGAATTGGCAACATAAAAATCTTGAGTCTTCCTACCTGTGTACATGGAATACCTCTCCATATATTTACATCTTCCTTGATTTTTTTCCATCATGGTTTTACACTTTATCCCATATAGATCTTATACATATCATGTAAGAGTTGTAACTAAGTATATTTTTGGTACTGGTGTAAATGATATTGTGTTTTTATTACAAATTCCAATTTTTCATTGCCAGGTACATAAGCAAGCAAGTGAGTTTTGTATATTAACCTTATATCTTGCAACTTTGCTATAATTGATTATTAGTTCTAGGAGATTTTTGTTGATTCTTTTGTACTTTTTACATAGACAATAATATCATCTGCACATAAAGATAGGTTTTTCTTCTTTTCCAGTCTGCATACTTTTATATCCTCTTCTTGTCTTACTGCATTAGCTAGGACTTCCTATACAACGTTGAATAGAAGTGGTGAGAACAGACGTCCTTTCCTTCTTCCTGGTCTTATGAAGAAAGTACCCAGTTTTCACCATTAAGTATGATGTTAGTTGTAGGGTTTTTGCAGATGTTCATTATCAAGTTGAGGAAGCTCCTCACTATTCCTAGTTGCTCAGAGATTTTATAATGAATGGATGTTGGATTTTGTAAAATGTTTTTACTGCATCTATTGATATGAGGTGATTTTTCTTTTTTAGCCTGTTGATATGATGGATTACAGTAATTTTTAAATGTTGAATGAACCTTGTATACCTAGAATAAATCCCACTTGATCATGGGGTATAATTCTTTTTATACATTGTTGGATTTGATTTACTAATACTCTGTTGAGAATTTCTGCATCTATGTTTCTGAGAAATACTGGTTTGTAGTTTTCATTTCTTGTACTGTCTTTGGTTTTACTATTAGGGTAAATACTGGTTTCATTGAATTAGGAAGTATTCTCTCTGCTTCTATTTTCTAGAAGGGATTGCAGAGAACTGGCAGAATTTCTTAAGTGTTTGGTAGGATTCACCTTCTAGAAATTCACATTTCTGTTTTAGCAGGTTATTAATTATTGATTTAGTTTACTTAATACACATAGTCCTGTCTAGATTGTCTATTTCTCTTTATGTAATTTTTAATAGACTGTATCTTTCAAGAACTTGTTCCATGTCTTCTAGGTTGTCAAATTTGTGGGCATGGAGTTCTTCATAATATTCCTTTATTATCCTTTTTAATATTCATGGGATCGGTAGTGATAGTCCCTCTTTCCTTTATGATATTAGTAATTTGTGTTTTCATTCTTTTTTCTTAGCCTAGCTAGAGGTTTACTGATTTTATCAGTCTTTTCAAAGAAGCACTTTTTGGCTTTGTTGGTTTTTCTCTATTGATTTCCTGGTTTCAATTTCACTGATTTATTTTCTAGTTTTCATTATTTACTTTTACTGCTTACTTTGGTTTTAATTTTTTCTTTTTCTAGTTTCTTCAGGTGAAGGCTTAGGTTACTGACTTTTAGATTTTTTTCCTTCTAATATATGCACTCCATGCTATAAAATTCCCTGTAAGCACCACTTCCAGTGTGCCCACAAATCTTGATAAGTTGTATTTTCATCTTCATTAGTTCAAAATATTTCTAAGTTTCTCTTGAGATTCATCCTTTGATTTGTATTATTTGGAGGTGCGCTGTTTAATGTCCAAATATTTGGGTAATTTTCCAGCTACCTTTCATTGATTTCTAGCTTAACTTGATTATTGTCTGTGAACATGCTTTGCATGATTTCTACTTCTAAGTATGTGTTAAGGTGTGTCCTACGGCTCAGAATGTGATCTATCTCTTGGTGAATGTTCAAGGTGGGCTTGAGAAGAATGTGTATTCTGCTGCTGTTAGATGGAACATTTCATAAATGTCAATTAGATCCGGTTGATTGTTAGTGCTGTTCAGGTCACCTGTTTCTTAGCTTCAGCTTGCTTCATCTCTCAAATTACTTGAAAGAGGGCTGCTGACATCTACATTTAGGATGGTTATGACTTCTTGGACATAAGTATAGTCTATTTAGCAATTCAAGAGTAATTATGTAAGATTAATCCAAGATTTAAAAAATCAAATATAAAATGATCTTTCAGCCATAACCTCAAAACAGTATCCACAATTCCATTCACTGTATTCTATGGATAAAAAAGGAAAAGAGGAGATATACCACTATTTGAGTCAACTGGTCCTAAAGTTGGTGTGAAGAATTTTTCAAAACACTTAGAAAGAAGGAAGAATATCCCTATCATGCCTCACAATGCTCAAATTACACTGATAGGGTAGAGACTGATCCCATAATGGTATTCTCTCTATAAATGAAGGCCTCTTTACTGAACTAAATACTAATTCACAGCTCAGATTTAAGTGTACATGATTCATTTGCTTTAAAGGTACTTACAGTGCCTGCATAAAACCTGGTGCAGTTCAGATCTACTGGGGAAAAATCTATCTCAAACATGGAAAAGTTAACTAATGTCTGGAAATGATGTCTAGTAGTGACGTCTATTGGCCACTTCCCCCTAAATACCTGGCTCCTATAAGGAATCTACTCTTCCTATTAGTCTATTAATGATAATCATTCAGAGAGGAAGCTCTAGCCCCTGAGTCAAAAATGGTATTTGAGATGTAGAAAATGTGGACTCTGAGCAGCTTCAATGCTTGTCCTTCAAGAGAAAGTCCAAGAGTTTTATCTGTGAGCTGTAACCTCATCATTGCACTATAATGCAAAACTGGACCAACTCCTTATTCATAATATTCAACCGGAGCTTTCTGAAGGCCTGGAATTTCCCAGATTGTCATTTAGAGAATAGGAGCACAGGAAAAGAGTCCACTACATCCAATACCATTAAAACTAATAAGGAGACTTGGCCCATGCCAAAGACGGAATAAGAGGAGCCAGTTTTAACCTGTCACCTCTAAGCAACTCCTCTGTACCCTCCCACCTTCCCCCAGAAAAACACTAAAAAATGTATGAAATATTAGTTTTGCAAGACACTGGCCTTTAGGCAATTAAGTGCATCATCCTTGAAAGATGGGAAATAAATGAGGTGAGCCTACAGTTGCCATAGTACTTTGCTTGAGAGAGTTTCCAGTCTGTGGCACAGGGAGGGTGAAGTCAGGTAGAGCCTGGCGGACTCTCTCAGTTGGGGAAATGGAGTTGGCATTACATAACCATAAAGAGGACAATCCACCAGGAAGACAATGCAATTCTAAAAGTGCGCGTACCAAACAAGAGTTGCAAAATGTGTGGAGCAAAAACTGATAGAAATCAAAGGAGAAATAGACAATCCAAAATTATTGTTGGCGACTCCAACACCACTCTCTTGGCAACAGATGCAACAACTAGACAGAAAAGTCACCAAGGATATGGAAGAATTCAACAGCACCATCAACCAACGGTATATAACTGGCATTTACAGAACATTCTACTCAACAATGGCTGAATACAGATTTTTTCCAAGTGCCGATGGGACATTTACCAAAATAGACCATAAACTGGGCCGTAAAACAAACCTCAATACATTTAAAAGAACTGAAATACAGAATGTGTTCTCTGACTACCATGGAATCAAACTAGGACTCAATAACAGACAGGTAACAGGAAAATCACATGGAAACTAAACAAGACACTGATAAATAATCCATGGGTGAAGGAGAAAGGGTCAAAGGAAATAGAAAAATTCTTCAAACTAAATGAAAATGAAAATGAAAATGCAATACACTGAAATTTCTGGATGTACCTTAGTTGCTGAGATGGATATTTGTAGCAAGAAACACTGACTTTGGAAAATAGGAAGAGTCACAGATCAATAATCTAAGCTTGCATCTTAAGAACCTAGGAATAGAAGAGGAAAATAAACCCAAAGCAAGCCAAAGAAAAGAAATAAAGACTAAAACCCAATGAAGCTGGAAACAGAAAATACAGACCTGTCATATTGGCAGGGGGACATACAAACAGATCAGTGGAACAGAACACAGAAATAGAATCACACGAATATGGCCAACGATCTTTGACAAAGGTGCAAATAGAATTCGATGGAGGAACAGCCTTATCAACAGACTATGCTGGAGTAATTGGATATCCATAGGTAATAATTAATTAATTCAATGGATAAATCTCTGAGTCTCACACTTTATACAAAAATAAACTCAAAATAGGTAAGAGACTTAAATATAAAATGTAAAACTGCAAAGTTTTGGAAAAAAACATAGGAGAAAATATTCAGGGTGTACGACGGAGCAAGTTCTTAGATTTGACCCCAAGAAGACGATCTATCAAAGGAGAAAACTGATAAATTGTACTTCATTAAAATTAAAAACTTCTGCCCTGTAAAAGGCCCTGTTAAGAGCTTGAAAAGCCAAGCTACAGACTGGGACAAATATTTGCAAACCACATATCTGACAAAGGACTAGTATCTAAAATATATAATATACCTATCAAAATGGCTAAAGAAACTTTTTAAAAAGTGACAATGCCAAATGTTGTTGAGGTTGTGAAGAAACCGGATCACTCATACATTGCTGGTGGGTATGTAAAATGTTTAACAGTCACTCTGGAGAAGTTTTGTGGTTTCTTTAAAAACTAAACATACACTTAGCATACAACTCAGCAACTGTGCTTCTAGCATTTATTCCAAAGAAATGAAAACTTACGTACCTACAAATACCTACATACAAATGCTTACAGCAACTTTATTAGGAAAAGACAAAAACTACAAACAATCTAGATGTCCTAATGGGTGAATATTCATGGTTTATATTCATACCATGGAATATTGCTCAACAATAAAAAGGAACACATTCTTGGTATATACATTATACCGAGTAAAGAAAGGTTGTCCCAAAAGGTTACATACAGTGTGATTTGACAAAATTGTGGAAGTGTTCAATATATTAGTGGTTGCCAAGGGTTAATGATGAAGGGTTTGAGTAGCAGACAAGTGGGTGTGACTATAAAACAGCAACATGAGGGGCCTCTGAGTGTGAGATTCAAGTACCTTGACTGTATAAATGTTACATTCTAGCTGCTGTTTTACTATAGTTTTTTAAGATGTCACCTATGGAGAAAATTGGATAAAGGACATATGAGACTTTCTATATTACTCCTTATAACTGCATGTGAATCTACAATTGTCTCAAAATTAAAAGTTGAATTTACCAAACAGCAACTATATGTTGCCTACCAAAAACACAACTTACATAAAAAGCCATATTAAGTTAAAAACAAAACTATAGAAGATGTACCATACTAGCATTAGTCAAAAGAAAGCTGGATTAACTACTTTAATGTAAGTAAAAGTAGATTTCAGAAGAAATATTATTACCTGGCATAAAGAAGTTTATTTCAGAAGATAAATGGTTCATTAATCATGAGAATATAAAAATCCAAACATGTTCTCTGACCACAACACAATTAATTTAAAAACCAATAACAGAAAAATATCTGGAAAATTCCAAAATATTTGAAAACTAAATGACATGGCTCTGAACAACATACTGGTCAAAAAAGAAATCAAAATGAAAATTAGAAAATATTTTTAATTGAATGAAAATGAAACAGCAGCATTGTCAAAAACCGTGAACTAGTGCTAAAGCAGTACTTAAGAGGAAATGTAAAGCATTGAATGCCTATACTGAAAAACAGGAAAGGTCTCAAATCAATGACCTCATATTCATCTTAAAGAACTAGAAAAAGAAGAGTAAATTAAATCCAAATTAGGCACAAGAAAGGAAATAAAAATAAATCCAGAAATCAACGAAATAGAAAGCACAAAAATAATAAAGTCATTGTAATCAAAGGTAATTTGAGAATATATCAATAAATTGATAAAATTTCAGAAAGACTAAGAGAAAAGGCATAAATTACTAATATCAGAAATGAGAAAGGTGACATCACTATGGATTCTATAGATCTTAAGTGGATAGTAAGGAAATATTATGAACACTGTTACCCCTGTGAATTTGACAACGAAGATAAAATGGACAAATTCCTTGAAAGACCCAAACTACCAAGGCTCACTCACAGAGAAACACATAACCTGAACCGACCTGTGTCTATTAAAGAGATGGAATTTGTAGTTAAAAATATTCCCATGACTGAATATCCAGGACAATAATTCATGGTGAATTGAACCAAACATTAAAAAGGCAATAATGACAACCCTACCAAACTTTTCCAAAACACTGAAGAGAAGGAATATTCCCCAACTCATTTTATAAGGCCATCATTGTATTAATACTAAAATTAGACAAAGATATTACAAGAAAACTCCAGACTAGTATCCTTCAAGAACACCGATGGGAAAATTCTAAACAAAATATGAGCCTACTGAATGCAACAATATATAAAAAGTAGATTTCATCCCAGGAATGCAGGGTGGAGCTAACATTAGGTAATCAACTAATGTAATTCATCATATTAGCAAACTAAAAAAATCATCTCAATAGACACCGAAAAAAAATATTTGACAAAATCCAACATCCATTCCTGACTGAAAAAAATTCAGCAATCTAGGAATAGAACAGAACTTCCTCAACCTAGTGAAGATCAAATGTAAAATACCTACAAGTTGACATCATTTTTCATGGTAAAAGACTGAATTCTCTAAGATCAGGAAAAGACAGGGAAGTCTGCCTTCACTTCTATTTAACCTTAGACTGAAGGTTATGGCCACTTGAGTAAGGGCGGAAAAATAAAATTTATCCAGATTGGAGTAGAGTAACTAAGGTGTCTTTATCACAAATGACATGACTGTCTATGTAGAAAATCTGAAGGAATATACAAAACAATCTATTAGAACTAATAAGTACATTTAGGAATGTGGTAGGGCACAAGATCAATGTGTAAAATTTTATTTTATTTTTATATACTAGCAAAAAATGATCACAAATTGATTGAAAGATCACACCATTAACAAAACCATTATATATAAAATACGTAGGGATAATTCTAACAAAAACTATAAAAGATCTGTATGCTAAAAACAACAAAACACCACTGAGAAATATTGAAGATCTAAAGGGATTTATCATGTTCGTGATTCTGAAGACTTTCTAATGATAGAAGATCTATTATTCCTAAATTAACCTGTAAATTTAAGGCAAGCCCCATCAAAATCTTAGCAGACTGTCTGTTGGAACTGACATGTTGACTCTGAAATTTATATGGAAATGCAAAGACCTAGAATAATCAAAATAATTTTGGAACAGTAGAACAAAGTTGAAGGACTAAAACTACCTGATCTTAAGATTTAAAATATAGCTAGAGTAATCAAAACAGTATGACCGATATAGCAGTAAAAATAGATCAATGGAACAGAATAGAGCCCTGAAATAGACTCACACTGATTTGTAACAATAATGCAAAGGCAATTCAGTGGAGAATATTTTTTCAACAAATTGTGCTAGAACAATTGAATACCCACATGTTAAAAAATGAAATTCAATACACACCTCTGTCCATATAAAAATTTAACTTGAAATGATTCAGACACCTAAATATGAAACCTAAAATTTCTAGGAAACATATGAGAAAATCTTTGCAACCTTGCAAATATTTCTTAGATAGGGCACCAAATGAGACCTGTAAAAGAACAAATGGATAAAATGGACTAACTAAAAATTTTAAACTTCTCTTCTTGAGAACACCCAGTTGAATAAAAGCCAAGCCGCAGATTGGAAGAAAATGTTTGCAAAACATCTGACAAAAGACTTTTATCCTGAATATATAGAGAACTCTCAAAAGTTGATAATAAGAGAAAAAACAATTAAAAAAATGGGCAAGAGACTTGAACAGAGATTTCACAAAAGATGTATGAAAGGCCAATAAGCACATGAATAGATGCTAAAACATCATTAGGCATTAGAGCAATGCAAATTAAAACCACACTGAGTTACCTCTATACAGCTTTTAGAATGGATAAAACCTAAAAGCCTCAGCATACCAAGTTTCGACAAGGATGTGCAGGAAGTAGAATTTTCAAACACTGCTGAGGGTAATGTAAAATCAAACAACTACTTTCATACAAAATCAATTTGGCACTTGCTTACAAAATTAATGATGCCCTTACCATATGATTTAGTCACTCTACTCTGAGTTACTTACCCAAGAGAACAGAGCATATGTACACACAAAGATGTGTATGAGAATGTTCATAGCAACTTCACTTACAGTAGCCTCAAACTGGAAACATCTTCCCATTGTCCACCAGCAGGTGAATGGATAAAAAATTGTGGTATATCCATACAATGGAATACTATTCAGCAACATAAAGGGATGGACTATTAACACACAAGTGACAACATGGATGACTCTCAAAATAATTTTGCTGAGTGAAGGAAGCCAGACACAAGAGAATACACACCCTAAAGTTCCATTTATGTAAAACTCTAAAATAATACGAAGTAACCTATAGTGACAGAAAGCAGATCAGTGGTTCACTGGGCACAAGGATGTGGATATAGGAAAGAGGAAGTAATTATAGTGGGGATGAAGAACTCTTTGGAGTGATGAATATGTTCACTATCTTGAGTGCGGTGATGGTTCACAGGCATATACATACGTCAAAATTTCCCTAATAATTTAGATATATACAGTTTATTGTGTGACATATCTCAATAATGTTGTTTTTAAAAATATTTCACGTTGGGACAGACTGTAGCTTTGCAAAGCGCCCAGTGTATTCTTAGGTGAGTATATGTCAGTTTTCTAAGTGTCAAACTTTGATCTTAACATTCTTTTGAAGCACCCTTCCCCAAGATACTTGTCCTCTGCTATTAGCAATTAGAAAGTAAAATGGAAATCCTAAGATAATATTTTAGGTGCTATGGTATTTAGTGGTCCCATGTAAAGTTTCCAGCATCTTCTCAAGTTACATGTGGAAAGGTAAAACAGCTCTGGTGTGACTGGGCCTGGATATATCAAAAGACAGTTAATATATATAAGACTGTGTGTGTGTGTGTGTGTGTGTGTGTGTGTGTGTGTGTGTGTATACATACATAATATATATGTATATGTTACATATATAGTTACTATATATCCTGAAACTATGGGATTTTTTAACACCTGTGGGGTTTGTGCTGTGGTGATGTGGCAGGAAGGAGAGTCAGAGGTAGAATTATAAAAAAACAAGATTATAGGGGCAACTTCAGAGTTTAGAAAACAGGACAGTTTAGGTTTGTCACGTGGGACAGAATGCAGAATGCTGGGTGAAGGGCATAACTGGGGGAATTAGATGAACAAAACAGGAAAGCAGTTAGGGAGGATTAGGGGTGGATATGGGTAGAGCATGTAGAAATGGAGTTGTAGGATAAATCTTGTTCCTCAGTAACCAAAGGAAATGAGAGTATTTGTTCTTACCATGGAATCAGAAGTAAAAGAAAGAAACACGATGTAGGATCACAAACATTACAGGGGACACGCAAAGATCAGAGTAAATTCTAAAATTTTGTTTTATGTATTAATCTTGGGGCACATGTAGCTGAGTGGGGCTGTGGACATACAACCTGAATAATCGGAAAGCCGCAACTTAGTCAATCTTAAAAAATGAAGCCTTAGCCCTAAAATTGGGGAATTTGAGAGTACTGTATGCCTTCCATCAAGACTTACTCATAAATGTGGCACTCCTTTCACAAAATGCTGACTACATGTCTCTAGAATCTGATTTAATTGTCAATGGCCTTTTCAACTCTCATTATTAAAATAAAGAACGAACATATTTGGGGTACTACTCTTCCATTAACACTGTGTAAATTCTTACTGCCTTAAGACAGCCTTTAGAATGAAAAAGGCCTTTGTGGGCAACTGCATCAGATGAGAAAACAAAGAGGTAGGAGAGGCTAAGGCTAGAATAAGAGCAAGAAGCTACTGAACATGTGACAGATTGAAAAGCTGTAGTTTGACTATTTGAAACCACTATTTCTCAGTACAAAAATCCAAGGAGCTTCCTACAGGTTCTCCCACAAAATTCCTCCATTGTATAGCAAATGCTTTAATTGATGGACAGAGAATGAGGGCACAACAGGGCTGTGCCAAACAAAAAGACTGTGCTCTTAGAAACCTGGTCCAGGAAGGGAAAATTCTTTCCCTCTAATGATTGGGAATAGAATAAAAGTGTTTTTAAGGGTCTTCTACTATGGGGAATACTTTTGACCAATTCAAGCATATTACATCCAAAACCAGTCTGTCACTGGAGGTCCTAGCCATGGCAATTAGACAAAACAAGAAAATACAAGGAATCCAGATTGGTGAAGAAAGAAGTTAAACTGTCACTATTTGCAGATGACATGATATTGTACATAAAAAACCCTAAAGACTCCAATCCAAAACTACTAGAACTAATATCGGAATTCAGCAAAGTTGCAGGATACAAAATTAACACACAGAAATCTTTGGCTTTCCCACACACTAACACTGAACTAATAGAAAGAGAAATTAGGAAAACAATTCCATTCACAAAGCATCAAAAAGAATAAAATACCTAGGAATAAACCTCACCAAGGAAGTGAAAGACCTATACCCTGAAAACTACTAGACACTCTTAAGAGAAATTAAACAGGATACGAACAAATGGAAACTCATCCCATGCTCCTGGCTAAGAAGAATTAATATCGTCAAAACGGCCGTCCTGCCCAGAGCAATATACAGATTCGATGCAATGCCTATCAAATTACCGACAGCATTCTTCAACGAACTGGAACAAATAGTTCTAAAATTCATATGGAACCACCAAAGACCCTGAATAGCCAAAGCAATCCTGAGAAGGAAGAATAAAGTGGGGGGTATCTCACTCCCCAACTTCAAGCTCTACTACGAAGCCACAGTAATCAAGACAATTTGGTACTGGCAGAAGAACAGAGCCACAGACCAGTGGAACAGCATAGAGACTCCAAACATTAACCCAAACATATATGGCCAATTAATATACGATAAAGGAGCCATGGACATACAATGGGGAAATGACAGTCTCTTCAACAGATGGTACTGGCAAAACTGGACAGCCACATGTAAGAGAATGAAACTGGATCACTGTCTAACCCCATACACAAAAGTAAATTTGAAATGGATCAAAGACCTGAATGTAAGTCGTGAAACCATAAAACTCTTAGAAAAAAACATAGGCAAAAATCTCTTAGACATAAACATGACCGACTTCTTCATGAACATATCTCCCTGGGCAAGGGAAACAAAAGCAAAAATGAACAAATCGGACTATATCAAACTGAAAAGCTTCTGTACAGCAAAGGACACCATCAACAGAACAAAAAGGTATCCTACAGTATGGGAGAATATATTCATAAATGACAGATCCAATAAAGGGCTGACAGCCAAAATATATAAAGAGCTCACGCACCTCAACAAACAAAAAGCAAACAATCCAATTATAAAATGGGCAGAGGAGCGGAACAGACAGCTCTCCAAAGAAGAAATTCAGATGGCCAACAGATACATGAAAAGATGCTCCACATCGTTAATCATCAGAGAAATGCAAATTAAAGCCACAATGAGATATCACCTCACACCAGTTAGGATGGCCAACATCCAACAAACAACAACAAATGTTGGCGAGGTTGTGGAGAAAAGGGAACCCTCCTACACTGCTGGTGGGAATGTAAACTAGTTCAGCCATTGTGGAAAGCAGTATGGAGGGTCCTCAAAATGCTCAAAATAGAAATACCATTTGACCCAGGAATTCCACTTCTAGGAATTTACCCTAAGAATGCAGCAGCCCAGTTTGAAAAAGACAGATGCACCCCTATCTTTATCGCAGCACTATTTACAATAGCCAAGAAATGGAAGCAACCTAAATGTCCATCAGTAGATGAATGGATAAAGAAGATGTGGTACATATGCACAATGGATTATTATTCAGCCATAAGAAGAAAACAAGTCCTACCATTTGCAACAACATGAATGGAGTTAGAAGGTATTATGCTCAGTGAAATAAGCCAGGCGGAGAGAGACAAGCACCAAATGATTTCACTCATATGTGGAGTATAAGAACAAAGGAAAACTGAAGGGACAAAACAGCAGCAGAATCACAGAACCCAAGAATGGACTAACAGTTACCAAAGGGAAAGGAACTGGGGAGGATGGGTGGGAAGGGAGGGATAAGGGCGGGGAAAAAGAAAGGGGGCCTTACGATTAGCATGTATAATGGGGAAGGCATGGGGAGGAATGTGCAACACAGAGAAGACAAGAGGTGATTCTACAGCATCTTACTACACTGATGGACAGTGACTGTAGTGGGTTTTGTGGCGGGCACTTGGTGAAGGGGGGAGCCTGGTAAACATAATGTTCTTTATGTAATTGTAAATTAATGATACCAAAAATAATGATAATAAAAATAAATTTTAAAAAAAACAGTCTGTCTTCCAGACACCTATTTTCATAAATACTGTGGTAAGGTAGTGTTAGTAACTTTGTTAAGTAACGTACTTTAAGCAATACTTAGAATAGTATATTATTTAGATGTATATACGTATTTTCCATGCATGTCTTTTCAGGCAGTGGTTTTCATCTTCTAGCTTTATGTATGTATGGTCATCTCAAGCTGCCCACTGGCCATTTTCACTTGACTTCTTTTGATACCTCCAACTTTATCCTTAACCTTTTGACCTCCAATTTAACCCGTCTAAACAAAACATCTACTGACTTTTCTAGTTCCCTTTACTTGCTCCTCTTCCTCATGTCTAGGCAGCTAGTCACTCCATTTTATTAATTCCTCCTTTGTAATTTCTCTATCATTTCTTTTTTCTTTTTTATGGTTATCCTCTATTCAGGCCTTTATTAGCCTGTGCTCATATCACAAATCTTGAAAGTGGTCTTCCTTTCCAGTGCGTGAGGTTCTCTAGAGGAGGTAGAGTGGAGACCAGATAAATGAATTTTACTGCCTCCAAGCATACCAAGTATGCTACACAAAGGAAACTCAGGAAAGGCAAGGTCAGACCAGGACAGATGAGATACATATGGGTGAAGTGGGAGGAGCCACAGAAGACTGGCTGTGATCGTGCCTTCTTGGAAACTGGAGCTGGGTGGAGATGCTTAATGCCAGGCAGCGTGAGGGGAGCTGAGTGAACTGAGGCGAGGTAGGTCAGAGGAGCAAATCAGGGGCTGAGGTTATCATTCCTGATCGTTGGTATCTGCAGGCTAGTGTAGGGTCAATCCCTCTTAATACTGTGCCCTTGGCATTTACTATTCATTTATTTGTGGCTTTCACTAACGATAGTATAAGTTTGTTGAGGACAGATATTATGCTTTTTCTTTTAACTTAGGAGTGACACAGTATTTTATAAGTGATTTGTATTGTTGCTGTTACAGATACTATTTTAATATTATTGCAGAGTCAACTCTCTCAGCTCCTCTTTGCGACAATTTCCAATTGGATTCTCTTTGGAGTTATTTATTTGTTCATTAATATTTCCTTGAGTTAAATTACAAACCTTACAGTTTATGGGACTTCCTCTGTCCCTAAAGGGAGATTATCTTCAGGAAGAGATGTGTCCTAAATTGACTTTTGAAACGTTTAACATTATCCATGAAATACTATAGATCTTTTTAAATTTTGTGTTTGAAAGTATCATGTGTTACTTGTTTTCCTCAGCATGTAAAAAAATTTGACTCTTGATTTGGCCATGAAACAAAGGTCTTTTGATCATCCCTAAATGATCTCAAGATCAACCCTAAATTTGCCATTTTAATTTCCCTCATAGTCTTGTCAGGCACTATAGTATTCTATGGCATTTTAGTCAATAAAAAGTATTTGAACTTTAGTACTAATCATTTCTAGCAGTTCTTGTCTTTTACTATGCTCAAAACCAAAAGGTTTTGTGAAAGAAAAATTCAAATAAAAATTTCCATTTGTGCTTCCAGTAACCTACTGTTGTTATAAGTAAGTGGCTCTGAACACCTTTCCACTACTTTCCTCAGTTACTTGCTCACCTGTTAATTTGCTAAGGCTGGATATACACATGTTCCAAAAGCCACTATGTATGCCTTAAATTCACTTTGTAGTAGTTTACTCTTCAGCCCATGTGTCACAGAAATTGACATTGCTGACCAAGAAAAGAGGCAGAGTTGAAATAAAACAAAAGCATTTATTTGGGGTCTTAGAACTGCCATTTGGGAAGCACAGATTCAGCCAGCAACCCAAATTGTATACCACACCACACCCTGGTTACAAAAGTCAACGGTTTTTAAAGACAAAAGAGAATTCTTGAATATGTTGCTTACAAAGAATTTTGACTGGATGGTGGCAGAAATCTAGTCTTAACTCACTGTATTTAGTTGCCAAGAAAAGTTTCCTACTTGTGGGTAAAACTTCAGTATTTCCAGAATCTCTCACCTGGTTTCAGTGCATCTCCGTATCAACAGGTGTTTCTAAGGGGTGGAGAGAAGTACATCATCTTCACATCACCGGGTAATTACCTGGGCGAGCTAGGGCTTATCTGGACCTGGGAGGTTGTGGGGAGGGGGAAATATTTGCTTGCTTCTGCCACATCAGGAGAGAGAGAGATGCTGGATGGCTGTTTGTAAGCAATAAATGGGTTTTCAACTTTATTTCTCCTTTGACTTGATTTCAGTTTCAGCTAGGTATTTTGCCCCAGGATTTCCCGTCCCCAGATTTACACTTACTGCAGCAAGTTGCATGTGTTTAGGCTGAGTCCTTGGAATACTGCCAGTTTGGCCTAATTCAAAAGTGCATGCTTCCTCCAGTGAGGGCATGCATAAGGTCCACCTCCTTACTGGCCCCCGAGGTGCATTTTAAAGCCCCTTGACATAAGTGACCCCATTTCACTTCACCTTTCACTACATTAAACCTCAAAGTATGGGACAATACTAGGTAGAAATATAGCCAAATGAACTTTGTTTCAAGTCCCAGGTTTTATCTATCAAACCATCTATTCATCAGTATTCTCTTACTACCACACTGTACCTATTAGATGAAATCAAACTTCGATTAACAAGATTAAGAAATGTCAACCCTAATTTGTTTTCAGTGCCTGAACTCTTGATTGACAATTACCCCGAATAGAATGCATATTGATAGTTAACTTGAAATGCTATGACTCACTAAGCATTGAATAAGCATTCAGGAGATGTGGTGGTGAGAAACCACTTTGCAAATAATTTGCTGGATGATGTTGGGTGAGTTATTCAATCAGTCCAGTTCTTAATCTCCTCACTTAAAAATGAGGGACTTGGCGTATTAGATAATTTTCAAGCTTCTTTCTGACTCAAAAAGTCTGTGATTAAGTGAGAGCCAAGATGGTGGTGTGAGAAGAGCAGTGGAAATCTCCTCCCAAAACCATATATATTTTTGAAAATTCAACAAATACAACTATCCCTAAAAGAGAGACCAGAAGATACAGGACAACAGCCAGGCTACATCCACATCAGTGAGAACCCAGCACATCACGAAGGGGGTAAGATACAAGCCGCAGCCTGGCGGGACCCGAGCGCCCCTCACCCCAGCTCCCGGCAGGAGGAGAGGAGTGGAAGCGGGGAGGGAGAGAGAGCCCAGGACTGCTTAACACCCAGCCCTAGCCATCTGCACTAGGAATGCAGACACACAGCGCTTGGGGTGCTGGATACTAGGGAAACAGGACAGTAAGACCTGTCAGTGGGTCCCTGCAGCCGGTGCCCCTGGGACAAAGAAAAGAGAGTGCTTTTTGGAAGTCTTAAAGGGACAGGGACCCCACAGCTGGACGGAAATGTCCCGGGACAATTAGCTGAGCAGCTGGAATCCCAGGGAACCCCGGGCGCCCTAACCCCCTGGGCAGCAGCACAGCTCGGAGGCCCCTCACGGAGATAAACAGCCTCCCACCCATTTCCCCTCTGACGCTGCTCCGCCATACTGGAGAAGCTGTCTGAGGCAGCAGGGCAGAGCTTCTTTCACAGCGGCCAGGCAAGAATTAGAAACCCCGACTGCGCACAGCTGCCCAGCACAAGCTGCTAGGGGTCGCCGTTCTCCCAGGAGAGGAAGGCCACAACTAGCAAGAACGGACGTTCTCCCAGCTGACACATGCGCCAGCTCCCCACAAATACCTCTATCGCCATGAAAAGGCAGAAAAATTTGATACATACCAGATTAACCCAGACAGTCTCCCCTGAGAAGGAATCTGGGGGGATAGACCTAACCAATCTCCCTGAAAAGGAATAAAAAATAAAGGTCATAACCATGCTGATGGAGCTGCAGAGAAATATGCAAGAGCTAAGGGATGACATCTGGAAGGAGATTACAGAAATGAAACAATCTCTGGAAGGATTTATAAGCAGAATGAATAAGATGCAAGAGGCCTTTGATGGAATAGAAACCAGAGAACAGCAACACATAGAAGCTGATGCAGAGAGAGATAAAAGGATCTCCAGGAATGAATCAATATTAGAAGAACTGTATGACCAATCCAAATGGAACAGTATTCGCACTATAGGGGTACCAGAAGAAGAAGAGAGAGAAAAAGGGATAGAAAGTGTATTTGAATAAATAATTGCTGAAAACTTGCCCAAACTAGGGGAGGAAATAAGCGTTCAGACCACAGAAGTATACAGAACTCCCAACAGAAGGGACCCAAAGAGGACAACACCAAGACAGAGAATTAATTAAAATGGCAAAGATCAAGGACAAGGACAGAGTTTTAAAGGCAGCTAGAGAGGGGGAAAAGGTCACCTACAAAGGAAAACCCATCAGGCTATCATCAGACTTCCCAACAGAAACCTTACAGGCCAGAAGAGAATGGCATGATATATTTAATGCAATGAAACAGAAGGGCCTTGAACCAAGAATACTGTATCCAGCACGATTATCATTTAAATATGAAGGAGGGATTAAACAATTCCCAGACAAGCAAAAGTTGAGGGAATTTGCCTCCCGCAAACCACCTCTACAGGGTATTTTAGAGGGACTGCTCTAGATGGGAGCACCCCTAAGGCTGAACAGATGTCACCAGAGAAACTAAAATCACAGCAAAGAAAGCAGACCAACCAAATACTCACTAAAGGCAAAAAATAAAATCAACTACCCACAAAAGCAGTTAAAGAAAACACAAAAGAGGACAGAATAAAACACCCAACATATAAAGCATGGAGGAGGAGGAATAAGAAGGGAGAGAAATAAAGAATCACCAGACAGTGTTTATAATAGCTCAATAAGTGAGTTAAGTTAGGCAATAAGATAATAAAGACGCTAACCTTGAACCTTTGGTAACCACGAATCTAAAGCCTGCAATGGCAATAAGTACATATCTTTCAATAATCACCCTAAATGTAAATGGACTGAATGCACCAATCAAAAGACACAGAGTAACAGAATGGATAAAAAAGCAAGACCCATCTATATGCTGTTTCCAAGAGACTCACCTCAAACTCAAAGACATGCACAGACTAAAAGTCAAGGGATGGAAAAAGATATTCCATGCAAACAACAGGGAGAAAAAAGCAGGTGTTGCAGTACTACTATCAGACAGAATAGACTTCAAAACAAAGAAAGTCACAAGAGATAAAGAAGGACATTAGGTAATGATAAAGGGCTCAGTCAAACAGGAGGATATAACCATTATAAATGCATATGCACCCAACACAGGAGCACCAGCATATGTGAAACAAATACTAACAGAACTAAAGGAGGAAATAGAATGCAATGCATTCATTTTAGGAGACTTCAACACACCACTCACTCCAAAGGATAGATCCACCAGACAGAAAATAAGTAAGGACACAGAGGCACTGAACAACGCACTAGAACAGATGGACCTAATAGACATCTATAGAACTCTACATCCAAAAGCAACAGCATACACATTCTTCTGAAGTCCACATGGGACATTCTCCAGAATAGACCACATACTAGGCCACAAAAAGAGCCTCAGTAAATTCAAAAAAATTGATATCCTACCGACCAACTTTTCAGACCACAAAGGTATAAAACTAGAAATAAATTGTACAAAGAAAGCAAAAAGGCTCACAAACACATGGAGGCTTTACAACACGCTCCTAAATAATCAATGGTTCAACAACCAAATTAAAATGGAGATCCAGCAATATATGGAAACAAATGACAACAACAACACAAAGCCCCAAATTCTGTGGGACGCAGCGAAAGCAGTCTTAAGAGGAAAGTATATAGCAATCCAGGCATATTTAAAGAAGGAAGAACAATCCCAAATGAATAGTCTAATGTCACAATTATCAAAAATGGGAAAAGAAGAACAAATGAGGCCTAAAGTCAGCAGAAGGAGGGACATAATAAAAATCAGAGAAGAAATAAATAAAATTGAGAAGAACAAAACAAGAGAAAAAATCAATGAAACCAAGAGCTGGTTCTTTGAGAAAATAAACAAAATAGATAAGCCTCTAGCCAGACTTATTAAGAGAAAAAGAGAATCAACACACAACAGAATCAGAAACGAGAAAAGAAAAATCACGACGGACCCCATAGAAATACAAAGAATTATTAGAGAATACTATGAAAACCTATATGCTAACAAGCTGGAAAACCTAGAAGAAATGGACAACTTCTTAGAAAAATACAACCTTCCAAGACTGACAAAGGAAGAAGCACAAAACACCAAAAAAGAAAATTACAGACTAACATCCCTGACGAACGTAGATGCAAAAATACTCAACAAAATATTAGCAAACCAAATTCAAAAATACATCAAAAAGATCACACACCATGACCAAGTGGGATTCATCCCAGGGATGCAAGGATGGTACAACATTTGAAAATCCATCAACATCATCCACCACATAAACAGAAAGAAAGACAAAAACCACATGATCATTTCCATAGATGCTGAAAAAGCATTCGACAAAATTCAACATCCATTCATGATAAAAACTCTCAGCAAAATGGGAATAGAGGGCAAGTACCTCAACATAATAAAGGCCATATATAATAAGCCCACAGCCAACATCATACTGAACAGCGAGAAGCTGAAAGCTTTTCCTCTGAGATTGGGAACAAGGCAGGGATGCCCACTCTCCCCACTGTTCTTCAACAAAGTACTGGAGGTCCTAGCCACGGCAATTAGACAAAACAAAGAAATACAACCAATCCAAATTGGTAAAGAAGAAGTTAAACTGTCACTATTTGCAGATGACATGATATTGCACATAAAAACCCCTACAGACTCCACTCCAAAACTACTAGAACTGATAGTGGAATACAGCAAAGTTGCAGGACACAAAATTAACACACAGAAATCTGTGGCTTTCCTGTACACTAACAATGAACTAATAGAAAGAGAAATCAGGAAAATAATTCCATTCACAATTGCATCAAAGAGAATAAAATACCCAGGAATAAACCTAACCAAGGAAGTGAAAGACCTATACCCTGAAAACTATAAGACACTCTTAAGATAAATTAATCACCCTAAAGTAAAGAGGACACTAGCAAATGGAAACTCATCCCATGCTCTTGGCTAGGAAGAATTAATATCATCAAAATGGCCATCCTGCCCAAAGCAATATACAGATTTGATGCAATCCCTATCAAATTACCAACAGCATTCTTCAACAAACTGGAACAAATAGTTCAAAAATTCATACGGAAACACCAAAGACCCCGAATAGCCAAAGCAATCCTGAGAAGGAAGAATAAAGTGGGGGGTATCTCGCTCCCCAACTTCAAGCTCTACTACAAAGCCGCAGTAATCAAGACAACTTGGTACTGGCACAAGAACAGAGCCACAGACCAGTGGAACAGGATAGAGACTCCAGACATTAACCCAAACATATATGGCAATTAATATATGATAAAGGATCCATGGACAAACAATGGGGAAATGACAGTCTCTTCAACAGATGGTGCTGGCAAAACTGGACAGCTACATGTAAGAGAATGAAACTGGATCACTGTCTAACCCCATACACAAAAGTAAATTCGAAATGGACCAAAGACCTGAATGTAAGTCATGAAACCATAAAACTCCTAGAGAAAAACATAGGCAAAAATCTCTTGGACATAAACATGAGCGACTTCTTCATGAACATATCTCCCCGGGCAAGGGAAACAAAAACAAAAATGAACAAGTGGGAGTGTATCAAGCTGAAAAGCTTCTGTACAGCAAAGGACACCATCAATAGAACAAAAAGGTACCCTAGAGTATGGGAAAATATATTCATAAATGACCGATCCGATAAAGGATTGACATCCAAAATATATAAAGATTTCATGTACCTCAGCAAACATAAAGCAAATAATCCAATTAAAAAATGGGCAGAGGAGCTGAACAGACAGTTCTCCAAGGAAGAAATTCAGATGGCCAACAGATACATGAAAAGATGCTCCACATCGCAAGTCATCAGAGAAATGCAAATTAAAACCACAATGAGATATCACCTTACACCAGTAAGGATCGCTACCATCCAAAAGACAAACAACTAATGTTGGCAAGGTTGTGGAGAAAGGGGAACCCTCCTGCACTGCTGGTGGGAATGTAAATTAGTTCAACCATTGTGGAAAGCAGTATGGAGGTTCCTCAAAAAGCTCAAAATAGACATACCATTTGACCCAGGAATTCCACTTGTAGGAATTTACCCTAAGAATGCAGCAGCCCAGTTTGAAAAAGACAGATGCACCCCTATGTTTATCGCAGCACTATTTACAATAGCCAAGAAATAGAAGCAACCTAAATGTCCATCAGTAGATGAATAGATAAAGAAGATGTGGTACATATACACAATGGAATATTATTCAGCCATAAGAAAACAAATCGTACCATTTGCAACAACATGGATGGAGCTAGAGGGTATTATGCTCAGTGAAATAAGCCAGGCGGAGAGAGACAAGTTTCAAGTGATTTCACTCATATGTGGATTATAAGAACAAAGAAAAACTGAAGGAATGAAACAGCAGCAGAATCACAGAACCCAAGAATGGACTAACAGCTACCAAAGGGAAAGGGACTAGGGAGGATGGGTGGGGAGGGAGGGCTAAGGGGGGGTGGATAAAAGGGGTATTACGATTAGCATGTACAATTAGCATGTAGGTGGGGGCATGGGGAGGGCTGTGCAACCCAGGGAAGACAAGTAGTGATTCTACGCTGATGGACAGTGACTGTAATGGGGTGTGGGGGGGTACTTGGTGAGGGGGGGAGCCTAGTAAACATAATGTTCTTCATGTAATTGTAGATTAATGATAACAACAAAAACAAAACAAAAAAAAGTCTGTGATTATATTTCTAAATTAACTAGGGTAGACTTCCTGAAATTAGCACCATCAATGGAAGGAATTTAATCGAATTTCATTTCTTTCTATGACATAATTGAACATACTGATCCTGAGTGCCATTAAGAGGGCAGTTACAATTACCTGTAAGCTTTTCTACTGATTCAAGTGGAAATGCTAAGGTATTCTTGCTTCCAGTCTCATTCATCCTTAGTAAAAAAGGACTCTTTTTTGGTAAAAGAATTCATTCTTGGGTTAAACCGAAGTGGATTAGTGGATCATCGTCAGCGAGTGACCTCTTAGGGGTCTATCCTTGTCCAGTTGACCTTTTTTAACATTTTTAATACTGACCTGAAGAAAAAATATTTCCCAAATCAAACTTGGCAGAAATACCTAACATGTTAAGACAACAGAATCAAGATCCAAAAAAACATCTCCATGAAGCTTAAAAAGTAGGCCAAAAGTAAGAAGACAGAAATAAACAGGGACAAAGGTGAAGTTCCATATTTGGTTCTAAAAACAGCAGCTATGGAAATACAGAATGTTAAAGAACTAGTTCGACAAAAGCTGCGTCCTCTCCTCTCCCTTCCTCTCTCTCCCACCCCCATCTAGCTCCAAAAAGCCCCACACAAAGCTGATGGCTCTGCACAAAATCTTAACATGTACACGGCGCTCTTCGGGGCGCGCCAAGGGCGATGCGGCGGGCCGCGCTCTAGGGACGAGGCGTGACGCCTCAATGGTTGCCAGGGCGCGGCACGGGGGTTCGGAGGCCAGGGGCTGGAGTTGCATTAACAACAGTGTTCTGCTCAAAGAAAGTAAGTTCGCCCTATACCCTCTACAAATCAAGCCTCACTTGCCAATTACGGCTCCAGTTGGGGGCACCGCACTTGCTAAGACTGACAAATGAAGATCCAACACAACACCCCCCGCCGAGCTGGACTTTCTGCAGGAGGACTTTGAAACTAAGTCACAGGAAGACTGCTTCAGGGTCTAGGGATCTGGTTTAAAGAGCAGTGAAAGTAGGCAGGGCCAACGTCTTTTAGAACAAAGCAGGTGAATGAGAGAGGCCTGCAATTGTTGGCCGGCCGCTCCCTGAGGAAACGCGAGCCTCTGCCGGCGCGGCCGCACGCGCGCGCACCCGCCCGGGACGCAGCAAAGCTGGTGGCGCGGCCCCGGCGGCGTCGGAAGTGCTCCCGAGGGGCGCTCTTCGGGGGCCGCCAAGGGCGAGGCGGCGGGCCGCGCGCTGGGGACGAGGCGTGACGCCTCAATGGTTTCCGGGGCGCGGCACGGGGGTTCGGAGGCCAGGGGCTCCTTTTCCCAACGCACCTCTCCTCAGGAGCGGGCGGCTGCCACTACGCCTTGGACGGCCGTCGGGGCCCGAGAACCGTGGGCCCTGGGGTCGCGCGCTGCTCCCCCAGGCGGCTGCTGACGCTCGGCTGGCTGCTCCTGGCGGACCTCCAGGCCATGCCCGAGGCCAACGACCCCGCCGTCCAGGATCCTGGCTTGGCCCGCGAGGGCGCGTGCGCGGACCAAGGCCAGGGCGAGGGCGGGACCCGGAACTTCAGGGAGGCGGACCCCGAGGGCCGGGCTGAGGCAGGGGAGGGCGGGGAGGGCAGGAGGCACCCTGGGGGACTGCGGAGGCACCAGTGGGAGGCCAAGCCCTGATCTTTGCCTGAGGCCAATTAAAATTATCCCTGTTAACACCTGGAAAGCTCTCTGGCAATCAGCCCCAAATTTATACCTAATGGCCTCAAAGAAAGATGTGTTCATCTCCAAGGTCACAGCAAGATAAACTAATAAAAGCACATATATAAAGATTGCTACAGAAACACTGCTAAATATTTGCTCTGGAAAGGAATAAGATGCTTCTCTTAAAAGGGGTAGGAGTCGGAGAGTAGTCCCCTGCCAAGGAGAATGATTTTGACTCCCCATGTGGTTCTGTTGTTCCTTCCCACTGTAGATTTTTTTGCCTTTTGTAGTTTCAAATTCTTGAGGTCTTCCTCCTTTCCACATTTGTACTTGGGGTTGGAATTCAATGGAGTTAGGAATTCCTCTTACTGTGACACACGTAGATGTCAGACCAATATGCTGGCAAACCTGCTCAGAAGCCGCATGTCAGCTGCATGTTGACGTGGAGCAGCTTGTCAGTTAGACTTGGTGAAGGGCCCCCAGCAGTAAGATGGCAAACTTCCGGCTTCTCTTCGTAGGGGGGGGGGGTCCTCGGTTCCCACTGGCGCCACCTGAAGCCCAATCACCTCTCGGTCCCCTCCCAATCCCAGCACCTAGCCAACAGCCACCAGCCCCGTAGAAGTGACACCTCAATCAATTCATGCCCCTTCCTATATAACCCAGCACCTTTCCCTAATAAAGCGGAATTCTCTGGTGAATTGCTGCTATGTGTCGCTCCTTTCCTTTCATTGGTGCCGAAACCCGGGAGACGGGACACCCCAACTGGGCCCCGTCTTCCCCCCGACACCAGCAGCAGCTTGCCCTTGTCCTCTTTTTCCGGCGCTGGCTCATCACACTCACCACTCCTCTCTGGCCTTTAGGTAAGTTATCCCCCCGGAGTGGGCCACTCTTCCCCGAGCTATCACAGTACCATTGACCGTGATCGTCCGGCAAGGACCTGACGCTCGGGGATGAGGAGGGAACTCTCCCTGCCTCAGGCCTTCACGGCTGCGGCGGACCCTCAGGCCCCTCCTGCGACAGTCATAAACGCATTCACCGTCCCTTCCATCAGTGCTGAAACTTTTTAAGCAAAATTTCCGTGGGGTGGGCCACTCTTCTCCAAGCTATTGCAGTGCCATTGACAGTGATCGTCCGGCAAGGCCCTGACACTTGGGGACGAGGAGGGAACTCTCCCCGCCTCAGGCCTTCATGGCTGCGGCGGACCCTCAGGCACCCCCTTCCAACAGCCATAAAAGAGGTGACTCCTTTGCGGGTGAGAACGCTCCCTTTCCCCCCCCCTCCTCCTTCTGCTCCGTCCGCAGAAATCTGTTCTGTCTGCCGAAAACTCCTAGCGCTAGGTACCTCATGACTCCGGCAAACTGCCTTCTTCGGGAAGTCTGGGTGACGACCCACACTTCCCAAGAAATTCCGACTCGTATACGAGTTTCCGCAGACCACCAAGGATCATCGGGGACGCCCTTTGTCTCCTTGTGGTCGGCTTCCAGTCCGAGGATCTCTGTTCGTCTTCCCCTGTTTGTCTCCTTCTCTGTCCTTTAGCCATGGGAGCCTCCTCATCCCTCCCTGAAGGTTTACCTCTTGAATGCCTGCTTAAGCATCTGGCTACCCTCTCCCTGACGCCTGATATAAAACCAAAACTTCTCCATAAATATTGCTCCCAAGATTGGCCGACATACCCCCTAGACAATAACAACCAATGGCCCACAGGGGGAACTCTTGATCCTAACATCACTCGTGATCTTTTTAACTACTGCCAGCGCCTGAAAAAATGGAAGGAGATTCCCTATATCAAAGCTTTCTGCATCCTCCTCCCCCCGCCCCCTCCCAAGTTCTCCTAGCCTGCAAGCCGCTGCCCACGCAGAAGCCTCCCGTTCACTCCCTTCCCCTTCTTCTCCTACAACAGCCCTTCTCCCTTCCTCCCCCACCATCTCCTCGACCCCATCTCACCTCCTCCGCCTTCAGCCCCCCCTTTAACTCGGTCCCAAGGGCCTCCTCTGTCTTTGCCCTCATCACCTGTTTCTCCCCTGTTAGGGACCGCCTTTGTCTTCTCACATGTTTGTAGGGAGAATAGGAAAGCACCTTGCCCCATATCTGAACACAGCATGGGAAAGCACAAGCTAGAGAACAACCGGTGCAGTCCTTAGAAGTTATCTGCCCACAAAAACATATCTTGCCAAGACTCCTCACTCTGAAAATAGGGAGACCTTGAAGATGTGTAGAAACACCACCGCTGCTTCGAAATATGCCCTTCCCCCACTTGTCCATGTGGCAGGAATGGAGAACAAAGAACATTCTGTTCACGCATTCCGTAAAAAATTAACTGGAGCCCTGCTGTAGCTCTGTTAGTAGAGCATGGGACTCTTAACCTCAGAGTCATGAGTTCAAGCCCAACTAGAGCGGCAGAGGCAAGCAGCTGGGCTGCTAGCTGGCGACACGTGGGTCCAATTCTATCTTTCTTTATTTTCTTTGCCCCCCTTCTGCACTTCAGGACCTGCTCGACTAAGCACAGCTAGACCACGTCACTCCCCCACAGACTGAGCCAGAACCCTTCAGTCCCCCTCAGACTCGGTCCCAAGGGCCTCCCAAAATTATCACCCCCTCCGGGAGGTAGCACAATCCAAAGGCATCGTGCGCATTCATGTCCCTTTCTCCTTAGGAGATTTAGCCCAACTAGAGAAATGCCTAGGTTCCTTTTCCACTGATCCCATGACATACATCAGGGAGTTTCAATGGACCCTCCAGTCTTACAGCCTCACATATCATGACATTTTCATGCTCCTGGCCAATACTCTCCTCCCTGAAGAGCGTAGACAAGTTTGGGACTTTGCCCAAACGCACGCTACCGAAACCCACAGGACTGACCCCACCTATCCTCCTGGCCCCACTGCTGTCCCGGAACAAGACCCACACTGAGATTATAACACCGCCATGGGTCTCTGCTCTCGAGATATTTTTGCCTCCTGCTTAATAGCAGGTCTGAAAAAGGCAGCTCGTAAAGTAGTCAATTTTCAAAAACTCCAAGACATAATTCAAAAGAGAGACGAAACCCCCTCCGAGTTCTTAGACAGACTCACTCAAGCCCTATTACAGTATACCAGCCTGGACCCAGAAACACCTGAAGGAAAACAGGTCCTTATGACATACTCCCTAGCTCAAAGCTACCCCGACATTAAAGCTAAACTCAAAAAGTTAGAACAGGGCCCCGCTACCCCACAGACTGAGATACTAACAGTGGCCTTTAAAGTCTTCCATAACCGAGAGGAGGAGAAAGAACGCTGTAAACAAAAGGCTGATCAGGCCAATTTGCAGATGTTGGCCCAACTGATAAGACCACAACCTGGGCGCCCCTCTACAAACAAGCCCCCCCCCCAGGAGCTTGTTTCAAGTGCGGAAAAGAGGGAAATTGGTCAAGGGCATGCCCGTGCCCCAGATCTCCTACCACCCCATGCCCCAGATGCCACAAAAAGAGCCACTGGGGGTCTGATTGCCCAACCACCCGAAGGGGAGGCTGGATGAACAACCCCCATCCTAAGCCCGCCGTAGTGGGGCTGGCAGAAGAAGATTGACGGGGCGCGGGGGCTTCTCACCCGACCATTTCCATCACCAAACAGGAGCCCAGGGTTACTTTAACAGTAGACGGTCACCCCATCTCCTTCCTCCTAGATACAGGAGCCACCTTCTCAGTCTTGCGAGAATACCGGAGCCCTACCACGCCAGCCATTACTCCTATAGTGGGAGTAGGAGGTAAACAGATTTTCCCATTAAACCCCCCCCCCTTTTATGCATAATCCTAGACAATCCCATACCTTTCTCCCACTCCTTCCTGGTTATGCCCCAGTGTCCCATCCCTTTACTAGGACGGGACATTCTTTCTCTCCTCCACATTTCCATAACTATATCCAATCCCACAGCCCCCAGTACTCCCTTTCTGATGGCCCTCATAGCCGACGACCCCCCTCTACCCAATGAAAGCTCCAGTTCCACCCTCATAAACCCTGTAAATCCCAAAGTTTGGGACATTACAAGCCCCTCCGTGGCCCTATGTCCCCCTGCCTCTATCAAATTACATGACCCCTCTCAGTATATCTGTCAGGCCCAATACCCCCTAACCACTTCAGCCCTCATAGGCCTCCAACCCATCATTCAAGATCTCCTGAACAAAAATTACCTCAGACCCACTCACTCCCCATTTAATACCCCCATATTAGCTGTTTAAAAAACCAACGGATCTTTCCGCCTTGTCCAAGACCTTCGCCTCATCAACATAGCTGTTGTCCCTATCCATCCCTTAGTTCCAAATCCATACAGCCTTTTATCACAGATCCCTGCCTCTGCATCCCACTTCTCAGTCCCAGATCTCAAGGACCCATTTGTCTATCCCTCTAGACCCCTGCTCCCAAGATTTTTTCATCTTCACCTGGACGGACCCATACACAAGACATTCTGAACAAATCACTTGGACAGTTTTGCCACAAAGCTTCTGAGATAGTCCCCATATTTTTAGACAGGTCCTAGGTCAGGACCTCAAACAGTTTCATCATGATCACTCCAAGTCCACCTTATTACAATACATGGACAATCTTCTACTCTGCAGTCCCTCATGAGAACAGTCTCAACTTGACACTGCCTCCCTACTTAACCTTCTAGCTTCCAGAGGTTACCGAGTATTCCCCATCAAAGCTCAAATCTCTTCCCCTCCTGTCACTTACCTCAGATTCCTTCTATCTCAACAAAGAAAGTCCATTACTTAGACAGAAAATGGTTCCTCTCTGACCTGCCCGTTCCCAAAACCAAGACAGAAATCCTTTCCTTTCTAGGCCTGGCTAGATATTTTAGAGCGTAGATCCCTAACTTCTCCCTGTTGGCAAGACCCCCATACGACCTCAGCAAGAGCCCCCCTAAAAAACCATTATCCTCCTCACCCCGACACTCCTTCATTAAGCTCCGTCAAGCCCTTGTAGAAGCCCCAGCTCTCCATCTTCCTGATTTGTCGAAGCCCTTCTCATTATACATTCATGAGAGGTCCAGTCAAGCTCTAGGAGTCCTAGGCCAATATTATGGCCCATCCTTTGCCCCAGTAGCTTATCTCTCCAAGCAATTAGACCCTACAGTTCGGAGATGGGCCCCCTGCCTACGAGCATTAGCCGCTAGACAGCTCTTGCAGAAGGCAGCTCATACATAGATTGACATTCAGGGTGCTCCTTACCATTCTGTCCCCACATCACCTAAAAGATCTCTTAACCTACAAAAGTTTACAGACTCTCCCTCCCTCCAGACTCCTGACCTTACTGTCCTCTTTCCTCCAAAATCCCATTCACCCCCTTTGCCATCCATACCCAAATCATGACTTTTTCCTCCTTTACTGAGCTCTCGCTTTTTTTCCCTCATTCCTATTGTCTTCCCCACCACCCCAGCCTCCTTTGTATGGCGATTCAAAGTCAGACAGACTTACACACAGCATCAAACAAAAGTTACTGCCCTCATTGCCACACCAGACTGCCCTCTGAAAGGCTGCTCTGAGCCTTTATACCTCCACTTTCCTCCCTCCACTGAAGTGTTCACTAGCAGCTACCCTTATTCTCCCTACCTCTGCTTCCTCTATGACCAAAAATAAGCCTATTGCAGGCGATGGCCAGACACCTACAGGAGATGTCCCTACTAGTCTTGCGCCATTCACTACATGGGTAACTTCCAGTACCCACAGTATTACTCCTCCAACCATTTAATGAAATATCCCAATGGCTCATTCTCCTTATCAATCCCAGATCCCTGGGACTCTCGATGGGCCGCTGGAGTCACAGCCTCAGTTCACTATGGGGGGTCCTCGACCCCCCACAGCACCCTTCATATCTCTCGAAAGTATGTTCCCTCTCATTCCCAGATCTCTCAAGTTGCATTAGATATCAGACATTCCAAAAAAGTCATTATCCAAACTCTTGACGGCACCTCTTCATCTTCTTATCCCTGCCCCTCTTCTCATTTCTCCTACTCTTCGTTACAGCTCATTCAGGACACCACCATCTTTCTCAACCACACCCTTAACACCACCAATTGTTTCTTGTGTGCATCACTACAGCGCCCACTGCTGGCCGCCGTGCCCCTTAATATTTCCAACTACTCCTTCCATGCAGAAAGACAACCCCTCTGCCCCCTGGCAGGCATACCCCTATGGGAACCAGAATACGCAGATAATCTCAAAATCCACCACTGTGTAGGCCCAACTCCACCCCCCTCCAGCACACTTCACTGCCTCTCTATCTACACCCCTACCTCCGGCTCTAAGACTTTTACGCAACTGGGACACTTCTTTTGGTGTAATGGCAGTCTTTTCAACTCACTGCCTCTCAGCTTTGATACACCCTGCATTCTCATCACCCTAATCCCACAGCTTACACTTTACAGCATGGCAGAATTTCTTGAGCTCCAACCTTCCTTCCCATCATGGTCGGTATCTCTTTGATCACCTCAGCCATTGGGGCATGGTTTTCAGGAGAAGCCTTAGGTCACTCTCTATGGGCAGTTAGAGATCTCAACGCCAAACTTGAGGGAGCCCTGACATCCACTGCCAATTCCCTAGCCTCTCTCCAAAGACAGGTCACTTTGCTAGCTAAAGTCACCCTTCAAAACCGGCGGGCCCTAGATCTGCTTACAGCCGAGAAGGGCGGCACCTGCGTCTTCCTCCGGGAAGAGTGCTGCTATTACATCAACGAATCCGGCATTGTAGAAACTGACATTACCAAACTCACCGACCTTGCCTCCAGTCTCCACTCTGCTTCCAATTCCAACCCATTCTCATCAATACTAACAAACCCCCTCCTCACCTGGCTCTGGCCCATCGCAGGCCCCATAATAATCATTCTTCTCACCTGTCTCTTCTTACCCTGTATAATAAAGTTCATAAAATGCCAAGTCGGAAAAATCTCTAATCAAGCTTTCAACCAGCTTTTACTCAGGAACTACCAGCTTCTGGACACAGAAGAGCCCTCACCCTCACGTGACCTCCTCACCACACACTGAGATGGATCCCTCTCTCCACTGGAAACTGTTCCTGGAAACAATGGCTGCAGACGCCTGGCTCCTGACACCCATATCCTCTGATTGGAATCAACAGGTCCTCGACCTATGGTTACAGGGAACCTTCATTGATTTCCAAACCTGAAGAAGTCCACATCTACTCATCCTTACTGTGGGGAGTCCTATCAACCCTTTCCTCCCAATCCTCAAGCCCTCATTCCCTTCTCCGCCCCTCTTCAGCAGGAAGCAGCCAGAGAGAAAGCAACGTCCACAACCCCATAGAGGAGAAAGGGGGGAATGAAGGGCCCCCACCAGTAAGATGGCAAACTTCCGGCTTCTCTTTGGGGGTCCTCGGTTCCCGCCGGCGCCACCTGAAGCCCAATCACCTCTCGCTCCCCTCCCAATCCCAGCACCTAGCCAACAGCCACCAGCCCCGTAGAAGTGACACCTCAATCAATTCATGCCCCTTCCTATATAACCCAGCACCTTTCCCTAATAAAGCGGAATTCTCCGGTCAATTGCTGCTGTGTCGCTCCTTTCCTTTCACTTGGAACCACAGAGAAGCAGTGGCAATCGGGAACACCCGTGAAGGGATCCGACTAGTGGCATTGTTGGGTAATTCGTGTTAACCAAGGGAGAATGAGCCTAAGCTTGGTACATAAATTTGCCTTATTCTGCCGGCTCATTAAGTAATAAAACTCGACAAGTTGTTGTGCATGTTATACTGTTGGTAACCCACGTTGCTGTTAGGTAAAAGGTCAGTTGTAGGTTTGTGGCCATCTAAAGGAGAATGATTCCTTTCCCCAAAAACGACCCAGCTGAGATTCTTTTTAAATCCTTGGCAGTCTGATATCTCCTGTACATGTAGAATAGACGCTGTATTTATGAGACTTTATTTCCAAATAACAGATAGTGACCCTCAGCTACAGAAAGCAATTGACTATCTGAGGTTAATGGTGGGTTAGAGGTTTGTACTGCCTTGGTAACACTACATTATGGAGAGCTTGGAAAGGTCCCTGACTGGATATGTGAAAAAGAAGACTAGGGAAAAATGTGTTCTGAGTAGCTATTGTTTTTAACTCTGGTTTTAAAAGTAATTGAATTGACAATTTTAGTATTACATTGGCAAAGGGATAGTTCTAGTTGTAAAATGCTAGTATGTGAGTTTAGGCGAAACCCAGTGATGGAGTTATAATGCCTTAGATTCAAATTCAAATGTAGGCAAGTTATTCTCTCAGTGTCTCAGTTTCCTCATCTGCAAACTTAAGGGAGTCTGTGTACCTTCTGGAATTTTATATATACAATTTCAGGCATTGCTGCTTTTACCTGGGGAGAGAGAGAATCCAGAACTTTAAACAATCTGAGGTGTGTGAAATCTGAAAGCTCCAGAGCCATTATTAAAATACGGCAAAGCACCTCTTAACCCTCAGTGGATGGAAACACAGTCATCACCATTTACCACCAATGGACTCTTTTTTTTTTTGTTTTACTTTTAAGGCATTTTACAAACAGTTTACAAAAAAAAGAAAGGGATAGTGAAAATTTATTTGAAAATTTAGTAAGAATTTAAACATGGAAAACCCCAAATTTTTATTCCGTATTTCCTGGTTTTGAGGAAAAACCCTACATGGTCAAAGTACTTTGAATGTTCATTATATTATGCATGAATCGGGAATGTATCCACCTTGTAAATACTGATTCTAGATTTCAAGTACACGTGTAAAAGGCTCTAGCTTTTCATGGCTCTGGCTCTATTTGCACTTGCATTGTCAAAACATGATACTTTTGAAAACTGAAGGCACACTTTTTCTGAAGAGAAGACTGGTGTGGTGTCCGCTTTGCTCCATATTGCAAAACAGTTTCATTTTAGATTTATAAACACTAATTAGAATGAGTAGTTCCAATGAATTTTATTCATATCTACATCATCTATTTTCTTTTCAGTCATCTTTGTATATACACCTGTTATCATGATTTGCCCATTTATAAACCTTATCAAGTAGATTCTGGTATATAAACAATTTAAAAAGAAAAGCATGGTCCAGACTATTTTCACAAAAATATTTCAGGATCAAATCCTTTCTGTTAAAAGACTAACTGGATGAGACTACCGCGCATCCTTTTCATTCTTAGAAATACAATGATCCTTTATTGATTCTTGAGTTAGAGAAAATTCATCTAGGATATTCATCTAAGATATCACCTGTCACTCATTTTGCTTATGCAATCAACTTCAACATCATTATTAGCATCTTGGGTGCTGCGATCTTTGCTCATCTTCTGATTCATCCAATAATTGTGAAATTTCTCGTCAGTTTTCTTCTCTTTACCATTATAGTCAAAACAAAACTCTAAACTCTCAACTGTGTTCAGTGAAAGCTGAAAATAGACTGCAGGAAAGGTGACTATAGATTTATTTGATACCTTCCTGAAAGATGATGCAATACTTTGGGCAAGGCAGTAAGAAAACATGTTGTAATACCTACGATTTATCTCACAATTACATCATCTTTCTTGGCTATTCCAAACAGTCTTCCACTTTATTGTGTAAGTCTTTTTAGCAAACATAGTTGGGGGTAACTGAAGAGTAATAATGCAACCCATCATTATGGATGATAACAACATGTTTCAAAACACGGGAAAGGTCACTAAATGTCACGTTAGACTTATACCTTTTATACTGCTTTTTACATTTTATACCTTTAATAACCCTTATGCCTTTTATAAATCCAAGGGTTTAGTTATACCAACCTTAAAGCTACATAATTGCCAACTTGAATGAGTTATATAAAATGAGCTTTATCCTCTACAAATATAACTGTTTTTTCTCTTTTTCATTGGAAGATATCCAAGAAAGAATATAAGTCATGAAATATCAATCTTACAAACCAACTCTCAAAAAGGAAACTCAAAAAGTAAAATTCCACTCTGATGGTGGATACCAACAGTTAAAGTGTGCTATCCAAAATTGAAGAGAACATTCCAGGGTCTGGTCAGAACAAAAAAAAGCAGGATCATTATCTGCATCGTTGTGGGATGCCAGGCTTTTATCAGCACAGTCCAAGACCCAGCAGATTTTTAAGGAAGCCTCATCACACTCCTGACTCCTGTTGAACTCATTCTTGAACCCTCCACTCATTTTCACCTATAGTTCTATAAAATTAAGACTGCCTTTGCAGTATTTGGGGGACAGTTGACTTCTTGGCTGGAATTCTCGTGCAGGACTTTTTATTTCTCTAAGATTTAATTTTGTTAGATTTACCCATTACTCCATCCTGTCATTCTCAGATCCTGATTTATCTTCAAACATGTTTGCTATCCTTCCTATTTCTGCAAATTCACCTGGCATGATATCAATATTTTCCAAGTCAGTAATAAAAGTTGTTAAATAAGCAGAGAGTTCTGTGACACAACACCCCTTCCACCCATTGACACCAACCAATTAATTAGTTTCAGTGGATCTTACTGTTTAACAAGTTATGCAAAACACTTAACTAACATTCAGACTATATACTCCCTTTATACTCATAGGTATATAATCGGAAATTTCAACAAATACCACACTGAAGTCCAGATTCATGTAATTTCCCAACCCACCATTTTAGGATTCTCATTAAAAAAGAAAGTCATCGTATAACCTAATGGGCACTCAAGAACAAAAGGGATGTCAGATACCATCTGATTAAACCTTTTTTTTCTTAAGAGATTTAAGTAATTTTCCAAAAATAGCATAGGTAGTGAATAGTGTAGTTGATTGGTTATTTTTTAATAGTTCTTGAAAAGATTACATTAAAGAGTCTAGTACTTAATCGGCCACCCGTGTTTTCTATGCTCAAGATTTGGCTTTTGAGTTATATCTAACAATGTGCCAGCAGAAAGTATCCAAGCATTTCAAGCAAAAATTTTAATTCAAAATTGGTCATCATGATAGTCCAAATAATTTAACAAAGTCAATATTGATTTACTTAACATATATACATCAAGTGCCTACTGTGTATTCAAGGCATGCATTTCGTGCTTGTAAGTATAGAAGTGTTTATGAAAATATTACCTTATGGTAATCAAAATCAGAAAAATATCTTAGAATTATATGAAATAAGTATAATATGAGAATGAATGAAGTTATATCTTAAGCATGTTTATAACACTAAATAAGTTACAGAATGCTTTCACACACATTATCTCATTTAATCCTTACAGTAATCAAATGAGAAAGTACCTCCTGTCCAAATTTTACAGAAGGGTAAAATAGACCTGGAAGAGTTTAGGTAGTTTGCTCAAACTCCAAACAGCTAATTAGTGGTAGAAGCAGCAATCTGGACTCCTAGTCTGATGTACTCCGATGTAATACTGTTGCCTCGGGATACAATGCCTTTTAAAAATTGTCCTCTAACAGCTAATTTAGTATTTTCTTGTGTCAAGATTTTAGTTCTAGTCTTCTATGAAGAATTGATTATACACTACAGCAAGTAGAATTCATGCCAAACTTCAGAATGATTAGAAAAACACATGTGATTTAAAACCAGCAATATTTATTGTATTGTGTTATTATAAAATACTTGTGTGCTTCTAGATTATCCTGCTAAAAAAAGTGTTGAAATAAATTCTTAGGAACAGTTTGCCCTCTTAACGTTGGAATAAGTAGAACCAATCTGTAACATATAATTTCAATGAACTCTCAGTATAAAGACTTCTTTTCAGAAGGAAATGGTACACTTAATTTTTTTGGAAAAATATAAAACAGGACAAAATAGGCCTTAAAATTAGCAGGCTTTTTTTTTTGTTTTTCTGACCTTCTATAGAACTTTAACTCTTCATGTACCAAACTGAAGAAAAAAATTATTTTAAAGTTATATACAAGGTTTAAATACGAAACTTTGCACATTATTAACTAATTTAGTTTACTGTTTTAAGGGTTTAGGCCTCTTTTGATTTAAACAATAATACATGTACTAGGAATGGAATTGCTTTTCTGATTTATTAAAACTTAAAAAATGTCAGATTCCCACACAATAAGTGCTTGTATATTCCATCCCCAAATAGGAGTTTTTCACTTACAAAAGTTTTCATATGATTAAATGATGCATCTTTGCACTTTATGTTTAGTTTCAAATATGACAGTAGTCAAAGAAGTAGAATTTGGGATGTTCACATTACATGTGGTAAATAGCATTTAGCAGATAAATAATATTGTGATTTTGAGAGGAAGGAAGGTAAAAATAGTGTGGGAATTTTTATTTGTAATTTGTACACTCTGTCAAGAAAAGGCAGAAGATTAATGTACAGAAAGGAAGTTGTGATGTGTCTATTGTCCTCAACAAATAATTCATGCACACAAAAAAAATCTCTAAGTGAAAAAGAAATCAGTGGACATTATAAGTAACTAAGCATAAAATTCTCTCAATTATGGCAGCATTTCTCGACATATCTTGCTATCATCATATAAAGCAACAATTTGCATTACTACCTTTGAACATTTGCTCATGTAAGTTTCACTAGGCAGAAATACTAAAGTCCTTCATTTTGGGGGTAAAATACCCACTATAGAGCCTAGAGGATTGATTTCAAATAAGATCTATATTTATAAACATATAGACAGGTAAGAAAAATAACAAACTAGTATATATGGTATATATGTCTGTAAGAGCATGATTTAAATGATTGTTGCATAATCCTAAAACTTTTCTATCCAAGAAAATAAATTCTTGAATACCTTTCATTGATTTAAATGCACTTGATATTTTCACAAACTGTGGAAGATGAATTCAAACAAACATGTTCCTTTTTTGTGTGTTTTATTTCCTTTATCATAAAAAAACACCCACACAACCTTGATATTCAACATCCAAGTTCATTTTCAACAAGAATCAGAGAACTGTCAAAGACAAACTATTTTCCATCATATAAATGACTTGGCCACAGAAAACAATATTATACAAACCTCAGAGCCTGAATGACCACGTAAAATGGGTTCCAAGCTTTCTGATCACAGCAGTGACGGGTTATGAATTGCTAAGGGATTGTCCTCCAGAAAATAACAAAAACAAATGACTGGAGAGTAGATTTAAAATAAAGTGAAACTGAAATAGAAAAATCACATCAGTTTTAAGAGATCAAGAAGACAGACACAGGGAGCATGTAGAGTATATTAGAACCACTCTGGAAAGAAAACCATTTTGAATTGAAATGTTACGCATATGTTAATAGACGGAAATTGGAATGTATTTCAACAGAATGAGTAATGTTACCTGCTTCATTTCATGTCAAGTCTAGATTGTAGAAAACTATGGCCAACTATGTTTACCACCCACCTTATCACTTGCTGCTGGCCCAGTTATGCCCACAATCCTGGTCACTGCTAGGAACTCTGAAGCTCCTGTGTCTAAGTCTTAGCTGTGTAATATGAGAGTGAATTAAGAAGTGTTATGGAAGAGAGTTAAAGTCTAATTAATGAGATCTTACATTTCAGTAGGACTCAAGGATACCCAGATTAAAGTATAGACTACCTCAACTACATAAGGATCAACAATTGTTGTCTGTAAAAAAGCCAATAATAAATGAACTACAGGAAGGCATGGGCAAATATGGTGTAGACAAGAAATCAGGAGTATGAATTTCAACACTGAATCCTTTGATATGTATTCTCAGGTCAGTTAGCTATTTTATACGTATATGTGCGCGCACACACACACACACACACACACACACACACACACACATCTCACATGTTCCTGCGTACAATTTCAGCCTCATCTACTGAAAGGAAAGGAGCGACACACAACAGCAATTCACCGGAGAGTTCCGCTTTATTAGGGAAAGGTGCTGGGTTATATAGGATGGGGCATAGGGTGATTGTGGTGTTACTTCTACGGGGCTGGTGGCTGTTGGCTAGGTGCTGGGATTGGGAGGGGGGCGAGAGGTGATTGGGCTTCAGGTGGCGCCGGCGGGAACCGAGGACCCCGAAAAGAAGCCGGAAGTTCGCCATCTTACTGGTGGGGACCCTTCATTCCCCCCTTTCTCCTCTATGGGTTTGTGGACGTTGCTTTCTCTCTGACTGCTTCCTGCTGAACAGGGGCGGAGAAGGGAGTGAGGGTTTGAGGATTGGGAGGAAAGGGTTGATAGGACTCCCCACAGTAAGGATGAGTAGATGTGGACTTCTTCAGGTTGGAAATCAATGAAGGTTCCCTGTAACCATAGGTTGAGGACCTGTTGATTCCAATGATGCCAAGAGGATATGGGTGTCAGGAGCCAGGCGTCTGCGGCCATTGTATCCAGGAACAGTTTCCAGCGGAGAGAGGGGTCCATCTCAGCATGTGGTGAGGAGGTCACGTGAGGGTGAGGGGTCTTCTGTGGCCAGAAGCTGGTAGTTCCTGAGTAAAAGCTGGTTGAAAGCTTGATTAGAGATTTTTCCGACTTGGGATTTGATGAACTTTATTATACAGGGTAAGAAGAGACAGACGAGAAGAATGACTATTATGGGGCCTGCAATGGGCCAGAGCCAGGTGAGGAGGGGGTTTGTTAGTATTGATGAGAATGGGTTGGAATTGGAAGCAGAGTGGAGGCTGGAGGCAAGGTCAGTGAGTTTGGTGATGTCAGTTTCTACAATGCCGGATTCGTTGATGTAATAGCAGCACTCTTCCTGGAGGAAGACGCAGGTGCCGCCCTTCTCGGCTGTAAGCAGATCTAGGGCCCACCGGTTTTGAAGGTTGACTTTAGCTAGCGATGTGACCTGTCTTTGGAGAGAGGCTAGGGAATCAGCAGTGGATGTCAGGGCTCCCTCAAGTTTGGCGTCGAGATCTCTAACTGCCCATAGAGAGTGACCCAAGGCTTCTCCCGAAAACCCCACCCCAATGGCTGAGGTGATTAAAGAGATACCGACCATGATGGGAAGGAAAGCAGCCCTTGTTGTGCGCGAGTGCAAGGGAGGTTGGAGCTCAAGGAATTCTGCCATGCTGTAAAGTGTAAGCTGTGGGATTAGGGTGACGAGAATGCAGGGTGTATCGGAGTTGAGAGGTAGTGAGTTGAAAAGGCTGCCATTACACCAAAAGAAGTGTCCTGGTTGCGTAAAAGTCTTAGAGCCGGAGGTAGGGGTGTAGATAGAGAGGCAGTGAAGTGCACTGGAGGGGGGTGGAGTTGGGCCTACACAGTGGTGGATGGTGAGATTATCTGGGTGTTCTGGTTCCCACAGGGGTATGTCTGCCAGGGGACGGAGGGGTTGTCCTTCTGCATGGAAGGAGTAGTTGGAAATATTAAGGGGCACGGCGGCCAGCAGTGGGCGCTGTAGTGATGCGCACAAGAAACAATTGGCGGTGTTGAGGGTGTGGTTGAGAAAGATGGTGGTGTCTTGAATGAGCTGTAACCAAGAGTAGGAGGAATAAGAAGATGAAGAGGTGCCGTCAAGAGTTTGGATAATAACTTTTTCGGAATGTCTGATATCTGATGCAACTTGAGAGATCTGGGAGCGAGAGGGAACATACTCTCGAGAGATATGAAGGGTACCATGGGGGGTCGAGGACCCCTTGTAGTAAACTGAGGCTGTTACTCCAGCAGCCCATCGAGAGTCCCAGGGATCTGGGATTAATAAGGAGAATGAGCCATTGGGATATTTCATGAAACGGTTGGAGGAGTAATACTGTGGGTACTGGAAGTCACCCATGTAGTGAATGGTGCAAGACCAGTAGGGGCATCCCCCGTAGGTGTCTTGCCATCGCCTGCAATAGGCTTGTCTTTGGTCATAGAGGAAGCAGAGGTAGGGAGAATAAAGGTAGCTGTAAATGAATACTTCAGTGGAGGGGGGAAAGTGGAGGTACAAAGGCTCAGAGCAGCCTTTCAGAGGGCAGCCTGATGTGGCAATGAGGGCAGTAACTTTTGTTTGATGCTGTGTGTAAGTCTGCTTGACTTTGAATCGCCATACAAAGGTGGGTGGGGTGGCAGGGAAGACAATAGGAATGAGGGAAAAAAGCGAGAGAGCAGTAAAGGAGGAAAAAGTCATGATTCATGTATGGATGGCAAAGAGGGTGCACGGGAGATGCGGAGCTTCAAGGGATCAGAGGGATGAGGCGTGGTAGAGTAGACAGCATCTTGGGCTGTATCCGAAGGACTCTGGATTGTGACTGATGGGTCTTGGGTGTCCAGAGAAGGTGAGTCTTGGGTATTTGGTTTCAACCTGGAGATATGAATCCAAGGGGTGACAGAGTTATCAGGCAGTGAGAGCTTGGCGGCCGAGGGGGTGCAGAGAATAACTGGGTGTGGACCTTCCCATTTCGGGGTGAGAGAGGGCCGATCTTCTGGTGGCTTATAAAACACTAGTTGGCCGGGCTGTAAGACAGGAGGATTTTGGAAGGCAGATGGATCAGGAAGGAGCCAATCTTGATATTTCCACAATTCAGTGCGGAGGAGAGAGAGTAGTGGAAGGGCTATATTGGGAGGAATTGGTCCTTTGTGGGAAGGGAGCCCCGGGGGTAGAATTGGGCTGTACATGATTTCAAAGGGTGACAAGAAGGAAGGTTTCTTTGGGAGGGCTCGAATGCGGAGTAGAGCTAAGGGAAGTAAGCGAACCCAGTCAAGGTGTAGTTCTAGAGATAGTTTGGTCAGGATGTCTTTTAGAGTCCTATTGGCTCTTTCTACTTTTCCTGAAGCTTGTGGTCGATAAGGACAATGTAAATGCCAGGGGAGCGAGAGCGACTTGGAGAGGTTTTGGATAATTTGGGCAGTGAACTCAGGGCCGTTATCTAATTGGAGGGAAGTGGGCATCCCGAACCTAGGAAAGATCTGGGTGAGGAGGATAGAGGCAACTACGGATGCTCGTTTTTTAGTGGTGGGGAAAGCTTCGACCCATCCTGAAAATGTATCTACTAGCACGAGTAGGTATCTGGTACGTCGTACAGGGGGCATGTTAGTGAAGTCTATTTGCCAATCTGCAGCGGGGACATTACCCCTTGCTTGATGAGCTGGGAAGGGTCGGGCTTTGAGGGGGGTATTAGGGTTAGTGCGTTGGCAGATGGTGCACTTGCAGGTGATTTGGTTAAGTAGGGTTTTGTCTTCAGGAGAAAGAGGAAAAAAAGATTGTAAAAAATGGATTAAGGATTGGGGGTTGGGATGGAACAGGTCATGTAAGAGGCGGAAGAGAGACTCTTTGTCCTGAGAGCAGAGGGCATCTTGTGATAAGGCTAAAACTGCAAGGGCAGATGGATTGTTGTCTGGTGCGTTTTCTGATAGGGCAACTGACCGGGCTACTCTGTCGGCCTTGTTGTTACCTCTTGCAATGGGGGAGTCGTCTTTTTGATGTGATTTGCAGTGGACTATGCCTAGTCGGTGTGGGAGTTGTGAAGCCTCTAAAAGTTTATTAATTAAGGCTGAATTAGTTATGGAATTCCCTTTTGTGGTGAGGAGGCCTCGTTCTTTCCATACTGCCGCGTGGGACAAGAGAATGTGGAATACGTACTTGGAGTCAGTGTACAATGTGAGAGACGTGTCCCGGGCCAGAGTGCAAGCTCTGGTGGCTGCAATGAGTTCAGCCTGCTGATTGGTTGTACCAGGGGGTAGGGCTCGTGCTTCAATGACATCTTTGAGGGAGACTACTGCATATCCTGAGTAGTGGATGCCCTCATGTTTAAAGGAGGACCCATCAGTAAACCAGATGAGGTCGGAGTGTGAGAGGGCTCCTTCGGAGATCATGGAGTGGCACGGAAGGAAGTTGTGAAGGGCTTCCAGGCAATCATGCGAGGGAGTATGAGGAGAGTAGGGCAGAGGAAGAAGAGTGGCCGGATTTAGGGGCGGGCAGGGGAGGAAAGAAATGTTTGGATTTTGGAGGAAAGAGGACAGAAAGGTCAGGAGTCTGGAGGGGGGGAGAGTCTGTAAACTTTTGTAGGTTAAGAGATCTTTTAGGTGATGTGGGGACAGAATGGTAAGGGGCGCTCCGAATGTTAGTTTGTGAGCTTCTTTCTGCAAGAGCTGTCCAGCGGCTAATGCCCGTAGGCAGGGGGCCCATCCCCGAACTGTGGGGTCTAATTGCTTGGAGAGATAAGCTACTGGGGCAAAGGATGGGCCATAATATTGGCCTAGGACTCCTAGAGCTTGACTGGACCTCTCATGAATGTATAATGAGAAGGGTTTTGACAAATCAGGGAGATGGAGAGCTGGAGCTTTTACAAGGGCTTGATGGAGCTTAATGAAGGAGTGTCGGGGTGAGGATGATAATGGTTCTTCAGGGGGGCCCTTGCTGAGGTCGTATAGGGGTCTTGCCAACAGGGAGAAGTTAGGGATCCACGCTCTAAAATACCCAGCCAAGCCTAGAAAGGAAAGGATTTCTGTCTTGGTTTTGGGAACGGGCAGGTCAGAGAGGAGTCGTTTTCTGTCTAAGGTAATGGACTTTCTTTCTTGAGACAGAAGGAATCCAAGGTAAGTGACAGAAGGGGAAGAGATTTGAGCTTTGACAGGGGATACTCGGTAACCTCTGGAAGCTAGAAGGTTAAGTAGAGACGCAGTGTCAAGTTGAGACAGTTCCCACGAGGGACTGCAGAGCAGAAGATCATCTACATATTGTAATAAAGTGGACTCGGGGTGATCATGGTGAAACTGTTTGAGGTCTTGAGCTAGGACTTTTCCAAAAATATGGGGACTATCTCGGAAGCCTTGTGGTAAAACTGTCCAAGTAAGCTGTACAGAATGTCTGGTGTATGGGTCCGTCCAGGTGAAGGCAAAAAAATCTTGGGAGGAGGGGTCTAGAGGAATAGAAAAAAATGCGTCCTTGAGATCTAGGACTGAGAAGTGGGATGCAGAAGCAGGGATCTGCGATAAAAGGGTGTATGGATTTGGAACTAAGGGATGGATAGGGACAACGGCTATGTTGATGAGGCGAAGGTCTTGGACAAGGCGGAAAGATCCGTTGGTTTTTTAAACAGCTAATATGGGGGTATTAAATGGGGAGTGAGTGGGTCTGAGGTAGTTTTTGTTTAAGAGATCTTGAATGATGGGTTGGAGGCCTATGAGGGCTGAAGTGGTTAGGGGGTATTGGGCCTGACAGATATACTGAGAGGGGTCACGTAATTTGATAGAGGCAGGGGGACATAGGGCCATGGAGGGGCTTGTAATGTCCCAAACTTTGGGATTTACAGGGTGTATAAGGGCAGAACTGGAGCTTTCATTGGGTAGAAGGGGGTTGTCGGCTATGAGGGCCATCAGAAAGGGAGTACTGGGGGCTGTGGGATTGGATATAGTTATAGAAACGTGGAGGAGGGAAAGGATGTCCCGTCCTAGTAAAGGGATGGGACACTGGGGCATAACTAGGAAGGAGTGGGAGAAAGGTATGGGACTGTCTAGGATTGTGCATAAAAGGGGGGGGGGTTTAATGGGAAAATCTGTTTACCTCCTACCCCGACTATAGGAGTAATGGCTGGCGTGGTAGTGCCCCGGTTTTCTCGCAAGACTGAGAAGGTGGCTCCTGTATCTAGGAGGAAGGAGATGGGGTGACCATCTACTGTTAAAGTAACCCTGGGCTCCTGTTTGGTGATGGAAATGGTCAGGCGAGAAGCCCCCGGGCCCCATCAATCTTCTTCTGCCAGCCCCACTAGGGTGGGCTTAGGATGGGGGTTGTTCATCCAGCCTCCCCTTTGGGTGGTTGGGCAATCAGACCCCCAGTGGCCCTTTTTGTAGCATCTGGGCCATGGGGTGGTAGGAGATCTGGGGGAGGGGCACGCCCTTGACCAATGTCCCTCTTTTCCGCACTTGAAACAAGCTCCTGGGGGGGGCTTGTCTGTAGAGGGGCGCCCAGGTTGTGGTTTTATCAGCTGGGCCAACATCTGGAAATTGGCCTGATCAGCTTTTTGTTTACAGCGTTCTTTCTCCTCCTCCCGGTTATGGAAGACTTTAAAGGCCACTGTTAGTATCTCAGTCTGTGGGGTAGCGGGGCCCTGTTCTAACTTTTTGAGTTTAGCTTTAATGTCGGGGTAGCTTTGAGCTAGGACCTGTCTTCCTTCAGGTGTTTCTGGGTCCAGGCTGGTATACTGTAATAGGGCTTGAGTGAGTCTATCTAAGAACTCGGAGGGGGTTTCGTCTCTCTTTTGAATTATGTCTTGGAGCTTTTGAAAATTGACTACTTTACAAGCTGCCTTTTTTAGACCTGCTATTAAGCAGGAGGCAAAAATATCTCGAGAGTGGAGACCCACAGCGGTGTTATAATCCCAGTGTGGATCTTGTTCGGGGACAGCAGCGGGACCAGGGGGACAGGTGGGGTCAGTCCTGTGGGTTTCGGTAGCATGCATTTGGGCAAAGTCCCAAGCTTGTCTACGCTCCTCAGGGAGGAGAGTATTGGCCAGGAGCATGAAAATGTCATGATGCGTGAGGCTGTAAGACTGGAGGGTCCATTGAAACTCCCTGATGTAGGTCGTGGGATCAGTGGAAAAGGAACCTAGGCGTTTCTCTAGTTGGGCTAAATCTCCTAAGGAGAAAGGTACGTGAATGCGCAAGATGCCTTCGGATCCTGCTACTTCCCGGAGCGGGGCGATAATTTTGGGAGGCCCTTGGGACCGAGTCTGAGGGGGACTGAAGGGTTCTGGCTCAGTCTGTGCAGGGGAAACAGGTAATGGGGGCAAAGCCGCGATAATTTTGGGAGGCTCTCGGGACCAAATCTGAGGGGGCAAAGACGGACGAGGCTCTTGGAACTTAGTTAGAGGGGGGCTGAAAGGCTCAGGCTCGATTTGCGGGAGGGGGGAGGGGGAGGGGGAGGGAGGAGGAGGTGGTGAGGTGTAGGAGGAGATGGTGGAGGAGGGGGAAGGGAGAGGATGGGAGGCTTCTGCGGGGGTGGAGGCGGCGGCGGCGATAGAGGAAGGGGGAGGGGCTGTTGTAGGAGAAGAAGGGGAAGGGAGAGGATGGGAAGCTTCTGCCGCGGGGAAAGCGGCACGGTGGCGGCAGTAGAGGAAGGGGGAGGGGCTGTTGTAGGAGGAGAAGGGGAAGGGAGAGGATGGGAAGCTTCTGCCTGGGGGAAAGCGGCAGCGGTGGCGGCGGTAGAGGAAGGGGGAGGGGCTGTTGTAGGAGAAGAAGGGGAAGGGAGAGGACGGGAGGCTTCTGCCATGGGGAAAGAGGCGGCAGCGGCAGCGGAGAGTGGAGGGGTTGTAGGAGGGGGAGGGGCTGAAGGGGGAAGTCTGTATGGCGGAGGCTCGTCAGCCGGGTCAAAGGTAATTGAAGAGGGACTGGGAGTGTGTGGAGGGGAGGGAGACGGCTTGCAGGCTAGGAGAACTTGGGGCGGGGAGCAGGTGGTGCAGAGGCTGAGATTTTGAGCTAGGAGGCAAAAAGCTTCGATATAGGGAATCTCCTTCCATTTTTTCAGGCGCTGGCAGTAGTTAAAGAGATTGCGAGTGATGTTAGGATCAAGAGTTCCCCCTGCGGGCCATTGGTTGTTATTGTCTAGGGGGTATGTCGGCCAGTCTTGGGAGCAATATTTACGGAGAAGTTTTGGTTTTATATCAGGCGTCAGGGAGAGGGTAGCTAGATGCTTAAGCAGGCATTCAAGAGGTGAACTTTCAGGGAGGGATGAGGAGGCTCCCATGGCTAAAGGACAGAGAAGGAGACAAACAGGGGAAGACAAACGGAGATCCTTGGACTGGAGGCAGACCACAAGGAGACAAAATGTCTAAAGGACAGAGAGGGAGACAAACAGGGGAAGACGAACGGGGATCCTCAGACTGGAGGCAGACCACAAGGAGACAAAGGGCGTCCCCGATGATCCTTGGTGGTCTGCGGAAACTCGTATACGAGTCGGAATTTCTTGGGAAGTGTGGGTCGTCACCCAGACTTCCCTAAGAAGGCAGAGTGCCGGAGTCACGAGGTACCTAGCGCTAGGCGTTTTCGGCAGACCGAACAGGTTTCGGGGGACGGAACAGAAGGAGGAGGGGGCGGGAAAGGGAGCGTTCTCATCCGCAAAGGAGTCACCTCATTTATGGCTGTTGGAGGGGGAGGGGGCTGAGAGTCTGCTGCAGCTGTGAAGGCCTGAGGTGGGGGTTTATGGCTTTTGGAGGAGGGGCCTGAGGGTCCGCTGCAGCCGTGAAGGCCTGAGGCGGGGATTTATGGCTGTCGGGGGAGGGGCCTGAGGGTCCGCCGCAGCCATGAAGGCCTGAGGCGGGGAGCGTTCCCTCCTCGTCCCCGAGCATCAGGGCCTTGCCGGACGATCACGGTCAATGGCACTGCGATAGCTCAGGGAAGAGTGGCCCACCCCGGGGAAATTTTGCTTAAAAAGTTTCAGCTGAGGCGGGGGTTTATGGCTTTTGGAGGAGGGGCCTGAGGGTCCACCGCAGCCGTGAAGGCCTGAGGCGGGGAGCGTTCCCTCCTCGTCCCCGAGCGTCAGGGCCTTGCCGGACGATCACGGTCAATGGCACTGTGATAGCTCAGGGAAGAGTGGCCCACCCCGGGGAAATTTTGCTTAAAAAGTTTCAGCTGAGGTGGGGGTTTATGGCTTTTGGAGGAGGGGCCTGAGGGTCCGCCGCAGCCGTGAAGGCCTGAGGCGGGAAGCGTTCCCTCCTCGTCCCCGAGCGTCAGGGCCTTGCCGGACGATCACGGTCAATGGCACTGCGATAGCTCAGGGAAGAGTGGCCCACCCCGGGGCAGGGGTGGGGGGGGGGGACTTACCTAAAGGCCAGAGAGGAGTGGTGAGTGTGATGAGCCAGCGCCGGAAAAAGAGGACGAGGGCAAGCTGCTGCTGGTGTTGGGGGGAAGACGGGGCCCAGTTGGGGTGTCCCGTCTCCCGGGTTTCGGCACCAATGAAAGGAAAGGAGCGACACACAACAGCAATTCACCGGAGAGTTCCGCTTTATTAGGGAAAGGTGCTGGGTTATATAGGATGGGGCATAGGGTGATTGTGGTGTTACTTCTACGGGGCTGGTGGCTGTTGGCTAGGTGCTGGGATTGGGAGGGGGGCGAGAGGTGATTGGGCTTCAGGTGGCGCCGGCGGGAACCGAGGACCCCGAAAAGAAGCCGGAAGTTCGCCATCTTACTGGTGGGGACCCTTCATCTACCACCACTCTTTTCTCATTTCTTTACACTTCAGCCCAGCTAGTCTTCTCTCAGAATGTGTCATGTACCTTTCTGACTCAGAATCTTCACAACTGCATCTCCTTCTGCCTAGGCCCTCCTCCCTGTTAACCAGGGTAGTAACACCTATTCGGGCTTTAAGACTCCTTAAATGTCATTCCCTGCTACAGTTTCACAGAACCCTCAATATATTCAAGCTGGTTGTGGTTAATTGTAATTTCTGTGTCTTGAGTAAATGACATACTCCAAAAGAAGAGGAATATTATCTTTTTTGATTTTTTGCACAAACTGTATTCCTAGTGCCTAGTATAGTACCTGGATCACAGGAATAGCTCAAGGAATGTTTGTTGACTGAAAGGATGATTGAAGAATTCTTTTGATTAGAAGGGTGTTTGTGTGAACACTTCACAAAATCCTGCTGTTGCATATTCAGGGACCAGTGCCTTGGGGACTAACAGGAAGGCCTCTTGCTGACACATAATTGCTTGGTTTTATTTACTTCCTGGATCCAGATGCAAACTCCAAGGCTTTCCCTGTAGACATTTTGGTGATCAGGAAAGGTAACAGATGCCTGGAATTTAAGAGTAGATATAAACTGGAAGAGGCCTCTGGCCTAGTCTACCTGTAGAGGGAAGTGACTGACCCTATGAATCTTTGGTGGTGTGCAATGGAGACCTCAAGGTCCCCCACAGAGACTATAACCAAGTGGCAAATGACAGAGGGTCTTCATGAGACTTGGAGTAATTTCATCGAACTCTGGAGCATAGTATGATCTACTTCAATATAAGGCTTGTTGATTATTTTAACCTAAAGCAGTGTGGTCACCATACTTAAGAGAGGAGCCCCTGGTCTTGGGAGTAGTATGATTTCGAGAAAGGCCATCAAGATGGGTCTGGACCATTAAAAGGTCTAAGTAACACCCAGAGATCTAAGAGGGAAAATGCTACTATCGTCAAGATGCATTGCTGATTTGCTGTGTGTTATACAATATGAAAGCCTGGCTCACTCAGCCCTGACTCCTCATAAACAGACCAATCAGTTAGTCCTGCTCTGAAGTATATTTCTGAGTTGGTGTAATATTAACATTCATGCACACTTTCCATTTTGTTCCAAAGACCCCCCAAACATTTGGGAAATATCGCACCTATATTACCTTCTTGAAGAGTCACAGTGTGTATATCACACTGATGGGGAGCCCTATACTGAAGAAGCCTTCAACTCATTTGGCCATGAAAACTTATTCTTCAGAAAACATTCATGTGCCAATCAGGATAGCCTTAAGAAGGCGGCTGTATCAACCTCTAAGCCTCAGAGGCTGAAAATAACAAGGTTTCCTTCTCTCTCATGCTACATATCCACTGTTGGTTGACTGGAGATCCTGTTCCATGTAGTTCTCGCTCTGGGATCCAAGGTTAGAGCAGTCACTGTCTAAGCATTTCTGGATGCTCTAGCAGAGACAAGGTAAGCTCTGCATGTTTCCACAGTGAGGTGGGCTAGCCTGAAAGTGACACTTGGAATTTTGGCTTACAACTCATGGTCCTACCACATGCCTGGAAAGTAGACAACCGGAAATATTCAGTGAACTGCGCTGACAACTAAACCTCTTAACCTGACTGAACATCAGTCGTCACTGAAGTACAGCGGACATCCCTGCTGTTCATGGTTTTGAAAAGAAGGATGGATGATAATTACTATTTGAGAATGTTTAACACTTTTGCTAAACTTGCATGACCATACTTAATCAGAAATAATATGTGGAAGGGTGATATTTTTTTCATACTTGTCTGAGGGGGAGGAGAGGTGTCACAAAAAAACTATTCTTTTGGAAGATTTTATTAAAACAATTTCTTTTCACTTAAAGTCTCTAGTGGAATTCCCCCAGCAGATAACAAAATAGTTTTCTAGCCAATTCTTGATTGTTTCTTTCAAATACAAATGCTTAAAACAGAAAGCACGGGTAACTCTGGGCAGCCGATTTCTAGGCTACTAGAGAGAGGTATGCCATAAATGCCCATTTACGATGTTTTCACAAATGTGCAAAGTTAATGCTATCATCAGATGAATTCCATAATGAAAGCAATAAAGTTGGCCTAGAGTTTGTCTAAATAAACAGTTGAATGTATTTTGTGCCACTATTATAACCTCTCAAAATTAATTTCTGATGAATCTGCTAAACCAAATGATCTGATGCTTTGCTATCTTGATTGATAATTGCCCATAACTGTATCACATAATGACAGCACAAAAAGGCAGTGACAATATTCAGAAATGAGTACCTAAGTTTTGAGATGTTATCGCCTGCATTCCAAGCACAGTGAAGGTACGTACCAATAGCCACTCAAAAGTCTTTGACTGTTTTTCCGTGAGAAATGAAGGGCATGTTAAATTCATGTCATTTATTCAGCCACCTCCAAGCTCTTCCCCAGTTGTTCTCTATATATAGCCTATATACAATCATAATGAAATTGCCTAATACATGTGAAATGCTTTGAGCAATGCTTGGCACACGGTAGTCACTAAGTGCTGGTTATTATAGTTGTTATTATTACATCATCTCTTACAAGTGCTGCTTTGTGTGTTACATGCCCTGCAGAGATTCTAAAGTATGAGTGCTCCAGCAAGTTCAATGCAGTGCTCTCAGTTGGGATGAAGTCTGATATGCAAGACACATTTTTCTTGCTTGGGACAGAACAGGAAAATCACCTTAGAACTGATCAAATTGTTTCTATGAGACTCCGTGTGTGTGTGTGTGTGTGTGTGTGTGTGTGTGTGTGTGTGTGTGTGTGTGTGTGTGTGTGTTTGTGTCTCTAGATAAATGCTACCAAGTGATTATCTGAAATAGTAAATGTTGAGAATTAAAAATAATTCTTGATAATTACCACCAGAAAAATGCACTGAACCTAAACAGCCCCTTCTCACATTGCACTACATTCAGACTATGGTAAATCATGTACCATATTATTAAACTATTGCACTATATATTTTATTTTTATAATAATGCATCTGACACGCTCTAATCTCTTTTATTTTGTTACATATCATCTGTACATCATTCATTCCATTCGCCCAAAGCACCATCTTCACGTCCAGGTATTTCTGTGGGTGACTGGTCAAGAGAAGTGGTTTCTTTGTATTTCACTAAATTCAGCTCGGATTGTATCTCAGTTGTTGAGGCTTTTGTCCCCCAGAAGGACTTGACTGCCGCCCTGGGAGAATAAGGTAATGATGATAATAAAACCCATCTCAGCACCTCAACCTTGGTAGCAGAACCTACAAAGACTTTTCTGATTTTACCCAGTTTAATTCTCCACTTTTATTACCCATCTTTCCATGTTCCTATCTAAATTTCAACCTACTGAGCAATTTTTTTTTCCCAGAAGTCATGCCCTCCCTCTTCTCTGGATATGCATACCAACTATTCCTTCTTCCTGGGATGTTCTTCCTTCTCCTCCCCCACTTTTTTCCCCTAACTCCTACTTCTGCTTTAGATCTCAATCTAAATGTCACTTTTTCCTGGACATCAGCTCTGCCCCAACCCAGCCCATGTTAAGTATTCCTTCTTTGTACTCCCATATAAAACCCATGCCCCCCAAATTTATCTTCTGTTTGCTTCCCTACATCTCCAACTAGTTGTGAGATGTCTGAAGGCAAGAGCCATAGATGCTCCAATGTCATTCCTGCATTGAGAGCCTCTATGGCCCCCAATCTAAAGTCACTGTATACATATTACCCTATTTCAGTTTCTTCAGACTCTTGATGATCATCTGAAGTGATCATATTTTCTTATTCATTGTTTGTTCTTTGTCTTACTCTCCAGAGTATAAGCTCCACGAGAAAAGGGGCCAGTTTAATTCTGTTCCCACAAATTTTCAGCTTCTAGAAGAGACTCTGAAACATGGTGTTATGTGTCTGAGATTGGATTTTGGATATGCAGAGGGTAGCTGGAATATGTCTAAGTTTAAGAAAGGTTGCATACAGAGTTTGATACAATTTATTTGGAGTATAGGAGTATAAGGACATAGTGAACAGGAAAATTGTGGAGAGCTTGGACACTGGGCCAATGCATAATTTTACTTAACCTGGTAAGCAGAGGGAGCCATGGAGATGTTTTGCACTGAGGAGTGACATAAAGTGCAAGGTGTGTTCAGTACAGCAGTACATGTATATTGGAAAGTAAGGAACCAACAGGATGATTAGGAAGCACTCACCATTTTACCCTTTAGAGAACAAAAGAGGGCTGCCTAACCCAATATATTAGTCAGGATTCTTCAAAGAAACAGAACTAAAAGGGTGTGTGTGTGTGTGTGTGTGTGTGCGTGTGTGTGTGTGTATGTACAGAGAGAAAGAAAGATTGATTATAAGGAACTGGCTTACATGATTGTGGACGTTTGGTAAGTCCAAAATCTTCAGGGCAAGTTGGCAGGCTAGAGATTCAATGAAATTGATGTTGCAGTTCTAGTCCAAAGGCATTCTGGAGGCAGAATTCCTTTTTGCTCAGAGGAGGTCAGTCTTTGTTCTCTTAAAGCCTTCAGGTGATCAGATCAAGCCCACACACATTATGGAGGCTAATCTGCTTTACTCAAAAGTTCCAATTTTATTTTTAATCTCATTTTAAAAACACCTGCACAAAAGCATCCAGAATAATGTTTGATCAAATATCTGGGCACTGAAGCCCTGTCAACCTGATGCAGAAACTTAACCATCACATCCACATAGAACCAATGCATAATGAGAACTCATTACATGAACTAACTGACCACGTTTGTTCAGAAAACCATGCAACGTAATAGAATTCTAATATTTTCCTGGCATATCTTAATTTATATTGAAAAGTACACATACTGGTGGGAATGGAAATTAGTTCAACCATTGTGAAAAGCAGTATGGAGTTTCGTCACAATGCTCAAAATAGACTTACCATTTGACCCAGGAATTCCACTCCAAGGAATTTACCCTAAGAATGCAGCACTCAAGTTTGAAAAAGACAGATGCACCCCTATGTTTATTGCAGCACTATTTACAATAGCCAAGAATTGGAAGCAACCTAAGTGTCCATCAGTAGATGAATGGATAAAGAAGATGTGGTACATATACACAATGGAATATTATTCAGCCATAAGAAGAAAACAAATTCTACCATTTGCAACAACATGGATGGAGCTAGAGGGTATTATGCTCAATGAAATAAGCCAAGCGGAGAAAGAGAAATACCAAATGATTTCACTCATCTGTGGAGTATAAGAACAAAGGAAAAACTGAAGGAACAAAACAGCAGCAGAATCACAGAACCCAACAATGGACTAACAGGTACCAAAGGGAAAGGAACTGGGGAGGATGGGTGGGTAGCGAGGGATAAGTGGGGGGAAAAAGAAAGGGAGTATTATGATTAGCATGAATAATGGGGGGGGAGAAAGGGGAGGGCTGTACAACACAGAGAAGACAAGTAGTGATTCTACAACATTTTGCTATGCTGATGGACAGTGACTGTAAAGGGGTTTTTGGGGGGGACCTGGTATAGGGGAGAGCCTAGTAAACATAATATTCTTCATGTAATTGTAGATTAATGATAACAAAAATAAAAGAAAAGGGGGATTTCTCCCTGATAGAATAAAACTAAAAGTAAATCAACGATTAATGCATGATTTAAATATCCTCAATTTTGATCATTTAAAGGGTGTCAGATGATCAGCTATGGAAGTGCATTTTTCTGATAATATTCCTTTCTCTTAAAAAAAAAAGCAGGTCCTGTGTGGTGATCTCCAATAAGTTCTTCACAATGATATAAAGGGCATATCAAAGTGTGGGCAAAGGGTTTGCTTGTGTTTATACAGAGGATCAAAGCCTAATTTGGCTACCCAGAAAACGAATTAAGGTACGATATGAAGAAGAACTTCCAACATCAACATTCTCTGGAAGAGTCATTCCAGAAGATGACCATCAAAAAACTTCAACAAAGATCCTGGCGCTGTTGCAGTTGTAGCTGCATTCATCCCACCGGTTCCTGGACTTGCCATTGGAATGAAGAAGGAGATATCTAAGCTGGCCTGTGCATACAGTAAAACAACAAATTTGACTGGACCTATACTGTCAGAACTCAACCAAGAATTAGGAGAAGTGCAAGTTGCAGTGCTCCAAAATCTTGCGACTACAGACTATCTACTGTTAAAAGAACATATGGGATGTGAACAGTTCCCAGGAACGTGTTGTTTTAATTTGTCTGATTTTTCTCAAACTATTCAAATTCAGTTAGACAGTATCCATCATATCATTGGTAAGTTTTCACAAATGCCTAGGGTGCCTTAGTGGTTTTCTTGGTTTCACTGCAGATGGCTGGTAATTGTAGGTCTCCTTTGGTTATGTAGCTGTATTCCTATAATGTTAATATGTGTGTGAAATGTAATTAGTAGTTTAAAACCTATCCATGCTTATGTTACTCTACAAGAAGATATGTCAAAGAAATAATCAATCTTCCCATGTTTTCTTCCATCTGCTACTTCTATAGCTTTTCTTCTTCCTTCCTAATTACAACCCTTAAGTAGAATTCATGCCTCATAACGAAATTACCGAGTATCATAATTCTTCCAAGTGGTAAAGATACCTCAAGACAAATGCTGGGCATAAAAGCCACAGGGCATAAATCTGAAAAGAAGTAAAAAGCTAACCTTTTCAAACAGTATTGCTTCTCTCTCACTTACCAACTTTACATTTCCCTGTATGGCCCTGGAAGATGACTGGTTAGCCAGAGACGGGTAAGATTCCTCAAGGGAGGAACAACTTAAGACAGGCACAGTCGCAGGGGGGCCATCAGGTGAGAAATTGGGGATCAACAGAGGGGAGGCTTAGAACCTCACCCCCCTGTTTTGAAAGAAATCTTCTGCATCCGTGGATGTTTTGTTGCCCTTGTCTAGCTTGGATTAATACTTAGGCTATAGGCACACACTTGATCATTTACATTTGCCCTCTTACAGCACTAAACTATGTTTTCTACCTTTATCTTGCATCTACCTACCACTTCAGCATTTTATTAAAAATAATAATAATAATAATAATAAGGGAGAAATGTGGGATTCACATATAAATCAAGTATAAAAATCAAACAAATATTCATATTTGACCTGATTGTTTATAGTTCATAATGCGTGATCAAAACCCAAAGTTTCTGTGATGACTGCCCTTGCACTGTTCACCATATAAGAACTTAATCACTATGTAAGAATTTGTTCACCATGTAAGAACTTGTTCATTATGCTTCAGAAGATTGGAGACCGTTGAGAATTAGGCTTGGGCTTGATTAATGATTGTGCATTGAGTCCCCTATACAGAATTTTATTGTTGTTAACAACCATTTGATCAATAAATATGAGAGATGCCCTCTCAAAAAAAAAAAACAAAAAACCAGGAACCACTGCTAGTTCCTTTTCATCTAGTCTATGGAAGGTGCTCCATGTCTGTTAGATTCATTTATCTGAAATTCTTTGCATGTGAGTTGCGCTGGCTGCTTCCATTGTCATGTCACTAATCACCAGGGTTGACCCAGATACTCTGGCTGACTGTGAAGGTGTTCCCTCCCTCCCTCCATGTGGAGCCTGGGAAAAGACAAGCTAGAAAGCAAGAATTTGTGTGTCTTTTGCACGATGTTGACACGGCTGACACAAGTGTTTTGGTCCAGCTGGCAGGTATCTCCTTGGAGTGGAGATGGGTGGATCAGAATGTGATGAGACTGTCACCAACCATTAAGATCATCCACCTCCCTTTACAAACCACACAACCTTCTGGCTTCCAAGGGACTCGTCTAGTAGGGAGAGAATAGCTAATGTGAGTATTCTCGTTCATTTAGCAGTTACTATTATCATAGAAAATTAAAAAACTGACATTCTGATCTAAAAAAAAAAGTACACATAATATCCATGATTTCCCTAAACAAGACCTTTTTCCAACCTTTTGCAATTAACACTTAATAAGAGAGTCTCTACCAACCCCTGCCATTTCAGAATTTTACCTTCTATATGTCAAGAGTCTTCTTGAGTTTTCTGAATTATTAATTGCTTTGAGTGTGTGTGGTCGGACTGGGAAGAGTAGCAGGGTCTGGGAGAAGGAAGACAAATGTGTTTTTGGAGAAGGATATGCATGAGGCTACTACTGCATTTATAGTGAATAATTATTTAAAATTTGGTGATTAGTGTACTCATGTTTACTATGTAATCTTTTTTGCCTTTGGAATTTTCCATATATTTAAAAAATGCAAAATGACTAATTAAAAAATATATGTGCACCCCATGTTTATTGCAGCATTATCTACAGTAGCCAAGGTATGGAGGCAACTGAAGTGCCCATCAATAGATGAATGCATAAAGAAGATGTGGTACATATACACAATAGAATATTATTCAGCCATAAAAAGAAAGAAACCTTGCCATTTGCAACATCATGGATGGACCTAGAGGGTATTCTGTTAAGTGATATGAGTCAGGCAGAGAAAGACAAATACCATATAATTTCACTTGTATGTTGAATCTATAAAACAAGACATATGAACCAGCAAGCAAACAAAACAGAAATAGAGAACAATACTGGTGGGTGCCATAGAGGAGGGAGCTGGGGAACAAGCAAAATATGTGAGGGGATAAAGAGGGGCAAACTTCCAGTTATAAAATAAATAAGTCACAGGGATGAAAGTACAGCACAGGGAATGTACTCAATAATATTGTAACATCTTTGCATGGTGACAGATGGTAACTACATTTGTCATGGTGAGCATTTCATAATGTCTGCAATTGTCAAATCACTATGTTATACACCTGAAACCAATATAATATCATATATCAACTATACCTCAATAAAACACACAAAAAAATAAAATCTGAGGCCCAGTAAATTTAGGTCACATTTCGAAAGTCACACAGAATTCAAACTCAAGACAGGGTGAGGCCAAAGCCCTTGCTGTTTTCCTTCTGCTTCATGGCACCTATTAATAATGGCCTCTATAAAGTTATACTAATTTTCATTAATTGCTTTAGTCATGGTTAGATAACTCCTGTTTCTTCTTCTTGACCTCAGTGCAGTCTTCACAGCATACAGTTAGCCATCTAAGTTTCAACAGCACTACAAACACAGCCCTGAGAAAACACCCTCAACAGAATTAAAAGCAAAGATCTCTATGAAAATCTCCAAGAATCTGTCATGGGGGCTGGTTTGGGTATTTCCCAGTGCAGATTAACACTACACGTGTATTGACAATTCTTAGTAACTGCACCGGTGTCAGGATGGGGAAGAAGATAGTTACTGGTATGAATTTCCTGGCTCTGATGATTGGCAAAAAAACATCCTCCCTGGATCCTGTCACTGCCCTGTGAGATTGCAGAGCCGGCTGCATTAGCAAGGCAATAATATACAGGACTTTATGCTAGTGTGACCTGGATGCATTGGCTTGAAACCAAAATGAGAGAACAAAGGTATATCTGGAGAGTGCCACACAAGTAGGGAACCTATAACAATCCTCAAAAACTATAACTATGCCTAGAGGAACAGTGTTAGCCAATACATCTACCCTATGCAACCACCAACCAAAACACATTCTTCAGAAATCCTCCAAGTTGCAGAACAAGTACAAGCAACAAAACAACAGGATGGTTTTACAGAATCAATAGAAGGTTTGGCCAATGATCATAACACTGACACCATGGACATTCTGTTTGGCTCCCAAGTACAAATGCAATGTAATCTAAAGCAGACAAGTCGTATGTGCTAGATACTTGATCTCTTGATAAATGTCTCTCTCTGCCTTTAGTAATATTTATCCTTTGGGGACTACAAAAGTATCCGACGTGGGTGTACTAGTTTAACTAGGTGAGTAAAAAACAAAGACATTTATCATCTCACAGTTTGGGAGGCTTAAAGTCCAAAATCAAGGTATCAAGAGGGCCATGTTTTCTCCAATAGTTCTAAGAATCTTTCCTTGCCTCTTCTTATCTCCTGGCAGTTGCTGGCAATCCTTGGCATTCCTTGGCTTGGAGATACATCATTCCAGTCACAAAGCCATCTTCTCCTTTGTTTTTGCACCATTTTCCCTCTGTGCATGTCTGCATCTGTGCCCGATTTCCCCTTTATATAAGGACACCAGTCATACTGGATGAGGGTCCACCCTAATGACTTCATTTTAATGTGATTGCCTCCTCGAAGACCCGATTTCCTAGTAGGTCACTAAAGTATTGAGGGTTAGGACTTCAGCAAACAATTTTTGAGGGACACAATTTAACCCATAACAGTGGGAGAGACAGAAACAATAGAAAAAACAAAATGGGGGGCTTTAGGATAAATTGAAAAAGTAAAATTGTCTGAATAACTTATGGCCTAATAAAGGAAAAGATCTGAAAAAGCCATGTGATATAGAGAGATCAGCACTTGATGACTACAGGGACTTGACCTCTAGCATCAGATATGTCGTCAATCTCCTGCCTGGCATCTCTGAGTGTCAGTTCTCTTTAAAACGAGTGGCTTGGACTTATGGTCTCTAAATGTCCTTCAAACTCTTATATGCCATGATTTTTTCATTTAAGTAAGAACAAACTAAAAATCAAATTCAATAAACACAATGGTGGGTGGCATAGGGATATAGCATTTGGTAGAACACCCTCTCCAGTGTTAAATGCCACCATCAAGGTTATGCAGGATAAAGAGAAGTGGGTATCAGAAAAGGAAGAAGTGGAGGCTGGACAATGATTTCTAAAGATAACCTTTGTGTCAACCATCACCAAGCCCTTGTGCAGCCCACACAGAAGGCAATCGAGAGTATGACGCAAGGGTTTCCATGTAATGTGGCTTGCGCCACACAGCGAGGAAGACACAGAGCCTCCTAAGGAGTAATGGGAAATGTGGTCTATTGCACTAATTAGGTCAAAATGGAAACATTTGATAATGTACATTAATGCAAGATGGGCTGATGACAAAGAATCCTTAAATCTTTGGTTTTGGATCCAGTAATATTTCTTCTTCCTCCCCATTCTGGATCCTATTTTCAAAAAAAAGAAACTGTGAAGGGAGCAGTTAATTGTTGTACAACTACCCAGGCTCTGTTCTGAGCTATTTATACACAATTATATCATTTTTTAAAAGCCCTGTGTAGTAGGTATTAAAACAATGACCAGCATTTATTGAGTGCTCCCTCTGTGCCCAGCACATTCATGTGTATGATTTAGTCCTCCAAACAATACTGCAGAGTACAAAATAGTGTAAGCACAACAATTCCCATCTTACAGACAAAGAACCTCAGGCTTGGAGAATTGAGATACTTTGCCCAGGTTCACACAGCTAGTAAAAGACACAGCTGGACTATCTCACTTCTAAGCCTAGGCTTCTTAAGCTCTACCACACTATTTCTGCATTTACAGATATGAGAGATGGGGAGAGGGAGAAAATGACAGGAACAGTGAGATATGGATCTGAATCTATTAATAAAAAGAAGAGACAATGAGAAGGACAAAAGGAAGGAAAACAGATGCTACATACCAATGGAGGAAAATAAAACCATCTTCTCTGGAAGTGATTCACAAGTCATTTTTATCAATACCATTCTAAGTGACCATGAGGATTAGAGGGATTGTTGGAGGAAAGAGAGAGTCCGAGAATGGCTAGCTATGAGATGCAGCCAATTAACAAAAGATGCCGCAAGTGAGACTCTGTGGGTGACTGTGTGTGTGTGTGTGTGCGCACACGTGTGTGTATGTTCAATGAGAAAATCAAGGCAAAATCAGCAGCAGATGCTGAAGTCATGCTCTCCTTCTGGGGGAAGGGAAGTTGGGACAGGACATACAGCTATAAGACAAAAAAGCAAAAACATCCCAAGGAGACTGTTATTGTGAGCACTTATTATCCCATGGAAATGACCTTCGATCAGGGTGCATAATCACCATATTGCATCCAATTACAAGTTGAAGATGAAACATGACTGCAGGTGTCATGTTTGTATCTAATCAGAATCTGGGAGACAATTATGGTAATAATGCAGGGTGCTGGAGGGAGCTCATATTAGGGAGGAGAGGGTAAACCTTGCTTAAGGACTCAGTTCTACTTTGAGTAGAGGTGATCTGGGGCTCTAAAGTCATGCAACTAAAGGATGCTAAGGGATCTCAGACCGCAGAATGACTTGCATCTTGGAATGGCCATGGGTCCCACTGGGTTTGGGAGAAGTGAATCCCATTGACCCATGGTTTTCAAAGTCTGATTTTTGGGCCCAGGTATCTCAATCACATGTGGTGCTTCTGATTCCTGGGTCCCATTTCAACTCTCCTAAACCTGTACCTCTGAGAACAGAGGCCCAAAAGGCTGAATTTTTACAAAATATCCAGGTGCCAATTCTGATGTGTCCATTTCTTTAAATAGTGGATTAAAAAGAAACAAGATGCTGCATACATCAACTAGTATTAAGATTACGCCCCCAGGTCCCATTATTTGATATATTTTGAAAAATATGTATTGTTACCAGTAGTAATAGTGATGCAATAAATTATGAGTGACAAACCAAGAAGTGCCTTGCAGTATTTTTTTGAGTTTTGAAGATTTTATTGAGGGAAGATTATTGCACCTTTCTCATTGTAACTTAGCTTAAAATCTTAATCATGAAACCCTCAGATGGAAAGAAAATAGACATGTGGATATATATTTCTTTACTTACCTCCTCTCCTCATGTTTATGCTTCCCTTTTCAAAACACTTTAAACTAGATCAAATTAAATGAATCAACCCTCAAAGTGCACACACATCCAGTCCATAACATATTTGCTCTAAATGGCTGTTATCATTGAAAAAGTATAATTTAGTTAGTGCCTGCTGTGTGTGACCAGACTGTGCTGACCACTCCAAATGTATTACTCTACTCAACACTATCAACAATCCCAGAGGTTAGTCCCATTGTGTCTCCATCTTATGTAGGAGAAACTGGGGTTCAGAGGAGTTAAGTAACCCAGACAAGGTCACACAGCCTGCCAGTGGGGGACCCAGGATAATAACAAAATCAGCGTGCCTTGCCTTGCCTTGCAGGAAAGAAGGAAAGCAATCACAGAGATAACGGAGAAGAATGGGAAATCCACAAGCCCTTTTGGTCTGGCCTCGGAATTGGCAACAGAACAGCCTCCCTAATTAAGTTTGTTTCAGCTGGCATTAAAATTAGTCTGCCGGTGCTGAATTCTTGTCAGCTGGGGCCACTAAGGAAGAAGGCCCGACCTTGTTTTAAGAGAACCAATGAATAATCCAATTGACAGTATTTCGAAGAGTAAAAAGTGATATGAGTTTAGAGCAAAGCAGGGAGTCTGAGCAGTCTGCAGAGCAGTTTGGTGTTCATATCGTAAATAGAAGCATTTGCTTTTGCATGGAAATCTACTTCTTCCAGCCAGTTTATTATGGCTTTCATCTTCATGCTCCCCACAGATTTACTCTTGATAGTAATATCCATGTCATCTAACGACAAGATGTGGTAACTAATGTGAGGTTGCAGCTGACCACTAATATTCCCACACTGAAACTCTATTAGATTCCACACTGACAGCTCCTTTTCACTCCAATCTATCAGTTTCTCACTGAGCCAAAGAGTACAAGGTCCCTCAAGAGCAAAGCAATTTATTTAAATAACACAGTTAAGTAGATGGGAAAGTGCGTTGGATTCAGAAAGTCAACATCCTCCTATGGAAAGCAAAAGGACCAGTGTGACCACCCCTGCTGCTGTGACATAACTGGCACACGTCCCTCTGCCACCCACCCCACTCCAGTCCTTCTGTTGGGACACTTCCCAGTTCATTCACTGGAACAAGCTACATTTGTTTCTGAAAGATATACTTGCAAGAGGGTTATAGCTTTTCTATGGGGAAAAGCCAGACTTTGGCCTACTGTGCTCAACACCCAGGGACGTCACCTAGGAACCCCCAGGAAAGACAGACACAGAGGACCTAACATGTCTGTGTCTAGGTGGGTGCAAAAGAGCAAAAAGCTTGAGCTTCCCGCTGTTTAAAGAGATGCTTAGACTCCCTTCTACACAGAACGATTAAAGGAATCTTGCCTACCATCTAAGGAGTAAGATCTTCTGGGACACCCCCTTAGAGAAAGTGAAAGAATCCACTGTTTCTAAGGTCGTGATAACATGTTCCCCTTGCAATGGTTGGGAACTCCTTGACTGCAAGACTGTAATATGTGTGAACATGGAAGAGCCAAATCTACTCAAGCAGAACTTGAACTGCCATTGATTCCTTTCAAGTGATAGTGGTTTAATTGGTTGTGTAATGAGGCTGAGCATAGCCTAGATGCTGAGCATAGCCTGCTCTCAGGGGAGAGCCATTTATACTGTCTTTGAAGCCCACCAGAAATGGTATCAATTCACTGCAAGAAGGGCTGAGCCAACTGCAACTGTCAGGTGGTTTCTGACTGAAGCTGAAGAAAATCAGTAGGGCCATAAATCTTTTGGAAGCAGCCAGAGTGATGGGCAGGCTTTGGGAAGTGTGTTCTCAGCATTCTGCCAAGAGAGCAAGGCTTGCAACAACCTTTAGTTACTCCTTCCTTTTCTTGTGGCTCATTCTCTTCCCCAAAACACTTCCTTTCATCTCTCTTCCTTTAGTTCCATATCTGAAAAAGAGACCAAACCCCCTTTCTAAGGAAAACCTTTCCACTAACTCCAATCACAGCCCTCGCCCTCCATGATCTCTTTGTGTGAATTAGCCAATCTCTCCCACATTTCCAGTGTCTCCCTTTCCACAGGCCCCTTCCTCTCTGCTTTCAAAGGTAATTCACTCCACAAACCTTCCCTTCATGCTCCTGGACCTTCAAATTGCTAAGGCTTGCTCACCTTCTTTCCACCACCACACTCATCCCTTTATATCTTTGAAATCTGGCTTCTGCCCCGACCACTCAACCAGAAGTATCCTTTAGGGACGTCCTGCATGCATCCTGATCACCAAATATAGTGGTCTCTTTCTTCATGCTCATTCTCTTGACCTCTCTCCAACTGTTGTTAAAAACACATTGGCCACCTCATCAGAGCTCGTAGGAAATTAATCTATTGCATTATTCTGATGCTCAAAAATCTTCAATGGCACCGTAAATGCCTGCTAAGTAAAGGGCAAGCTTCTTAGCCTGGCACTGCAGGCTGTGATCCTCCCTTCCAGACTCACTCCACACTCTTCCCTGACATGTACTTTTTACTCTGGTCTAAACCACTTCCAGTACACATTGTAACCATTCTTTTTTATTTTATTTTATTGTGGTAAGTACATTTAACATGAGATCTATCTTCTTAGCAAATTTTAAGTGTACAATACAGAGTTGATGGTTATAAATGTTGCACAAGAGATCTCCAGAGCTTATTCACCTTGCTTAATTAAGACTTTATGCCTATTGATTAGTAAGTCCCATTTCCTCCTCTCCCTTGCAACCACCATTCAACTATTTGATTCTATGACTGTAACTATTTTAAATACTTCATATAAGGGAATCTTGCAGTATTTGTCTTTCTGTGACTGGCCTATTCTACTTAGTATAATGTCCTCAGTGGTCATCTGTGTTGTCACACATCACATAATTTCCTTCTTTTTAAAGGCTGAATAGTATTCCATTTATGTATATAACACATTTGCTTTATCCATTCATCTGCTGATGGACATTTAGGTTGCTGCTCCACTTCTTGGCTATTGTGACTAGCACTGCAATGAACATGGGGGTACAGGTATTTCTTCAAGATCCTAATTTCAATTATTTTAGACAAATACGCAGAAGTGGGATTGCTGGACCATATGGTAGTTCTATTTTAAATTTCTTGAGGAAACTCCATACTGGTTTCCATAGTGGCTACACCATTTCACACTCCCACCCACAGTGTGCAAGGTTTCCAATTTTTCGACATCCTTGCCAACACTAGTTGCCTTTTTAAAATAAGAGCCCTCCTGACGTTGTGACTGTCCTTGCCTCCACAAATATTGCTCACACCATTCCCTTCACTTATGATGCCCTTTTTCAGATTTTACCTAACTAACCCCAACTTTATAAACATTGCTTGAGCACTTTTTTTGTGCCAGAGCCACATCAGATATCAGTTCCTTTGTGAAGCTTTCTCTAGTCCTACAGACACTGGATCCTTACAGAATTTTTTTTTTTTTGTATTTTCCTTGTGGAACTTCAAACTCTCCACAGGCAATTTTAGTCCTCCATCAACTCGTATACTCTATAAGGCAAGTGATCATATCTTTGTATTCCTGCAGTATTCAGCACAATGCTTTCTTCATAATGTGCATTCAATAATTTTGTGTCAAATAAATTCAAATGTGCAATTAATGACTTGCACTCACGATTCCAATAATTTCCCTGATACATTAATCCTACAGTATCCTTGCTTTCCCCAAGTTCATCAAGAGAAATGTGCCCTTTTTCACCCTTCTGCTGGGAAGACAGTGAGGTTCCAGGAACGCCATATGCCAGCAGTACTAAACAGGGCGTATGTGAGCAATAGCTAAAAGGGCATGCTATTTCAGAGAAAGAAGCAACACCAAAGCTGCAGAGATGACCAGATGCCAGAGCCAGAAATGCCATATGCCAAAAAACTGAAGCCAGAGGTGTGAGTGTGGCATCATGCAAGGGATGAGAAAAGCATATAGGTCTTCGGAAAATGTGATGTCGAGAATTTCCTGTGTAACCCAAGCCCAGCACCAGCATCATTCTCACAGAGATATGGAGGTTATGGAAAATCCTAAGACCTGAGGCCTCTGTGTTTGGGGCAGCAGAAATCTACCTGGAAATAAAAGGCTGCCAGAAAGTGGATGCTCAGTGGGAGATGAAAAGACTGAAACATCAGCAACACCTTTGTTTCATGGAAAGAACACTAATTTAGTGAGAAGGGGAAAGCAGACTCTGTAGAAGAAAAAAAAAAAAGCTCCACCAAGCCATAGGTAACCAATAGCTCCTTTTCCCTGGAGTTGAAAGCAAGTGCGATGAACAACCCGGGTAGCTCAAGGGCTAAGAGGCACATTTGGGGCTTGTTACTGTTATTATTTGAAAGTGATAGCTGACCTTGTGTTTCTCATTTCTGGAATAAGAACAATATTTCTGAGAAAGATCATGGAATGGTAGAAAGATCACAGGCTGTGGGGCAAATCAATATCCGTTCAGATTCTAGCCTTGTGAGTACTAATTGTACCTTGGACAAGCTTTTTATACCCTCTAAGTCTTGGTTATCTCAACTGTAAAAGAGGGATAATCATGCCTACTTTCCAGAGAGGTTAGAAGGATAATAATAATAGCATTTACTAAGTGGAAGGCATTATGTCTCATATTATCTCATGTGTGTTACCACATAACCATCTGAACTAAGCTGTATATTAGCTTCCCCATTCTACAGATGAGGAAACTGAGACTCTGAAGAGTTAAGTAATCCAACCAAGTTCATACAACTAGTAACAGACACAGCTTGGATGTAAACCCAAATCTGGATGTGCTCTTGTTCCCTACAAGTGTCAGCCTCGCTAGAGACCATCTTTGAAAGTAGTCACATCTTACCCCCAGGCATGGGAGTGGGGATAATTGTCAGCCTATTCCTTATTCCTCTGTTGTTTCCAGACCACTGTTACTCTGCCATATCCCAAGAACATTGTACTATCCTATTCCCAGCTCTCTTGCTCTGTCTAGCAAAAATTTTGGATATTAGATCCTATACTTGCTTTCTCAAGGCCATAGGATGTGTCTTATTCCAGTAACTCAATAGTAGTAGAGTCGTAACAATAACAGTAACAGTACCTTACTATAGGATCAGAGAGAAGGATTTTTGCTTCCTTACACATTGTATACATTTATAAATTTTAAATGGCTGATTGTGGGCATTTTCATATATATGTAACACTATGGAAATTTTAAATCAAACTTTTCAACTACATTAAGAGGAATCATAGTCACAAAAAAGTGCTATAGACCTCATGAAGTGTGTTAATATCTATTACTTGCATGTATTCTTTTGGTACTCCTGGACTAGCACTACGATTTTGTCTAACAATTTCTGTTTCATTTTCCCATCATCATTGAGGGATTTGAGGTTATAAACAAATCATAGTTATAAGTCTTGGGCTGATTGGAGAAAGTTGACAAGTGAAGCATAAACTTTCTGTGCATTCTGTAGAATGTAAGCTTCACCAGGTCAGAGATTTTGTCTGCTTTGTCCACCGCTACATCCCCAATGACTAGCATTTCTGTCTGGCATGCAGTAGATGTTTTTCAGTAAACATTTGCTGAATGACTAAATGAATGAATGTTCAAACCCAAAGACAAAGTGAGCCACTCGGACAGCTACATGGTGAAAGAGCATGGGCTATGCCATGTAGATGGTAAGAGGAGAAGAGTATGGTTTAATGAAAAGAAACAACACTGAACTGGAGAGCCAAGAGACTTAGGTCCAACTGACTGGTAAGTGACCCTGGACACGTCTTTTGCCATCTCTGGAACTTGATGCTCTCATTTGTCAAGTGAGAGGATTAGAATAAATCTACAGAATGCAAACTGTTTATAACAATGGCCCCGTATTACTTGAAAGAAAACCAGATCTTGTAAACAGCTACAAATGTACAAATTCATATAGTGTCTGAGATGTTCACGTGGTGCTAATGATGGTTATTTGTGGAGTTTTTTTCCATTTCTTTTCACTTTTCTCAATTATTTGAATATTTTATAATAATTTATCACTTTTACAAAAGCAGACACCATTGTACTATTTTAAAGTGATGAGCAGCCTATGAAAATAAAGGAAACTAAAGAAGTATTACAATTACCCAACAAGATTAAAGGGGAGGCCCAGAGGGCTGCCATCCCTCCTGATAGGATCAAGCTTCTTTCAGACTTGACACTTCTCTGGAGATGAAAAGGGGGCCCAGTGGTTTGCATGCTCCTAGTGAGACCACCACTCCACCTCTCCCTATAATCCCTGTTATCAATGTGCTGTGCACTACATAAGACACCAGTTCCAAAAAGATGCTGTACTTAAAACTGACCATCTACCCCCAAGTCAACAGTCAATAGATCATCCAACCCATCAGGCTCTAAATGCCTATTTACTTCAGTCATTACACAATGTTCAAATCCCCTAGATTATCCGCTATCATTCACATTCTTTTTCACACAGAAATGAGTTCCTACATCCCTTAATCTGACCCAATCTGCCACCCCTCCCCAAACCTCCCAAACCCTTCTATCCTGCTCTCTGCAATATCCTAATATCCTCAACTTCTCCAAAATTTCCCTTGAACTTCTCTCTTTGTCAAAACCTTGGCTCCCCTCTGAGCACACTGCTTCCTGCACACCCCTCTCAAGTGGTGGCTATTTTTTCTCATAACCAATGTACCACTGGGCCCAGAGGTGGGGTATGTGTTCTTGCTCCTCCCTGGCACTCTCTGTCAGTGGGCCCTCCCTAAACCTTCTGGCTAAACTCCTTTCACTGTGCTGTCAGACTATATCACCGACTACACCTTAGTGCAATCATCAACCCCCTTGTGTTCAATCTCCCTTTTTCATTGATGATTTTAGCTCATGAATCACTGTCTCTTCACAGCTGTCATGTAACCATTCTTGGAGATGTCAGTATCTATATGGAGTCTGCATAATACATTGTCTACATTGTAAACAATCCATGTAATACTCTGACCCCTCAGTTGCTTTTACTCCAAAGATCTTGTCCTGTTACTAACATCAACCACCAATACCCACACTTACTTTCTAGACCTTATCATAACAAATTACCTCTCCACCTAAAAAATCTCAGTTTTAAACACCCCACTCTCTTCTCTTTCTTCCTAACTCTAATACCTCCACTCCAACAATCCTCCCATCCCTAACCATTCTTTTGCTCTCCATTTATTACCTCCCTCATATCTTCATTCCCATATTTATCCAACTTAGATTCCATGGTTTATTATTATAACCACTCCTTCGCATCCATCCTTAACTCCCCAAGTCCCTCTCCCACCATCAAACTTACCTGTAAAAACCCGAACCAAGGTTAAATTCGACTCTCCATCTTCTCTACATCTGCATCTCAGCAACTGATCTTAACTGGATCAAGTTTCGTTTTAAGCTTTACAACCTCAAATCGTGCACAGGCAATCACACTCCCTAAGAGTCACTCCCAAAGTTTTGTCTCGAGCTTTGAACTCTTTCCTGAATTCCAGGTTCACATAGCTAACTGCCTACTTATTGGAAATGTTCACTTGAATGTCTTATAGGCATGGTAGGCCTCATTCTCTACTCACTAGGAAAGCTTTCTGGCTCTATGTTCAGTGTATATTCATAACAAGATCAATTCTCACTACCAGATTGCTGCCATTCTGTCCCAAGATCCTCTTATCTTGTCCCTGGATTACTGCAATATCCTTCTGCCATGGGTTAAATATGTCCCAGGAAAAGATATGTTGAAGTTCTAACCCCCAGTATCTCAGAATGGGACCCTAGTTGGAAATAGAGTTATTGTAGATGTAATTAGATAAGTCAAGATGATGTCATACCAGATTAGGACAGGCCCCTAATCCAACATGACTGGTGTCCTTATAAGAAGAGGACAGAGAGACAGGGAGCAGATGGACATGTGAAGACAGAGACACAGGGAGAAAACTAGATGACAACAGAGACATAGATTGAAGTGCTACAGCTGCAAGCCAAGGAATTCCAAGGATCAACAGCCACCACCAGACGCTAGCAAGAGACAAGGAAGGAGTCTACTCAGCGACTCAGAGGGAGCATGGCCCTGATGACACTGGGGCTTCAGTCTTCTAGCTTCCAGATCTGTGAGACAACACATTTCCTTTGTTTTAGTCACCCAGTCCGTGGGACTTTGCTGTGGTCCTAGAAACGAATATGCCACTTAACTGGTTTCCTTGTTTCTGTCCTTGACTACCCACTGTCTAGTTTCATCATAGCAACTGGAAAGATACTGTTAAACCTTTGAGTCAGATCATGCCTCTTATCTGTTCAAAACACTGCAATGGCACCACTTTTCATTCAGAGTAAAAGCCTTGCAAAGGTCTATAAGTACCTATAAAGTCTGTTTTTTTCTTATTAATGCAGCACCTTCCATTACTCTCCCCATCATTCACTCTATTCCAGGAGCACTGGCCCACTTTGCTGTCCCCCAAACTCCCACACAGGCTCCCTTCAGGTTTCTTCCCTCTACGTTCTCTGTTGTGACAGGAGCACGCACCCAGGGCAAATTCCCATAGGCTTGCCTGGCTTTCAGCTGTGTGGCCCATATGTGATTTGGGGCCCACTTACTTATATGATTTTACATAAGCAGGTGCATGCAGACCAGAACCGAAGCTGAGGGCAGTCGGGGTGGAGGAGAATAGTGTTACTAACTACCTATTTGGGAAAGTCAAATAGCTTAATGATTAAATGATATGAGTAGTGAGAAGTGATCTTATTATGAATGTATGTTGAAGTTAGAGCTGAAAAGCTTTGCTGATTAATAAACAGTGAGGCCTAAGATAAAGACATGAATCAAAGATGACTCCAAGGTGTTTGGCTTGATGAACTGGTAAATCCAATAGACCTAAGTTAAGTGATCAGCTCACTTAAAGGTGAGAAAAGGAAAATGATTTATCTAATTTTAACATTAAAACCTCAAAAAATAACCCCCTCATATGTAAAGTGAGAAAATAACAGTGTTAACCACACTATTAAATCAGACGGTTCATGCAGGATGACTTACTATGATTGCCACGTAGTAAGCATTCAGTAAATATCAGCATTTATCATTATGATTAATCAACGAAATTTAAAAGAAGTGTAAATATGGCAACTGACATACCAACAGTAATTATTGGTTGCTTATTCTGGTATACCCCAGAATGACCTAGCCTGGCATTTGAATAGACATATTTTCCTTTAGAACAAGTTTGGGTTTAAACACTTCTTAATGAAATTCACGTCAAATATTTGTGGAACCCTAGGATTTCACCAAACACAGATAGGAAAATGTTTGTTTACGTGTCTCTCACTGCTGATACTCTATGTCTCAATGATGTGTTTATCACAGCAACAGTGACCTGGCCCATTCTTGGGTCTGGCAATGGCCTTGCTTCACGGCCAAAGTTAACCTAGCAAGTACTGCCACCCTAGAACCTCTTCAAATAAACCCAGCTCCTGCCCCCTCCCATACACCCCGATATCGGAATTAATTTGTCTTTCCAAAAAGGGAAAAAAGACATCAAACTCACCAAAGAAAATTTTTCATTGATAAAAATAAAAATCATTCAGGGTAACATATCTAGACAGGACCCCTGATATGGTAGAGAAAACTGAAGAGAGAGCCTACAGATCCCAAGATGGTTTGTGCTACGACCTAGAGCAAAGAGGTAGAATTAGACTTAAATAGAAAAGACAGCATTTTATCAACCATGATGTTGACAACAGTAGACCCCACATTTTCTCATTCTAAAGTAAAGTAAGAAGACATAAGATAAATAAAGAGGGTACCAGGATACAATGCTGGTGTCTTAAAAGATGTATGGACGCTTATTTGAATTTTTGTTTCTTAGATTTCAAAAAATGTTAGGATATTTTATAGTCAGAGCTTTCTACGGTCTTTGATTGAAGTGCGCCCTCTAGTGACTCCAGCCATGACTTGCAAGTGAACGGGCACCTGAAGTCTAACACTCTAACTTGAGCAATTTCAACTTTTCCTCTAAAGCTGAAAAAAAGGAAAATGACCTATCTGATTTTAACTTTAAAAAAAATCACCCACCCTTCAAAAGCTTATAACATCAAATTCAGTTTACTACCATAATTCTCTTTTTTCAACATAGAGGAAATATACCCAGTGTTAACAGTGTCTTTGGGCAATGACTTTATGAGTGATTCACTTTCTTTTCTACACTTACCATTTTTGAATATTTATATTTTAGAATTCTATAGTGAGGTGGAAAACCAGAGATATTCTAGTAAACACCTGTGAATACGCCTCCCAGGTCTCTACAATTACAACATTTTGCCATATTTGCTTCAGAGTATTTTTATTATTTTCTATTTTGAAACTTACAGAAAAGGGCTCAGGGGAAAGGACCTCTACCCAGACCTCAGGGGTCTGGGCTGTTGTCCAAGGTTGAGTGCCACCGAGGGCCAGAGGACCAGGCCATCTTTCCTTTTTTTCCTTGAAGTATCATTGATATACGAACTTATATTGGTTTCAAGTATACAACAGAATGGTTCAACAGATAAACATATTACTAAATCCTCACCCGTACTTGTGCAGTTAACATTGGAAGATGTGATTTGGGGCTCACTTTCTTATATGATTTTACATAAGCAGGTGCATGCAGACCAGAACCGAAGCTGAGGACAGTCGGAGTGGAGGAGAATAGTGTTACGAACTACCTATTTGGGAAGGCCAAATAGCTTAATGGTTGAAATCTGTCAACACTGGAAGATGTTACAGAATCACTGGCTGTATTTTCCATGCTGTACTACCATCCCCTTGACCAACCTACATTAAGATTGAGAATTTTTGTGCCCTTTTATTTCCCTCAACCTCCCTACCCACTCACCCCAACCACTCCCCTATAGCAACCACCAGTCACTTCTCAGTGTCTATGAGTCTACTGCTATTTTGTTCATTTTATTTTATTTTGTTTTCATATTCCACAAATAAGTGAAATCATACGGCATTTGTCTTTCTCTGCCTGGCTTATTTCACTTAGCATCATGCCTTCCAGGTCCACCCATGTTGTTGCAAATGCCAGGATTTATTTTTTACGGCTGAATAATATCCCATTGTGTACATGTACCACCTCTTCTTTATCCATTCATCGACTGATGGACACTTAGGTTGCTCCCATATCTTGGCTATTGTAAATAGTCCTGCAATAAACAGAAGTGCATATGTCTTTTTGAATCTGAGAACTTGTATTCTTTGGGTAAATTCCTAGGAGTGGAATTTCAGGTCAAATGGTATTTCTATTTTTAGTTCTCTGAGGAACCTCCATATTGCTTTCCACAGTGGCTGAACCAGTTTACATTCCTACCAACAGTGTAGGAGGGTTCCCTCTTCTCCAAATCCTCACCAACACTTTTTATTTCTTGTCTTTTGGATAGTGGCCATTCTAACTTGTATGAAGTGATAGCTCATCATGGTTTGATTTGCAATTCCCTGATGATTAGCACTGTGGAACATCCTTTCATGTGCCTGTTCACCACCTTATTTTTTCTTTGGACAAATGTCTGTTGAGGTGGTCTGCCCATTTTTTAATTGGGTTATATGTTTGTTTGGTGCTGATGCATATGAGTTCTTTATATATTTTGGATGTTAATCCCTCATCAGACAAATAGTTTATGAATACATTCTCCCATACCATAGGTTGCCTTTTTGTTATACGATGGTGTCCTTTGCTGTAAACAATTATTTTAGTTTGATGTAATCCCACTTGTTCATTTTTGTTTTGTTTCCCTTGCCCTAGCAGATGTATCCAGAAAAAATTTGCTTATGCTTATGTTCAAGAGATTTTATTAAAAACAAAATAAAATAAAATGAAAAAAATAAAACAAACTGAAGAAAATGTCTTTCATTTTGGTCTTTAATTCATTTTGAGTTTACACTTGTGTATGGGATTAAAGAGTAATCCAGTTTCATTCTCTTACATGTAATTGTCCAGTTTTCCCAGCAACAGTTATTGAAGAAGCTGTCTTTTCCCCATTGCATATTTATGGCTTCCTTATCATACATTTATTGATCACATATGTGTGGGAATATATCTGGTCTCTCTATTTTGTTCCTTCAATCTATGGGTCTGTTTTTGTGCCAGTGCCATACTGTTTTGATCATTGTAGCTTTGTAGTATAGCTTGAAGTGAGGGAGCACAATCCCCGAGCTTTTTTCTTCTTCCACAGGATGCCTTTGGCTATTTAGAGTCTTTTGCTTTTCCAAATGAATTTTAGAATTATTCTCTCAAGTTCATTGAAAACTACCATTGGTATTTTGATAGGATTTGCACTGAATCTGTAAATTCCTTTGGTCAGGATGGCCATTTTGACAATATTAATTCTTCCTATCCATGAGCATTTATTTCTCTCTTCTTTAGTTTCTCTCATGAGTGTCTTACAGTTTTCAGAATACAGGTTGTTCATCTCCTTGGTCAGGTTTCTCCCTAGGTATTTTATACTTTTTGATGCAATTACAAATGGAATTGTTTTCTTGATTCCTCTTTCTGCTAGTTCACTGTTAGTATATAGGAATGCACCAGATTTCTGAATATTGATTCTGTGTCCTGCAACTTTGCTGAATCCAGTTTTTTGTTTTAACAGTTTTTCGGTGAAATCTTTAGGGTTTTCTATACATAACATCATGTAATCTGCAAATAGTGACAGTTTAACAACTTCCTTACCAATTTGGGTGCATTTTACCTCTTTATCTTGTCTGATTGCTGTGGCTAGGACCTCCAGTACTATGTTGAATAAAAGTGGTGAGAGTGGACGTCCTTGTCTTGTTCCTGATCATATAGGAAAAGTTTTCAATTTTTCCCATTGAGTATGATGTTATCTGTGGGTTGGTCATATATGGCCTGTATTATGTTGAGGTGTGTACCCTCTGTACCCATTTTGGGGGGAGTTTTTATCATGAATGGATGTAGAATTTTCTCAATTGCTTTTTAGAATATATTGAGATGATCATGTAGTTTTTATCCTTCTTTTTGTTAATATGATGTATGACATTGTTTGATTTACGAATATTGTGCCATCCTTGCATACCTGGAATAAATCTCACTTGGTTGTGATGGATGATTGTGTTGATGTGTTTTTTAATTTGGCTTGCTAATATTTTGTTGAGGATTTTTGCATCTATGTTCATCAGGAATATAAGCCTAAAATTTTCCTTTTTAATAGTATCTTTGTGTGCTTTTGGTATTAGAGCGATGCCAGCTTCATAGAATGAGTTTGGAAGTATTCCCTCCTCTTCTACTTTTTGGAGTAATTTAAGAAGGACGGGCATTAGATATTCTTTAAATGTTTGGTAGAATTGAGCTGTGAAGCCATCTGGTAATGGCTTCTTGTTTGTTTGGAGTTTCTTTATTTCAAATTAAATTTCATTACTGGTAATTGGTTTGTTCAGATTTTCTGTTTCTCCTTGGGTCAATCTTGGAAGGTTGTATTTTTTAGCAAGTTGGCCATTTCATCTAGGTTGTCCAATTTATAGGCATATGATTTTTCATAGAATTCTCTAATAATTCTTTGTATTTTGTGCTATCTGTTGTGACTATTCCTTTTTTGTTTCTGATTTTATTTGTGTACTTTTCTTTTCTTGATAAGTTGGGTTAGGGGCTTGTTTATTATATTTATTTTCTCAAAAACCTGCTCTTGGTTATTGTTTTTTTTTCTCTTGTTGTATCCTTCTCTATTTTATTTATTTCTGTTTTGATCTTTATTACGTCCCTCCTACTAACTATTGGTTTCCTTTGTTTTCTACTAGCTCTTTAATTGTGAGTTTAGTAAGTTTGTTTTGGGAGTGTTCTTGTTTCTTGAGGTAGGCCTGTATTTGCTATTTACATCCCTCTTAGACTTGCTTTTGCAGCATCCCACATATTTTGGATTATTGTATTTTTGTTTCATCTGTCTCCATGTATTGCTTGATTTCTTCTTTGGTTTGTTCATTGATTCATTGATTATTTAGAAGCATGTTGTTTAGCCTCATATGTTTAGGGGCTTTTTCTTTTCTTTGTGTAACTTATTTCTAGTTTCATACCATTGTGATCTGAAAAGCTGCTTGATACAATTTCAGTCTTTTTTAATTCATTGATGTTTTTGTGGTCTAGTATGTGATCTGTTCTGGAAAATGTTCTGTGTACACTTGAGAAAAACGTGTATCCTGCTGCTTTTGTTTGGAATGCTCTGTAGATACCTGCTAATTCCATCAGATGTAATGTGCTCTGTGTTCGGTGCTTTCGTTTCCTCATTTATTTTCTGTCTGGTTGATCTGTCTGTTGATGTAAGTGGTGTGTTAAAGTATCCTAATATAAATGAGTTCCAGTACATTTCCCCCTTTAATTCTGTAAGTATTTGTTTTACATCTTTAGGTTCTGCTATGTCGGATGCACAGATAGTTATAATGCTATATCCTCTTGTTGGACTGACACTTTAATCATTATGTAATGCCCTTCTTTGTCTCATTACCTTGTTTTGAAGTCTATGTTGTATGATATAAATACTACAACTACTGCTTTTTTTCTCCCTATTATTTACATGAAATATCTTTGTCCGTCTCCTCACTTTCAGTCTATGTACGTCTTTGGGTCTGAAATTAGTCTCTTATAGGCAGCATATAGGTGGGTCTTGTTTCTTTATACATTCTGTTCCCCTGTGTGTTTTGATTAGTACATTCAGTCGATTTACATTTAAGGTAATTGTTGATAGGTATTTACTTATTGTCATTTCATTCATTGTTTTCTGGTTGTTTTTATAGTTCCTCTCTGTTCCTTTCTACCTTTCTTATACTTTTCTCTTGTGATTTGATGGTTCTTTTAGTGTTGTGGTTGGATTTCTCTTTTTGAATTTTTTGTGTATTTATTATAGTCTCTAAGTTTCTGGTTACCATAAGGATCATGGAACCATAAGATTCATATAACAGTCTATATTAAGCTGATGCTTGTTCTATTTCCAACACAATCTAAAAGTGCTTTCTTATTATTCATCTTTCTCCTCCACTCTTTATGTAATAGATGTCATAATCTGCATTTTTATGTGTGTCCCTTAACTGATTTGGTGTATAGTTGGTTTTACTACTTTGTTTCGTTTTGTTTTGCTTTAATTTCTTACCTGCAACTACCTTTACTCTGGGTTTTTGTTCACTAATGAAAAATACTTGGCCTTAAGAACACTTACATCTACAGAATCTATAACATATCCTGTAATGCCTGTTTAGTGGTTGTAAATTCCATCAGATCAGCCTTCATTTATCTAGGAAATTTTAAACTTCTCCTTCAAATCTGAATAATAATCCTCTGGGTAGAGGATTCTTGGTTGAAGGTCCTTCTGTTTCAATACATTAAATATTTCATGCCTTCTAGCCTGTAAAGTTTCTGCTGAGAAGTCTGCTGATCGCCTGATGGTGTTTCTGTCTGCCAGCAGTGGCGGATCAGTCAGCTGTGGGTGGCAGTTCACTTCAGCCAGCCTTTTGTGAACAGAGCAACGGTGCTTCTGCTTGCATTGTTGAGGGTGGGATGCCCTCTGCCTGCCCTGAAGAGATGGTGCCATAGCTGGCCTACCAGGGTGCATGGAGTAGTCATGTGGCTCTGGGGAATGTGGTTGCAGAGGGTAAGCAGCACCACCCTGGACCTTCCTCAAGGAGGAAGCAGCACTCAGAGCTGGCTCCCACATGTGCCTCCCCATAAGGCTGGGATAGGGCTTAGAAATCTGGGAAAGCCTCCTCCCTATGCCTGCCAGGCAGCAAAGTCTGATGCTGCTGGGCTGAGCGGGCAGGCAGGTGCACAGGGCTGAGCTGCCAGTGAGGGGGATGGAGCATTTGGGGCTCCCACAAGTGCATGAACTGTTAGTCCCAGAGAGGCTGGGAAGGTGTGATCCACCTGCCCTTTCTCCTGTGGAGGGAGCTCTGTCCAATCCTCGCCTCTCTGGTACTCCTTCCACTGATGGCAAATCATTCAAACAGCCGCTTATGTTTTGGGTCTCCGAGGGACTGCCAGAGTGCGCCTGTCCTCCACAAGTGACCAGAGTATCAGCCTCCCAGAGTGCTCCAGCTGTCCCTGGTGTCCAGCCCTGGTAATCCCCAAAATCCAATGTGGATTAACGTACCTGGAGCAGATCTCCAGGGCCAGGTGTGCAGAGTTCCTGAGGGCCTATCCTCTCCCTGCTCCACTCCTCTTCTTCCCACCTTTGGGCTAGGATGGGGGAAGGGCTGGGCTCCTGACTGATTGTGGAGATTGATTGTGATTCTGGCACTGTACCCTTCTCTGTGTGCTCTTCTCTTTTTCACCGGATGTAGGCGGTCTGTTCTGAGGTCTTTCAGGTCATTAGTTGTATTTGCTGTAGTTGTTGCCTTTATGTGTGGAGGGGAGGAGGTTTCTGCCTTGCCTTCCTACTCTATTTTTTTCCCCCCTCCATCTCCTCTTTCTAGGTAGTGAGCAGGCCAACACGCAAGACTGAGGAGGTGGGCCCAATGGATTGAGCCACAGAAAATTATTCTAAAGCCACAAATCCTAATGGGATTTTCCCGTTGTGTTGCAAACTGCTTTAAGTCAATGACACCTTTTTTCCCTCCAGTTTCTCCCTTTGGAATAGAAATACTTATCCTATGCCTGTCTCACCACTGTATCTTAGAAGCAGATAACTTGTTTTCAAGGTTTCACAGTTCCACAGCTGGAGAGGATTTTTGCCCCTGGATGGGCCATACCTAATTTAGGTGATATTTAGAGGAGATGTTGGACTTAGAATTGCTGCTAAAATAAATTAAGACTTTAGTGACTATGGGAATGGGTGAATGCATTTTTGTATATGGGAAGAACATCAATGAGAGGGGACCAAGGGGCAGACTGTCAGTGGTTGATTTGTGTCCCCAGAAAAGGGTATATTAAATGCTCAGCCCCAGTGCCTCACAGTGTGACCTTATTTAGATATAGCCAAGTGAGGTCATGCTGTTATAGAGTAGGCCTCTAATTCAATATGAATGGTGTCTTTATAAGAAGATGACCATGTGAAGACAGACACATGCCAGGAGAATTCAATACAGCAATGAAAACAAAGATTGGAATCATGCAGCCACCAGCCAAGAAGCATCAAAATTGCCTGGGCAGAGTCCACGAAGGACTCCTCTACAGATTTCAGAAGGAGCATGGCCCTGCCAACTCCTCGATCTCAGATTTATAGCCTCCAAGACTGTGAGACAATAAATTTCTGTTGTCTTAAGCCATGCAGTTTGTGGTACCTTGTTACAGCAGACCTAGAAAACTCAGACAGACTGACATCCCATGCCGTTCTCTGCATCACTAGCCCCCTCATCCTACTCGTGCTCTGAATCCCCCTACCAGACCACCCTTCCACGTAAACAGCCTCACTGATCTGCTTGGGCTTTGACACTCCAGAATGGGCTGCTCATAAATATGGGTGCCTTCCTCTGTCCGCCTGAGTTCTGATTCATTACATCAAACCAGCTCCAGTATGAGCTCATCTTGACTAAGTACATCTGCAACAACTGTATTTCCACATTCTGCTACATTCTAAGGTACTGGGGATTAGGACTTCCAACATATCTTTTGGGAGAATACAGTTCAACTAATAATATCATCCAAGATCATACCTTTATCACTGAAATGTTGGTGAACTTGTTAAAATTCAATTTATGGCCCAGAACATGGTCTATCTTTGCCTGTATTCCATGGCACTTGAAAAGAATATGTATTTTGCTGCTGTCAGGTGAAATGTTGCATAAAAGGTAATTGGGTTAAGCTGGTTGATAGTGTAGTTCAGTTCTATGCCCTTTACTGATTGTCTGTCAATTACTGAGAAAGGAGTTTTGAACTCCCCACATGTAACTGTGGATGTATCTATTGTTTGTCTCATGTCTATCAGATTCTGCTTCATGTACTTTGGAGCTCTGTTTCTGTTGTTTCTTGCTACTTTCTCTCTTTTCCTTTCTGTGGATAACTCGAACATGCTTTTAGGATTCCATGTTGAGTTGTTTATAGGTTCCATGAGGACCACCAACATATTCTTAGCTGTGAGCCCACAGGAACAGTAGCTCGAGCTTTCCCTAAGATCTCTCCACCAATTCCCCCTTCACTGTCCTACTTCACTAACTAAACATGCTTCGCTTCTCAGATGTCCCTGAAAGCTCCTGTTGGCCCACCTATGCCAGTGCTTCACATGGTGGCTTAGTGACACTTTCTGGGATCTTCTGACCCTCCAACTCCTTCCAGAGTTATCTAAGTCTGGCCCAATGCCTATTTTTTAAAGTCTTTATTACATAAGACATAGTGGCTCTGTTTTCCTGGGTGAACCCTGAAGGATGGTAAGAGAATATGTGGAAAGAGGGGTCCAGACATTCCAGCTATTCCAACCTTCAGAGCTAAGGCCCCACATACATAAACAAAAACATCTTAAACCAATGAAATTGGTACTTGGAAGTAAGGTACTATTGTAAACAAACAAACAAAAACAGGTATATTTGCTTTGGGACTGAGTGGTGGGTGGGCACTAGAAAAGCAGCAAGAAAACTGTTAGTGAAGGCTGGGAAATGGGTGAACAAACTATAATAGTGGCTGTAAAAGTGGTGAGGAAACTGCAATAGAAGGTTGGAAAAATGGCATCCCATGTCATGTCGTAGCAAAACAGTTAGCAAAACTCACCAGCAGCAAAGTATGGATTTGTGTATCTGGCTAAGGAAAATGTTCGGTCATGCAAAATACTGATAGTGTCATTTGACTTTAAGCTGCACATCATAATGTGCAGAAAGAGAGGGGTGAGCTTAGCAGAATTTGCAAGCAGAATTTTAGAGTAAATATAGAAAAGCCAGGATTATCGGAATCAGAAAATAAAAGTGCTTCACAACTCTAGTTTAGTAAGCCAGCAAAGATTAAGATTGTAACTGCAAGATCCTTTGTGAAGACCCCAGAAAGAGGTGTGTTTGTGCCTAATAGACCCTTTCAGATAGACAAAGGGCATTGTCCCACAGCCCTTGACATGCTACCTAAAGAAGAGGAAACGTGTCTCAAAAAGTGTTGTGGGTATAACTTCCACCCAATGGAGTGGATTCAAGTGAGGTTCATATGAAACCCACAAGGCTTTTAAGGGAGCTGAACTAACAAAACACGTTCAAATGGATCTAAGAGGGACTGAGATGGCCCAGTTTGCAGATTTCTCATGGGCCCCCAGATTTCTGTGGTCACAGAGAAGGCTGAGAAAGAGACTAAGCAGCAAACACAGGCCATTTCTTATACAAATGTATGACCCATGGGACAAAGTCAAGAGGCCAGAGGACAGAAATAACAGCTATAGATAACAGTGGCCTAGGAAACCACTCCCAGAGAGAAAAATCAGGATCTAATGAAGGATTTCTCTTCTCCAAGAATAAAGGGACCTGGTAACATGTGCCCAAATGGATTCCAGAATTGTTGTAGACCAGGGACTCCTTTGTACCTCGCTTTTCAAATGGGAGTGTTTATTGCCATTATCTTGTCCTTGTATCAGCATTATATGTTGGGGGCCTATGCAGATAAATAGTCTGGCAGATCATATTTTTCCAAAGGTGGCCATACCAATATATAGATCATCCCACATGCTACTCCCACAATGTGACATTGTCAGCTCTCCATCAAGATAGTGGCACCTATGTTCCTTCCCCCTTGAAACTGGGTGGGCTGTTGTACCTGCCTCAACAAATGAAATGTGATAAAAGTGACACTGCATGACTTCTGAAGCTATGTCATAAAAGGCAACATAGCTTTCACGTGGCTCTCTCTTTGCTCCCTACACTCCCTTCCCATCCCCACCCTTCCTTTGCCCTACATACTCCCTCTTTTTATTTCTCTCTCTCTCTCTCTCCTTGCCCTTGGAATGCAGATACTAAGTTGTGAGAAAGCCCAGTCAATGTGGAGAGATCAAGTGTGGGTGTTCTGCCTGACAACCCCAGATAGGCTCTTAGCCAACAGCTAGCATCAATTGTCACACATGTGAGTGAACAAAACCTGAAGATGATGCCAGCCTCCACCTTCAAGTCTTCCAACAGAAGCCCTAGACATCATGGAACAGAGACAACTGTACCCTCTGATGCCCTGTCTGAAATAGAGGCCAAGAGGTAATAAACGATTTTGTATTGTTGTATACCACTAAGTGTAGGGGTCACTTGTTGCATAGCAATAGATAATTAACACAAATTGTTTTATAGTTCATAGTTCTCTGAAATAAGAAGCTACCTCTGGATATGATTGTAGATAACAAAATCCTGCACTTTGAGCTGACATTACAATTGGATGAAACTTTCAGGATCTTGGGAGAGGTAAGTGTATTTTGTATTGCGTCCCGCCACCTAGGGCGATGGCAGGAGAACGATCACCGAAGGCCTGGTTCATTAGGAATCTTTATGATGGGCGTCCGAGCATCCATCTAGCGAAAGGCAAAAGCAAAAAACAACCACCACCCCACTTCCTCCAGGGCAGCAGCTTATATAGCATATCCCAACCAATCAGCTGACTGATCACGCGCCAGGTTCAGTCTTATTGGAAACATGTGACAAGGCATGCTATGAGCACGAGCAAGGAAATGGGGACAAGCCAATCATGGAGACTTCCTTATGCACTGAGCTGTAGGGCCAGGAAGGGTGGTGTCTAGGAAGCAGGCGCCATCTTTAGGGCGTTGTCTAGCTAGAGTGGGGCTCAGCCTCGGCCGTAGGTCGGGCCCCCACATCTCCCCCTTTATTGTTTTATAACCAAAGGGCTGTCAGGATCATGCCTGTCTTAGGTCGTCCGGAGTCTGTGGCATTCTTACCCGTCCTCAGGCAACAGACAGCTTAGGTCTGCGCCCTGTCTTAGGTTGATATGCGCAGCTCCCGATCTTACCCGTCCTTGACTACTGATCCAGCATATTAAGCCATACGCTAGGGGAGATGCCTTCCTCTAGCGCTGCCATGGCCTGCAACAGGACCTTCCATTCTCCCCGTTGCTGTTTTTGTAACAGACTTTCCTCCCAAGCAGGAGAGGCCCACAGTTAGCAATATTCCTATGACACCTACACCTGACCAGGCTTTGGTGGCGTTTAACATCTTACCTAACTGTCTGGACAAGTTGGCAGCTTTAGAATAATTATGAAAAGGAATACCAGTAATACACCCCCGTATAAGAATGGACGCAGCCCACAGACAAAACCTCCCCCAAGAGGTCCAATTGTTCTTGAAGAAGGTTCATGTGTTGGTTGACCAAGGCCATCCCATTCTTAAAATGGCCATTGATGACGTTCTGCATTGTCATTGCCGAGGCAGTGGCCTGGGACAGCCCATTCAGCGTCTCTGCCATAGGAATGGTGATAGCGCAGTGGTGGCTGCAGCTGCAGCTCGGCTCCACCGTCGCCTGCTGTAGGATCCACGGCAGGAGCAGAAGCAGTGCAATCATCTTGTACCTCCGCTCCGGGGTTTTCCACTCTGCCTATCAGACATTCAGGCACCCAAACGGGGTTCTGCTGGTCCTGTGGAAAAACACAAACCGAGCCTCGGGTCCAGATTATCACTGGGTCCGGGCCTTTCCATGTTCCTTCCAACACATCCTTCCACAAAACTTTAGGCATGTGTTTTGGACTGGATTGTTGGCCGTGCCGCTCTGCTGCACTGCGGCCATTTTTGTCCAGTGTTAAAAAGTTTAAAATGAATAATATGATGTTTAATTTGTCTCTGGGGGATCTAAAGTCTTCTCCTATTCCCCCTTTTTGTTTATATAAGGCATTCTTGAGGGTGAGGTGGGTGCGTTCCACCATACCCTGACCCTGAGGGTTGTAGGGAATGCCGGTAGTATGTTTGATGTCTAGAGTTTTGACAAAGGTAAGGAATGGTTTGGATGAATACGCTGGCCCATTGTCCGTTTTCAGATGCTTGGGCTTTCCCCAGGCCGAAAATGCTTGCAAACAATGGGAAATGACATCCCGAGATTTCTCCCCCATGTGGCAGGACGCAAAGATAATACCTGAGCAGGTGTCCACAGACACATGAACATATTTCATCCTGCCAAACTTGGGGATGTGAGTGACATCCATTTGCCAAATGTGGTTGGGAAGCAATCCTTTTGGGTTAACCCCTATGGGGGTAGGGGGAAGAAGCGATACACACCACTTGCAGCTGACCACTATGGCTCTCACCTGTTCTCTAGTGATCTGGAACTTCAGGTGGAGGGTGGTGGCATTAGCGTGAAATTTCTTGTGAAATAGATTGGCCTGTTCCACAGGGTCTGTTACCACAAACATAGTAGATTCCCTAGTCAGGGAATCTGCGCGATGGTTTCCCTCGGCGAGGGGCCCCAGAAGGGAGGTATGAGCTCTTATATGTCCAATGAAAAAGGGGTCTGAACGGTCCCAAATTATCTGCTGTAGGCATCTAAGAATATTTAAGACGGATGAGGAGGGGTTAATGTGACCTGCGCACTCTATTGCAGAGACGGCATTCACTACATACTGGCTGTCTGATAGAAGGTTAAAGGGTTCCTTTGGAAAGAGCTCAAATGCTCGCATCACTGCCAATAGTTCTGTCTGTTGGGCCGAGGTAGTCGCGAACTTGAAGGTCCATGAGCCATCATCAGTGACTATGGCCCCAATGCCAGTTTTAGAACCATCAGTGAACAGTACTCTTAGTTTAGGTATGGGTTTATGTCTGGTGTTTCTCGGGAAAACAACTGGGTTAGACAAGCAAAATTGTAGCCACGGATGCTTTGGGTAATGATTGTCAAAGGAGGCTTGAGAGACGGTGTGTACAATGGCCCATGTGTCACAACAAGAGGCAAGGCACTCTAACTGTGTCGCTGAGTATGGAGTTATGATAATAGAGGGCACTATTCCAAAGGTTTTGACTGCCACCTTGATTCCCTTGAGGATTAAGTCCGCTATAGACTGTGGGTACCAAATCAACGTTTTTCCTGGTGAATGAGCTAAATACGCCCACAGAAGGGGTCCCTCTTGCCAGAGCACGCCTGTGGGGCTATGATTGCTGGGAAGAGTAATAAAGGAAAGAGGTTCCTGATAATTTATTCTATCCACTTGAGCAAGTTCTAAACGGGATTGGACGAGTTCCAATGCCCTTCTTGCCTGATCAGTGAGCGAGCGGGGTGATGTTAGATCTGGGTCACCTCTCAGTATAGCATAGAGAGGTCGGAGCTCTTCATCAGTAAGCTTTAGGTAGGGTCGCACCCAATTTATATCACCAAGCAGTTTCTGGAAATCATTAAGATTTTTTAGGTGATCTGTCCTTATAACTATTTTCAAGGGTCTGGCCAGGGTGCTTTCTAATCTCATTCCTAAATAACTCTTGGCACTAGTCTTCTGGATTTTTTCTGGGGCTATAGCCAGGCCCCATTTTTGGAAGTGCAACTGCAAGAAACAGAGACCTTGCTCTAGCTCCCTGCTGCTCTCATGACACAAAAGGATGTCATCCATATAATGATAGATGATCATGTTAGGAAACTTTCCTCTGACAACTGACAAAGCCTTACTCACATATAGTTGACACATAGTGGGACTATTGGCCATTCCCTGCGGTAATACTCTCCATTCATAGCGCTCATCTGGGTGGTCATGGTTAATGGCAGGTATGGTAAAGGCAAATTTGGCACAATCTTCAGGGTAAAGGGGGATAGAAAAGAAACAGTCTTTGATATCCACAACTATCATTTCCCAATCCTTAGGCAGGGCCATGGGCAGTGGCAAACCCAGTTGTATTGAGCCCATAAGCACCATCTGCTTATTTACAGCTCTAAGGTCATGTAAAAGCCTCCACTTCCCTGTTTTCTTTCTTATCACAAAAATAGGTGTGTTCCAGGGGGAGGTAGAGGCCTGAATATGTTTGGCAGCAAGCTGCTCCTGTACTAAAGTGTGGGCTGCTTCCTTCTTCTCTTTAGTAAGGGGCCACTGAGGAATCCACACAGGATTCTCAGATCGCCACTGAATCTTTATTTGCTGTTCTCCTTCAGTGGCCCCAAGGAAAAACCCAGCCCGGGCCCTCCAAATCGACTGGGCGTAATGTTAGACAAAGGAATGGGCTTTTCTCAACCCGACAAGTTCTTCCCAAGTCCACCTGTCCCGGGGTAGCCCTGTCTTTTCATAATGCAGTTAAACTGTTTGCTGTAGAAAGTTTCCGTGGTCAATTTGAGATTCATTTGGGTTAGTACATCTCTTCCCCAGAGGGACACGGGTATGTTTAGCATGAAGGGTTGAATTATCCCCTCGTGCCCTTCTTGGTCTATCCAAGACAGTGAAGCAGCACTACATAGGGGCGCTTGGGCTATCCCAAGTCCTCTTAAGGTTTGTGCAGCTCGATTTAAAGGCCATTCCTTCGGCCATTCATCTTCCTTTATGATACTACGGTCTGCTCCTGTGTCCAGCAATCCTGAGAAATGCCTACCTCTGATCTCTAAGGTGTGCATAGGCCTGGTTCCCAAATCCAATGTAAGACAAGCCAGCGGAGCCCCAGAAGACCCAAACCCTTGCTGTCCTCAAACAGCATTTTTATGAGCATACAAATCATGTTTGCTAGGAAGCATAAGAATTTGAGCAATGCGATCTCCTGGGCCAATAGCCATGATTGCTCGTGGGGAGGAGACCATAATTTTAACTATTCCTTCATAGTCTGGATCTATAACTCCTGGGTGTACTATTAACCCTGCTTTAGTAGTGGAGCTCCAGCCCAATAAGAGACCCACTACTCCTTTTGCCAAAGGTCCCTTAAAATCTGACTCTACAACTTGAACTCCCATCTCGGGGGTCAATACGAGTCTGGTGGCGGCACAGATGTCCACTCCTGCGCTTCCTGCTGTTGCTCTCCGTGATCCCTCGGTGCTGGGTGAACTCCCTGATCTGTCAAAGGGTGGTGAGTTCTGGGTATCTGTTGAATCACCCCATACATTTGCGGGCCCTGAGGTGGAGGGCCCCTCCTCCCGTTTTTTGGCTCTTGAGGGGGCAACGGTCGGCCTTCCACATCCACCACTGACCTACACTCACTGGCCCAGTGATTTCCTTTTCTACATCTCGGGCATAATCTTGGTTTGGGCCTGCTAGCAAGTTTGTTGGCTTCCTTCAACTTGGGACAATCTCTTTTCAAATGACCCATTTGTTTGCAGTAGAAACAGGCCCCAGGAGGGGTTGACCTGCCACGAGCATCTCTCAATCCCTGAGTTATGGCTGCAGCCATAACCTGTCCTTGCACCACGCTGTCATTAATGTCCCTACAAACCTTAATATAAGTACTCATATCTTTGTTCTTCCAGGGTCTTATGGCCTCCCTACACCATTTGTTGGCCTGCTCATAGGCCAGCTGCTTCACAAGGGGCATGGCAGTATCAACATCACCAAATATGTGTCCGGCTGTTTGCATCAGTCTGGCTAGAAAGTCTGCATATGGCTCATTAGATCCTTGCAACACCTTTGACAGCTGACCCTGTAGGTCACCTGTGCCTTGCAGCGTCTTCCAGGCCCTCACTGCTGCCGCGGCTATTTGCATATATACTGCTGGGGGGAATCCTACCTGATTCTGTTGACCCAAATATGGACCCGTGCCCATCAACATGTCTAAGTTCCATTGATGATTACCTGCTGCAGCATTACGCCGAGCCGTGTCCTGTGAAAATTCTTGCCAGGCTGTCTTAAATGTCAGGTACTGACCTCCAGAGAGAGCTGCTCTTGCTACATTGGCCCAATCATCCGGCGTCAGATTAAGAGAAGCTACTGACTCCACCAAAGAAACAGTGAAAGCTGCCTGGGGGCCATATGTTGTGGATGCTTCCTTCAGACTTTTAATGACCTTTAAATCTAGGGCTTGATGATACCTCTGTTGTGTATTAGGGTCTTCAAATACAGGGAAAGCGGCACTTCCTTGTTCTCTCAGCCACTCCCTCCACCCCCCTCTTTCTAGTCCTTGATTGCAATCACACGTACGATGACAGGGCTGTACGTGATACGGGGGCGGTTCTGCAAATGAAGCCAGAGGAAGAGGGGGGGCTGACGGCACCATTTTCAAGGACAGTTTCAGGGTTGTTGAGAGGGGGGTGTCCTCTGACTCCTCTTCCTCTTTCTGTTGCCTCAACTGCGTTAGGGAGGGATAACTGCGGGGGATAGGGCGTTCCTTCCTCTGGGCGATTCTAAGTCTCCTTATATGCTTTTCTAATTCCTCCCCCGATAGCTCCCCTTCCTCATCTGTAGATCCTCCTCGCTCGGACCCCCTCTCTGAGGTCCTAGCGGAGGATCTTTCCTCCCAGACATCTTCCAGAACTTCCTCCCCCTCTCCATTAGCCCTTAGGAGTGCCCGGAGTGGTTCCTCCGCCCGCATCCTAGACACCTCTGAACCCATAGTGCGGAGGAAAGGAGGTTGACTCTATTCTAAGTTGAGGTTACGTGCGCCCGCGCTCGTACCCCTGAATTGAGTCTCCTTACAGCCTGAGAGTCCTCGCTAACTGGTTTTCGTCGCTTCCCGCGAACTTTAGTCTACGTCGCTTTACCTGCAAACTTTCCACAGCGCTCTTATTCTTTCGTGAGAAAACGCAGAAACATATACAGACTAAGACAGAACAAGACAAGGAACACAAAGGCTAAACACACACACCACAATTGCTTGCATTCGCACGACCTGATGTTGCTTTCACTTTGTCCCTAACCATACTCACCACTCTCCAAAATGTCAGTCACTCGTGTAACTCTTCCAAAGGGTGTCCACTCAGATCGCCACAGGGTGAGAAGTTCCACTCCGTCCTCGGATGCCAGGTTTTCATCCTGGGTTTCGGCACCAGCTATCGCGTCCCGCCACCTAGGGTGATGGCAGGAGAACAATCACTGAAGGCCTGGTTCATTAGGAATCTTTATTATGGGCGTCCAAGCATCCATCTAGCGAAAGGCAAAAGCAAAAAACAACAACGACCTCACTTCCTCCAGGGCAGCAGCTTATATAGCATATCCCAACCAATCAGCTGACTGATCACGCGCCAGGTTCAGTCTTATTGGAAACATGTGAAAAGCATGCTATGAGCACAAGCACAGAAATGGGGACAAGCCAATCATGGAGACTTCCTTAGGCGCTGAGCTGTAGGGCCAGGAAGGGTGGTGTCTAGGAAGCAGGCGCCATCTTTAGGGCGTTGTCCAGCTAGAGTGGGGCTCAGCCTCAGCCGTAGGCCGGGCCCCCACAATTTTGCATATAGGAGGAACATGAGTCATAGGGACCAGCAGGTATTCTATACTGTTGCATTAATCACCTCCAATGAACAACACTTCTCTGTATACATGCCCTTGGTTAATCTTTCCCTATATTGACTTTGGGCTTAGCCATGTGCTTTGCTTTAGCCAGCGTGATGCAAGCAAAATCTTGAAAGTACTTGTACTTTGGGGCTTACTCTTTCTCACTGCTGGGAAACCTAAGACTACCTTATGGAGAATCATAGCCTTACCTCCTAGAGGATAAAATAAACTCAGAGAGAGAGAGCCCAATTATCCCATGCATTCCAGCTGAAGCCCCAGAATTAGCCAGGCAATGAAGGGGCATAGTCATGCAAGGCAGAGGGGACACCATGAGCAAAGGCACAGAGTCATGAACCAGCAGGCCGTATGAAGAGGACCAACTAAAACCAGCTCTGTATTACTCTAGGGTCAAGTTTGAGAGGTGGTAAACTAGTGCCTCAGAGATGTAGACAGAGATCAAGTCACAAAAACACTTTGTTTGTTTTCAGCCTTCCTGACGGTATTGGGGGCTTTTAGCAGGGGCAACACATGATCTGTTTGCAGTTTAGAAAGATAACTTTGGTGACAGAATAAAAGATGGATTGGAGAGGTAGAAGAAAGATATTAGGAGTCTGTGATGATGATGTGGACAAGAAATGATGACTGGTTCAACTGCAGCAATGGTAGAAGGAATGGCAACTGGGGGAATTATTTAGGAGGCAAAAGCTGTAGGGTGTAGGGATGGATTGAATGTCAAGGTTGCAGGTGAGACAGGGACCGTGAGTTTAGTAGGGTCCCAGAGTAGGGTGAGGGCCTCCAGAAAAAAAGCAAAGCAGGATAATTACAGTCAAAACAATGTGACAATGTGTAAATAAGTCCCTATCGAAACTCTGCATTAAGCATTATGCAAAGTCAGAGTCACACTAATTCTCTAGGGTAAAGATACCAGACTAGGAATATGGACATCTTCAGTGTGATCAGTTAAAGCTCAAAAGGCCAGCAGCAACTTGGCCTGGAATGTCTGAGTGTTCTGCAAATAAAGAAGAGTATCTCAGCATAACTTGTGACTTCACTGTATCAGTTAGATCATGACACTGTAAAATTTGCTTTAGCCTGTTAAAGGCCAAGCTTATTTTTAACTGTACCTATGTGCTGTTTTCCCTTCTTTAGTCCTAATCAAGTAACCTGCAACCTAGGCAAAAGACTAATTTGGTAAGCAATCCCAACTATAAACAGCCCAAGAAGTCAAGAAGTAAGATTCTTAACTCACTCTTTAGCAAACAGACAACAACCCAGGCCACTTTGGGGGCAGGGCAGGTGGTCTTACAACAAATCTGCACCCCCAGTCCTTTACCCCCCATTGGTGAGATTATAAAATATGTAAGCACTATGGAGAACAGTATCGACCTAAAAAAATTAAAAATAGGGTTACTATATGATCCAGCAATCCTACTTCAGGGTATTTATCCAAGGAAATTGAAGTAGGGTGTCAAAAGGGACATTTGCACAGCTATGTTTATATAGCGGCACTATTCACAATAAACAACCTAAATGTCCATCAATGGTTGAATGGATAAAGAAAATGTGGAACATACATATCATAGAACATTACTGAACCTTAAAAAGTAAATAAATCCTACCTCATGCTCTGACAGGAATGAACCTTGAAGGAATTAGGCTAAATGAAACAAGCCAATCACTAAACGACATTGCTCCTTGGGAACCAAGAAAGATTAGAATTACACCCCGCTACCCACTAACAAAACCTGATACATTGTGGTTTAGTTTAAAGGAGTGGGTGCTGGTTGCAGAGATAAAGGGAATCTCAGCTGTGGCCCTCTTACACCAAGCGTTTGGGACCACTCTCCAACTCTGAGGATTCTAAACCTCGAGTCTTGGGTACTGTGCATGCGCCCAAGGTTCTGGAAGCGAGGGCCATGGCTTCTCCTTCCCTCCCTGGAGTGCGACGCCTGGTCGGGAGACACGTGTTGAGGACGTCATCCCTCCTGCCTGCGACATAGTTGGGGGCGTGGCCTGGAGAACGCGTTACCTTGTTGACCACTGTCCTGGCGGCCCAGACTTGATCTGGGCTTAGAGCAGGAAAGGTGCGAGTGAGGAGAGAAAGGAAGACGGATTGCCGCCCCAGCCCCGGGTCCCTGGGAGCTGATGGGTGGCCATGGATCTGTATCTCGGCAACTGCCGCAAGGCTGCCAAAGCCGCCGCCACTAAGGCAGCCGCCAGCAGCCGAACTGCAGGCACGGAGCAGTGCAACAACGTGAGTGGAGCTCGTCGGCCGTCCTCCTCCTCCTCCTCCTCCTGAGCTGTGGGCGGGGTCTTGGGAGTGCGTGCCGACGGAAGGGGCGGGGACCTCAGCAGAGCTCTGGAGAAAGGCGGGGGTCCTGGGCGACCTAGCTTCTGATTCCCTGGCTCCGTTCCGATCTGACGGTAGTAGCCAGAGCTGCCTCTGACAAGGATTGGTCGTGGGGAGGCCCGGAGGTAGGGCTGGTGCCCCGGGAAAGCTGGGAGGCTTTCCGGGTTGTCGGCAGAGAGGGTTCTTTGAACCTAGAGTGTGTGATTCTTTGGTTTACTTGGAGATACGTATTAGCCCATTGAAGGGTGAGTAGACTGGTGTCAACTCAAAGGGTAATTCTAGGGGGCAAACAGACAAACTTCTAATTATATTTAACAGAGCTCGCAAAAAATCCCACTCCAGAGGTCGGAGCAGCTGATCTATTGGATCTTACTCTTGTGATCAAACTGCCTGTTATCCAAGGAAGCAATAATGTGTTCTACACTACAAATATAAGTGAAAAGGTAAACTAAGTTTTGATAGTGCCAAAATGATTTTCTTTAGCCTTTTCAGTTTCCTGTTCAACTGGAAACACTACTATGATTTTGCTTCGGAGTCAGCTTCAATTTCACACACCAAGTGAAGTTAAATGAGTTGAAGTATTTAGTGTACGAACCTCACTTTAATGACAGATGGCCCTGTGGTATGCCTCAGCCACCTAATTCAGCCTTATCTCTAACCCAGAAAGACTGGGGTCTTTTCTGCCTAGCCACACAAAATAATACTAATTCCTACTTCTGTGCCTTTGCCCATCTGGATCCAGAAACCTGGTGATGCCGGGACTCTTGTTCACGAAGCCAAAGAATGAGCTTCACAAACACTCAAGGTAGGAGAGCAAAGTACAGGCTTTTATTTGGAGATAAAGTGAAAGGCCAGAGCTCCCGGCTCACGCCAGGAGGGGACAAGAGAGTCCGTGGTGGTGTGTTGTCTAGGGGTTTTATAGGTAGTTTAGGATATTTGGGAAAGTGAAAAAAAGCTTAGGGGTGTAGACTTGTTAAGTGGTCCTTGAATATTAAAAATAGGAATTTCCTGCCTTGATTTCTTTCTGGAATACTGGCGTCTTGGTCTGGGAGCATATCAAAAGGCTGCCTGCCCAGCCCCCAAGGTGGGCTGAGGTATTGTCTATTTGCTAAAGAATCCTGCCTCTTAAACTTCCTGTGTGTTAAAATGCAATCTTTTAAGATGGAATTCTTCCTGCCTTTTACCATGTCGTCTACAGCTGGGTCTGCATGCGATGTTAGTTGCTCAGTTTGCAAATTCACCTCCTCAGATCTGAAGGAGGAAAGACAGCACGTAGGCCTGGGCCTTTTAGTATGCTAAAGTGAATCTTACACATGGTTACAAATGATTAGCATAATAAAACATGTGCTACTCTTCTTTATCTGGGGAACATTAACTGATCTCACTGAAGAATGATTCTAGAGCTTAATGTTCAACATAGAGTTTTAGTGGGGAGGAGGGGTTCTTTGCATGTAGTTACATTGCTCTGACTGCAGTTATCTAGCCCTGCCCCCTCCGGAGGCCCTCACCCTACTCTGACTACATCAAGGGGCCCTGTCTCACTGGCATGTACTCTCCTCCTCTCCTTCCTGACCTTTGGTTTGAGCCATCTCTGAAGAGCTCTTATATGAAGCCTTTCCCAAGTGTCACAACCCCCAATTATCTCATCTTCCCTTAAAATTTAATTGACCTTGGTCTGCACACTCTCACTCAGCACTGAGTCAGTACTGCTAGGGACTTAGTGTACAGCACTCATATTGTTACACATTTTAAGTACTCTACCTAACACTCCCTCCCTGTCCTTAGCTTCCAGGCCAAGCCTGAAGGAAGTGCAGAACTTTGTGGTTGTGTGCTTTGATCACTATAGCAAAGGGTTCTACAGGAATTATTCTGACATCCTTATCCTTCCACTATCTAGAGTGTCATCAAGGATGAGTAGGGGCCCCTTTAGTATTTCTGATACTTGTCTAATATATATTTTTTAAATGTTTATTGCTGGAAAACTATAAATTACCCTTTTAATGCCCGGGTTCTTGTTCATGAAGCTGAAGAATGAGCTTCACAGTCAAGGTAGGAGAGCAAGGTACAGGCTTTTATTTAGAGATAAAGTGAAAGGACAGAGCTCCAGGTGAGACAGGGACCCAGGGACCGTGGATGTAGTCAGAGTAGGGTGAGGAGGGCCTCCGGAGGGGGCAGGGCGGGATTTTTAGTCAGAGCAATGTAACTACATGCAAGGAAACCCCCCTACTAAAACTCTTATGTTAAACATTAAGCCCTAGGATCATTCTTCAGTGAGATCAGTTAATGTTCCCCAGATTAAGAATAGCAATGTTTTATTATGCTAACCATTTATAACCATGTGTAAGATTCACTTTAGCATACTAAAAGGCCCAGGCCTATGTGCTATCTTTCCTCCTTCAGATCTGATGAAGTTATTTTACAAACTGGGCAACTAATTTAGCAAGTAAGCCCGGGCATAAACAACACAGTAAAAGGCAAGAAGGATTCCACCTTAAAGATAAGATTGCATTTTAATACCCAAGAAGTTAAGATGTTAAAAACTCTTAACTTACTCTTTAGCAAACAATACCTCAGCCCACCTTGGGGTCAGGCTGAGCAGGTGGCCTTGTTTCATATGCTCCCAGACCAAGATGCTGGTATCTCAGAGAGAAATCATCAGAGGAAATTGCTTGTGTTAAGACTGCATTTTAATACCCAAGAAGTTAAGAGTTAAAAATTCTTAACTTACTCTTTAGCAAACAATACCTCAGCCCACCTTGGGGTCAGGCTGAGCAGGTGGCCTTGTTTCATATGCTCCCAGACCAAGATGCTGGTATCTCAGAGAGAAATCATCAGAGGAAGTTGCTTGTGTTAAGACTGCATTTTAATACCCAAGAAGTTAAGAGTTAAAAATTCTTAACTTACTCTTTAGCAAACAATACCTCGGCCCACCTTGGGGTCAGGCTGAGCAGGTGGCCTTGTTTCATATGCTCCCAGACCAAGATGCTGGTATCTCAGGGAGAAATCATCAGAGGAAGTTGCTTGTGTTAAGTTAATTCTCAATATTCAGAGACCACTTAACAAGTCCATACCCCTAAGTTTTTTTCATGTTCCCCAAAAATCCTCAACTGCCTATAAAACCCCCTAGACAAACGCACCACTACGGGCTCTCTTGTCCCCTCCTGGCATGAGCCAGGAGCTCTATTCTCTCACTTTATTTCTAAATAAAAGCCTGTACCTTGCTCTCCTACATTGACTGTTTGTGAAGCTCATTCTTCGGCTTCGTGAACAAGAACCCCGGCATCACCGGCTCACGCCAGGAGGGGACAAGAAAGTCCGTCGTGGTGCGTTGTCTAGGGGGTTTTATAGGCAGTTGAGGATATTTGGGAACGTGAAAAAGAGTTTAGGGGTGTGGACTTGTTAAGTGGTCCCTGAATATTGAAAATTAACATAAGGAATTTCCTGCCTTGATTTCTCTCTGGGACACCAGCGCCTTGGTCCAGGAGCACATCAAAAGGCTGCCTGCCAGCCCCCAAGGTGGGCTGAGGTATTGTCTATTTGCTAAAGAATCCTGCCTCTTAAACTTCCTGTGTGTTAAAATGCAATCTTTTAAGATGGAATTCTTCCTGCCTTTTACCATGTCGTCTACAGCTGGGTCTGCATGCTATGTTAGTTGCTCAGTTTGCAAATTCACCTCAGATCTGAAGGAGGAAAGACAGCACGTAGGCCTGGGCCTTTTAGTATGCTAAAGTGAATCTTACACATGGTTACAAATGATTAGCATAATAAAACATGTGCTACTCTTCTTTATCTGGGGAACATTAACTGATCTCACTGAAGAAAGATTCTAGAGCTTAAAGTTCAACATAGAGTTTTAGTAGGGGGGGGGGTGGTTTCTTTACCTGTAGTTACATTGCTCTGACTGCAGATATCTAGCCCTGCCCCCCCCGGAGGCCTTCACAGCTACTCTGACTACATCAGTGGTCCCTGTCTCACTGGCATGTACTCTCCTCCTCTCCTTCCTGACCTTTGGTTTGAGCCATTTCTGAAAAGCTCTTATATGAAGCCTTTCCCGAGTGTCACAACCCCCAATTATCTCATCTTCCCTTAAAATTTAATTGACCTTGGTCTGCACACTCTCACTCAGCACTGAGTCAGTACTGCTAGGGACTTAGTGTACAGCACTCATATTGTTACACATTTTGAGTGCTCTACCTAACACTCCTTCGCTGTCCTTACCTTCCAGGCCAAGCCTGAAGGAAGTGCAGAACTTTGTGGTTGTGTGCTTTGATCACAATAGCAAAGGGTTCTACAGGAATTATTCTGACATCCTTATCCTTCCACTATCTAGAGTGTCATCAAGGATGAGTAGGGGTTCCTTTAGTATTTCTGATACTTGTCTAATATATATTTTTTAAATATTTATTGCTGGAAAACAGTATAATTTATCCTTTGAAAACCAATATGTTCTGCTAAATATATGCCGACCTCACAGAAATTGACTGAGTCACACTCCCATAAAATAGCTTTCCTTAAACATACTCAAAACCTGTTCCACTGCAAGTAATAATATTCCTTAGTGTGTAACTTCAGCCCTCTCTGTTGGTTTCTTCCTCAAATATCTTCTATTTGCCATATTGCTATTCTGTTCCTCTGTTATTCATGTGTTATCTACGTACAATTTCCAGAATCTTTCCATATTTAATGACACTGATTCTATACTTTATTATATTGATTCCTCCAAAATGTATGCATTTAATCATGATCAGACACTACACTCAATTCCTTTGAAGGCTAACTTTGTGGGATCCTTTGTGTTTTAGCAGGATCTCCTCAAGGAACTAAGACTTTATATATTTTTTTTTAATTATTTTTTATTGAAGGGTAGTTGACACACAGTATTACATTAGTTTCAGGTGTACAACACAGTGATTCAACATTTATATACATGATAATTCTAGCTACCAGCTATCACCATACAAAGTTGTTACAATATTTTGACTATATTCCTTATGCTATACATTACATCCCGGTTACTTATTTATTTTACAATTGAAAGTCTGTACTTTTTTTTTTTTGAGAGGGCATCTCTCATATTTATTGATCAAATGGTTGTTAACAACAATAAAATTCTGTACAGGGGGGTCAATGCTCAATGCACAATCATTAATCCACCCGAAGCCTAATTTTCATCAGTCTCCAATCTTCTAAAGCATAGCGAAAAAGTTCTTACATGGAGAACAAATTCTTACATAGTGAATAAGTTACATGGTGAACAGTACAAGGGCAGTCATCACAGAAACTTACAGTTTTGCTCATGCATTATGAACTATAAACAATCAGTTCAAATATGAATATTCGTTTGATTTTTATACTTGATTTATATGTGGATACTACATTTCTCTATTATTATTATTTTTAATAAAATGCTGAAGTGGTAGGTAGATGCAAGATAAAGGTAGAAAACATAGTTTAGTGTTGTAAGAGAGCAAATGTAGATGATCAGGTGTGTGCCTGTAGACTATGTGTTAATCCAAGCTAGACAAGGGCAATAAAACATCCACGGATGCAGCAGATTTCTCTCAGAACAGGGGGGGTGAGGTTCTAAGCCTCACCTCTGTTGATCCCCAATTTCTCACCTGGTGGCCCCCCTGCGACTGTGCCTGTCTTAAGTTGTTCCTCCCTTGAGGAATCTTACCCGTCTCTGGCTAACCAGCCAAGACTTTATATTTATACCTTTAGTTTGTTTTTTTTTAACTCATGACTACCTTATGAGGTAAAGCCAAGGTTTATCTAAGGTCACAGGTACTCAGTACCAGAATTCAGACCAGAACCCCTGTCTCCTGACTCTTAGGCCATGCTCCTTCACCTCACCTTGCTGCTTCCTGAACTTCAGACCACTTTAGCAGAGCATATGGAAACAGGGAATTTAAAGGTCTTTCAGATTGTTTTGAAAGCAAGTGGAAGCAAAACTGTAGCATTCTATCTTATTTTCAATAATATTAAAATGTAACAAAGCTACCTGTCCTTAGCTATGCATCAGTCCAAACCTGACAACTCATCTCATACTCCAACATTTTGATATTAAACTTATTCTCAAGTAACCTATCTATAAATTAATTTGCTTGTTAGTATACCATACTTGGGTTACAACTGTTTGAAAAGCTCCTTAAATTGTTTTTAAGGTAAAGTTAATAATATATACTTTACCAATTAACTTAGACATTTTGCTTCCAAAAAAAGATAACCTGTTAGGTGTAAGGGACAATTTGCATACTTTTAAAAGTCTACCCTATGATCTTCCACTGGTGATGATATAATAGTGATAGTGATATAATAGTGATGATTAACAGAGACACTTTTCAGGTCAGGGAATCCAGTTATTTTAATTGATGATAAGAAAGCTTACCCTGGCCTTAACTAATGGGATTTTTTTTCTTACTTGATAGGTCTGGTCAAAAGTCAACATCTAAAAGGAGGAATGTAATAATCAATTCACTAATTGCTGCATTGTATCAATTGCCATCACTTTTGGTTGTTTCCTTCTAGGAAAGATATGGGCTTCCTCTCTAGTCTCACTGTAAATTAAATCATTGCCCAGAAGGATATTTTTTTTTTTTGCCTTTTTTTAAGGAAACATTGGTGGTCAGCGAGTCCAGATTCCTGAGATAGGTCCCTTGGGAGAGAGAGACAAGAGGCTGGCATCAATCAAGTGGTCAGAAACTTACAAAGGAAGCTCTTAAGTGGGAAAAGAAAGCTAGAACCCTATCATGCCCATGCTGTCTGCCCCTCTACCTACATATGAAGCATCCTACCTATCTTGTAGGAACTCTTAGGGCCACTTCTCCATGTTCAGGTATTGGGCTGAGGTTGAGGCTACCACCTCCAGCCTAAGACAGGTCTGGTTTAAAAAAGAGAGAGAGAGAGAGGAATAGAAAGGCAGTTAGACTTACCCAGATCAGTCCATTGTCTCTAATCTTTCACTTCAGATTCTGCTGGCAGGTTTTATTTTCAATGAATAACCTAATCATTTCAAAAAATTGAGGTTAAAAAGTGCGATTTCATTCAATTTTACATATGTAATACTACTGAATTTCTGTGTTGGCAGTTTTATCAACCTTCTTATGATTTTAACCTGTCTGCTCATTACTGTCGACTTTTGGAAACCAGCTATAAAAGCCTACACACTCCATGTTCAAAAACATACTGTAAGTGAAGAAACACCGTCCAGAGATGAAAGAAGTGCGGCTACACCACCAGCAGTAATAAAGTGGGTTGAATCCTATTTCCTGTTAACCAGCAAAAACCTAGGGACTTGTTAGACACTTGTTTCTTTACCTCACTGGAACCCTGTATCAACTTTAGTTGACCAATAAAGGAAACATAATCGAAAACTCAATTCTAATTAGTATTTCAGTAAAGAGAAATCAGGCAGCTGTTGTTTCTAAATAACTGTGTGTTGCCACTTGACCTTTCTGTTTTGATAACAGCAAAAGATAGGCACCATATGATTTGAGTGTGTAAAGATATAAACACGCACACATTTATTTATTTATGTATTTTTCTCCCAGCTGTCTTGTAGTGCCTTTCTTCTGGCTCTAAAAGTAATAATGTCACTGCATATGTCAAGGAATATTTCCTATACCCTTTGAGAAGACTAGAGAGAATGTGGAATCCTAGCACAATACAGCTTGATAGAATAAATCCTTTGGGAGGTTAAACATCATTGTAGTGGCGTTTTAATAACAAATTTATTGGGTAAATATAAATTCCTGATTATGATATAAACCATATTATTGAAATAATGTTATTTAGATAGAAATTTCCTGGTGGTACAGCAATGTTAGAGAGCTACTACCTTCCAAAGAGTTGCCCAAATGTGCGATTGTCACCCTTGATCACAAACTTGTTACTAAAATGAATGTTTTATGACTGTTCTCTGTAGAGTTTTACGATTGTAACAACTTTTATTTACATTTTTGTTTTTGTTATTATATGTCATCTGTACCTTGAAGGAATTAAATTAGTACAGGGAGTATCTGACCAGTTTAAAATTAGACTTTGAAAGAAACTATGTAAGAGAACAAGTAAGTTAAATACCGAAATTTGTTTTATTTGGGGCCTGTAAGAAAGTGTTTATGTAGGGTTTGGAAGAAAGGTTTGGTCCTCTGCAGAATTTTTTCTTGTAATATTTTGTCTTAGAAATATTTAGGTAACAAGATCTCTAGAGATCTGTAAGAGATAAAAATGAGACCCTTGCTTTTCATTTACAGAGAGAAATTTTCACTTATCTAAAAGGGAGCCACTCTAGACCTAAATGCAAGTTAACAGAATTAACCATTTGTAAAGTTACCATGTTTACCAGGAAGTCACTAAGCCCTCACCATAAGAAGGCATATCTGAGGACACTTGTATTTCTGGCCAAGAGTAAAACTTTAATTCTTTTTTTCTCCTCTCAGAAAACAATTGAAAAACAAGGAAATAAGTTGTTTGATAGCAAGACAGGCTATAACAATTGTGAGAATGCATATTTCCAACAATGGCTGTTACAGAAAAATAGACAGGCAGCTTCAGATCAAGAGCTGTTAACCAAGCACAGGTACGACCAAAGCTCATTTGTGGATACATTGTGGACCCCAGAAAGGTGTAAAAGGACTAGAAAAAAACTGAAAGCAGAATGGAAAAAGTATTAGACACTATTTAACCCCCTAGAGTTTTCAATGTAGAGAGAAAGGAAAGGAGATTAAGAGGTAAAGGACTGGGAACCTTGGTACCAAGGCTAAGGAGGAGAGTTTCTACCTGAAAAACTGGAGTCCACTAGGAGCCCAAGAGGTAAGCCAAACGGATATTTGAAGGAGAAATCCAAAGAAAAATCCCTGAGTTTGGATAACCCAAATCCATAATAACAGAGGGAAAGAAGGTGTGTTTTTATCATGTTTCAAACTTAAGTTTAAGGAAATGACTGCAAGGCCAAAAAGGGAGAGTGGCTATAACTTGATCTTATGCTGATATAAACAGGTGATCCTCAACCAAGTGTAATGTTCATTGAGCTTATTACTCACACACATTCAGTGTTACCATGCAGAAGTCAAGTGTATACCCTGGAGACAAAGGGATGAGTTATAGTTCTTTCTCTTTCTCCTTTACCAAGGGTGAGAGCCAGGTCCCCATCACTGGACTCTTACATTCCATGGATTAATGGCGTGATACGCCAGAATACACACTGATCTACCAGTGTCCCCGAGTGGCAGTCTGCGGACCTATCTGTACATGAGAGCTCATACAAGGACTTGGCAATTACAAAGAAGCCAGTACCCACGTACTTTTAAAGGAAGTTCAAATCTACTTCTCTTTTGAAGTCAGTCCCTTAGTTGATTTCAGCAGTCTTTGAAAACTCGTATTCCCAAAACTCCTCTGAGTTATGAACAATCTCTGTGTAAAATGCTTTTAATCACTCTGTTCCACATTTTGCCACTGCCCCGGCCACAATAACAGAGAGTCCAGTAAAACGAGTGCAGCATGGTGAGGTGGTGAATCAGGTTAGGTCCCATAAAAACTCTGCGTTTCCTGTAATTCAGAAAATAAAAAGCAACCCAGGTGGTGGTTTGGGAATATGAAAATAGATAATATCCTCATGAGGGATACACTTAGTTTACCTTCACTTATGTTTGCACTTTCACTTAGATATTTAGACTCGATTAGTAGGGAATTAAGGTTGACCACGTGACAGATGTTAAAAGTGTTAAGTGAAAGCATGGAAATGCAAGCCAACAAAGGCAGGGCAGTTGGGGGGCAGAGCCTGAAGAGACAGGCTGAAGTCAGAGCTTTCTTTATATTCTTTGCTGAAGTACGAGTTTAGCCTCTCAATAGTAGGAAGCCATTGCAGGGTTTTGAGTAGGGATGTGAAATAAGAATGATTTGGGTTTTAAAAGGATAGTCTGGTTGCAGTCTGTGAGATAGATACATAAAGAGTAGAGATTAGAGGCAAGATAGTTTTGAATCTACTGGGGCAGTCCAGATAAAAATAATAGGGGCCCAAGCTAAGGCAGTGGCAATGAGAGTGAACCAGAGGCCACAGATTTAAGATATTTCAGAGTCAGATTATGTCAAGATGTGGTGACTCAATAGATGTGTGGTTCCAGAGAGAGCAAGATGACAATGATGATTTACTTTTTGTGTATAGGTTTTCTTGAAGGGGGATGCCTTTTGTCTGTGCTCCTATAGTGTTCAGGCTTACTTCTATATCAGAACTCATTATACTGTATCATACTTGTCTTTTCTGCCAGATGATAAACTCCTTCAGGTCAGGAATTATATCTTTGATTTCAATCAATGTGCTCAGTAAGCATTAGATTAGCCTGGATTGGCCTTATCTGAAATAAATGGAACAACTCTAAGCTTTCTGGAACAGCACTGGATGGACTGTTATGCCTTTAACCAAAATATAGAAGATAAAGAAGGAGCAAATTTGGGAAGATGGGAGTACACAAGTACATGATAAACTTCATTTTGAACTACATAGTTTAGGTACCTGTGAGAGAGATCTGTCCAAGAGGTTGATGATATGTATGAGCATTGATACCAGAGTTTAGGAGAGAGGTAGGGGATGGAAGATGGGGGGTGATACTGTATTAATTTGATTGCTCTGAGTCAACAAAAGTCTGTCTTAGAAGCTTAATTACTAATGAATGTTTTTTTTTCTTGAATGTTAAACCACACAGAAAGATAAAGAAGCAACTAAAGTATTATATCCTTTAAATGATGGAGGTAAGAAAATGAGCAATATTTATAATTGTTCTGTTTTCTTTCAGTTAAATAATTATAGTTTTGCCATACAGTTTTCCAAGTTATGTTTTTTTCCTGGTTATAAAATCCATGATTATTTTGATAAAGGAAGATATAAAATAATTCATAATTGTAAAAGTTAGCATCCCACATGTTTGAGTGATTGCTGGGTGAGTAGGCCCTGTGGAATTTGCAGAGCATAGGGAAGTTAGAGGCCCTGCTATGGCTGCCTATACTAATAGGCAGAGTAAGTTCCTGGCATACTGCTTATTTGGGAGCCCCAGTGTAAAGAATTCTCCCCAGAACGATCTCAGTCTTCTAATGCTATCCTTTCTCCCCAGACATAAAAATTCATCCTGTTTCCCATCTTCCCGGGGCTGGACCAGAGATTAGCTAAGTCTGCAAAAGATTCCCATGCATATTCTACTCACACACACCCAGAGAGCTAGGATGTCCCCATCTGGGTGGCCAATGGACACCTCAAATCCAATATGCACAAAACCAAATTTATCATCTTCCAGTTGCCCCCAAACCTGTTTTCTGTTCCTCCTTTTATCCAGGCACAAAACCTAAGTCATTTTTGACTCTTTCCTGTTGCTCATATTCTACATCTAAAAGCTGATACATTTTGTCCGATCTACCTCCTGAAACTCTCTCAAAAGCTTTTCCATTGGCACCGCCCCTGCTCTTACCTACTGCAATAATTTGCCTCCAATCTCTTCTTCCTCTAATTAACCTATATTGCATTTGCTGTAAATGTAATCTTCCTGAAATACAGCTTTAAATCTATAATTCCTCTACTCAAACGTACTCAGTGGTTTCCCCCTTCCTACTGAATAAAATGCACAACAGTGCAATTCTGGGGCAGGGGGAGTGATGGGAGATTAAGCTGACAAAGTAAGTCAGGGCCAGAAGTTAGGGAGTCCAGGCTTGTCCCTGAGTGCAGTGGTGAGTCACTGGAAGTTTTTTGAGACTTCATAAAAGGCATCTTGTACTTGGAGATACTAGCCTTAACCTGCATACATAAATGCATCCTTGACTATCATAAATCTAGATATTATGGCACCCTAGGAAGGAGAACTACATCATTTTTTCACATTTCTTCTTTCTCCCAGGAATTAAATGTACCTCACTTGAAGCTCCAGGTCTTTCTGCCACACTGGAAAGTGTCATAAATCACCCTCCACAGGATATTAAGAAACAAGAGGCAAGTAACATTTCTTTTGTCCTAGATACAGACAGAAAAAATAAGGTTTGACATTATGATCAAGATTGGTATAACACAATTTCATTCATTAAGTGACAATTCAGAGCAGCCTCATTCCCTGAAATTAAACACCATATAGTAAGATTTTTGTAAAAGTTGAAATGTCAACCCACAGTAATGATCCTGTGCTACTTCAGACTTCTGACACTCAAGGCTAATCAGTCATTGGTATTGCCATACTGTGAGTGTAGGGAGTATCAGGAACAAGTTGTAAGCTCGCAAAACAAAAGTGGTGAGTCTGAGATGTCAAATGTGTTGAACAGATCCCAAATTTGAATGGAATATTTGCACTGATTATTAAGAGATTTACAAGAAGCAACTTGAGTGTTCCCACTTAGCTTTTTGGTTATAGGCTTCTTAAATGATAAGCTTCAAGAGCTTCGAGGTACATTATCTGTGGCCTGCAGAGGAAGCAACAAATTGGGCCCTTGAGAATCATTTCTTTTCCATTGCTGAGGGGTTGCTGCCTAAGCCTATTCCATTTGTGATCAGTGATGGCTCATCTGATGGTGGAAGTTGCTGCAGACATTCAGAGTGCTGCCTCTGGTCACAACATAGATTGCCTCTGTGGGTTGCCTGCCAGCTTGTCCTGTTAAGAATCAAGCACACACCCTTGGCTCCATTAGCACTCTATTAACCGGCTCAGCTGTTCTAAAGACTTAGCATGGTTTTGAAAGAGATGTCACCAAGCCAGAAATTCACCGAAATCTTCCCATTACAAATTCTATACAACTAAGGTAGAAAATGGCATTGTTTGCAATGTCCTAAGTGAAATGCATCGTAAGTGAGGGACTCAATTATATGAAACTGGTCAAATGTAGCATGTTAACTACAATATGCTTCTCTGTATAAAAAAATATTTATGAAACACCTGCTGTGTACGGGACACTGTGCTACTATGTCAACATCCATAATCAAAATGCTTAGTATATAAAAAAAGGAAACTTAACTACTTTGAGATAGTTGAGAAGTTGCATTAGTAATTACATCAGTAACTCCTTTTTCACTAGCCTTACTACAGAGCCAGCCTGGGTGAACATGGATTGCAAACTTAATACTACTTTACAAAACAAAAGTCAATAAACAAATTTACGCCATCTGTTTTTAAAGGAGGCTTTAAAATATATTGGACAATATGAGTACATTATGTGGTCACAAATACCTAATTCACTTTGAGATATAGCATGACCACTTTTATTACATAGAATACGATACTATTTTCCAACTAATTTCACCCATCTCATCAATGTCAGCAAATATACAACTGATGGCTTGTGTTTAGTCCCCAAACCTGGGGAAAAAAATAAAGTCTACTCTGCAGGATTTTCTTCTTGTATAATTACCTAAGCAGGTAAAGCTATTGGCCAAATCAAAGAGTTATATCCCATGTTGCCAGAAAACCTGCTTTCTGCATTCCAGCATTCTAAAAATATTTCCCCAGTGGTTACCTTTGTTTAAAAAGCACACATATTCTTTTTATCTGTTCAGTTAATTATTTTCCACTCTAATCAGTGCAGTTCTTAGTTAGCAAACTTTAGAATACCGATCAAATCTATAAACACTTGAATTCTGTAAGTAATATATGTAATATAAACCAAAAAGCCATATATATTTATTGCAAGTGGACTTTTAAAATCATTTCCCTAAACTTGTTTATTTTAAATATGAGATCTTTACACATTTAAAACATAGAAATTTTAATATTATTAAAATTATTATAAATCATTACAGCAAATGAGGAAATATAGAAATAATAGCTTATACTCAAGTTCTTTAAAAGCTCCTTTGAAGATTTTGTTTTTATTTTTTTGTGGCATATATAGATGACATGCTGATTTAAATGGAAGAAAGGCCAAGAACTCAAGTTTAAGCTATGATTCAGGTAAACATTAGCAGTAGTTATTAAGAACCCTGCACTCCATTAATCCTTAACCTAACTAATACTTATTGAGCTTCTGCCACATGCCAGGCACTATGCTAATTAACGAACATACAAACTAGAAAAGCCATGGTCCATACCCTGGATTTTACGTTCTAGTGGAGAACAGTCATGCCAATAATCACAACCCAGTATGGTAAGTATAATAATGGAGGTATGTATAATGTCCAGTGGAGACACAGGGAAGCCAGGAAGCTTTAACAGAAGAGGCTACAATTGAGCTGAGATGTGAAGAATGAGAAAGAATTTTCTAAACAGACAAACAGGAAGAGAACCTTCTAGGAAAAGGGAATACATTTATATTTATCAAATACAGACATGTGACCATACTGTATTTGTGGAAATACAAATGTTTTCAGAATTGCTTTAGCTAGAAGTTCAAGTCAGAGAATTGCAGAATGTGAAGCTTGACAGGCAGAGAAGGGCTGGGTCATTAAAATTCTGGTAGGCCATAGCAAGAAATCTACCTATAATCTATAATAGGATAAAACTATCATCAAAGGGCAACTCTTGAAGAGTATTGGCAGAGGCATAGTATCAGAATTTGCCTTTTCTAAAAAAAGAGAAAGCAGAATTAGAGGTGAAGAGACTGGAAGCAGTAAGAAAATTAAAATAACAGCATTTATTGAACACTTGCCTTATGCCAGGTACTATGCTGAACTCTGTATTCTCTCATTTAACCCTCCCACCAATTTAATGAGGTCAGAGCTATTTTTATCTACCATTTTACATATAAGTAAGCTAAGTCTCAGAGTGGTAAATTATCTTGCCCAAGGTTTCATATAGTATGTGGCAAAGGCAGGGTTTTAACCCAGGTCTGTCTGCTCAGTAAATCCACAATACCATGCTGTCTCTTATGACAATTAAAGAGGCTATTCTAATAGTCAAGGCTAGAAACAAATCCTGAAAAAAGTCATTGGCAGTGAGGATGAAGAGCTGGGCACAGATTTGACTCAAACTAAGGAGGCTGAATGGATGAGATTTGGTTACTGATTAATATGGGAGATGACGTAGCTGATGACAACTCCCAGATTTCTAGACTGGGCAACCAAATGGATAGTGAATAGCGTTGCCATTCAGTAGATAGGCAATACAGAAAGATGAACAAGTTTGGAAGCGAGAAAATCAGTTCTGCTTTGAACATATTGAGTTTGAGGTGCCTGTAGGTATCCAGGTGGGACGTGTAAGACGAACAGTCAAGCAGTCAGTTATAGATTCTCATGGAAGAGGCAATGAAAAGAACACCTTTTATCAGAACTTACAGGAAATAACAAAAGCTATTCCCACAGGTTTTGATAGTGTTCTTTTTTTAGCTAGATTATACTTTCTCATTTTAATTCCTTCTTTGATCTAAGAGCTATCCATAAGAATATTTCTTAATCATCAAGAAATTAATATTTTGGGTCACATTTTAAAAATTAGGTTCACAGAATATAGCCTGTAAATCTTTAACACATTGAAATTGTTAAGGATTTCTTTGTGACCAAATATGTGATTGATAGAAAGTGTTTCATGGACATATCAAAAATATTCTCTATTCGAAGGATATAGACTCTAAAATGAATATTAAATTACATTTATTGATTATATTATTCAATTTTTATGTCTTTACTGATTTTTTTTGTCTACTGGACTCTTTTCTTACTGCCTTCTAAATGTGCTCAGCCATCAAAGAGGTGTATTGAAATTCTACATTACAGTTGTACTTGTATCAAATTCCCACTGCATTTCTAATAGGCTTTACACAGTTAGGCTCTTGAGGATATTTAATCCACCATATTGCTAGGAAAGAAACAAGAGTTCTTTATTTTTTTAACAGTTGTCTATGAGTTATCAATTAATTAATAATAATTAGTTATCCATTCCTGAGGAACAAATCACTGCAAAACTTGGCATCTTAAAAAAAACATTATTACTTACCAGTTTCTGTGGTTAGCAATATAGGAGCAACTTAGCTGGGTAGTTGTGACTCAGGGTGTCTCATGAGGTTATGGTCAAGGTGTTAGCCAGGGCTGCTGCAGTCATCCAAACGCTTGACTGGGACAGGAGGATTCATTTCCAAGGTGGCTCACTCATAATGGCTGTTGGCAGGATATCTTAGTTTCTCACCATATGGGCCTCTCCGTAGGGCTTCTTGAGTATCTTCATGATATGGCATCTGGCTTTGCCCAGAGTGAGTGCTCCGAGAGAGGGACTGAAGCCACAATATATTTTATAACCTAGTCTCAGAAGTTGGGCACCTTCACTTCCACCATATACTTTGCATTAGAAGTAAGTCACTAATTCCAATCCACACTCAAGGAGAAGAGAATTACCTTCCACCTCTTGGGGGGGAGTATTCTCAAAGAATTTGTAGACATATTTCAAAACTACCCCCACCGTATTATCTTTACACTTAATTTTTCAGGTTTGTGCACTATTAATTCCAGCTCCTTCCTTTCCAAAACTGTACACACGCAAAAACATACTCATACACAATAATCTCAAGACGGTACATAGAATTCAAGTAAAACTTTTTAAGTAGATCATTGGAATTTATTGGTTACTCTTCACTTCACATTTATTGGGAGAAAAATAAATAGCAATTCACCTTGACTTTGAACCAGCCCTAATTTGTAATAGTACCTTCTATTATGCAGAACATTCTGTTGTCCTAAGACTGTTGAGTCATGTATGTGCATAATTTAATAACACCATCCCAGTATTCCTGTGGACATACTCTACATGAAGACCTGCTTTAGTATAATTATCCAGAAATATTTACCAAAACCCACTTATGGAACTTTTCTAGGTGACATACAGAGCATGTTGGACAGTATTTGCTTGGGAATAGATTAATGACAGGCAGACTAATGAGCAAGCATTGAGCCGACACACATGTTAAAGAATTAATTCAACAAATAAATGTTATTGCATGTTGACTATATGCCAGGCACTGTAAGCTAGTAATCACAGCACATCATAGAAAGTCCTAGAATGGAAGGATGTCTAGAGTGCTCTGGGAGCATTATGGAGGATGCCTGTGTACATAGGCAGATTTCAAGGAAGGCTCTCTGAAGGAGGTGACATGAGCTGAGTTGAGTCCTAAAGGATGAGAAATCTAAAAGAGGGACACTAAAGTTACAAAGGAAATAGTAAGGGAGAGAGGCAAAGGGAATTGCATGGTGTTCACTATCTCTAGAACACAGAATATATGTGAAATGGTGACCAGAGGTAAAGCTGTGAAGTAAGCAGTGATCCCAGATCTTAAGGTCTCCCAAGGAGTCCCTGGAAGGTTTAAACAGAGCAGTGACAGCAGGAAATAAAGACCTATTAAGGTCTGTTAATTATCATTTTACCTGTAGCTTGTGTAGGATACCGACAACTAATAATTTTCTTTTTCTCTCTGAAAATCCACCCGTAGCTCTTGGAATCTTCCCTTCTCATGATTCGCCAATTAAGTAAGTATCTAAGAACACTTCATAAACCAATGTTATTTTTAATTAACATTTCCATAATGACCCAGGAGTGCTGCATGAAGGCCAATTCTGTGCAATCCTCCATCCTTGTAGTTCTAGTTGTATGTAGTGAAACTCTCATCTTTCGCAACCTCTTGGGACTGAGCTCAAATTGTGAAGTAGGCAGTTAGTCATCCGTGCTCTACCTCCTCCTCTCTTTATTCTCCCTTTTGTTCTATGCTCCCCTGATATGCAGGACCTTCACTCCCCTTTCAGGTAGTACTACGTCTCTCCTCCAGGTGGCTCTCTGGGAGCTGGATCTATTCTTTTCTCCTTTCCCCATTCAAACATCCATTACTTGTGCCTCTTGAGGTTATTGTTTCCTAATGGTGACAAATTAGTTTTCTGTGTAGTATTAATGACAATATGTTACCCCATCCTAAGGATATTTGCACTGTGATCCAAAGTAATCAGTCTGTACTGATGCAAAATCAAGGCCAGTGGAGAAGATTTTATTTGGCCTAGGGACCTTTCAGCCCTCAAACCTTGGTGGCCACCTATTCTGCTGATGTCCTGTTCCCCTCAAACTTGAGTAATATTTCATGCATATAAAATAACTCCTAATGAAACACACATACCCAACACCGTCATTTTTAAACACTAAATGAGGTTCATGATAGGTTTTGTAAATCCCAAACTGATGAAAATGGTTGGGTAAAGTGAAGCAGTGTGTGGTGGTAAATGGTGTCGGCGGTCAAACCAAGCTTCCTAGGAGGATTTTGAGCTTAAGAGTGATAGAAGTCAGTTTGTCTGAGTTACTGAGTGCTAATAGGATACAAAGATACTGAAGGAAGGAAACTGACTAGGCCAGTATTAGAACAGTTTAAAGAAACAAAGGTGAGAGAATAATGATTATGTGTAGTTTTATAGAGCATTTATTACTGCCTCCCTCTTTCTCCTGTCCCCCAGTCTAGACTACAGACCTACAGAATCACTTGAGTCTTTCCAGTACAAATGCTCTGGATACCTTTTTACTAAAAATCTTGGCTCAGCTAAAATGAAGAACTCCACGCATGACCTGGAGCTTCTCCCCCATTCCTCTCAAATACACAGGATTAGAAAACATTTAAGTATACCTAGGACAGTTCCAGACCAGAGCACAACAAAACATAGCTAACAGCATTGTCTGGTCTGGCTCAGCTCATTGTACCCATGAAACATTCTCTTAACCTTACAGAGAACACAGGTTCAAGGCCTTTGACTAAATCCTCTTGTTCTGACAGAGTTCCTTGCTTCCCAAGGCTCAACTGTGGATGCATCACACCTGTTCTACCATTTACGCCCTCTCTCTTCTCTTTCTTCAACTCCTTAAGTTCTGTTTTTTTCTAATGCTAACACAAAGGACATTCACAGTAAGCTTAATGAAATAGAATTAGGAACCAAAGAAATCAGAACAATAGGAAGCAAATGTGACAAGACAGTAGTGGGGTAAACACTTGTAATAATTAAGCTTTGCATTTAGATGCTCAAGTATGTTCTTATGGTTGGGATGGAAGATGAAAAGAGAAACAGAGTAAAGAAGGTAGTGAGTCTGTTGTCCAAAAGACTGTGTTCAGAAGTTTGTATTTCATTCATTGCCTGACAGTCTAATGGTTTTGAGGAGGGATGTGATATTGTCAAATCAATAACTCTGCTGAACATCTCTGATGGCAGCATGTAAGACAAATTGAAAACAGTTAGTTACTGGTTGCTGAAGTCCATTAATTGCTTATGGCCTGCACAATGGCCTTCATTTTGGAGTAGAGAACAATATGCATAGATTTAAAACATGTTAAATGGGAACATGTTTCATATTTCTTGAGTACCTACTATGTCCGAAGTATGGTGCTCGGTATTCAGGGGACACCAATGTGAATGAAGCAGGGTCCCTGACTTCAGCTGTTCTTCAAAGAGCATCAGGAGAGAAGACCGGAGACAGGAGGAATGTTGAAGGTGAACTGAGGACAGAGCAGTGGATAAAATGTGAGGTATAGGGAGGGCCACCTGTGGAACTACCCAGTCCTTAGCTCTCATATTGGAACACTGATGTTAGGAGAGAGGTGCTGCTTTTCAATCCCTTTCAGCCACTAGAATGAGCAGATGGATTTGGCCATAGAATGGACTATGTGTATGGATGATCAGGAGATATCATGCATCACCCCCAAAGCTATAGGCCTGAGGTACAAGTAAAAGACCCCCAATTGGATTGAAAATTAGATGGTTAGAAGAGTTAAGCAGGCAGACTAAAATTTAGTCTCATCCTATTTATCTTCAAGGGTTAGTCGGCCAGCCATGGGAAGATACCTCTCAGGTATCTTGTGGTCTGAAGTGAGGTTATATGAAAGAGAAGGTCAGTAGCTGAAAGTTGTATGTAGGTTTTATGACATGGCACATTAAACTGAAAAACCGTGCCGTCTCTTTTGGGCCTTTTGGGGCTCTGAATTAATTGTCATCAATATTACTATCCCTTTTATTTAAGAAATAGGGAGTTGGTAGAACAAATGACCTAAACCTTAAACACTTACCTCTAGTAGCATCACTCTATCAGGGAAAACCACCTAAGACTAGGGAAAAGTGGACGCACTATCTTATCACAACTAGAATTGTGGTGCAACTTCTGAATATAACAGTGAGTTCATTTGCATGTTTCTGCTCAGTTGGCTTCCAAAAGAATCTGATAATTCATTGCAAATTGCAGATTGTATGTGATATTACAACTAGTTTCTAGTCATCTAATATGAGGCTTTTCTCATTTATTTGATTAGCTCTGTTCTCAGGTTTTTGCTTTTCCTTTTATCTAAGTGCATGCCTTTGGGACAGAAAGCCTCTGGGGACAGGTAGCAACAAAGACACAGGACTCACTGGGTTCCACTTGCTGCCTGTGGTATCAAATAGAGAGAGCAGAGAAAGGAATTGGGGTGCATTAGATTGTAGAGGACCTACAAGAAAGAAATTGTGCTGAGTTGGCCTAAGAACCTAGGTCTTAGAAAAAATAAATGAATCCTAAGGAGAGGAACTGTATCACTGAAGTTGGCACTCAGGTCCAGGTTTCATATTGCAAAAAGGTACTAGTCTGAGGATGAGGTATTGCTGCGTAACCCTAGCTGACACCTTAAGGTATTCTTTTCCTACTAGTGTTAGGAAAGAAGGAACTCAGCTCGGTGTCACAGGGAAGTCAGATATAGTGAGATGAGAACCCAAAGTCAAGAAAGCCAAGTCAGTTTTCCTGCACTCTGCAGAGAGTAACAGACCGGTTCTGCCTAAAGTGAGCCTCATTCTGAGGATTCTTTTATGAAGTTTTGACTGGGCAGAGAGGTACTTGACTGACAGCTCTTAGCTCTCTAGGGTTTGTTCTGGTTGGTGAAATGGGGACAGGGGATGTGCTGTGCCTGTGCTTCTGATGTTTCGTCCCTGGGTGGACCCTGCACATTTCTTGGGCCACTCTTGGACCCTGTGGCTTCATCTGATTAACTCTGAGTCATTTCTGGCTCTCTGGTTCTATCTGATCCACTCTCTGAGTCATTTTTAAGGGGCACTCTCTCCTTTTCATCCTGCTCATTTCTGTCTTTCTACCTAACACTAGGAGTGAGGTTGTAAATTCAGTCTAGCTGTAATTCTCAAAATTGAATTGTAGGACTTGGGGAGAAAAGTAAATTCGATAACATTAAGGGCATAAAATGAAGATAGAGTGCCATTTTCCTTTAAGAATGTCAGGAAGAAAACAAGCAAAAGATCTATGTAGGTAGAAAAACTTGAAAATAAATCACAATTACAGTTTTAGGCCTTGTCTTTGTTTGATGTTTTATTACTCAATAATGTACATGACTGTATTATTCTCTTGCTACAATTTAGTAAAATATGTTTCAGTTGCATGTAGTAGGTGATAATAAAAACTGATCGGAAGATAGAATACCATGATACCTAAAAAAAGGCCATATCGAATTTGGTATTGCATATGATCAGAAACCTATTATTTTAATCCATCATCAATAATCATCCATAGATCTCTTCCTACTGTGAGGTGATGGGAGACTAGAAGTTCTGAGGTGGTGGGGAGGAAATGACTTATCAGAAAGCTCTGAACAAGCAGAGCAGGCGAAAGGACTAGCTTATCTCCTCTCTCTCCAGACCCATGCTCTTCCCAACTCACTGTAAAATAAACATGGCTAAAGTGGATCAAGAGTAGTAATAGCAGATGGATGCTAGTTTATGTAGCAGCTGTTGTTCTGTTTATGCAGCAGTTATTCTACTCCTCTAAGTAATAGAGCATGTCCTCTACCCAGAGGCATTAAGTAGAAGCTAAATGGGATTAGACCAAAAAATAACACTTTTTCTCCTTTGTGAATTGCTGGGGAGAAAAAAACTCTCAAGCACAAAGGATAATCAGATTCGAAGATTAGGAATTTGGGAGAAGTTATATAAATTATTAACCATAAGTAATAAAATCCATCTCTCTTTACTTTTCAGACAACAAAACCACTATCAAATTCCCTGTCAACAACAAGTATGTACAATGAAATTCACTGATAAAGCAACATATTATGGATAATTTCTAATGTTACTAGAGAAAAATGTGTGAATCAGCAACGAGCAAAATCATCTGTTGACATTAGTCAGTTTCCCTCTTTGCCTTTCTCACTTCTGTGACTTTCACTCTCAGTTAATCTGGAATTCTGCAAAGGTCTAATGTTATTGTTAAAAGAGGTCGAAAGTTACTGTTATTGGCACTTTGGGCAGGGGGGCGCAGGAGGGTAGACTGGGGGAGGCTTAGGAGGTTTAGACATCATGAGAAATGCATCAACTATCACAATCCCACTCCACAGTAGGAAGTCGGTAAAGGAAAGGGAGATGCCTTTGTAGACTAGCATCTGGCCAAGAGCTGAGCATCCTGCCCCTCAGGCAAGTGAGCAGGACGCATAGACCTGTCTCTTCATTTTCCTGGGACTAAGAAGAATCTTAGGTTGGCTACTCCATCCAAAGGAGGGGCCTGGTCACCTGCAAGCTGCAACTTGGACTAGACAAAGATAAGAGGGTGAATAGATGAGCCCCCAGCTGTGGGGCTAGACAGAGGAATCATGAACCAGAGAGGAGTTTAGGGGAGTAGCGCACTCACACGTTCCTCCACACACACACCTGCTCATTTCAAAGAACATGCAACAGTCACAAAGACCTAGACATACTGGCATCAAAAGGATATTTCTTGGTTCAATAGTATAGTGAAATTAAGGTGAAAAATCATATTCTCCTTATCACACTTCACTTCATTGTAAACTTTAGGAATGCCCCTATTTTATATATCAAGGTTGGAAATGCTTCTTCTCAGCTGCCCTAGGAGTAATAATGTAAGTCTGCTGTACATTATCTCTGGTAATAATAAAATAATAGCTATTGAAATTCTTAGCTCATGTGTATTGGAACAGATTTAGATCAAGAAGGTAAGTAACTTACTTATTAGTGCTTAGATGTCATTATTAGAAGTGTTTGATTTAGGACATACTTATATAAAACAAGTGGTTTTCAACCATATGCTGTCAATCCCAAAATATGTTTTTCAAACTCAATAGCCATTTTCTAGTTTGAGCACTAGATGAGAAACATGCAGTAAGAGAAATAGATTGTGGTGATGTTTACATGACATTGTAAGTGTACTTAATGTCACTGCACTGTATACACTTTAAAATGGTAAATTTTATATTATGTGTACTTTATCACAATAAAAAATGCATTAAGAGATTTGGGAATTGGAGTGGAATAAAATGGCTTTTCCGTGAAATGGCCCTCAAGTCTTTTCTAATGAGTCAGGAGAAACTATACTATATACAAGGTGTTAACTTTTCTTTGAATGTTGGCCTAAAACTGAACAACCTGGGAGCTAACTTTGGAGATAATCGGGAGGCAACAACCACATTCTAAGGACTCTGTTGCTTGAATGCCAGGATATCAGGCAATGCATAGCCAGAATGCCAGGTGTCCAGCCTTTGCTGCCACTGACTTGTCCCTACAGCCTTGAGAAACATAATTCCTGTGGAAGGTGCACACTCTTGGTCTAGCTGTCTTGAGGGTGTCAACAACTTAAATACAATTTTCTTATAGGCAAGAGGATTTTTATGCCCCCAAGATATATCTGCAATAAGCAGAAGCACATAAGTAGGAGTGGAGTTTTACAGGTACACTTTGCGTGTGCCCCTGGCCCATTCTAACCTGTGACAGTGATAGTCGTTCAAGTCTGGTCCCTGGGTTTATACTTCAGCTCATACTGAAGGAGGCCCCAACTTCCCCCTACTGCTCAGCCTTCTGGTTCTTTCAGCCCCAGTTCTAGCTCAGCCCTTTTTTTCTACCTAAATTAATACATTTCTTTACTTCGTGAGCTGTCCTCTGCCTCCCTATCCAAGACAGTTTGCACTGATAATCTTTTGTTGGATCCAGAGCCTGTTCATTCACCCTAAATCATCAGTGCTAATCGTTGCACCATAAAACCTTAACAAGTAGCTGCAGTCGTTTGCATATATAAACACAGTTCCTTGACAGAGGAGGGCAGTAACAGGAAGGCACAGAGCCCGTAGGCTGACCCCTCCATTGTGGGGCTTTACTTCTCACAGTCACCTTCTAGCTAAACAGATGCCCAGGTTAAAAGGAGACTATCTCCATGAAGACACATAAATGTTTAGACTGCAAAATTGTTTCATGAAATAGTTTGTTAGAGGTAATCTGGTTTGTATTTTTTTTAATTTAACAAACTATATTTATTTGAATCAGTATGTACAAAATATTGTCATTTCAACATATTTTCAATAGGACAAAAAATCATTAATGAAATAGTCTATATTCATTTTTTTCTTTTTTGTACTAATCTTAGAAATCTGGTGGGTGTTTTGTACTTAGAGCACATCCCAGTTTGGACCAGCCACATTTCAACTGCTCAGTGGCAACAGGAGGTTCATGGCCCCAAACTGGACAACCCAGGTTTAGGGATGCATGCTCAGGTGATTAAGCTGTAAAACAACAGAAGATATTCCTTTAAAGTCAGGATGCAGACTTCTTTTGGGGGGGTTGGCTTGTAGTGGGGACGAGGTACAGGGAGGGGTTTCTGCAAGGCTGATGCCAGCCGATTTGATAACCCAGGTGTGATCATAAGATCAAGGATGCTTACTTTATAATGATTCATTAATCTATACCTTTGTGTGCTTTTGAGTATCTGTGGTTTATTTATTTATTTTTATTTTGGTATCACTAATGTACAATTACTTTAACAACATTATGGTTACTAGACTCCCCCTATTATCAAGTCCCCTCCACATACCCCATTACAGTCACTGTCCATCAGTGTAATAAGATGCTATAGTATCATTACTTGTCTTCTCTGTGTTACACTGCCTTTCCCGTGTCCCCCCCCCGCCCACCCCACATTATCTGTGCTGATCGTAATGCCCCTTTTTCCCCTGTATCCCTCCTTTCCCACCCATCCTCCCCAGTCCCTTTCCCTTTGGCAACTCTTAGTCCATTCTTGGGTTCTGTGAGTCTGCTGCTGTTTTGTTCCTTCAGTTTTTTCTTTGTTCTTATACTCCACAGATGAGTTAAATCGTTTGATACTTGTCTTTCTCCAGCTGGCTTTGGTTTGTATTTTTAAGAAATATTGCTTGGATCATAAGCACAGTCATACTTCTTACCAGAGCATTTGTTTTTTATGAGCCTAGATACCCATTTGGCTGTTCTGTTCTGTTTTCTTTTGTTTTCTTAACCAAGAATCCATTTATCCTCAGCAATAATGCTGAAAATAAAAGTTACAAGGGATTTTGAATCAAAGGGAGTCTTATTCAAAGAATAGATTGTAAGTAGATAGAATATACCCACTTGAAATTAATCTGATGCTCTAAATAGATCCTTGCCTATGTTCTCTCTATACCCCATGGCTGGCTTTGAGCTATGCATTGTTTTATTTATTTATTTATTTTTATTTTTATTAAGGTATGAAGGATTCACATGAAAAAACAATGTGGTTGCTTCATTTACCCATATTATCAAGTCCCCACCCACACCCCAATGCAGTCACTGTCCATCAGTGTAGTAAGATGCTACAGATCCACTATGTGCCTTCTCTGTGCTACACTGTTCTCCCTATGATCCCCCACACCATGTGTTCTAAACATAATACCCCTCATTCCCCTTCTCCCTCCTTCCTCACCCGCCCCCCACACCTCTCCCCTTTGGTAACCACTAGTTCATTCTTGCAGTCTCTGAGTCTGATGCTGTTTTCTTCGTTCAGTTTTGCTTCATTGTTATACTCCACAAATGAGGGAAATCATCTGGCATTTGTCTTTCTCCACCTGGCTTATTTCACTGACCATAATGTCCTCCAGCTCTATCCATGTTGTTGCAAATGGTAGGATTTGTTTCTTATGGCAGAATAGTATTCCATTGAGTATATGTACCACTTCTTCTTTATCCATTCATCTACTGATGGACACTTAGGTTGCTTCCATATATTGGCTATTGTAAAAAGTGCTGCGATAAACAAAGGGGTGCATGTATCTTTTTGAATCTGCAAAGGTGTATTCTTTGGGTAAATTCCAAGGAGTGGGATTCTCGGGTCAAATGGTATTTCTATTTTTAGTTTTTTGAGGAACCTCCATACTGCTTACCACAATGGTTGAACTAGCTTACATTTCCCACCAGCAGTGTAGGAGGGTTCCCCTTTCTCCACATCCTCACCAGCATTTGTTTTCCTACTTTTTCCGATGCTGGCCATCCTTACCGGTGTGAGGTGATATCTCATTGTGGTTTTACTTTGCATTTCTCTGATGAATAGTGATGTAGAGCATCTTTTCATGTGTCTGTTGGCCATCTGAATTTCTTCTTTGGAGTACTGTCTCTTCATATCCTCTGCCCATTTGTTAATTGGGTTATTTGCTTTTTGGGTGTTGAGGCGTGTACGTTCTGTATATATTTTGGATGTTAACCCCTTGTCGGATATGTCATTTACAAATATATTGTCCCATTGTGTAGGATGCCTTTTTCTTCTGTTGATGGTGTCCTTTGCCGTACAGAAACTCTTTATTTTGATGTAGTCCCATGAGTTCACTTTTGCTTTTGTTTCCCTTGCTCGTGGAGATGTGTTCAGGAAGAAGTTGCTCATGCTTATATTCAGGAGATATTTGCGTATGTTGTCTTCTAAGAGTTTTATGGTTTCATGACTTACATTCAAGTCTTTAATCCATTTCGAGTTTACTTTTCTGTATGGGATTAAACAATAATCCAGTTTCATTCTCTTGCATGTAGCTGTCCAGTTTTGCCAACACGAGCTGTTGAAGAGGCTGTCATTTCCCCATTGTATATCCATGTCTCCTTTATCGTACCTTAATTGACCGTATATGTTTGGGTGAATATCTGAACTCTATATTCTGTTCCACTGGTCTGGGGTCTGTTGTGCCAGTTCCAAATTGTCTTGATTACTGTGGCATCGTAGTAGAGCTTGAAGTTGGGGAGCATGATGCCCCCAGCTTTATTCTTCCTTCTCAGGATCGCTTTAGCTATTCAGGGTCTTTTGTGGTTCCATATCAATTTTAGAACTATTTGTTCCAGTTCATTGAAGAATGCACTGTTGGTACTTTGATAGGGATTGCATTGAATCTGTAGATTGCTTTGGGCAGGATGGCCATTTTGACAACATTACTTCTTCCTAGCCAAGAGCATGGGATGAATTTCCATTTATTAGTGTCCTCTTTAATTTCTCTTAAGAGTGTCTTGTAGTTTTCAGGGTATAGGGCTTTCACTTCCTTGGTTAGGTTCATTCCCAGGTATTTTATTCTTTTAGATGCAATTGCAAATGGAATTGTTTTCCTGATTTCTCTTTCTGCTAGTTCATCATTAATGTACAGGAATGCAACAGATTTCTGGGTATTAATTTTGTATCCTACAACTTTCCTGAATTCAGATATTATTTATAGTACTTTTGGAGTGGAGTCTTTAGGGTTTTTTGGGTACAATATCATGTCATCTACAAATAGTCATAGTTTGACTTATTCCTTACCAATCTCGGTGCCTTGTATTTCTTGTCTGATTGCTGTGGCTAGGACCTCCAGCACTATGTTGCATAAAAGTGGGGAGAGTGGGCATCCTTGTCTTGTTCCAATCTTAAGTGAAAAGCTTTCAGCTTCTTGCTGTTAAGTATGATGTTGGCTGTGGGTTTGTCATATATGGCCTTTATTATGTTGAGATACTGCCCTCCTTACCCATTTGTTGAGAGTTTTTATCATGAATGGATGTTGAATTTTGTTGAATGTTTTTCAGCATCTATGGAGATGATCATGTGGTTTTTGTCCTTTTTGTTGATGTGGTGGATGATGTTGATGGATTTTCGAATGTTGTACCATCCTTGCAGCCCTGAGATGAATCACACTTGATCATGGTGTATGACCCTCTTGATGTATTTTTGAATTTGGTTTGCTAATATTTTGTTGAGTATTTTTGCATCTATGTTCATCAGAGATATTGGTCTGTCATTTTCTTTTTTGGGGGGTCTTTGCCTGGTTTTGGTATTAGAGTGATGCTGGCCTCATAGAATGAGTTTGGGAGTATTCCCTCCTCTTCTATTTTTTTGGAAAACTTTTAGGAGAATGGGTATTATGTCTTCTCTATATGTCTGATAAAATTCAGTGCTGAATCTGTCTGGCCCGCGGGTTTTGTTCTTGGGTAGTTTTTTGATTACCGATTCAATTTCGTTCCTGGTAATTTGTCTGTTTAGATTTTCTGTTTCTTCCTTGGTCAGTCTTGGAAGGTTGTATTTTTCTATGAAGCTGTCCATTTCTTCTAGATTTTCCAGCTTGTTAGCATATAGATTTTTATAGTATTCTCTAATAATTCTTTGTATTTCTCTGGTGTCCATTGTGATTTTTCTTTTCTCATTTCTGAATCTGTTTATGTGCATAGATTCCCTTTTTCTCTTAATAAGTCTGGCCAGGAGTTTATCTATGTTTATTTTCTCAAAGAACCAGCTCTTGGTTTCATTGATTTTTTTCTATTGTTTTATTCTTCTCAATTTAATTTATTTCTTCTCTGATCTTTATTATGTCCCTCCCTCTGGTGACTTTGGGCAGCATTTGTTCTTCTTTTTCCAGTTGCAGTAATTGTGACATTAGACTATTCATTTGGGATTGTTCTTCCTTCTTTAAATTGGTGTGGATTGCTATACACTTCCCTCTTACAACTGCCTTCACTGTGTCCCACAGACTTGGGGCATTGTGCTGTTGTCATTTGTCTCCATATATTGCTTTATCTCTGTTTTAATTTGGTCATTGATCCATTGATAATTTAGTATTTTGTTAAGCCTCCATGTGTTTGTGAGCCTTTTTGCTTTCTTTGTACAATTTATTTCTAGTTTTATACCTTTGTGATCTGAGAAATTCGTTGGTAGAACTTCAATCTTTTTTAATTTACTGAGACTCTTTTTGTGGCCTAGTATGTGCTCTGTGCTCTATTCTGCAAAGTGTTCCATGTGCACTTGAGAATTATGTGTATCCTAATGATTTTGGGTGTAAGAGTTCTATAGATGTCTGTTAGGTCCATCTGTTCTAGTGTGTTGTTCAGTGCCTCTGCATCCTTACTTATTTTCTGTCTGGTTGATCTGTCCTTTGGAGTGAGTGCTCTGTTGAAGTCTCCTAAAATGAATGCATTGCATTCTATTTCCTACTTTAATTCTGTTAGTATTTGTTTCACATCTGTGTTGGGTGCATATATATTTAGAATGGTTATATCCTCTTGTTAGACTGCCCCCTTTATCATTATGTAATCTCCTTTATCTCTTGTTACTTTCTTTGTTTTGAAGTCTATTTTGTCTTATACAAGTACTGCAATACCTGCTTTTTTCTCCCTATTGTTTGCATGAATATCTTTTTCCATCCCTTCACTTTTAGTCTGTGTATGTCTTTGGGTTTAAGGTGAGTTTCTTGTAAGCAGCATATAGATGGGTGTTGCTTTTTTTATCTATTCTCTTACTCTGTGTCTTTTGATTGGTGCATTCACTCCATTTATATTTATGGTGATTATCGATAGATATGTACTTACTGCCATTGCAGGCTTTGGATTCGTGGTTACCAAAGGTTCATGGGTAGTGTCTTTACTATCTACCCGTCTAACTTTAACTCACTTATTATGCTGCTATATACACACTCTGATGATTCTTTATTTCTCTCTCCCTTCTTATTCTTCCTCCTCCACTCTTTATATGTTAGGTGTTTTATTCTGTACTCTTTTGCATTTCCCTTGACTACGTTTGAGCTAGCTCATTTTATTTTTTACCTTTAGTTAGTATTTGGTTGAACTGCTTTCTTTGCTGTGATTTTATTTTCTCTGGTGACATCTATTTAGCCTTAGGAGTACTTCCATCCAGAGCAGTCCCTTTAAAATACCCTGTAGAGGTGGTTTGTGTGAGGCAAATTCTCTCAACATTTGCTTATCTGGAAATTATTTAATGTCTCCTTCAAATTTAAATGATAGTCTTCCTGGATACAGTATTCTTGGTTCAAGGCCCTTCTGTTTCATTGCATTGAATATATCATGCCATTCTCTTCTGGCCTGTAAGTTTTCTGTTGAGAAGTCTGATGATAGCCTGATGGGTTTTCCTTTGTAGGTGATCTTTTTTCTCTCTCTGGCTGCCTTTAATACCATGTCCTTGTCTTTGATTTTTGCCATTTTAATTATTATATGTCTTGGTGTTGTCCTCCTTCGTCCCTTCTGTTGGGAGATCTTTGGGCTTCCATAGTCTGAGAGACTATTTCCTTCCCCATATTGGGGAAGTTTTCAGCAGTTATTTCTTTGAAGACACTTTCTATCCCTTTTTCTCTCTTTTCTTCTTCTGCTACCCCTATTATGCAAATATTGTTCCGTTTGGATTGTTCACACAGTTCTCTTAATATTCTTTCATTCCTGGAGATCCTTTATCTCGCTCTGCCTCAGCTTGTCTGTATTCCTGTTCTATGATTTCTATTCCCTTAACAGTCTCTTGTACTTCATCCAGTCTGCTCTTAAGTCCTTCTATTGATTGTTTCATTTCTGTTATCTCCCTCCGGACTTCATCCCTTAGTTCTTGCATATTTCTCTGCTGTTCCATCAGCATGGTTATGACTTTTGTTTTGAATTCTTTTTCAGGAAGATTGGTTATATCTATCTCGCCAGGCCCTCTCTCTGGCCTTGTTTGGGTGATTTTTGACTGGACCAGCCTCTTCTGCCATTCCATGGTGATAGAAGTGATCGCTGGCAAGTGGCGTGTGTGGCAGCTGGGAAAACAACATCCCTTCCTCCTTGCTGTTCACCTTGCCCTTCTCTGCTTCCTGTGCCAGTTACCCACAAACAGTTAGCAGTCTTTGGGTTAATCCACTGAGCTGCCGTGTGTGGGGCAGCCCTCGGGATGGCCTAGGACACTTCCAGGGGTCGCAGAGTAGTGACGTATGTTCTCCTGTGAGAATGGTGCCCCTTCGTGACCTCCAGACTTTTCCCCGGCTTCCTCTGCATGTGCCGGGCAGCTGCATGCTGGCAGCAGCCTCTGGGTCTGTCCTGGTTAGCTGCATGCTGGGAGAAGACTTGTGTGGTTGCTGTGGTGGTCTGCTCCCTGGCTGCTCTGCAGCAGTGGCCAGTCAGCCAGTTTGCTTGCAGTGTTAGCACGGGGAAATGAATGGCAGGCTGCTTATCACCGTGAGGGTCTGCAGAGCTGTGTTACCACCCAGGGGGTTAGGGTGCCTGAAGTTCCTTAAGATTCCCAGCCTGCTGGGCTGAGTGTGCTGGGATGATTTTGTCCACCTGTTAAGCCCTTGTCCCTTTAAGACTTTTAAAGCACACGCTTTTCTTTTGTCCCTGGAACATCCAAAGAACTTTGTGATAACATGAAAGGCACAAACAACTTCTTCATTAAAAGGTTGCTTCTTTAATTATCAAGAAAGTTTCAAATTGTCCATTAGAAACAATTAGCCCAAAAGATTCATGTGCTGATCTCTTTGGTGACCTCTGGACATTGGTCAAATTGTTGAAAAATCACATGAGTATGCTATTAAAATGGAGCTTGATCTACCACAAGAGTTAAGTCAAGATTTAACTGAAGAGGAACTTCCAGTTAAAATAATTCCTCACCGTGGGAAACAACCAATCAATTTCAATCCAGACATTGTTGCAGACCACTTAGGAGTCATTTCTACAAAAACACAGCCTCTTAAGAAACGGCAGTTACACTGTTTAGCTAGAACTGGACACAGCATCAAAGCACTAAGAAGAGCATCAATAAGTGGGAGGGCTTACCCAACAGAGACACTTGTTGCAGGAAAGAGAAAAAAAGAGAAAGGCGTCTCATTGGATAATGCAGGACGACTGAATGTAATTGAGGTAAGTGCAAAAGGCAGTCGTGAAAAGAAATGAGCAGTTAGTGAGACTTGGTTGTCATTCTGTGATTTACTTCGTCAAGGAGGTCTTTGGGGATGCATTTGTAAAAATCTAGTCAGCTTTCTCTTGCCCAGCCCAGTAGAATTGGACACTGATTCATACAACTCCGCTTTAGTGGGACTTAACCATCAGTGGTGAGCTCCGTGTAAAGGTGGCAGGCTAGTTTCCATTAGCCAGACTAAACTGCCATTTCTTTCTTTTTTATGCTTATCTAACAAAAGGCCCATTTTTAAGAAACTTGTAATTGTGAAATAGTTTCAGACTCATAGAAACACTGCACAAAGTGTCCCCATATGCCTTTCACCCAGGTTCCCCTAAACCTCTGAACTATATAGTCATAGTACATCCCATATACAATTATTGAAACAAGGAACTTAACATTAATACAGTGCTATTAGCTGATCGGCCGACCTCTCAGATTCCGCCAATTGTCCCTTCCACTGTCCTTTTTCTGTAAAGTGCCATTTCTTAAAGAATGGAGATACAGAGAAATACCTTTAAAAGCAAACAGGACTGACTGGAATTGTGATTCTCATTTTGCAACTCAGAAGAAACACAATTTTTATAATCCTAACAGTTCTTTCTCATGGACACACATTATCATAGTACTGTCTGGTCCAAAAGGGCCAGCTAGAAAGTCAGCTAAACCAGCTTCTGTTAGAGATTGAAATCCTCAAACTTCAGACTCCACAGTAGTATTGTTTCTATGTAGCAACAATTGTCAACAAACATTAGACTGCAAGCTCATTAGAGAGTTCATTCCTTTCTTGTTATTTCACTTTAACTACTTAACACTTTCCCACTACCCCACACACTTACATCCTCAGGATGTACTCAGTTTCTTTTCTATTCTACCCTTCTAGACCCTGTTGTGTTTGTGCTGCTATATTTATGAACTAGTTTCCCTGCAGTCCCATATTTGGGCTCCTAATATACTTAAATAATGGGGACTTGAATGCCATAGCACTGTCCTTGGTACAATGTAACTATTGAAAAGTAGTTCTGTTTACTGATCTTAGGGCACCAGGGCATAGGGATGGTCTTGCCAGGAGATGGAGTTACACTGATCCAACCCCACATTCCATTTAATACCAAAGTCCCTCGATATAAATGAGCTTCTTGCACCAACAGTGTGCACTCCCACGAGGGATGTAGCTTGTGGCTTACAAACTGAGCAGAGTTCTACAGAACCCACCTGCCTGGAGCATAAGCCTAGGAGCTTGTTTTCCTTAGTATTTTCCAACCCATTGAACTAAGTCTCAGAGCTGGTGAATACATTGACAGGCACTTTTTTTAACCTTAAATACTGAGTTTGTCATAGACATTGATGAAATCTCCTTGGTCCTTAGTTTCTTAAACTAGAGATCAAGGTCCTTTCCAACTCTAAAATGTACTTTTCTCTCTGTGTTCTCAAAATTACATTAGTGTTTCCTCAGTAGTCTTCCTTAATATATATGTAGTTCCTTGGGCACAAGATCTGCATATGTAAACTGTACAATATTACCCCCAAGTCATTCTTCTATCATCTAGGCAAATATCTCTGGTTCGTCTTGGTGGCCTGATTTCTTCTTACATCCTTTGTCAGTGCTTTAGCTATCTCTTCATAGCCCAGAGGGAGTTGGGAGAGAATAGCTAATCCAAAACAACTACTGGTACTCTGAAGGGGAGCAAAAGCTGTGATAAAGAATGTAAACAAACATAGATAGCTCAGCTCAGACAGACGCTTTGCAGCTATGTGGACAGCAGTACTGTTCATCCCCAACATGCAAAGTGGGTTGCAGAAAGAACACATCAGTTTAGGGAAGCAAGGCAACTCCCAGGCTATTCCTCAGTCAGAAATGTTATGCCAAATCTGATGTAAGTACAACAAATATTGAAACATCATGAACTCAGTGGACAGAATCTGAAGACATACAAAGAAGAATTGTTTCCAACGCTGATGTGACTACCTCAAAATTCAGGACTCATACATACTCCTCTGCCTGGGAGAGAAAGACACAACTAAATGTAAGTGAGAAATGTAACATCACTGACCAGGTTTCTGTAGAAAGGATAGAGAGCTGCACAAACTTAGTTCAAGTAATGTGCATTCGGTAGGAAGGAAAGGGCATAAACTGGATCTAGACAGTCTCTCCTAACTCTGATAATATTTACAATAAAAAGGAAATGATTAACAGGAGCCTCGGTTGAAGGAAAACAACACATGGAAAGAGTCCTAGGTTAGTTAGAAGGACAAGAAAAACAAAATGGAAACCAGTTAGGAGAAATGCAGGCTAATTATTTAAAATAATATATTTCATTTTTTTGGACTCCGACCTGTAAATACTCGTTCGTTTTATGCACAGAATCTCCATGCCAGTGGGCACTACCAGATGAGATGGAGGCAAGTGAAAAGGTTCATGCAAACTCAGCCTATCTGGGCTTGAATTCTGGCATTGCCACTTAGTAGCTATATGACCTTTGGGGACATTATCTAACCAACTTTTTTTCTTAAAAATTACTTAACCAACTTATTGAAAAATATCAAGTTAAGTCAAAGTATGTGGAATATTCCTCCTGCAAACAGCCCATAAACCCTTTTTGACACACGGATCCTGTCCTTGGTTCTGTATCCTAGGATGGTCTGCGTCTCATTCACCTCCTGGGTTGACCCTACCCAAAAAATTGTACCATACCATGTGTTTAGAGAATACATATGATGTAGGATGTCCTGGTGGGACAATTCTCTAGATTATCCATTTGCAGTAATTTTCAGGCTAACCCAGAAGCTATAGTGAACCAGACAAACCAGAACACAGAGATACAACTCTACCCAAATCAGGAGCTCACCAGGTTAATAGCCTTAATGCAAACCTTGATCTCTGTATTGGGATGTATTTCTTGGGAAGCCATGTGAGATTTCATGATTAAATATACTATGCCTATCAGAAGTGCTAACTACATAAATAACTAAGGAAAGGTTATGGTATATTTTACTTCTTTTATTGCAAACTCTATTTTGTGTAATACTGACTTGTACTTTCCCAGGGAAAAAAATTGAAACCCAGTAATGAACCAACACATTACTTCATACATAGAATTACGACGAAGAGGACCTGCCTTCATTTTCTAGGTACCGTCAGTTCAAGTAATACAAGTTAGTTTAGAAAATGGAAATGAAAATTATGTTGATGGGAAGAATAGGCCCCTTGAATAAACCTTAGAAAATGCCAGAATTCAATCCCTCAACTTCCCCTTCCCCTAGTTTCCTCTGTGGTTACTTCCTGGGCCTCCCCATCCCCTGTTCTCTCCCATTCCTATTTATCTGGTCACTATTTCCTTCTCCCGGGGCCTGCTTTCTAGTATACTGATCTAGTTGGTATAGTTAGATTATGTCTTTAATGTATTGGGTTCTTGAACCTGGGTCAACAATAGTCCTTGCACTAATGACCCACCTCAAGGGGTTCCTACTTAGTTCCTTTATGTCCTAAATACTCAATAGTGTGGCACTGACTGTCAGGAATCCCAAGAATGGAGGGGGCGATACAAGTTGGAGCATTCGAGAAAGAATCCCAAAAGTAATGGAGTTTGAGTCAGACCTTAAAAGATGGATAAGATTTAGATAAGACCATCCAAGTTGGGGAAGACTGTAAGAGAAAGGCTGGACTATGCAGTTTTTATAGGAGACAGGGAGGAATAAAGTACACTGTAGACTTTAAGTCTGATGAATACTTTCTCTAGAAGAGCCGTAATGTGCCTAAAATTGCACTTATAAGAATATTCACAAACTGGGAAGAGTAGCACTTTGTATCATGGGAGAAATAGGGCATAAGGAGAAAAATCTACCTGGTTGTAACTATACTCTTTTCTAGCTGGCCCTATGAAATCAAGGTTTCTTTTTAATCTTGTGCCTATTTAGGATATTCAGTCTTGGCTCACCATTGACCTTATCTTCCCTTATGATTATTTTAACATACATAATTAGTAATGCAGGCAACTCTTGATTATTTGTATCACTGGAGAAGAGAAGAGGGTGAATATAAAACCCAATAAAAGTCAATGTAGCAATCATTTTCATTTGCCTTGAGAACTCAAAGGTATACCATTCCAGGTTTGCTTCTAGATGAATGACTTTGCTAGGTTGTTCCTTTACCTTAACAGTATTCCTTCATATATTAAATACACAGAAAATGAAATATCTTTCTTCTTTTTTTAGTGATAATGATGATCATCTTCCAGATACAAGTGCTAAAATGACAGAAGGTTGGATTGATATTTTTTCTTAATTTATATTAGATAGTATTTAAAAGGAGACTTTTAAACCTGTTCATTGATGAGTTTTCCTGTTATCAAACCTGAAGTTAATATTGAGTTTTTTAGGTGACTCACCACTAATAAGATTTCATCAGTAATTTTGGTATAAAGTATGTGGTGTGATATTGTAAGTTTATGATTATCGTACTCCTGTGGGAAATATCCAGGAAATAAGAATTTGTCACTTCTGTATGTGGACTATGCTTCTAGGATTTAGCCATCTCTTTTAAGATTGTATGCCTGCTTCTAGCTTAGCCCTAGTGAAATCCAGAAAAAAGCTTTCAAAGCTAAAAATTAAACCTAAGTATATTTGCTTATGTTAAAACCTGGCTAGAGTGGACCCCACTTTATTTTTTGTCTCTTTTAATACTGACTCATTAAAATATCTATGAGTTGAGTTTTGGTCTTCGGTTCTTTTAAGCCTCAAAGGATCACTGTGGTTCAAACAATGACAGCACTGGCCTAGAGGTAGGAGTGTCATGTTTTCTGAAAAGGTGGCTTGAAACTCAAACTACAGGGCTGGAATTGACCTTGATTATTTCAAGCCTGCAGTCTACTCAAAAAGTTACTCAAGAAAGCTATCCTCTATTTATTCATTAGAAGGTGAACCACAGAGTAGAGGTAATTTGCCAGTATTACATGAACAGGTCATAGTCAGATGTTATATAACTGGTGTGTTTCCAGCAGAAAGGATTCATCAGGAAAGTGGAATGAGGTGGGATTAGAGAGATAGCTGGGGGCCAGATCACGTTAGGGCCTATTGTAGACCATAGAAAGGAATGTGGATTACTTTTCTGGTTGCAGTAGGAAGCCTATGAAGGATTTTAAGCAGAGACGTGACAATCTAATTTATGAATTTAAAAAAAATCACTCTGGCTGTTGTTTGAAGAATGAGCTCAGTAGGGATAGCTTTAAAGCAGGGAGACTAGTTAGGAGGCTTCCACAATAATCTAGCCAATAAATAATGGTGGCTTGGACTAGCGGGTTAGCAGTGTAGATGGTAAGAAGTGAACAAATTCAGGTTGTATTTTGAATGTAGAATCAGTAGGACCTGCTAATGGACTAGATGTTGGGAGTGAAGAAAATAGAAAAGTCAAGGATGATTCCTACAATTTTGGCTTGAGCAACCAAGTAGTGCCATTTAGTGTGACAGGGAGAGGAACAAAGGTGGGGAGGGGAGGGGGAACAAGAATTCTGTTTGGGCTGTGTGAGACTGAGAGGCCATTAGACATTTCAGTGGAGAAATCTTATAAGTAGTTGGATAGTTAAGTCCAGAATTCATGAGGAGGTCAGGGTTAGTGATACAAATTTATAGTTTCACAGAATAGACAATAAATTGTCAACTTGATTCTGATTATCTGGAGCTCTGAAATACCTGGAATTTTTCTGTGCCCTCTTCATCAAAATAGCTTCCTAGATATATCCAGAAGGGTTGCTATGCATTTAGCTTAGACACTTAAAAACTGATAATGGAATGATGGCCCTGCTAAAGCCAAATGGTCCCAGTCGTCAAAAACATCAGTTCAAATATGTGCAGTATACAAGATGTCCTCAGGTAGCAAAGTACATACAGACACTTTAGAACAACTAGCAACTGATAAAAAAAATTTAGGGGATATTCTGGTTAACCAGTGCCATCAGATAATTCAACTAAAAGGGATCTCCCTCATGTTCAAAGTAACTGAGGTTTTACTACATTTTTTCTAGAACCCTTGGCCCAAAGGGTAATCCAGAGAAAGTCCTCTCACCTTGGTCCTTTTTCATTATGCACGTACAAAATGTATGTCAAACACATTCACATTATTCCATTTGGTCCTCCTGTGAGAAAATACTCACATCCCCATTGTACATATGAAGAGACAGAGTCAGAGAAGTTAGGAGTAACTTGCCAGTGTTCACTGGGCTCTAAATAGTGAAGCTAAGACCCGAACAGTTTTTCTGAGTCCAAGCAAATCCAGTGCTCTTTTTACTCTTAGCTGCCTTCTGTGAGTCTTCTTGAAACTTCTCTCTTGGTACCATTTCAACCTCTTTAGGCCAAATTTCAATCACTGATATCTCCTGGAACTCAGGGTAATGCCTCAGCCCACTCCTGATTTGCACAGGAAGTAACTGTTTCCCAAGACCAGCTCCTTCCTTCCTAGCATTCCTTTAGCTGGCAGCCTCATTTGAATTTTTTTAAATCTACAAACAAAGAGCTATAGAGGTCATTTTACACATGAGCAAAGAGGCCCACAGTTTGAATAGTTATGCAAACATGCATAGCTAGTTGGAGAGCCTGCCTCTCCTGGTGCTCTGGCCAGTGCTCCTTCCACCATGTCACACTCCACTTTCCCATTTTCTGAGTAGAGTCAAGACCTGTGCCCAGAACTGTAGGGATCTCACCTCTTTCAACTTTTTCTGTTTGCCTGATTTCTATGATTCCTCAATGAAATTACTGAGATTATTTTTGTGCCAAAGTTTGTAGTTTGTATATGTCTCAGAAATAACTGCTTTCCAATTTTGTGTTTGGATCACAGAAAGCATTGATCCAGATTTGGAGAATGCAAGCAGCATTGAGGTAAATATTTTGTAGTGGCCCGTCACTGTGAGCCAGTGAAATACTGATAGAAATAAGGGGCTGCCTGTGTGGTGTGCTTTGAGGGGCATCAGGAAGCGTTCTGACCTTGTTCACACCTTCCCACACCCAAATCTCTCCCAGCTGGTAACAGCTCCTGGTGCCTGAAAACCCCTTCATCAAAATCCTCATGTTTGGATTAAGCATTGTCCTTGTGTAGGTGCACAGAGTAAGCCACAGAGCAGCAACCTTAGCACCCTAGGACAATACCACTCGTTAATTCCTGTAGCCTCTGGAGGAAAGCTGGACACGGGGAGTCAGAGTACACTCCCAGGAAGACCCAGGAAAAGGAACTGGTGGGGGGCAGAGATGCTTCAAAGAGGAAGGGGCACTGCTTGAGGGAAATGAGTGTTGATTCCAACTACTTCCTAATGTCCCTGAGACCGACCCTTTACAGGCAGTTTTCTAAAAGAATGGCCAGCTCCTCAATGTGATCTCAGGAAATTCCCCTCCCTTAAGGCCCTCTTGGGAAGTCTCTATGGACGGCCAAAGCTATAAATGCTCCTGGATCTGCCTGTTTTTGTACCACCTTTGCTTTCTTCTTCATTCACTTTAAGCCTCCCCCAGGATACACACAGACACACACACAGCCCATCAATTTGCAGACACCTTTTATTTTTCAGTATTATCTATTTGACAACTTTAAGCTTCACATAGAGACCATGGTTTCCAAATAAAATATTAAGAGAAAAGGTAGAATCTCCAGTTTGGAAACCTGTCAGGCTTTTCCTTTTGCCAAGCTGATTCCCTGACATACCTGGATTCTTTTGGTGATTTTCCTCCTCATTTGCTGAGGTTTTTTTCATTGTAAAACTACTTAAAGGTATGATTCACTAAGACATTAAGCATCCCTTATTGAGTAGCACAGAAATCCCTGCTTACATTCAGCTCCAGGGAATAGTAGTCTCTGTATACATGAATACATATAGTCTCCAGTGTCAGATACAGAAAAAGAAGCCTTCACATTTCCCATAATGCCAAACTTTACCATACACTACAGGGCCCACTTACTGTGCCTCTAACATGCCAACCATGCTCCCACCTCAGGGCCTCTGCACTTGCTTTTCCTCTGCCGGGAACACTCATATACCCAGATAGCTGTGTGAGTCTTACTGCCCTACTGCCTTCTGATCTTTGCTTAAAAGTCACCTCTCTGTGAGGCCTTTGCTGACCACCCCGTGTAAAATAGAAATACACAAGCACATATACACTATCCCCCTTATCTTGCTTTATTTTTCTGCATAGCACTTAAGTCACCATTCAATCATTCATTCATTCAAAAATTTTTATCAAGTTCCTACTATGTGCCAGGTACTGGAGATTCAACAGTAAACAAAGGAGACAAATATTCCTGCCTTCATCTTCTGGTAGACTATATAGTCACTTGACTATATGCTTCATAATGGCAAGAGCTTTGTCTGTTTTGTTCCTAACTCTACGCCCAGCACCTAACAAGATCTGAAATATAGTAGATACCCAACAAACATTTGTCCAAAGAACAGCCTTAGCCATCAGAGCCAAATTCAGTCTCCACATCAGGAGTTCCCAGCTCCTTTGTCCAAGAGTCTGATATACAGCCGTATTTGGGAACTACTATAAAGAGCAGAGGTTCTCAACCCTGGCTGTACTTTGGAGTCACCTGAACAACTTAGCAATTAGACCAGCACTTGCCCCACCCACATTCAGGGATTTCTGTTAAATTGGGATGGGGCCCAGCATCCCCATTTTTAATATTTCTCCAGATGGTTCTATTGTGCATTCAATGTTAGAAACAAGTTTTAGATTGTCCTTGTCCTAGTTTATCACTTCTAGTATCCTATTTTGCAATCTCTTAATCCATAAAATGCCTCAAATCCTCTTAGAAGAATTAGAATCAAACTTTTACTATAATACTCTGCTCTCCACACCATCAACATAAAACAGACTTCTCTCGTCTCACATGCATTTATACCTTACTTCATTGATTTGTCACTTCCTTTTTAACTGCCCTCACCATGGGGTAGCTACCCTGTAGCCCAGCCACCTTCCTGAGCCTCTTTTCGAGCCTACTTTCTCAGATCATGTTGCTTCTGCATTTCAGGAGGAGAGCAAAGCCAGCATCTGACCCACTATCCCTGCCCTACCACCTCCATGTTACTGCCACCCCACACCCACTACTTACTTGCTCCAGACCTCACAATTATTAAGAATTATTTTAAAAGAGATTGGGGTAGTAAAATGAACCTTGCCTCCTTCTACCCACCATCTCCCCTTAAGACCTCGCCATCATTATCTTCTCTTAGAGAAGGATCTAAAATGTTTTATTGATTCCAAGGATCAGGAGGGCGGGGGCTGGCATGGCTGACATATATTGCAACCTGGGACACGTGAGCCCTTCAAATTACTCTTCAGGGGCAGCCTACATCCAAGTCTGGGGCCAGTCCTGGGTATCATAATTGGCAAGAAATATGAGAAGTCCTGCCTAGGAACAGCTAAAGTCCCAGAGAATGACTGAGACTGCAAAGCCTTGAGATTACTGTATATGATGCCAACGTGGTGGTGCTCTGTCCCTTGAGGGTTTCTAGGTATTTCCAGTGTTCACTGTCCAACAAAGGGCAAAGACTTAAGCTAATATTTCACCTTTACCTTGGCAGTTTGTTACCCTCTGTCAACATGAAAGTGCACTGACCAGCCTGTATTCTTCAAATGATGACATTTCAGGTACAGCATGTTTATCATTTTATAATAAAGCTCTCAACTATGTCATTTTTTTTTGCAGTTGCCCAGTTAATTTTTTTTTCTTGGTATCATTAATCTACAATTACATGAAGAACATTATGTTTACTAGGCTCCCCCCTTCACCAATTTCCCCCACATACCCCTTCACAGTCACTGTCCATCTGCATAGTAAGATGCTGTAAAATCACTACTTGTCTTCGCTGTGTTGCACAGCCCTCCCCGTATCCCTCACTCACTATACATGCTAATCGTAATGCCCTCTTGCTTTTTCCCCACCCTTATCCCTCCTTTCCCTCCCATCCTCCCCAGTCCCTTTCCCTTTGGTAACTATTAGTCCATTCTTGAGTTCTGTGATTCTGCTGCTGTTATGTTCCTTCAGTTTTCCTTTGTTCTTATACTCCACAGATGAGTGAAATCATTTGGTACTTGTCTTTCTCCACCTGGCTTATTTCACTGAGCATAATACCCTCTAGATTTATCCATGTTGTTGCAAATGGTAGGATTTGTTTTCTTCTTATGGACGAATAATATTCCATTGTGTGTATGTACCACCTCTTCTTTATCCATTCATCTACTGATAGACACTTAGGTTGCTTCCATTTCTTGGCTATTGTAAATAGTGCTTCAATAAACATAGGGGTGCATCTGTCTTTTTCAAACTGGAGTGCTGCATTCTTAGGGTAAATTCCTAGAAGTGGAATTCCTGGGTCAAATGGTATTTCTATTTTGAGCATTCTGAGGAACCTCCATACGGCTTTCCACAATGGTTGAACTAATTTACATTCCCACCAGCAGTGTAGGAGGGTTCCCCTTTCTTCACAACCTCACCAACATTTGTTGTTGTTTGTCTTTTTGATGATGGCCATCCTTACTGGTGTGAGGTGATATCTCATTGTGGTTTTAATTTGCATTTCTCTGATGATTAGCGATGTGGAACATCTTTTCATGTGCCTGTTGGCCATCTGGATTTCTTCTTTAGACAACTGTCTATTCAGCTCCTGCCCATTTTTTAATTGGATTATTTGCTTTTTGTTTGTTGAGGCGCATGAGCTCTTTATATATTTTGGATGTCAATCCTTTATCGGATCTGTCATTTATGAATATGTTCTCCCATACTGTAGGATGCCTTTTTGTTCTATTGATGGTGTCCTTTGCTGTACAGAAGCTTTTCAGCTTGATATAGTCCCACTTGTTCATTTTTGCCTTTGTTTCCCTTGCCCAGGGAGATATGTTCATGAAGAAGTCACTCATGTTTATGTCCATGAGATTTTTGCCTATGTTTTTTTCTAAGAGTTTTATGGTTTCATGACTTACATTTAGGTCTTTGATCCATTTGGAGTTTACTTTTGTGTATGGGGTTAGACAGTGATCCAGTTTCATTCTCTTACATGTAGCTGTCCAGTTTTGCCAGCACCATCTGTTGAAGAGACTGTCATTTCCCCATTGTATGTCCATGGCTCCTTTATCGTATATTAATTGGCCATATATGTTTGGGTTAATGTCTGGAGTCTCTGTTCTGTTCCACTGGTCTGTGGCTCTGCTCTTGTGCTAGTATCAAATTGTCTTGATTATTTTGGCTTTGTAGTAGAGCTTGAAGTTGGGTAGCGAGATCCCCCCCACTTTATTCTTCCTTCTCAGGATTGCTTTGGCTATTCGGGGTCTTTGACGGTTCCATATGAATTTTTGAACTATTTGTTCCAGTTCATTGAAGAATGCTGTTGGTAATTTGATAGGGATTGCATCGAATCTGTATATTGCTTTGGGCAGGATGGCCATTTTGACGATATTAATTCTTCCTAGCCAGGAGCATGGAATGAGTTTCCATTTGTTAGTGACCTCTTTAATTTCTCTGAAGAGTGTCTGGTAGTCTTCACTTCCTTGGTTAGGTTTTTTCATAGGTATTTTATTCTTTTTGATGCTATTGTGAATGGAATTGTTTTCCTGATTTCTCTTTCTATTAGTTCATTGTTAGTGTATAGGAAAGCTACAGATTTCTGTGTGTTAATTTTGTATCCTGCAACTTTGCTGAATTCCAATATTAGTTCTAGTAGTTTTGCAGTGGAGTCTTTAGGGTTTTTTATCTACAATATCATGTCATCTTACCATTCGCAACAACATGGATGGAGCTAGAGGGTATTATGCTCAGTGAAATAAGCCAAGCGGAGAAGGACAAGTACCAAGTGATTTCACTCATATATGGAGTATAAGAACAAAGGAAAACTGAAGGAACAAAACAGCAGCAGAATCACAGAACCCAAGAATGGACTAATAGTTACCAAAGGGAAAGGGACTGGGGACAATGGGTGGGAAGGGAGGGATAAGGGTGGGGAAAAAGAGGGCATTACGATTAGCATGTATAGTGTGTGGGGGGCACGGGGAGGGCTGCGCAACACAGAGAAGACAAGTAGTGATTTTACAGCATCTTACTACGCAGATGGACAGTAACTCTGAAGGGGTATGTGGGGGGGACTTGCTGAAGGGGGGAACCTAGTAAACATAATGTTCTTTCTGTAATTGTAGATTAATGATACCAAAATTTAAAAAAATATCATGTCATCTGCAAATAGTGACAGTTTGACTTCTTTGCCAATCTGGTTTCCTTGTATTTCTTTGTTTTGTCTGATTGCCGTGGTTAGGACCTCCAGTACCACACTGAATAATAGTGGGGAGAGTGGGCATCCCTGTCTTGTTCCTGATCTCAAAGGAAAAGGTTTCAGCCTCTCGCTGTTCAGTATGATGTTAGCTGTGGGTTTATCATATATGGCCTTTATTATGTTGAGGTACTTGCCCTCTATGCCCATTTTGTTGAGAGTTTTTATCATGAATGGATGTTGAATTTTATCAAATGCTTTTTCAGCATCTATGGAGATGATCATGTGGTTTTTGTCTTTCTTTTTGTTGATGTGGTGGATGATGTTGATGGATTTTCGAATGTTGTGCCATCCTTGCATCCCTGCAATGAATCCCACTTGGTCATGGTGTATGATCCTCTTGATGTATTTTTGAATTTGGTTTGCTAATATTTTGTTGAGTATTTTTGCATCTACGTTCATCAGGGATATTGGTCTGTAGTTTTCTATTTTGGTGGGGTCTTTGCCTGGTTTTGGTATTTAGGGTGATGTTGGCTTCATAGAATGAGTTTGGGAGTATTCCCTCCTCTTCTATTTTTTGGAAAACTTTAAGGAGAATGGGTCTTATGTCTTCCCTGTATGTCTGATAAAATTCTGAGGTAAATCCATCTGGCCCAGGGGTTTTGTTCTTGGGTAGTTTTTTGATTACCGATTCAATTTCTTTGCTGGTAATTGGTCTGTTTAGATTTTCTGTTTCTTTCTGGGTCAGTCTTGGAAGGTTGTATTTTTCTAGGAAGTTGTCCATTTCTACTATGTTTTCCAGCTTGTTAGCATATAGGTTTTCATAGTATTCTCTAATAATTCTTTGTATTTCTGTGGGGTCCGTCATAATTTTTCCTTTCTCGTTTCTGATTCTGTTGATGTGTGTTGACTCTCTTTTTCTCTTAATAAGTCTAGCTAGAGGCTTATCTATTTTGTTTATTTTCTCAAAGAACCAGCTCTTGGTTTCATTGATTTTTTTATTGTTTTATTCTTCTCGATTTCATTTATTTTTTTCTCTGATCTTTATTATGTCCCTCCGTCTGCTGACCTTAGGCCTCAATTGTTCTTCTTTTTCCAATTTCGATAATTGTGACATTAGACTTTTCATTTGGGATTGTTCTTTCTTCTTTAAATATGCCTGGATTGCTATATACTTTCCTCTTAAGATTGCTTTTGCTGCGTCCCACAGAGGTTGGGGCTTTGTTCAACTATGTCATTTTGAATATGGAAGTTTTGATTATTCATCCCCCTGCAGTGTGGCTCCTGCCTTGCAGCTCCCCACCCACCACCAATATGGGTGTGAAATAATATTACGTGTGTAGCTTGTGATTTGTACCTTATTATGCAGTTCTCTGACTTGAGCCCCACTGCAAAGGGGTTACAGATACTGGAAGCAACATCATTAGGCTATGTACCAAGCATTCAGCTAAGTGATGCTCTCACATCCACCCTGTGAAGCATCATCTCCATTACACTGTCAAGGAAACAGAGTCACTGAAGAGAAATGGCTTTCTACATTGTGCTCCCTCTGCAAGTCTTAAAGTCCTATTTTACAGATGAGAAAATGGAGGCAAATGATCAGCTTCAGGTTGCACAGCCAGCAAGTAGCACAGCCAGGGCTCAAGCCTCATAGATCTTGTGGCTTCCATCCCACATTCTTTCTTCTTGTCAGCAAGTGGGTGCTATACCTAGTTGCCACTGCATCTCAAAATTGGGAGGTTACCAAGGACAGCCTGCAAAGTCCAGTGGCAAGCACAGAGGATCCCATCTAGGTTTTCAACTGCATGTCCAATAGAACAGTAAAATCACATTCTTCTGTACCTTCAGTTTGACAGGGACACCTCCCAATCCTTACATTCTGCACATTACAGGAACTCACTGGCCAGAAGTTATAAATTCAGGTAACATATTTTTGCTCTGATAAGTTTTTGGAGGAAGAAATGCACAAGTGTCCAAACTTGTGCTAAGATGCTCAAAAAGTCCCACAAAAGAGACCCTACAAGAAATTACAATGATGCCCATTTATGAAAGCCCACAAGAAAAAGGGGACTTCTGGAACAACATATGCCCATGACAGCTTGTAGAGTATTTTTTTAAAATAGAGCTTTATTGGGAATTTCAATCAGTTCATGATGTAAGGTCTCATTCTATAGCACTTTGTTGCCCATTCACTTTGGCCTAAACACCCCAGGCATGTCTGTCTCTTCGCAGTGACCAGTGCCAAATAGGTGAGTCCCACTGAGCTGCCCACACGTTGATCAAAGCAGCATCAGAGTATCTGGAAAGAGAGTTGGTCTCACCAAGCTGGCTTCATTTTGCCATATCTAACTCCTACTTCCAGTGTACCGTGAATGCCATGCTCACTGCTTGATTTTTCTTTTCGGCATCTTGCTTGAAAGGAGTGGGAATTATTAGCCAAAGGGTTCATTGTGCTCCCAGGAATGAGCTTCATATGTGCTGTTATTCTAGCCAGTGTCAATCTTGCACGATATGCCGAATCTACTAATGACTGCAAGTTAGGGGCAGTGTCTCGAAGTGTCATTCAGGGACGACTTGCATCAGGATCACCCAGGATGCTTAAAAATGCAGAATTCTTTCTGGTCCCTCCCCAGACCTACCCGGTCAGTATCTCTGGGAAATGGTGTCCAGGCATCTGCATTTTTAACAAGATCCTCAAATTGCAAAAACAACTTCATTTTACCACTCCAGTGAGATTTTCATTATATGGCCTTGTAACACTTGCCTCAATCCTGTAACAAAATGTCTTTGTCTTGCTTTTTCAGACTGTTGATCTCTCCATTTGAGCCTCTGTGTTTGCCTCTGCAGATTTTGGCCTTTTCCTTATTAACTTATAGGTTGTTCTTTTTTTTTTTTTTTTAAGTACCAGTATATTCCAGTACTGCTTTGTTAATTTGAGAAACTAAAGTTTTCCTCCTTTATTTGGGGGTGATTTTCTGTCTACTACCTTAGTTTTAATCACAGATTCTTGAGGTTCCCAAGGTTGTATTTCTGAAGAAGATAAAAACTAGGTAACTGCATGAGGTATAGGAGAAATTGGCATTTTGCTGGAAAAAAGAAAGTATGTGCTTTATTGCCCTGTGCCTTTTCATAAGATCCCGTCATGATGCATCAACTCAAGAGATAAATGCTCATTTCTGTCCTTACAGATGCAATAGTCATTTTGTTAACATAAACTATGATATGCTTTAAGAGCCCTTTGCACACAAATGGTGCAGGAAAACAGGTCCAAATGGACATTCTTACTGGCTTCACAGTCCTTTATAGCCTACAGAAAAAACAGATCACTTGGGGTCAGTCAACTGAAAATTTACCCAGAGTGAGACAGAAATGATAGCCCTTTCTAATGCACTGTTGCTTTTACCTGGACATTCTGAAATGGACATGCCACTGTTGACAGCTAAAAGTTATCTGTTCATGTACCTCATCAGGCTCTTCTGAACAGTTATCCACTGGTCTGAGGGAAGCAGGAACTGCTGAGTTGGCTCCAGAAGCTTCAGGGTGCAGGGAGTACAGAGCTGGTCTGTGCATCTGAAAGTATGGGCCCTAGTGCCAATGGCCAGTAGGTCACTTCCTACCATGTGATCTTAAGATGAAGCATCTCACTTCACTGAATTTCTCATGCTTCCTTCCCAGGGGTGTCAGTACAAATACAGATTCTTTGTGGAAGTACTTTAAAAACCAAAATGCTTCTTTCTGAATCCTAAGTTATCAATGGCCTAGCCTGACAGCCTCAATTGGAAAGCCCAGTAAATGATCATATCAATCTTTTGGTTTGTTCACAGATGTTGATAAACCCAGTACTTCCAAACAGGGATCTGAAATGATGAGGAAGGTATCACCAGGTCTGTCTAAAGTGTTTTCAAGATTTAATGCCAGTGTTCCCAAATCTTCCTCACCCTCACCCCCTCACCTGGACAGAAGCTAAGGTTCCTACACCTGGCATCAATAAGTATGCTGATCTTCCTCAAAAAAATTAATGGTTTTGGAGCATGACATTGTGATATGCCATGCTTATTCTTATAAGTACTGAAAACAGGGACAAAGAAAGTTCAAAAAGGCAGCTGGAGAAAAGGAGGGTTTGATAAATGCTTCTGAAAGACATTCTGGTATGAGAAGAGGGGCTGTGCCTCATGTATCGATGCATGTACCAGGCAGCGTAAGATCTAAGCTCTACTCTTGAGGGCCCCACAGCCTTGCTGGGAAGACTAACTTAGAAATATAAGCATGACACCAGTAAGATAGTTAGTCTTCACGTATTCTGGGTGCTGTAGGGGTTCAAAAAAGGGAGTAATCACTGTGTGCTGGAGTGGTTAGGATAACTTTCCTGAAGGAACTGAATTCAGGCAGTCCTCAAAGGACAGGTAGGACTAGGTACTGGCCTAGAACGCACCAGGAAGGCTTTTACCTTGGGTCACAACAGCCGCCTACACTGATGCCATGCCTGAACTGTCTAGTTCAGCACTGCCTGGTAGGACCTCCTGCAGTGATGGAAAGTCGATATATGCTCAGTCCAGTACAGTAGCCAGTAGCTCAACGTGGGTGACTGGTGAGATTGAGAAACTATATATTTTGTTTTGATTTATAAATAGCCACATGGGGCTAATGGCTCCCTTATTGACAAGTGCAAGTCTAGTTAGTACATGGCCTCATGGGTACTGGTCAGTTCAGATATGGTTGAGGGGTTGTCTGAAAGTTAATTTCCAAAGTCTATCCCCAAAACCTAGAAAGTGCCGAGAAGCGGCATCCTCTTGGCCACTTCCAGAGACATGAACCATCAATGTGGCCCAGGGGAGCTCATGCTTCCCAGTCAAACCTGTACTCTTATACCTGCCAGATGGCTACACAGTACTTGGCTAGAAACTGCTTATATGGGACAGAAACACCACTCTGGTACTGAAACCACCATTTTGACCTCCCTCTACTCAGTAAACAGATCACTCAACCAGTCATTTTAATAGCCCAGCTTGATCCAAGAAGTTAGGTCAAAGGAAGTTCCCAGCTTTATCCAACACTCCCTGGGGAAATATTTCTGGGCAAGTGTATTTCCTTTATGCTGTACCTACAGTCTATAAATGTTATGTTAACTGAACTTTAGCAGATAGACTGGCACGCAGTTCTGCCCAAATTCCACCCACACCCAAATTTGGCTGCCTTCATCCACTCACTCCTACCCTTACATACTGAGTTCATCACATGCAGCAGCATTTTAAAGTTGTTTTTTAAAGGTTCACAATAACGACAAACCCCGAACTTACATATGGCTTTAATTTGTTTTTATTAGGTAATATAAATCCAGTTCAAAATTCAAAAATACAAAAGATACAGTGAAAAGTAAGCCCCTTTCCCTCTTTTCTCCCAGCTGCTACCTGGTTCTCCTCTCCAGAAGCAATCGCTTTTACCACCAGATCGAGTACATACCCTTCCTGAGATACTCTATGGATAACAAGTGTATTAACATATGACTTTAGAAAAAGTCTAATTGAATATCCTCCCTCAAAAAGGCAGAGAACAGGAAGAGAGGTGAGAATGGAAGAGAGAGTGAGAATGCAAGCACGTTACTTGACAGTTATTTCCTAGTGCTGCTGCTTTGGTCTGTTTCTATGACTGCATTTGTAGCTCCAAATAAAGTCAGTCCTCATTTTTAAAAATGCTTTTTGTCTAAGGAACTAAATACCAAAAGGTAAGCACCAGAACTGGAGGAAAGGTACCTACCATAGCTGTTAAAAGCCTGCTGACCAAAATACACCAAAACTATATGAGCTAGTATCTACAGTCCACCATTTAATATAAAGAAGTAGATGAAAGCACGAAAAGCAAAAATGCATGGCCTCACTTTCAATGAAAGAAAATGCAAATTAGAATAACGTGAAGGTATCACAATGTACCTTTCAGAGAGGAAAAGGAATAAATGATAAAAGTCAGTATGTAGGAAAAGTCCAGAATGTAGGAAAAGAATTACATTTGAACTCTACATTGCTGATCATTCCATAAATTTGATCTTTCTAAAAAGCAATCTAACAATAGACAAGCTATGGTTCTAGCTGTGCTTTTGGACCTGGTAGCTCCTTTGGAGAATGTGGTACAAGGGAATAATACAAAAGGAAAAACATTTTTAAAGCCTCTGTATAAAAATATTCGTAGCAGTACTATTACTAATTGTGATGAAAACTTAAAACAATCCACGTGAGGGACTGGTGTAGTGTAGTAACAGGAAAGAACACTACACAGCTACTGAAAATGACAAAGATAGTGACCATATAAACACACAGAAATGCACATATGAAATAAATAAAATCAGTTCATAAAATATGACATGTTCTCTGATAACCGAAAAGTACACTTTGTGATTTAGCAATCATATGGTATACTAATAAAAATCCAAAGAGATTTAAATGAATAATCATGAAGATTTTGTTGCTGTTGTTCGCTGCTTACTAATAAATGCCTTTCCTTGAAGCAACATCTCATAATCATCACCAACATCACTTCTTAAAGCTATTTCTAACCCTAACCTAAGGTGAATGGAATAGTATCAAATGCCTTAGCTTCTTATGAGGCATGGGAAAAAGGAAAGCATTCATTCAGACTTTTTTAAACATCTTCTTTAGAGAGGCTAGGTCATCTTCAGTCACCCCCAAAGTATTCTTCTAAATTCTAAGGTGGCAAAAGGTTACCAAATTTTTGACTGATTATAGAGAATATGTTGGCCTTAAATTCAATAATCACAGCAGCATTCATATGAATATATCATCACATTCAACATATAATCACAATATGTATGTGTCACAAGCATACACTTTAGAATATTTTAATGACCATGTGCCATATGGCTTTGCCCCTATATAGGACCTGGCACATAATTTCAGTTATTTTTAATGATTCATCTAGGGACCAGTGTATCTTTGATGACATACTATTGGTCATACTTAATTTACAGAATACCAAATGATTATCAGAAATGTAATTGTTACTTCCTACTGAAAAATATGACCTGTTCTTAATCTATTTTATGATGCAGTTTGCTGACGCACCTGCAGAAATCAGGGGCCACTTATTTAGTAAAGCAAGAACACTAGGTTAACTGTCCTAGTGCAAATAATCACATCCCAAATTATGTCTTCTAAATTTACATTATCAGATAAAATAAAAGATATCACGAAACATTTAGCTTTTTCCTTTGGTCCTAACAGTGCAGTGCAGAGCATTTTATACTTCACTTGAATACCATTTGGACAATGACCAGGTTGTTCCTTTCAAAGAGCTTCAAAACATGTTTACAAAAGGGATGTCCTGTACCAGATAAGGATTATTTCCAATTTAGGACTTAGTGAGTCCATAAACTGCCAAGACAGACACTTGGTTAAGTACATGCCCCAGTAAGTTAGTGGAAGCAAAAAGAAAGACAGCAACCCCGACTACGGTGTTAATTAGGCCCTGTGAAAGAAATGTAGATATGTCAAAAACTAAAAAACATTCTTAATGAGCACTTCATTCAATGTGGCTATTAGCTCTGAGGCCACTGGGACTTTGTTCACCAATGAATTCCAGCTGTCTTCTGTGAAGTGAACCCATGAAAAGAACAAGTAAATATTTAAATGTTCACTGTTCCCAAAGAGCAACTAAAACCAATGGCTAGCTCGTCGTTTCAGGCTTGGCCTAGTACAGGGTGTATGTGTGCCTTTATGGTCTCTGACTGTAGAGGGCTTAAGTGACCAATGGCCACAGCTGCTGAGCTCTGAAATGCAGTGCTGCTGCCAATGACACCCACTATCACTGCACCTGCACCAGGGCCAAATCTGCCATGGGCTTCTCTCAGCCAATGACTGAGTGTGGCAGAGACAGGAAGACAAGCCATTCCCGTGAGACACAGGACTCTCCTAACAAGGGACTGGGGTCAGGGATGCCTTCAGGGAAGAACTCCAACCTCACAAAGGATAGCAAGGAGTAGACCTGATACTACTACACAGATATAGAAAGTACAGTGAGACTTAATAGATTAGAAGTTTTTTTACAACACAGCCAACAGCATGAGAATCAGGATAGTTTTGCTAGCCTCCCTGCTCCAAGTCCCACAGGGCAATGCAATGGGCTCAGACAGATGCTACCCACACAGTGGGTCACACCACAGCTGAGGAGCAGGATCAAGGACCCATGATTTTTTTCCCCTGGGAAGCAAGCAGCAAAATGATAGTCACACTGGTCACCTTGCCCTATAGGAACAGCCTAGCATCAGGAGACAGATATGCCTCTAAAGGCCCTCACCAAGAATGGACAGAGAAACTCAGAACCCATGGTGAACTGCCTCTCCTAACAGACATGTTTCCTTTGCCAAAATGTTCTCCGAACTACACCTCATAGTCTAAGACTTTGCCTACCCACCTTTCCTCCCTCTCTCCCCCACAGGGTTGACCTACATCTAGTCTGTCCGGCAGCTCTCCTTAACTGCTCGGGCTCCCTCCCCATTTTCCCTCATAGGCATCTTCTCTAATAAATCTCTTATGTCTGATCCCATTTTGGCGTCTGCTTTTCAGAGAATCCAAACCACCATAAATGGTGCCAATGGTCATTCAAGAAAACAGGCTATAAGATCGGGCTCTGAGAGCGCTGCAGTCATTGCCTGGGAGGCAAAACTGATGCTGTCCTGAGGGAGGTGTGGGGCCTGGAGAGTCCCAGGCAGCAGCTGGCAGTCTGCTAGATTCCTCCGGCGGTAACCTCAGAAAACTGGGAGAATGGCCTTACAGACAGAGTGATTCAGACTTGAAAAATACAGGAGAAATAACACCTACAAAGACAGAGGACATTGTTAAGTTGTACTGATGCCCTGCAGCAGGGTAATGACAAAAGGATGACTATTAATAAGTAGCTAAGCACTAAGTGTGAGAGCCAGAGGGCTTCCATGTTGCTTACAAAGAAGGGAATGGACACAGCTGAGCAACAAAGAGAGGACATGCCAGAGCTGTAGCACTCCATGGAGATTAAATAGTTGATATTTAATACATGGCAGCTCTGTACTGCTGAAGATAGGGCCACATGACTTCATGTGGTTGGAAAATCCTGGGTCCCTGAAACATGGGATGGGGAACATCTGGCAGACACCTATGAGGGTACTGGCTCTGCACACCCTCACCCAGCCCTCAGTCTGCAGAGGGCACTACTCTTCCCTAGTAAGAGCTAGCACTTCCCCTGTGCTGGAAGATGCTGTAGAGGCTGCTCCCTCAACTAGATACTGATGGCCCACTCTAAGGAGCTGGCAGAGGCCCTAAACCACCAAGCAGACAAAATGACTCCCCATGTGTACAGGCCTTCATCAGTGGCCACCACAACTGGCAGAATGCACACATAAGCAAAGTGGCCACAATGTCAGATGGAGGCCCAATAGTAAGGACTCCTGCTTACCAAGGCAGGTCTAGTGGGAGTCATCTGACAGGTAACTTTGGCTCAAGGACCCACCACTAGTCTTGCAAAAAATGTTCTTAGAACTCCACAGCAGTCTAAGAATTTTCCTATCCAACCTTCCTTTCCTACCCTCTTTTTTTCCAGAGGTTAGACCTGTATCATAGTCTTACAGCTTTCCCAGACTCCTCCAGCTGCCTCCCCACTTTCCTTCAAGGTATTTTCCCTCAAAAACTCTCTTGCAAATGTAATCTAGGACCCAAACTAACACAGGTAAACTGAGTGTGCTATTAAAGCTCTAGTTTACAGGGTTAGATAAATAATTTTAATAATTCAGAAGTGGTAATAAGGTTCTATAAACCACTTACTACCAAACTCATAAGGGACTGACCGGTAAAATAGATTCTCAGTATGAGAAAGAACTGCCAAGCAGACCAGACAGATATGCAATGGAGCTGACAAAGTGTTCCCATCATTAAGAGAAACCACGTTAACAGGAGACTAAGCCCAGGAGTGGCCTGATACATCTGGAAAATGGAGAGGGAACTGGCTAGCCAAAAAGTAGAATCAATCCAAAGGTCCATCCACTGAGAAATAGATAAACAAAATGTGCTATATCCATACAATGGGATATTATCCAGCCATAAAACACAATGAAGTAGAGAGCCTTGGAGAAAATATGGTGGAGTAGGAAGGCAAGGCGGAAACCTCCTCACACACAAAAGAAGCAACTACAGCAAATACAACTAAACTTGAAAATGAACAGAAGACTGCAGAATAGACCACCTATACCTGGGGAAGAAAAGAAGACCACACAGAAGAGGGTAAAGTAGCAGAGCCATGATCCATCAAGACCCAAGCCCTTCCCCCATACCAGCCCACAGGCAGGAGGAATGAAACAGGAAGGGGATAGGCACTCAGGAACTCCACACACCTGGCCCTGGAGATCTACTCCAGGAACATACATCCACATTGCACTGGGTTCTGGGTATTACCGGGGCTGTACAGTACCAGGGACAGTTGGAACACTCTGGAAGGCTGAGACACCAGCCACTTGTGGAGGACAGGAGCACTCCATCACCACAGGACTCCTTTTTTGTAAAGCCATTACTCTAGAACAGGAAGCATAGAGGATCGACCTAATACAAAGGAAGAAACACAAGAAATCCAGACAAAATGAGGAGGCAGAGGAATATGTTCCAAACAAAACTCCAGGATAAGACACCAGACGGGACAAAACAAAACAGAGATCACTGATCTTCTTGATAAAGATTTCAAAGTAACACTCATAAAGATGCTCAATGACCTGCAGAAAAGAATTGATGAACTCAGGGAGAACATCAACAAAGAGATAGAAGAGCTGAAAAAGAGCCACTCAAAGCTGAGGAATACAGTAACTGAAATGAAAAATACAATGGAGGGAATGAATAATACATTGCTGCAAGTAGAGGAGATAATCAATGAGATGGAAATTTAAAGAACAGGGACAAAACAAAGCTAAAGAACAGAGAGAAAAAGAACTTCTAGAAACACGACGTGAAGAGAGCTGTGTGACAACTCCAAATGAAACAATCAATATTCACATAATTGTACCAGAGGAGAAAAGAGAGACAAAGGGGTAGAAAGGCTCTTTGAAGAAATAATTGCTGAAAAGTTCCCCAATTTGAGAAAGAAATAGACATAATGAAGATGAGAGAAGAAATGAATAAAATAGAGAATAAAACAACAGAGAAAAATCAATGTAACCAAGAGCTGATTCTTTGAGAAGATAAACAAAATAACCCCCTACCCAGACTTACCAAGAAAAAAAAAGAGAAAGGACACAAATAAACAAAATCAGAAACAAAAAAGGAATAGTCACAATGGGCACCACAGAAATACAAAGAATTTTTAGAGGATTCTATGAAAAATTATATGCCAATAAATTGGACAACCTAGAAGTGGACAAATTCCTAGAAAAGTACAATCTTCCAACACTGACCCAGGAAGAGACAGAAAACCTGAACAGACCAATTACCAATAACGAAATTGAACTGGGAATCAAGAAACTCCAACAAACAAAATTTCCAGGTCCAAATGGCTCCATAGGTGAATTCTACCAAACATTTAAAGAAGAGCTAATACCAATCCTTCTTAAAGTATTCCAAAAAATAGGAGGGGACACTTCCAAACTCATTCTATGAGGCCAGGATCACTCTAATACCTAAACCACACAAAGACACTACAAAAAAAAGTTTTTTTAGCCAATATCCCCGATGAACCATAGATGCGAAAATCCTCCACAAAATATTGGCAAAACCATAGTAATCAAGACAGTTTTGTACTGGCACAAGAACACAGCCACAGACCAGTGGAACAGAATAGAGACTCCAGACATTAACCCAAACATATATGGTCAATTAATATACGATAAAGGAGCCATGGACATACAATGGGGAAATGACAGTCTCTTCAGCAGATGGTGCTGGCAAAACTGGACAGCTACATGTAAGAAAATGAAACTGGATCACTGTCTAACCCCATACACAAAAATAAATTCAAAATGGATCAAAGACCTGAATTTAAGTCATGAAACCATAAAACTCTTAGAAAAAAACACAGGCAAAAATCTCTTAGACATAAACTTGAGTGACTTCTTCATGCACATATCTCCCGGGGCAAGGAAAACAAAAGCAAAAATGAACAAGTGGGACTACATCAAGCTGAAAAGCGTCTGTACAGCAAAGGACACCATCAATAGAACAAAAACGTACCCTACAGTATGGGAGAATATATTCGTAAGTGACAGATCCAATAAAGGTCTGACATCCAAAATATATAAAGAACTCATGCACCTCAACAAACAAAAAGCAAATGATCCAATTAAAAAAAGGGCAGAGGAGCTGAGCAGACAGTTCTCCAAAGAAGAAATTTAGATGGCCAGCAGACACATGAAAAGATGCTCCACATTGCTAGTCATCAGAGAAATGCAAACTAAAACCACAATGAGATATCACCTCACACTAGTAAGGATGGCTACCATCCAAAAGACAAATTTAACAACAAATGTTGGCGAGGTTGTAGAGAAAGGGAAACCCTCCTACACTGCTGGTGGGAATGTAAATTAGTTTAACCATTGTGGAAAGCAGTATGGAGGTTCCTCAAAATGCTCAAAATAGACATACCATTTGACCCAGGAATTCCACTTCTAGGAATTTACCCTAAGAATGCAGCAGCCCAGCTGGAAAAGACAGATGCTCCCCTATGTTTATCGCAGCACTATTTACAATAGCCAAGAAATGGAAGCAACCTAAGTGTTCATCAGTTGAGGAATGGATAAAGAAGATGTGGTACATATACACAATGGAATATTATTCAACCATAAGAAGAAAACAAATCCTACCACTTGCAACAACATGGATGGAGCTAGAGGGTATTATGCTCAGTGAAATAAGCCAGGCGGAGAAAGACAAATACCAAATGATTTCACTCAAATGTGGAGTATAAGAACAAAGAAAAACTGAAGGAACAAAACAGCAGCAGAATCACAGAACCCAAGAATGGACTAACAGTTACCAAAGGGAAAGGAACTGGGGATAATGGGAGGGAAGGGAGGGATAAGGGCAGGGAAGAAGAAACGGGGTATTACGATTAGCATATATAATGTTGGGGGGGAATGGGGAGGGCTGACACAGAAGACAAGTAGTGATTCTACAACATCTTACTACACTGACGGATAGTGACTGTAATGGGGATTTGGGGGGGATTTGGTGAAGGGGGGCCCTATTAAACATAATATTCATGTAATTGTAGATTAATGATAACGAAATTTAAAAAAAGGGAAAAAAATATTGGCAAACCAATCTCAAAAATACATCAACAGCGGAGCCAACATGGCGGCGTGAGTAGGACAGTGGGAATCTCCTCCCAAAAACATATATATTTGAAAATGCAACAAATACAACTAATCCTAAAAGAGAGACCAGAAGACAAAGGACAACAGCCTGACTACATCGACACGTGCGAGAGCCCAGCGCCTGATGAAAGGGGTAAGATACAAGTCCCAGCCAGCGGGACCCCAGCACACCTCCCCCCAGCTCCCGGAGGGAGGTAGAGGGAGCCCAGAACTGCTAAACACCCAGCCCCAGCCACCCACACCAGAGCACAGACACAGTGCATGCGTGGAGGGCTGGAAACTAGGGAAATAGGGTAGCAAGACCTCTGACAGGGTGCCAAAGCTGATGCCCCTGTGACAAAGAAAAGCCAGTGCTCTTTTAAAGTCTTAAAGGGACAGGGATATAACAGCTAGACGGAAACAACACAGGTCACAGCCCAATGGCTGGAAATTACAGGGAAAACTGGGTGCACTAACCCCCTGGGCAACAGCTCTGAGACCCCTCACAGAGATAAACAGCCAAACAGCCCCCACCCCCAGTCCATTACCCCTCCCGGCGCTGGGAAGCAGAGAAACAGCCTAAGGCAAAACACGCCCACAAAAAGGCAGAAAGGAAAATTCCTACACTTCGGCCGGGCAAGACACAAAGACCCAGCCTACACGGAATTACACAACACACAAGCCACTAGGGGTCGCAGTTGTCCCAGTAAAGAAAGGCCAGTAGCAAGTGAAAAGTTTGGCCCTCCCAGCTGACAGTTAATAGCACCTGTCAACATGAAAAGGCAAAGAAATATGATCCAGACAAGACTAACCCAGACAGCTTCGGCATCTGCTACATCTTCCCCTGAGAAGGAACCTAGGGAGATAGATTTAACCAGTCTTCCTGAAAAAGAATTCAAAACAAAAGTCATAAACATGCTAATGGACTTCCAGAGAAATATGCAAGAACTAAGGAAGGAGAATACAGAAATAAAACAAGTTCTGGAAGGACTTCACAACAGAATGGACAAGATGCAAGAGACCATTAATGGACTAGAAAACAGAGAACAGAAACCCAGAGGAGCTGATACAGAAAGAGATAAAAGGATCTCCAGGAATGAAAGAACTTTAAGAGAACTGTGTGACCAATCAAAATGGAACAATATCCGCATTATAGGGGTACCAGAAGAAGAAGAGAGAGAAAAAGGGATAGAAAGTGTCTTTGAAGAAATAATTGCTGAAAACTTCCCCAAACTGGGGGAGGAAATGGCCTCTCAGACCACAGAGGTACACAGAACTCCCATGACAAGGGATCCAATGAGGGCAACACCAAGACACATAATAATTAAAATGGCAAAGATCAAAGACAAGGACAAAGTATTAAAGGCAGCCAGAGAGGAAAAAAAAAGGTCACCTAGAAAGGAAAACCCATCAGGCTATCATCAGACTTCTCAACAGAAATCCTACAGGCCAAAAGAGAATGGCATGATATACTTAATGCAATGAAACAGAAGGGCCTAGAACCAAGAATACTGTATCCAGCACGATTACCATTTAAATATGAAGGAGGGATTAAACAATTCCCAGACAAGCAAAAGATGAGGGAATTTGCCTCCCACAAACCACCTCTTCAGGGCATCTTACAGGGACTGCTCTAGATGGGAGCACTCCTAAAAAGAGCACAGAACAAAACACCCAACATATGAAGAAGGGAGGAGGAGGAATAAGAAGGGAGAGAAATAAAGAATCATCAGACCGCGTGTATAATAGCTCAACAAGTGAGTTAAGTTAGACAGTAAGATAGTAAAGAAGCGAACCCTGAACCTTTGGTAACCACAAACTTAAAGCCTGCAATGGCAATAAGTTCATACATTTCAATAATCACCCTAAATGTAAATGGACTGAATGCACCAATCAAAAGACACAGAGTAATAGAATGGATAAAAAAGCAAGATCCATCCATATGCTGCTTACAAGAGACTCACCACAAACCCAAAGACATGCACAGACTTAAAGTCAAGGGATGGAAAAAGATATTTCAGACAAACAAAAAAGAAGAAAGCAGGTGTTGCAATTCTGGTATCAGACAAAATAGACTTCAAAATAAAGAAACTAACAAAAGACAAAGAAGGACATTACATAATGATAAAGGGCTCAGTCCAACAAGAGGATATAAACATTATAAATATATATACACCCAATACAGGAGCATCAACATACCTGAAACAAATACTAACAGAACTAAAGGAGGAAATAGAATGCAATGCATTCATTCTAGGAGACTTCAACACACCACTCACTCCAAAGGACAGATCCACCAGACAGAAAATAAGTAAAGACACAGAGGCACTGAACAACACACTAGAACAGATGGACCTAATAGACATCTACAGAACTCTACATCCAAAAGCAACAGGATACACATTCTTCTCAAGTGCACATGGAACATTCTCCAGAAGAGACCACATACTAGGCCACAAAAAGAGCCTCAGTAAATTCCAAAAGATTGAAATCCTACCAACCAACTTTTCAGACCACAAAGTCATAAAACTAGAAATAAACTACATAGAAAGCAAAAAGGCTCACAAACACATGGAGGCTTAACAACACACTCTTAAATAATCAATCGATCAATGACCAAATCAAAATGAAGATCCAGCAATATACGGAAATAAATGACAACAACAACACAAAGCCCCAACTTCTGTGGGACACAGCAAAAGCAGTCGTAAGAGGAAAGTATATAGCAATCCAAGCATATTTAAAAAAGGAAGGACAATCCCAAATGAAAGGTCTAATGTCACAATTATCAAAATTGGAAAAAGAAGAACAAATGAGGCCTAAGGTCAGCAGAAGGAGGGACATAATAAAGATCAGAGAAGAAATAAATAAAATTGAGAAGAATAAAACAATAGCAAAAATCAATGAAACCAAGAGCTGGTTCTTTGAGAAAATAAACAAAATAGACAAGCCTCTAGCCAGACTTATTAAGAGGAAAACAGAGTCAACACAAATCAACACTATCAGAAACGAGAAAGGAAAAATCATGACGGACCCCACAGAAATACAAAGAATTATTAGAGAATACTATGAAAACCTATATGCTAACAACCTGGGAAACCTAGGAGAAATGGACAACTTCCTAGAAAAATACAACCTTCCAAGACTGACCCGGAGAGAAACAGAAAATCTAAACAGACCAATTACCAGCAACAAAATTGAAGCGGTAATCAAAAAACTACCAAAGAACAAAACCCCCGGGCCAGATGGATTTACCTCAGAATTTTATCAGACATACAGGGAAGACATAAGACCCATTCTCCTTAACGTTTTCCAAAAAATAGAAGAGGAGGGGATACTCCCAAACTCATTCGTTGAAGCTAACATCACCCTAATACCAAAACCAGGCAAAGACCCGACCAAAAAAGAAAACTACAGACCAATATCCCTGATGAACGTAGATGCAAAAATACTCAACAAAATATTAGCAAACCGAATTCAAAAATACATCAAAAAGATCACACACCATGACCAAGTGGGATTCATCCCAGGGATGCAAGGATGGCACAACATTCGAAAGTCCATCAACATCATCTACCACATCAACAAAAAGAAAGACAAAAACCACATGATCATCTCCATAGATGCTGAAAAAGCATTTGACAAAGTTCAACATCCATTCATGATAAAAACTCTCAGCAAAATGGGAATAGAGGGCAAGTACCTCAACATAATAAAGGCCATCTATGAAAAACCCACAGCCAACATTATATTGAACACCAAGAAGCTGAAAGCTTTTCCTCGGAGATCGGGAACTAGACAGGGATGCCCACTCTCCCCATTGTTGTTTAACATAGTACTGGAGGTCCTAGCCATGGCAATCAGACAAAACAAAAAAATACAAGGAATCCAGATTGGTAAAGAAGAAGTTAAACTGTCACTATTTGCAGATGACATGATACTGTACATAAATAACCCTAAAGACTCCACCCCAAAACTACTAGACCTGATATCGGAATACAGCAAAGTTGCAGGATACAAAATCAACACACAGAAATCTGTGGCATTCCTATAGACTAACAATGAACCAACAGAAAGAGAAATCAGGGAAACAATTCCATTCACAATTGCATCAAAAAAAATAAAATACCTAGGAATAAACCTAACCAAAGAAGTGAAAGACTTATACTCTGAAAACTACAAGTCACTCTTAAGAGAAATTAAAGGGGACACTAATAGATGGAAACGCATCCCATGCTCGTGGCTAGGAAGAATTAATATCGTCAAAATAGCGATATACAGATTTGATGCAATCCCTGTGAAACTACCAGCAACATTCTTCAATGAACTGGAACAAATAATTCAAAAATTCATATGGAACCACCAAAGACCCCGAATAGCCAAAGCAATCCTGAGAAAGAAGAATAAAGTAGGGGAGATCTCACTCCCCAACTTCAAGCTCTATTATAAAGCCATAGTAATCAAGACAATTTGGTACTGGCACAAGAACAGAGCCACAGACCAATGAAACAGACTAGAGAATCCAGACATTAACCCAGACATATATGGTCAATTAATATTTGATAAAGGAGCCATGGACATACAATGGCGAAATGACAGTCTCTTCAACAGATGGTGCTGGCAAAACTGGACAGCTACATGTAGGAGAATGAAACTGGACCATTGTCTAACCCCATATACAAAAGTAAACTCAAAATGGATCAAAGACATGAATGTAAGTCATGAAACCATTAAACTCTTAGAAAAAAACATAGGCAAAAACCTCTTAGACATAAACATGAGTGACCTCTTCTTGAACATATCTCTCCGGGCAAGGAAAACAACAGCAAAAATGAACAAGTGGGACTATATTAAGCTGAAAAGCTTCTGTACAGCAAAAGAAACCATCAATAGAACAAAAAGGTACCCTACAGTATGGGAGAATATATTTGAAAATGACACATCCGATAAAGGCTTGACGTCCAGAATATATAAAGAGCTTACACGCCTCAACAAACAAAAAACAAATAACCCAATTAAAAAATGGGCAGAGGAACTGACCAGACGGTTCTCCAAAAAAGAAATACAGATGGCCAACAGACACATGAAAAGATGCTCCACATCGCTAATTATCAGAGAAAGACAAACTAAAACTACAATGAGGTATCACCTCACACCAGTAAGGATGGCTGCCATCCAAAAGACAAACAACAACAAATGTTGGCGAGGCTGTGGAGAAAGGGGAACCCTCCTACACTGTTGTTGGGAATGTAAATTAGTTCAACCATTGTGGAAAGCAGTATGGAGGTTCCTCAAAATGCTCAAAATAGACTTACCATTTGACCCAGGAATTCCACTCCAAGGAATTTACCCTATGAACGCAGCACTCAAGTTTGAAAAAGACAGATGCACCCCTATGTTTATCACAGCACTATTTAAAATAGCCAAGAACTGGAAGCAACCTAATTGTCCATCAGTAGATGAATGGATAAAGAAGATGTGGTACATATACACAATGGAATATTATTCAGCCATATGAAGAAAACAAATACTACCATTTGCAACAACGTGGATGGAGCTAGAGGGTATTATGCTCAGTGAAATAAGCCAAGCGGAAAAAGAGCAATACCAAATGATTTTACTCATCTGTGGAGTATAAGAACAAAGGAGAAACTGAAGGAACAAAACAGCAGCAGAATCACAGAACCCAAGAATGGACTAACAGGTACCAAAGGGAAATGGACTGGGGAGAATGGGTGGGTAGGGAGGGATAAAGGGGGGAAGAAGAAATGGGGTATTATGATTAGCATGCATAATGTCGGGGGTGGGAGAAAGTGGAGAGCTGTACAACACAGAGAAGACAAGTAGTGATTCTACAACATTTTGCTATGCTGATGGACAGTGACTGTAAAGGGGTTTGGGGGGGGGGGGACCTGGTATAGGGGAGAGCCTAGTAAACATAATATTCTTCATGTAATTGTAGATTAATAATAACAAAAAAAAGAAAAGGGGGATTACTCCCTGATAGAGTAAAACTAAAAGTAAATCAACGATTAATGCATGCTTTAAATATCCTTAATTTTGATCATTTAAAGGGTGTCAGATGATCAGCTATGGAAATACATTTTTCTGATAATATTCCTTTCTCTTTAAAAAAAAAGCTGTTCCTGTGGTGATCTCCAATAAGTTCTTCACAATGATATAAAGGGCATATCAAAGTGTGGGCAAAGGGTTTGTTTGTGTTTATGCAGAGGATCAAAGCACAATTTGGCTACCCAGAAAACGAATTAAGATACGATATGAATAACTTCCAACATCACCATTCTCTGGAAGAGTCATTCCAGAAGATGAACATCAAAAAACTGCAACAAAGATCCTGGTGCTGTTGCAGTTGTAGCTGCATTCATCCCACCGGTTCCTGGACTTGCCATTGGAATGAAGAAGGAGATATCTAAGATGGACTGCCCATACAGTAAAACAACAAATTTGTCTGGATCTATACTGTCGGAACTCAACCAAGAATCAGGAGAAGTGCAAGTTGCAGCGCTCCAAAATCGTGCGACTACAGACTATCTACTGTTGAAAGAACATATGGGATGTGAACAGTTCCCAGGAATGCGTTGTTTTAATATGTCTGATTTTTCTCAAACTATTCAAATTGAGTTAGACAATATCCATCATATCATTGGTAAGTTTTCACAAATGCCTAGGGTGCCTAAGTGGTTTTCTTGGTTTCACTGGAGATGGCTGGTAATTGTAGGTCTGCTTTGGTTATGTAGCTGTATTCCTATTATGTTAATATGTGTGTGAAATTTAATTAGTAGTTTAAAACCTATACATGCTTATGTTACTCTACAGGAAGATATGTCAAAGAAATAATCTTCCCATGTTTTCTTCCATCTGCTACTTCTATAGCTTTTCTTCTTCCTTCCTAATTACAACCCTTAAGTAGAATTCATGCCTCATAACGAAATTACCGAGAATCATAATTCTTCCAAGTGGTAAAGATACCTCAAGACAAATGCTGGGCATAAAAGCCACAGGGCATAAATCTGAAAAGAAGTAAAAAGCTAACCTTTTCAAACAGTATTGCTTCTCTCTCACTTACCAACTTTACATTTCCCTGTATGGCCCTGGAAGATGACTGGTTAGCCAGAGACGGGTAAGATTCCTCAAGGGAGGAACAACCTAAGACAGGCACAGTCTCAGGGGGGCCATCAGGTGAGAAATTGGGGATCAACAGAGGGGAGGCTTAGAACCTCACCCCCCGTTTTGAGAGAAATCTTCTATATCCGTGGATGTTTTGTTGCCCTTGTCTAGCTTGGATTAATACTTAGTCTATAGGCACACACCTTATCATCTACATTTGCCCTCTTATAGCACTAAACTATGTTTTCTACCTTTATCTTGTATCCACCTACCACTTCAGCATTTTATTAAAAATAATAATAATAATAAGGGAGAAATGTGGGATTCACATATAAATCAAGTATAAAAATCACATGAATATTCATATTTGACCTGATTGTTTATGGTTCATAATGTGTGATCAAAACCGAAAGTTTCTGTAATGACTGCCCTTGCACTGTTCACCATGTAAGAACTTATTCACTATGTAAGAATTTGTTCACCATGTAAGAACTTGTTCGTTATGCTTCAGAAGATTGGAGACCGTTGAGAATTAGGCTTGGGCTTGATTAATGATTGTGCATTGAGTCCCCTATACAAAATTTTATTGTTGTTAACAACCATTTGATCAATAAACATGAGAGATGCCCTCTCAAAAGAAAAAAAGAATAAAATACCTAGAAACAAACCTAATTCAAGAAGTGGAAGACCTGTATTCTGAAAACTATGAGACACTCATGAGAGAAATCTATCCTGTGCTCATGGACAGGAAGAATTAATATTGTCAAAATGCACATCCTGCCCAAAGCAATTTACAGATTCAATGCCATCCCTATCAAGATACCAATGAACTTTTTCAATGAATTAGAACAAATAATCCTAAAATTCATATGGAACCACAAAAGACCCCAAATAGCCAAACCAATCCTGACAAAGAAGAACAAAGCTGGGGGTATTACACTCCCTTACTTCAAGATATACTACAAAGCTAGGGTAATCAAAGCAGTATGGTACTGGCATAAGAACAAATCTGTAGATCAGTGCAACAGAATAGAGAGCCCAGATATAAACACAGGCATATATGGTCAATTAATACATGATAGAGGAGCCGTGAATGTACAATGGAGAAAAGACAGCCTCTTCAACAACTGGACAGCTACATGTAAGAAATGAAACTAGATTGCTATCTAACCCCACACACAAAAGTAAACTGTAAATGAATCAAAGACCTCAATGTAAGACATGAAGCCATAAAATTCTTAAGAGGAAAACATAGGCAAAATTTTTCTGATCATAAGCATGAACAATTTTTTTCTGGACACATCTCTCTGGGCAAGGGAAACAAAATAAATAAAAAAGTGGGACTACATCAAATTAAAATGCTTCTGTACAGCAAAGGATACCACAAACAGAAGTAACAACCAACTTAATAGGAGAATATATTTGTAAATGATTTGTCCAATAAGGGGTTAACATCCAAAATATATAAAGAACTCATACACCTCAACACCAAAAAGAGTAATAACCCAATTAAAAAATGGGCAGAGGACCTGAACAGGCATTTCTCCAAAGAAGAAATACAGATGGCCAACAGGCACAGGGAAAGATGCTCCACATCACTAATCATCAGGGAAATGCAAATCAAAACCACAATGAGATATCACCTCATACCAGTTAGAATGGCCTCTCTCTATACAAAAGCCAAGAAATAAAAAGCGTTGGTGGGGGCGGAGCCAGGATGGCGGCGTGAGTAGAGCAGTGGAAATCTCCTCCCAAAAACACATAGAGCTATGAAAATATACCAAAGAAAAATCTTCCTAAAATAGAGACCACAGGACACAGGACAACATCCAGACCACATCCACACCTGCAAGAACCCAGCGCCTTGCGAAGGGGGTAAGATACAAGCCCCGGCCCGGCGGGACCCGAGCGCCCCTCCCCCCGGCTCCCGGCGGGTGCAAAGAAACCGGTGAGGTTTTTTTTTGGCGAGTGCTTTTTGGAAGCCTTAAAGGGACGGGCCCCCGTTGCTAGGGAGGCAGGGTGGCGGGACCGGTGAGCAGGGGCCTGGGACCGGCGCCTGAGGACAAAGAATATCCCGCGTTTCTCCCTGCGGGACCGGCGGACGGGTGCCTGAGACCGACGCCTGAGGACGGAGGAAATCGCACGTTTTTCCCCTTTTTTTTTTTTCTCTTTTTGGCGAGCGCTTTTTGGAAGCCTTAAAGGGACAGGGACCCCGGTGCTAGGGAGGCAGGATGGCGGGACTGGTGAGCGGGTGCCTGGGATTGGCGCCTGAGGACAAAGAATATCCCACGTTTTTCCCTGCGGGAACGGGGGGCGGGTGCCTGAGACCGGCACTTGAGGACAGAGGAAATCGCGCGTCTTCCCCCTTTTTTTTTTCTCTTTTTTGCGAGTGCTTTTTGGAAGCCTAAAAGGGACAGGGACCCCGGTGCTAGGGAGGCAGGGCGGCGGGACTGGTGAGCGGGTGCCTGGGAACGGTGCCGGAGGACAAAGAATATCGCGCATTTTTCCCTATGGGACCGGTGGGCGGGTGCCTGAGACCGGCACCTGAGGACGGAGGAAATCGCGCGTTTTTCCCCTTTTTTTCTCTTTTTGGCGAGTGCTTTTTGGAAGCCTTAAACGGACAGGGACCCCGGTGCTAGGGAGGCAGGGCGGCGGGACTGGTGAGCGGGTGCCTGGGACCAGCGCCTGAGGACAAAGAATATTGAGCGTTCCTTCCCTGCGGGACCGGTGGGTGGGTGCTTTTTGGAAGCCTTGAAAGGACAGGGACCCTGGTGCTAGGGAGACAAGGGAGCAGGACCAGTGAGCGGGTGCCTGGGACCGGCACCTGAGGACAAAAAAAAAAAAAAAAAAATGGCGTGTTTTTTCCTTTTTTTTTCCTTTCTGTTCCCTCTCTCATTGTTGCTGTTGTTGTTTTGGTTTGGAGAGTGCTTTTTGGAAGTCTTAAAGGGGCAGGACAGGTCACTTAGACCAGAGGCAGGGAATCTGGGGATCTCTGGGCACTCTAACCCCCTGGGCAGCAGGGAGCACAGAGGCCCCTTAGGGAGATAAATAGCCTCCCGGCCGCTCCCCCTCCAACGGGGCTCCACCATTTTGGAGGAACAGCCCCAGCCAGGCCAAGCCCACAGCAACAGCGGAGATAAACCCCAAAGCAACTGGGCAGGAAGCAGAAGCCCTGTCTCTGAACAGCTGCCCAGCACAAGCACTAGAGGTCGCTATTCTCCCAGGAAAAGACCACAAACCAACAAGAAGGGAAGCTCTTCCAGCTGTCTCTTGTACCAGCTCTGCAAACTATCTCTATCACCATGAAAACGCAAAACTACAGGCAGACAAAGATCACAGAGACAACACCTGAGAGGGAGACAGACCTAACTAGTCCTCCTGAAAAAGATTTCAACATAAAAATCATGAACATGCTGACAGAGATGCAGAGAAAAATGCAAGAGCAATGGGATGAGATGCAGAGAAAAATGCAAGAGCAGTGGGATGAAGTCCGGAAGGAGATCACAGATGTCAGGAAGGAGATCACAGAAGTGAAACAATCCGTGGAAGGATTTATAAGCAGAATGGATAAGATGCAAGAGGCCATTGAAGGAATAGAAGCCAGAGAACATGAACGTATAGAAGCTGACATAGAGAGAGATTAAAGGATCTCCAGGAATGAAACAACACTAAGAGAAATATGTGACCAATACAAAAAGAATAATATTCGTATTATAGGGATACCAGAAGAGGAAGAAAGAGGAAAAGGGATAGAAAGTCTCTTTGAAGAAATAATTGCTGAAAACTTCCCCAAACTGTGGGAGGAAATACTCGAACAGACCATGGAATTACACAGAACTCCCAACAGAAAGGATCCAAGGAGGACAACACCAAGACACATAGTAATTAAAATGGCAAGGATCAAGGACAAGGAAAGAGTTTTAAAGGCAGCTAGAGAGAAAAAGGTCACCTATAAAGGAAAACCCATCAGGCTAACATCAGACTTCTCAACAGAAACCCTACAGGCCAGAAGAGAATGCCATGATATACTTAATGCAATGAAACAGAAGGGCCTTGAACCAAGGATACTGTACCCAGCACGACTATCATTTAAATATGATGGCGGGATTAAACAATTCCCAGACAAGCAAAAGCTGAGGGAATGTGCTTCCCAAAAACCACCTCTACAGGGCATCCTACAGGGACTGCTCTAGATGGAAGCACCCCTAAAAAGAGCACAGAACAAAACACACAACATATGAAGAATGGAGGAGGAGGAATAAGAAGGGAGAGAAGAAAAGAATCTCCAGAGAGTGTATATAACAGCTCAATAAGCGAGCTAAGTTAGGCAGTAAGATACTAAAGAAGCTAACCTTGAACCTTTGGTAACCACGAATCTAAAGCCTGCAATGGCAATAAGTACATATCTCTCAATAGTCACCCTAAATGTAAATGGACTTAATGCACCAATCAAAAGACATAGAGTAATAGAATGGATAAAAAAGCAAGACCCATCTATATGCTGCTTACAAGAAACTCACCTTAAACCCAAAGATAAGCATAGACTAAAAGTCAAGGGATAGAAAAACATATTTCAGGCAAACAACAGTGAGAAGAAAGCAGGGGTTGCAGTACTAATATCAGACAAAATAGACTTCAAAACAAAGAAAGTAACAAGAGATAAAGAAGGATACTACATAATGATAAAGGGCTCAGTCCAACAAGAGGATATAACCATTCTAAATATATATGCACCCAATACAGGAGCACCAGCATATGTGAAGCAAATATTAACAGAACTAAACAGGGAAATAGACTGCAATGTATTCATTGTAGGAGACTTCAACACACCACTCACCCCAAAGGATAGATCCACCGGGCAGAAAATAAGTAAAGACACACAGGCACTGAACAACACACTATAACAGATGGACCTAATAGACATCTATAGAACTCTACATCCAAAAGCAACAGGATATACATTCTTCTCAAGTGCACATGGAACATTCTCCAGAATAGACCACATACTAGCTCACAAAAAGAGCCTCAGTAAATTCCAAAATATTGAAATTCTACCAACCAATTTTTCAGACCACAAAGGTATGAAAGTAGAAATAAATTCTACAAAGAAAACAAAAAGGCTCACAAACACATGGAGGCTTAACAACATGCTACTAAATAATCAATGGATCAATGAACAAATCAAAATAGAGATCAAGGAATATATAGAAACAAATGACAACAACAACACTAAGCCCCAACTTCTGTGGGATGCAGCGAAAGCAGTCTTAAGAGGAAAGTATATAGCAATCCAGGCACACTTGAAGAAGGAAGAACAATCCCAAATGTATAGTCTAACATCACAATTATTAAAACTGGAAAAAGAAGAACAAATGAGGCCTAAAGTCAGCAGAAGGAGGGACATAATAAAGATCAGAGAAGAAATAAACAAAATTGAGAAGAATAAAACAATAGCAAAAATCAACGAAACCAAGAGCTGGTTCTTTGAGAAAATAAACAAAATAGATAAGCCTCTAGCCCAACTTATTAAGAGAAAAAGAGAATCAACACAAATCAACATAATCAGAAATGAGAATGGAAAAATCACAACAGACTCCACAGAAATACAAAGAATTATTAAAGACTACTATGAAAACCTATATGCCAACAAGCTGGAAAACCTAGAAGAAATGGACAACTTCCTAGAAAAATACAACCTCCCAAGACTGACCAAGGAAGAAACACAAAAGTTAAACAAACCAATTACAAGCAAAGAAATTGAAACAGTAATCAAAAAACTACCCAAGGACAAAACCCCGGGGCCGGATGGATTTACCTCGGAATTTTATCAGACACACAGAGAAGACATAATACCCATTCTCCTTAAAGTGTTCCACAAAATAGAAGAAGAGGGAATACTCCCAAACTCATTCTATGAGGCCAACATCACCCTAATACCAAAACCAGGCAAAGACCCCACCAAAAAAGAAAATTACAGACCAATATCCCTGATGAATGTAGATGCAAAAATACTCAATAAAATATTAGCAAACAGAATTCAACAGTATATCAAAAGGATCATACACCATGACCAAGTGGGGTTCATCACAGGGATGCAAGGATGGTACAACATTCGAAAATCCATCAACATCATCCACCACATCAACAAAAAGAAAGACAAAAACCACATGATCATCTCCATAGATGCGGAAAAAGCATTTGACAAAATTCAACATCCATTCATGATAAAAACTCTCAGCAAAATGGGAATAGAGGGCAAGTACCTCAACATAATAAAGGCCATGTATGATAAACCCACAGCCAGCATTATACTGAACAGCAAGAAGCTGAAAGCATTTCCTCTGAGATCGGGAACCAGACAGGGATGCCCACTCTCCCCACTGTTATTTAACATAGTACTGGAGGTCCTAGCCACGGCAATCAGACAAAACAAAGAAATACAAGGAATCCAGATTGGTAAAGAAGAAGTTAAACTGTCACTATTTGCAGATGATATGATACTGTACATAAAAAACCCTAAAGACTCTACTCCAAAACTACTAGAACTGATATCGGAATACAGCAAAGTTGCAGATACAAAATTAACACACAGAAATCTGTAGCTTTCCTATACACTAACAACGAATCAATAGAAAGAGGAATCAGGAAAACAATTCCATTCACCATTGCATCAAAAAGAATAAAATACCTAGGAATAAACCTAACCAAAGAAGTGAAAGACTTATACTCTGAAAACTACAAGTCACTCTTAAGAGAAATTAAAGGGGACACTAATAAATGGAAACTCATCCCATACTCATGGCTAGGAAGAATTAATATCGTCAAAATGGCCATCCTGCCCAAAGCAATATACAGATTTGATGCAATCTCTCTCAAATTACCAGCAACATTCTTCAATGAATCGGAACAAATAATTCAAAAATTCATATGGAAACACCAAAGACCCCGAATAGCCAAAGCAATCCTGAAAAAGAAGAATAAAGTAGGGGGGATCTCACTCCCCAACTTCAAGCTCTACTACAAAGCCATAGTAATCAAGACAATTTGGTACTGGCACAAGAACAGAGCCACAGACCAGTGGAACAGATTAGAGACCCCAGAAATTAACCCAAACATATATGGTCAATTAATATTTGATAAAGGAGCCACGGACATACAATGGCAAAATGACAGTCTCTTCAACAGATGGTGCTGGCAAAACTGGACAGCTACATGTAGGAGAATGAAACTGGACCATTGTCTAACCCCATATACAAAGGTAAACTCAAAATGGATCAAAGACCTGAATGTAAGTCATGAAACCATTAAACTCTTGGAAAAAAACATGGGCAAAAACCTCTTAGACATAAACATGAGTGATCTCTTCTTGAACATATCTCCCCGGGCAAGGAAAACAACAGCAAAAATGAGCAAGTGGGACTACATTAAGCTGAAAAGCTTCTGTACAGTGAAAGACACCATCAATAGAACAAAAAGGAACCCTACAGTATGGGAGAATATATTTGAAAATGACAGATCCGATAAAGGCTTGACGTCCAGAATATATAAAGAGCTCACACGCCTCAACAAACAAAAAACAAATAACCCAATTAAAAAATGGGCAGAGGAACTGAACAGACAGTTCTCCAAAAAAGAAATACAGATGGCCAAGAGACACATGAAAAGATGCTCCACATCGCTAATTATCAGAGAAATGGAAATTAAAACTACAATGAGGTATCACCTCACACCAGTAAGGATAGCTGCCATCCAAAAGACAAACAACAAATGTTGGCGAGGCTGTGGAGAAAGGGGAACCCTCCTACACTGCTGGTGGGAATGTAAATTAGTCCAACCATTGTGGAAAGCAGTATGGAGGTGCATCAAAATGCTCAAAACAGACCTACCATTTGACCCAGGAATTCCACTCCTAGGAATTTACCCTAGGAATGCAGCAATCAAGTTTGGAAAGACAGATGCACTCCTATGTTTATCGCAGCACTATTTACAATAGCCAAGAATTGGAAGCAACCTAAATGTCCATCGGTAGATGACTGGATAAAGAAGATGTGGTACATATACACAATGGAATACTACTCAGCCATAAGAAGTGGAAAAATCCAACCATTTGCAGCAACATGGATGGAGCTGGAGGGTATTATGCTCAGTGAAATAAGCCAAACGGAGAAAGAAATACCAAATGATTTCACTCATCTGAGGAGTATAGGAACAAAGGAAAAACTGAAGGAACAAAATAGCAGCGGAATTACAGAACCCAAAAATGGACTAACAGGTACCAAAGGGAAAGGAACTGGGGAGGATGGGTGGGCAGGGAGGGATAGGAAGAGGAAGGGGGGTATTAAGATTAGCATGCATGGGGGGAGGGAGAAAGGGGAAGGTGGGCTGCACAACACAGAGAGGACAAATAGTGACTCTACAACATTTTGCTAAGCTGATGGACAGTAACCGTAATGTGGTTGTTAGGGGGGACCTGATATAGGGGAGAGCATAGTAAACATAGTATTCTTCATGTAAGTGTAGATTAAAAATTAAAAAAAAAAAAAAAGAAAGAAAAGGGGGATTACTCCTTAACAGGATAAAACTATTGGTAAATCAAAGATCAACACATGCTTTAAATATCCTTAATGTTGATCACTTAAAGGGTGTCAGATGATCAGCTATGGAGGTACTCTTTTCTGATAATATTCCTTTCTCTTAATTAAAAAAAAAAAAAAAAGCAGTTACTGTGTGCTGACCTCCAATGAGTTCTGCACAGTGGTATAGAGGGCATGTCAAAGTGTGGGCAAAGGGTCTGTTTGTTTCTATGCAGAAGATCAAGGCCTATCTTGGACACCCAGAAAATGAACTAAGATACGATATGAGGAGGAGCTTCCGGCATCAGCACTCTCTGGAGGACTTGTGCCAGGGGATGATCATCAAAAAGCCTCCACAGGGATCCGAACGATGCTGCGGTTGTGGCTGCATCCAGCCCACTGTCTCCTGGACTTGCCATAGGAATGAGGAGGGAGATGTGTAGGCTGGCATGTGCATACAGTGAGACAACGAATTTGACCGGATCTGTACTGTTGGAACTCAACCAGGAGTTGGGAGGGGTGCAAGTTGTAGCACTCCAAAATCTCATGACTATAGACTATCTATGGTTAAAAGAACATATGGGATGTGAACAGATCCCAGAAATGGGCTGCTTTAATTTGTCTGATGGTTCAAGTACAGTTGGACAATATCCATCATATCATAGATAAATTTTCACAAATGCCTAGGGTGCCTAAATGTTTTTCTTGGCTTCACTGGAGATGGATGGTAATTATAGATTTGCTTTGTTTATGTCACCGTATTCCTATTATGTTAATATGTGTGTGCAAATTAGTTAGTAGTTTAAAACCTATACATACTTAAGGTACTATACAAGAAGATATGTCAAAGAAATAATCAATCCTCCCATGTTTCCTTCATATGCTACATCTATAGCTTTTCTTCTTCCTTCCTAATTACAACCCTTAAATAGAATTTGTGCCTCATATCGAATTTACCGAGTATCATAATTCCTCCAGGTGGTAAAGATACCTCGAGACAAGTGCTGGGCATAGAAGCCACAGGGCATAAATCTGCAAAGAAGTAAAAAGCTAACCTTTTCAAACAATATGGCTTCTCTCTCACTTACCAACTTTACATTTCCCTGTATGGCCCCGGAAGATGACTGGTTAGCCAGAGACGGGTAAGATTCCTCAAGGGAGGAACAACCTAAGACAGGCACAGTCGCAGGGGGGCCATCAAGTGAGAATTTGGGGATCAACAGAGGTGAGGCTCAGAAACTCACCCCCCCTGCTTTGAGAGAAATCTTCTGCATCCGTGGATGTCTTGCTGCCCTTGTCTAGCCTGGATTAATACTTAGTCCATAGGCACACACCTGATCATCTGATCATCTACGTTTGCCTTCTTACAGCACTAAACTATGTTTTCTACCTTTATCTTGCATCTACCTACCACTTCAGCATTTTATTAAAAATAAAAATAATAATAATAATGATAGGAGAAATGTGGGATCAACATATAAATCAAGTACAAAAATCAAACGAATATTCATATTTGACCTGATTGTTTATAGGTCATAATGCATGATCAAAACCGAAAGTTTCTGTGATGAATGCCCTTGTACTGTTCACCATGTAAGAATTTATTCACTATGTAAGAATTCGTTCACCATGTAAGAACTTGTTTGTTATGCTTCAGAAGATTGGAGACTGACGAGAATTAGGCTTGAGATGGATTAATGATTGTACATTGAGCATTGACCCCCCTATACTGAATTTTATTGTTGATAACAACCATTTGATCAATAAAGATGAGAGATGCCCTCTCAAAAAAAAAAAAAAAAAGTGTTGGTGAGGATGTGGAAGAAAGGGGACCATCCCTACACTGTTGAATGCAAATTGGTGCAGCCACTCTGGAAAGCAGTAGAGGTTCCTCAAAAACTAAAAATAGAGTATCATACGACCCAGTAATTCCACTGCTAGGAATTTACTCGAAGAAAATGAAATCCCTGATTTGAAAAGATATATCCACTGCTGTTTTTCACCACACTATTTACAACAGCCAAGATACAGAAGCAACCAAAAGTGTCCATCAATAGATGAGTAAATAAAGAGGTTGTACATATACACAATGGAATATTATTCAGCCATATACAAGAGATACTGGCATTTGCAACATGAATGGACCTAGAGTGTATTATGCTAAGTGAAATAAGCCAGGCAGAGAAAGACAAATGCCATGATTTAACTTACTTGTGGAATTTAAAAACAAAACAAAATGAACAAAATAGCAGTAGACTCATACATACTGAGGAGTGACTGGTGGTTACCATGGGAGAGGGGTTGGGGTATGTGGGTGAGCAGAGTGAGGGGGATAAAGGGGCACAAATATTCTCAATCATGATGTAAGTTGGTCATGGGGATGGTAGTACACCATGCAGAACATAGCTCATGGTTCTGTAACATCTATGTTGACAGATAGTAAGCACACTAGTTGAGCTAGGGATTCAGTAAGGTGGGTAATTGGTGAACCACTGGGTTATATACGTGAAACCAATACAAGATTGTATGTCAACTATGCTTCAAAAATAAAAAAGTAGAATAAAGAGAAGTACTAATACATGCTACATATCATGGATGAACCTCAAAATCATTACACTAAGTGAAAGACACCAGATACAAAGGCCACATACTGTATGATTCCACTTACATGAAATGTACAGAATAGATAAATGCATAGAAATGGAAAGCAGGTTTGTGGCTGCCACGGACAAGGAAGAAGATGGAGTGGGGAGTAACCATTTAATGGATACAGAGTTTCATTTTGGGGTGATAAAATGTTTTAGAACTAGGTAAGAGTGGTGGTTTTATAACATTGAATGTACCAACTGTCACTGAATTGTTCCCTTTAAAATGGTTAATTTTATGTTATGTGAATTTCACCTCAATAGAAATAAATACATAAATAAACTGCAAGGGAAAAAATGTAGAGACATATCAACCGAAAATAAAAGACATTTAAAATTCCCAAAAAGGGGGGATAGGGTAGGAAGGGAGCAGGCTGTGTTAAGAATCATCATCAAATTCATATCAAACTGTCTGAACCTAGTTAAGCCACACTTCTCCATGCTATGATTCTACTTACCAACAGGAGGCATCACTGCAAGAGTTCTAAACACCTAGCACAAAGACTAAAATTCTAGAACTCCCTGGCATTTCCCCTTTACTGGCTATTTCATCATAAACTGGGGTCATAAATTCAAGGGCCATATTTACAAATCAAAATTTAGGATACATCCTCTGACAAGTACCAAGCATATTCCCAAAGACAATGATTCTTGCTCAAAAGTCTAGGACATTTGGCTGTTGGAACTATAGCTCTCTCAATGACCACAATACTCAAGGGACTAAAAGAATTTCAGTCCCAGAGATTTCACACATAGAAATAGTAAAAAGCATAACTGAATTTCACTGTATTTTAAAAACATTTAAAGTATTTTATTTCCAATTCTGTTCATTTCCAATTCTGCCAAGCAGCTGAACAAGCTGCAGCATCAGTGATGCCCGTGCTCACTGGGATTGGAGGACACCCCATTCCAGGAATGCCGGGCCCTTTTACACCTACGGGATTTATCTCGACTACTGCTTCCACTTCTATGACTACGCCCTTCTGATCGCCCATTGTGCCGGCTAGAATGGGTGTCTGAACTCCGACCTCTGTCTCTATTCCTATTCTTTTCTTCTCTTTCTTCTTTCCTGCTTGAGGACTTGTGTTCATGCTTGGGCTTCTCCTTCAGCTCCCTCTTTCGATCCTTTGCTCCACCAGGGCAGGTTGTCCCGACTTCAGGGGAGCTGGGGTGGTGCTTCCATGTTTCCTTGGACTCTGACTTCTGACCCATCTCCGAATTCTTGCTGCTGTGCTTTTTAGAGCCAGGGTCATCCTTTTCCTTTATCATCTTGCTTCTGGGCAATGAAGAGGAGACTGGCTGCTCTGCCTGTACCTCCCAGTCAGTTTTCTCCTTGTCTTTCTTTCTTTTCTTTTTTCCCTTTTTGTCTGGAGGAAAAAAACGGGTGCAACCGTAAGAAATGGAAGATAGAGCAGATGGAGGATATGCGAAAGAAAAGCATCCCTGGCAGCAATGTGAAGCAGTCATAGTCTAAACTTCCAAGAAAGTGCCTCTGAGAAGCCAGGTTGGATGTCTGTCACCCTTGATATACCAAGTTGCTATATAAGCAATTCAATCCTTGATTGCCTTTTTAAAGACCCTATGTCCAAATACAGTCACATTCTGAGGTAAGGTACTTGGGGTTAGGATTTCAACAACATATGAATTTTGGAGACAGTACTTAATCCACAGTATTAGCTTTCCACTGATAACTCTCCTTTCCCAATTAAAGTAAGGTTCCACACTTTCCCCCTTCACACTTAAGAACTGATTATCACACTTAAGAACTGATTGCTGTAAGGAATGCTAGCAAGAACAAACACTTAAGACTCCCCAGAACCTTCTCTTGGTCTTAATGCTTTACCTGTCTTGTGTTTTGTTGTGCGTTTGTCATCTTCAGAGCTCTCATATGAACACAGTGAGGAGGTATGAATCCCACAGCCCTTCTCCTGGAGCTCTTTTGTTACATCATCAACCTCTTCTGAGTCCTTAGAAGTCTGATAGTTAGACACATGATCCACTCGGATAGTCCTTCCTTTGATCTAAGACAAATGGGTAATGATTCAGCAAAGAAAACCCTCCTATATCAAACTATCTGAACCCAGCTCCAGAAAGCCATGGTTTGAACCATACCCATTACCTAACTGCTAAATCCATTTCTGGGGAAATCTCTAAGGCAGACCTGCCCAACTGGTTATGTCACAGCACATATACCGAGATAACAATTTGCTCAGCTCTTAGGGTAGCCAAATAGGGCTTGGGGCAGCTGAAGACCCCAAGGCAATTGTACTAGGCAGCCTCACCCATTCACCCCAGTGTGCAATTCTAATATCTGCATGTTCTACATGTGCCATGAAAGTGCAAAAAACCCAGGAAGTACTGCCCCAAAGCACAAGCAGCTAGGAAAACTTGGAGAATTTAGATGCAGGAACACTGAATAATCCTCAATCTGTAACATCAATTTACAATGAAACATACTGTGGCCTGGCAGCCAGAAGAAATTCCTGAAATTGAGCTCAATGCTATAGCTGCTTTCTCAACATAGCAATTAGGATGAAGCCAAAGCAGACCAATAGTAGGGAGGGGGAAGAAATCTTAAGCCCTCCCACCTTGCTCTACCCCCACCATACTGGAACAATGGCTCACACTGCCCCTTTCACTGTAAATCACAACTGTCCAGGTAAACAATTTTTAAAAACTGGACCCCTCATTTAAAAAACACTTGGATATGGACTTATTCTATAGGCAAAGCCATCTGAAATTTGAGAAGTCTCACTTTTATTGTTCTAATACAAGAGCAGGTTTATTCCTACCTTTAAGCCTGAGCAGAAGCAGCTCTAACATCTATCCTATTTCCCATTTCAAGACATTTTTGAAACCTTCCTTTTGACTTCAACTGCTAGCTCTCTTAAAAATGAAACTAGAACCTTGTTCCACCCTGTCCTACGGTGTCTAGCTGTTCCATACCAGTGTAATCAGTGATAAACTCTCCAAGTCAAGAGTCATCCCCCTAACCTGTGACAATGCTCATTTAACTGCAGTGCTTTTCCTAAATGAGTGCAGGGACCATGGGGAGCACAGATAAGCCTGAGTTGCCTCATCCCCTAAGTTCAGCCCCAGGTCTCACTCACAAGGGTGAGGGTGAGAGGGAACAGAGGAAACAAAACTTCAGATTAAATTACTCTCATCAGATTTTAACTAGAAAATCTCCAGGGTCCAGCACTGCAATGTCAGTGAACATACATAATGACATATATGACAAAGTCCTAGGTCATGGAGCCACAGTGTAGCCCCAAATCCCCTGACACAAGACAGGATGGAAGAACAGTGTTTGCCAGTCTCTTCATTCTCCATACACCAACAATGAGAGTAGGGTGTGAAGAGGCAAAGGTGAGAAATAGGGGCCTGGCTGGGGCACTGAGGGGGTACCTATGCTCCTCGGAGATGGTTTTCTAACAGATGGGGAAAAAGGAACAAGTGCTGGCAGGATCATGAGTCAATGGAATTATTTCTTGAGATCATTCCCTGGTCAGTATATTCCCCACCCCTCCACAACTCTCACAACACACCCAGCTGACCAGTACTGTCCTCAAGCATTTGGCAATCGGGTAGGAAATGAAACTGAAACCCTACACACAGGAAAAGTCCAGTTAAAATAAACCCTGCCTAGTAAGCACACTCACCTTGATCCCATTAAAATTGTCAACAGCCAGAATTGTGCTCCTCTGGTCTTCATAGCAAAGGAAACAGAATCCTTTGGATTTCCCAGTCTTCTTCTCCCGTACCAGATTAATGTTAACAATCTCCCCATATCTATTTATTTTATAAAAGAGTAAGACACTATTGATTTAAAATGCAAAAACTTTCAGACTGGATGACAAAACAAAATTCAAGTAATATAGTCTATACAGGACACACATCTAGAAGATGACATAGAAAGGTTAAAAACAAAATCAGGCAAGGATACAGCAGGAACACATAATTAAAAAACAGGTGGGATACTTGAAACCAATATAAGATTGTATATCAATGATACTTCATTTTTAAAAAATGGGTGGTAATATTAAGATAGATGAATTCAAGAGAAAAACAATTTTTAACAGGACTAAGAAGGGGCTCCTTTATACAAATAAAGGCCCTAATACATAACAAGAGTATAACTCTTAAAATTTATGCATAAATTAACAAATCAAAAGTTTTAATATAAAAAGACTTAGAAATACAAAGAAAAACTAATAATGGAAGTTATGTGATTTTTCACATCCCATAAAGCTTAAAGTTTGTAACATATAAAGCTGATAAAAATAAGATCAGTGGAATTAATATATAATAATGTAATATAAATACACAAAAATAACAATTATATTGTGAACAAATACTAATGTCAGACTAGTAGATACATAGAATCTTAGAAAAAGATGGCAATTTCTTCTCAGGAACCCATGAAACGTGTATTAAACGTGACTACAGAATAGGTTTTAAAGTAAACCTCAATATCCTCTAAAATAAAATAGACCATGTTCTCCAATCACAACATTGTAAAGCTGGAACTAATACTTTAAATAAAAAACATTCTACTAAGTAGAACTTGAAACGTACTCTCCTAGCTAACATAATGGATGAAAGATAAAGTGAAACAAATACAGAAAAAAATCGATGGCAAGCTACATAGAAAATAACAAAAATGAGAAGAAGAATATATACCAAAACCACTGGGATATGGCTCAGCAAAACCTATAACCTTAAAGAATTATATTTTTAAAAAAGAAAAAAATAAATATAGAAGAAAGCAAATCTAAGGAAAGCAGATGGGAGTTAATAAAGATAAAAGCAAGAATAGATTAAATCAAAAATGGAAAAAATTCTACCTTATCCCTTATATAAATATAAATTACAGATAAGTTAACACTTCATAAATTAAAAAATAAAGTCATAAAAATAAAATAGGAGCTAGTGGATTACATTATAACATGACCACATACATATACTTTGGCCCAAAATCTAACATCTTACTTAATAGAAAATAATAGCTTTCCCTCACTATCATAATGTTCACTTTAAGCCACTTTGCTTTTATGAAAGACCCACCTTAGTACTTGTTTTTGCTAACCAAAGTAAATCCAAAGAGGATTTTTGTGGCTAGGAAATGGTAATTGCTTCTGGAGGATGGGGGAAACGTGTACCAGAGACTATTCAACTTAAGGTCAAGAACTATTTAAAACTATTTACTATTGTAGGTATTGAAGAAAACTGATATAAGAAATGAAAAAGAAGTGAAACTATCTGTTTGAAGACTATATATGATATAGTATATATAGAAAACCTAAGAGAATCAATGGCAATGTTAAAAATGTTATACTGAGTGTAACAACTGATTAAGGGATATAAAGTTAACAAAAATAAATCACCCTCTTACACACAAACAATAATCAGTGATCAGAAGACATAATGAAAGAGAAACCCATTGGTAACAGCAAAAGAGAAAAAGGACAAAATACTTAGAAATAAACTTAACAAGCAATGCACAAAGCCTATATAAGGAAAACATTTTAAAACTCCTGAAACACACATAAATTTGAACAAATATAAAGATATCCCCTGTTCTTGGATAGGATGACTCAACATAAACATATCAAAATATTCCCCAAAGTAAATATTAAATTTAATATACTCCCAATTAAAAATACAAGTTGTGGAGAGGCGGAGCCAAGATGGCAGCATGAGTAGGACAGTGGGAATCTCCTCCCAAAAACATATTTTTGAAAATACAACAAATATAACTAATCCTAAAAGAGAGACCAGAAGACACAGGACAACAGCCAGACTACATCCACATGTTCAAGAACCCAGCACCTGGTGAAAGGGGTAAGATACAAGCCGCAACCTGGCAGGACTCAAGGCCCCTCACCCCAGCTCCTGGTGGGAGGAGAGGAGTCAGAGCGGGGAGGGAGAGGGAGCCCAGGACTGCTAAACACCCAGCCCTACCCATCCGCACCAGAGCGCAGACACAGAGCATGTGTGGGGTGCTGGACACTAGGGAAAGAGGACAGTAAGACCTTTGAGCGGGTCACGAAGCCAGCACCCCTGTGACAAAGAAAAGCGAGTGCTTTTTGAAAGTCTTAAAGGGACAGGGACCCCACGGCTGGACGGAAGCATCGAGAGCCACAGTCCAGCAGCTGGAAATTCCAGGGAACTCCAGGTGCACTAACCCCCTGGGCAAAAGCTCTGAGACCCCTCACGGAGGTAAACAGCCAAACAGCCCCCCGTCCATTACCCCTCCGGGGCCCCGCCATGGCAGAGCAGCAGCCTGAGGCTGGCCACGCCCACAGCAAGGGAGCTTCCTCCATACCAGCTGGGCAAGATACAGAGACCCAATCTACATGCAATTGCCCAAGACAAGCCACTACGGGTCACAGCTGTCCCAGTAAAGAAAGGCCAGGAGCCAAGTGGAAAGTCTTGACTCTCCCAGCTGATAGACATGTCAATAGCACTCCACTGCACCTATCAACATGAAAAGGCAAAAAAATTTGATCCAGACAATACTAACCCAGACAGCTTCGACACCTTCTACATCTTCCCCTGAGAAGGAACCTGGGGAGATAGATTTAACCAGTCATCCTGAAAATGAATTCAAAACAAAAGTCATAACCATGCTGATGGACTTGCAGAGAAATATGCAAGAACTAAGGAGGGAGAATACAGAAATAAAACAAGCTCTGGAAGGACTTCAGAACAGAATGGACAAGATGCAAGAGACCATTAATGGACTAGAAAACAGAGAACAGAAACCCAGAGAAGCTGATACAGAAAGAGATAAAAGGATCTCCAGGAATGAAAGAACTTTAAGAGAACTGTGTGACCAATCAAAATGGAACAATATCCGCATTATAGGGGTACCAGAAGAAGAAGAGAGAGAAAAAGGGATAGAAAGTGTCTTTGAAGAAATAATTGCTGAAAACTTCCCCAAACTGGGGGAGGAAATGGCCTCTCAGACCACAGAGGTACACAGAACTCCCATGACAAGGGATCCAATGAGGGCAACACCAAGACACATAATAATTAAAATGGCAAAGATCAAAGACAAGGACAAAGTATTAAAGGCAGCCAGAGAGAAAAAAAAAGGTCACCTACAAAGGAAAACCCATCAGGCTATCATCAGACTTCTCAACAGAAACCCTACAGGCCAAAAGAGAATGGCATGATATACTTAATGCAATGAAACAGAAGGGCCTAGAACCAAGAATACTGTATCCAGCACGATTACCATTTAAATATGAAGGAGGGATTAAACAATTCCCAGACAAGCAAAAGTTGAGGGAATTTGCCTCCCACAAACCACCTCTTCAGGGCATCTTACAGGGACTGCTCTAGATGGGAGCACTCCTGAAAAGAGCACAGAACAAAACACCCAACATATGAAGAAGGGAGGAGAAGGAATAAGAAGGGAGAGAAATAAAGAATCATCAGATCGTGTTTATAATAGCTCAATAAGCGAGTTAAGTTAGACAGTAAGATAGTAAAGAAGCTAACCTTGAATCTTTAGTAACCACAAACTTAAAGCCTGCAATGGCAATAAGTACATATCTCTCAATAGTCACCCCAAATGTAAATAGACTGAATGCACCAATAAAAAGACACAGAGTAATAGAATGGATAAAAAAGCAAGACCCATCCATATGCTGCTTACAAGAAACTCACCTCAAACCCAAAGACATGCACAGATTAAAAGTCAAGGGATGGAAAAAGATATTTCATGCAAACAACAGAGAGAAAAAATCAGGTGCTGCAATACTAGTATCAGACAAAATAGACTTCAAAATAAAGAAAGTAACAAAAGATAAAGACGGATATTACATAATGATAAAGGGCTCAGTCCAACAAGAGGATATAACCATTATAAATATATATGCACCCAACACAGGAGCACCAACATATGTGAAACAAATACTAACAAAATTAAAGGAGGAAATAGAATGCAATGCATTCATTCTGGGAGACTTAAACACACCACTCACTTCAAAGGACAGATCCACCAGACAGAAAATAAGTAAGGACACAGAGGCACTGAACAACACACTAGAACAGATGGACCTAATAGACATCTACACAACTCTACATCCAAAAGCAACAGGATACACATTCTTCTCAAGTACACATGGAACATTCTCCAGAAGAGACCACATACTAGGCTACAAAAAGAGCCTCAGTAAATTCCAAAAGATTGAAATCCTACCAACCAACTTTTCAGACCACAAAGGCATAAAACTAGAAATAAATTGTACAAAGAAAGCAAAAAGGCTCACAAACACATGGAGGCTTAACAACACGCTCCTAAATAATCAATGGATCAATGACCAAATCAAAATGGAGATCCAGCAACATATGGAAACAAATGACAACAACATCACAAAGCCCCAACTACTGTGGGATACAGCAAAAGCAGTCTTAAGAGGAAAGTATATAGCAATCCAGGCATATTTAAAGAAGGAAGGACAATCCCAAATGAAAGGTCTAATGTCACAATTATCGAAATTGGAAAAAGAAGAACAAATGAGGCCTAAGGTCAGCAGAAGGAGGGACATAATAAAGATCAGAGAAGAAATAAATAAAATTGAGAAGAATAAAACAATAGCAAAAATCAATGAAACCAAGAGCTGGTTCTTTGAGAAAATAAACAAAATAGACAAGCCTCTAGCCAGACTTATTAAGAGGAAAACAGAGTCAACACAAATCAACAGTATCAGAAATGAGAAAGGAAAAATCATGACGGACCCCACAGAAATAAAAAGAATTATTAGAGAGTACTATGAAAACCTATATGCTAACAAGCTGGAAAACCTAGGAGAAATGGACAACTTCCTAGAAAAATACAACCTTCCAAGACTGACCCAGAAAGAAACAGAAAATCTAAACATACCAATTACCAGCAACGAAATTGAAGCGGTAATCAAAAAATTACCAAAGAACAAAACCCCTGGGCCAGATGGATTTACCTCGGAATGCTATCAGACATACAGAGAAGACATAACACCCATTCTCCTTAAAGTTTTCCAAAAAATATTAGAAGAGGGAATACTCCCAAACTCATTCTATGAAGCCAACATCACCCTAATACCAAAACCAGGCAAAGACCCCACCAATAAAGAAAACTACAGACCAATATCCCTGATGAATGTAGATGCAAAAATACTCAACAAAATATTAGCAAACTGAATTCAAAAATACATCAAAAGGATCATACACCATGACCAAGTGGGATTCATTGCAGGGATGCAAGGATGTACAACATTCGAAAATCCATCAACATCATCCACCACATAAACAGAAAGAAAGACAAAAACCACATGATCATCTCCATAGATGCTGAAAAAGCATTTGACAAAATTCAACATCCATTCATGATAAAAACTCTCAACAAAATGGGTATAGAGGGCAAGTACCTCAACATAATAAAGGCCATATATGGTAAACCCACAGCCAACATCATACTGAACAGCGAAAAGCTGAAAGCTTTTCCTCTGAGATCGGAAACAAGGCAGGGATGCCCACTCTCCCCACTGTTATTTAACATAGTACTGGAGGTCCTAACCACGGCAATTAGACAAAACAAAGAAATACAAGGAATCCAGATTGGTAAAGAAGAAGTTAAAGTGTCACTATTTGCAGATGACATGATATTGTACATAAAAAACCCTAAAGACTCCACTCCGAAACTACTAGAGCTAATATCGGAATTCAGCGAAGTTGCAGGATACAAAATTAACACACAGAAATCTGTGGCTTTCCTGTACACTCACAATAAACTAATAGAAAGAGAAATCAGGAAGACAATTCCATTCACAATAGCATCAAAAAGAATAAAATACCTAGGAATAAACCTAACCAAGGAAGTGAAAGACCTATACCCTGAAAACTATAAGACACTCTTAAGAGAAATTAAAGAGGTCACTAACAAATGGAAACTCATCCCATGCTCCTGGCTAGGAAGAATTAATATTGTCAGAATGGCCATCCTGCCCAAAGCAATATACAGATTCGATGCAATCCCTATCAAACTACCAAAAGCATTCTTCAATTAACCGGAACAAATAGTTCAAAAATTCATATGGAAACACCAAAGACCCCAAATAGCTAAAGCAATCCCGAGAAGGAAGAATAAAGCCACAGTAATCAAGACAATTTGGTACTGGCACAAGAACAGAGCCACAGACCAATGGAACAGAATAGAGACTCCAAACATTAACCCAAACATATATGGTCAACTAATATTCGATAAAGGGACCATGGACATACAATGGGGAAATGACAGTCTCTTCAACAGATGGTTCTGGTAAAACTGGACAGCTACATGTAAGAGAATGAAACCGGATCACTGTCTAACCCCATACACAAAAGTAAACTCCAAATGGATCAAAGACCTAAATGTAAGTCATGAAACCATAAAACTCTTAGAAAAAAACATAGGCAAAAATCTCTTAGACATAAACATGAGTGACCTCTTCTTGAGCACATCTCCCCGGGCAAGGGAAACAAAAGCAAAAATGAACAAATGGGACTATATCAAGCTGAAAAGCTTCTGTACAGCAAAGGACACCATCAATAGAACAAAAAGGTATCCTACAGTATGGGAGAATATATTCGTAAGTGACAGATCAAATAAAGGTCTGACATCCAAAATATATAAAGAACTCATGCACCTCAACAAACAAAAAGCAAATGATCCGATTAAAAAATGGGCAGAGGAGCTGTATAGACAGTTCTCTAAAGAAGAAATTCAGATGGCCAACAGACACATGAAAAGATACTCCACATCGCTTGTCATCAGAGAAATGCAAATTAAAACCACAATGAGGTATCATCTCACACCAGTAATGATGGCTACCATCCAAAAGACAAGCAACAACAAATGTTGGCGAGGTTGTGGAGAAAGGGGAACCCTCCTACACTGCTGGTGGGAATGTAAATTAGTTCAACCATTCTGGAAAGCAGTATGGGGGTTCCTCAGAATGCTCAAAATAGAAATACCATTTGACCCAGGAATTCCACTTCTAGGAATTTACCCTAAGAATGCAGCACACCAGTTTGAAAAAGACAGATGCACCCCTATGTTTATCACTGCACTATTTACAATAGCCAAGATATGGAAGCGACCTAAATGTCCATCAGTAGATGAATGGATAAAGAAGATGTGGTACATATACACAATGGAATATCACTCAGCTATAAGAAAAAAACAGATCTTACCATTTGCAACAACATGGATGGAGCTAGAGGGTATTATGCTCAGTGAAATAAGCCAGGTGGAGAAAGACAAGTACCAAATGATTTCACTCATATGTGGAGTATAAGAACAAAAGAAAACTGAAGGAACAAAACAGCAGCAGAAGCACAGAACCCAAGAATGGACTAACAGTTACCAAAGGGAAAGGGACTGGGGAGGATGGGTGGGAAGGGAGGGATAAGGGCGGGAAAAAAGAAAAGGGGCATTACGATTAATATGTATAGTGTGGGGGGGCACGGGGAGGGCTGTGCAACACAGAGAAGAGAAGTAGTGATTTTACAGCATCTTACTATGTTGATGGACAGTGACAGTGAACGGGTATGTGGGGGGGACTTGGTGAAGGGGGAAACCTAGTAAACATAATGTCCTTCATGTAATTGTAGATTAATGATACGAAAATAAAATTTTACAAAAATTGATCATGTAAGAATAGCTGGGAAAACTTTAAAAAAAGAACAATGAGGGGAAGTAACTCTCCCAGACTGAAAAGCTTCTATGATTAATTAGTGTAGTATCAGCACATGAAGAGACAACCCATGGAACAGAATACAACGCCAAGAAAGACACTCAAGTATATATGGAAAAATTAGTTATGATAAGGGTAATGTCCCAATTTTTTGAGGAAAATATGAATGTTTCTATAAATGTTGTTGGGACAACTGGATAGCCATTTGAAAAAAACATGAGATTGGATCTGCAATCTTATATCAGAATATCTACATGTATACATCAGAATAACTCTAAATGGATCAGAGATTTCAATGCATAAAATTGAAACCATACAAACACTAAAAGAGTACACAGGTGGGTGGGTGGGGAAAAATACTTTCTAATTACGACTAAAAATCCAAAAACAATACAAGAAAAGATGGATCAATTTAACCACATAAAATACTAGAGGGGAAGACTATAAAGGGATATAGCATAAGGGAGTTTTGGGGAAAATGGAACTGTTTTTCATCCTAATTGTGGGGGCGATTACACAAATCTATACATGTAATAAAACTTACAGGACCGTACATAACCTAAAAAGTCAATTTCACCATACAATTTATAAATATGAATATACAAAAATTTTTAAAAATAATACCACAGCAAAAAAAACACAATAAGCAAAGTCAAAAGACAAATGACAAACTAAGAGAAAATATTTATAATTTATATTACAGATAAAGGACCAGAAAACAATTTCTTTCCTTTTGATATTAAGGGCATTATTGGGACACCTTTTGAAGCTGAATCAAGTCTATATACAGATAATAACATTTTATCCATATTAATTTCCTGAACTTGATCACTATACTGAGGTTAAAAAACAGAATGTCCTTATTTTTTAGGAAATACACATTGAAGAACTTAGGGATAAATGGACATCACATCTACAACTGACTCTCAAATGGTTCAGAAAAAAATAATATGTATCTGTAGAAATAAATAACGACAAAGCAAATGTGATAAAATGCTAACATCTGCAGACTCCGAGTGAAGGGGATATAGGTATTTTTTAATACTATTTTGTAACTTGTCTTTTTTAAGCCTGGAATTATTTCAAAATATAAGCTAAAAGGAAAAAAGAATAGAGGAGTTGACTTGAAGGAACTCCTACAGACCAAAATGGGAAAATTTGAGCATCAGGAAATAATAATGATGGCAACATAGTATAACACATCAAATTTAAAAAAAATAAATCCACAGTAAACAATGCATGACAAAGTATTACAGCAAAGAGTTAATATCCTTAATACATGAAGGGCTCTTGTAAACTCAGTAAGAAAATGAGGAACATACCAAAAGAAAAAAGTAGGCAAAGGCTATTAATAGACAATTTACAAAGAAAAAGAAATACTAATAACCTGTAATTCTATGAAAAGATGTTCAACCTCACTGATGATGAAATAAAGGCAAAGTTAAATAATGAGAAGCCACATGGCAAATATTTTTTAAAATAACTATTGCTCATTTGGATTCTGAAAAATGGGCATTCTAGTGAGAGTAGAAACTGGCAGAACCTTTTCTGAGAGCAATCTGGCACTGTTTATAAAACATCTTAAAACTGCTAATATATTGATCCAGTAATTTCACTAAGGAAACCATCAGAGATGTGAAGATGTATATACTACACTGTACACTGAAGTATAATTTATTAACAGCAAAATAGTGGAAAAAATTCCCAACATTTTTTTAAGACGATAAAGAAATATACCAAAATGTTAAGTTTTTCCTTCAAGTATACTCTATTTTCTTACTTATACTTTACTTTTTAGCCAAATGTGCTATAATGATTATACATTATCTTGAAAATCAGAAAAAAAAATATTTTTTGAAAATCATTGTTAAGAGTGGCAAAGGCAATCTTCAGGAGACCAATGTGTGTGGCCAAAATAGAGAATCAGAATAAAAACACACACTAACTCATTAGTCAATGCAAATAAAACAAAACCACTCCTATATGGAAGGCTGGACCATGGAGAAATAACACGAAAGAATGGAAATTACAGGCTGCATCTGCTGTGAACTTCCCAACACCCAGAAGTTGGAGGAAGCAGCCTCTCTCCTTGCCAGGCCCTCTACCTGTGTTGGGCTGCCCAGGCCCTCCACCATGGTCTTCTTCTCACTTGTACTGCCCAATTTCTTTTTGTGGCTTTCTGCCCTATATGGTGCCCAACCACTCAGCCAGGGCCCCCTGCCAGTAGGATGACCCAACCATCCCCTGCAATGGCAATGCCTCTGCCAGAGTGTGCTGGCTGTTCACTTGCCCAGTCCCTATTGCCATGATCCTCTGCCTATACATGCTAAGTTCTCTGCAACAGTCCTATGCCTCTGAAGACTGTACAACCCAGAGGCCCTGGCCCTCTGCTCCTATGAACTGCCAAGGCCCTCTGACCCTGTAGACTATCTAACCACTCTGTCCATCTGTGGAATTGTGCCTAGCCCCTCTCCTACCAGCTACCACTACCAGTGTGAGCTGCCAAAACTCTCCCACCCAGTACTGTGCCTATCACCTCATAGCAGAATGAATAATGGAAGGGTCTCCTGTTCATTCTTATTTCTCATCTGCCTGTGATTCTCAGCCTCTGGATAGAGATTGATTCTGCTCATACTCATCTAGGAACAAAGAAAGCAAACTACTGCCTAAACTTTCTGCTTTTTTCCCAATTCCTCTGTGCTTTACCCTAATCCCATAATGCCACACAGGTGTGGGCCCAGAAAGGCCCTGCGATCATGGTTTACTCCTAGTTTGTAAACTAGGAGTAATTAAATGAGCTAATTAATTGAGGAAAATGAGGGAAAGGGAAAAGGGGAGGGAGGGGTGGTTAGCAGTAATATGGGATGGTGGTTAAGATCGTGAGTTCTAGAATTCCACTCTTCTAGCTGTCCCACTTACTGTACTATCATGAGCACTGTACTGGCAGAGAGCGCAAACTCAGGAGATGGGCCAACATAGTATCTTCCTGGAAGTTCCACTCTATTCAAGTGTAGGCCCAGGCTGAACAAGCCTCAGTGAAAAATCAATAAAAATGGACCAGAATCCCGAAGACGGCCTCCTAAATCATACAACTTGGATTTTCCACATTGGGAGAGTTCTAGAACTATGTCCTAGGACTGATCTACACTAGAGCAGAAGTCCCAGCCCTTCCATGCAGGGAGGCCAGTCAGCCTGGAATTAAAACGAATGGCTTTTGGGATGTCACAAAGTGCATTATGGAAGCAAACTAGTCCAATGGCCCAGAAGGCAGGAAATGAAAGACTTACTGGGAAAACACACAGATGATATCCCCTTCGGTCAATTGATAAGGAAGCCCTCCTAGAAGAGAAAACCGCATTTCAGTTCAACATTTACCAAGTGTCTACTGTGTACTGTACACTAGGCTAGGCACTGGGGAGACAAGAAAGAGTAAGTCACAGGGCCTGCCATCAAAGAACTCACAGTATGATGCACTGACAGAAGCACATGTAAGGTGCAGCAGTACTACAGAAAAAAGAGCAATTAAGTTTGAGTGGAAAGCTCAGAGTCACCACTAACCAAACTAATCCTCCTCACACCCAGAATCTTATGGACAAAGCAGATAGTTTCCAGCACAAAACTCTTCTTCCACAACCCTGAACTCATCTGCTCTTGACTCACAAATTCACAGCTAAAACCCAAAATCAGTTTAAATATGTATTAACCCCACCTCACACAGACTAAGGATTGTAGACAATTGTTAAGCATTCCATAGGAAATCCTCTGCAAATGTTTCCTTCCTCAGCTGTAATATGGGGATACTAGTACTTACCTCAGAGAATTGTTATAAAAATTAAATAAAACAATGGATATAAAGTGTTTAGCACAAAGTCTGGTGTAATAACCTCTTTGAACAAACTGTCAAATTACTGGATGTGACAATTTATATATAGATAGTAATATGGCCATGGACAGAAGGGAGGAGCTAATTAAATGAGGAAAATGAGGGAAACGGAAAAAGGGAGGGAGGGGTGGTTAGCAGTAATATGGGATGGTGGTTAAGATCGTGAGTTCTAGAATTCCACTCTTCTAGCTGTCCCACTTACTGTACTATCATGAGCACTGTACTGGCAGAGAGCGCAAACTAGAGATGCGGGAGGAAAGAGATATGGAAAACGGATTTATGGGCAAACAGAAAAAGGAAATAAAAGTGGGTGATGAATGTCGGGAGTAATGAAGGTCAGGCACGCTAAAATATTAGGAAAGCATAAGGAGCACTGCCGAATAAAGATATGGACCTCACCCAAAAATATCCAGGCGCTATCCTTGTACTCGTTGTGCCAGGACACTTTATCCGCCACCCCAAGCTGGACCTCACGCTCATTCAGTTCGTTGATCAGCTTCACTTTAGTTAAAGGGCTGCACAAGGGGCAGAAAAGCAGACAGGTAAGTGCGGCCTGGCCTCGGGCGCGGGAGCACAAAACTAGGGGACTAGTTCTCTAGTCTCTGCACTTCTCCCGCCCCGCGGCCCGGCAGTCTGAGGTGGGCGACCCCACCTCAGAACACAAGCTCCCTGAGATGGAAGCAGAGGCCTTACTTCATCTCCGGAGATTCGCGCTCAACTACAAAGTCTCGACTTCCTAGAGAAACTAAATGGCGCGTGCGCAGCCCCGGCGCCGCGAGCTCATTGGACTGCCTGAGCTCGCGCCGCGCTGGAAGAGCTGCGCCGCGCCCGCGCCTGTGGGGCGTCTGCGCAGTAGCGGGGAAAGCGGCTGTCAGAACTCGGTTCGGTTCTTATTTCCGGACAACTTTAGTCCCTCGTTTCCTTCGTTTGTGGAACGGAGGAACCTGGTTTGTTACAGGACCCTAGCGATGTCTGGCATTGATTAGGTCAGGTATAAATGTTTGCTGAATGGACACTGAAAAAGGTGCCCGATATAACTAACTACTTTTGTCCGAGCCTTTGCTCCCAGGGCGAATCCCCACTTGGGCCTTCGCTAGCAGCCAACCGCCTACACACACACACACACCCATCAAAGAAAGTATACCTGTTCAGGAGATATGGCAGAAAAGTGAAGAAGATACGTGAGAGGGTAAATCTTTTGTCCCTCAAATCCTAATGTATAGGCAGCTGACCAGAGTGCCGCTATAGGCTGAATTGAATACCCAGATTTGTGTGAGAGCTGCTACCCTCACCCTTTTCCAGTCTCCTACTTAAGCAGGGGACAGAAATTAATATTATTAAATTTATAGCTAACAACTGAGCAGATAATGCTGGATTATGTAAGTGCTAAGCAACTCACATGTATTGGCCCTCCTCCATCCTCACAACCCCATGAAGTTTAGTTACAATTACCATCCCCATTTTATAGAGGAAGAAACAGGTTCACAAGGAATTAATTAGCTTGAAAGGTCCTCTGCCTCTACCCATCAGGTCTGGTTGATTTAATCAACCCTTACTGACCATCTGTGTCCAGTACAGCAAGTCTGTAGACAGCAGTGTAACTGTAAGCTCCTCAAGCTGCTAATAATATCATTGAGGAGACAAGATACAGTCTCTGGATAGATTCCACTCCAGAAATAACTGGGAACCCATAGAAGAGATGGTAGCATATAATGTGTGATTTAAACCATATTGAAGATTTGAATCTAACTTGCACGTTTCCACATCAATATCTGGTCTCAGACCATGCACGGTTGAACTGGATTTCCAGAGCTGTGCAGTTCTCTGTATAGGCCTAGCACAGAGCCCCAGAAATCAGGCACTTCATAAAAGCACTTTGATGATGATGATGGCAATGAAGACATCTGTACCCTCAATGGCTCAACATGTACCCCATGTCCTGCCAAGAAGCAGGACAGAGGCTGCCCATCAATTATGGTCTCTCTCTTCATTCATGCTGTGTGTGTGCCCCCACCAACCCAGCTATTCATTAACTTTGTAGAATTATCTTGGCAATGAAAACTAAATAATGACAGATTGCTAACGAGTTTTATCTGCTCCTAGGAACCTTAGGTAACTCAGTTATAGGGTAAAATAGTCACTGCAAAGTGGTTAACTAGCATGCAGCATTATCTGACTGGTTTTTTTAGATGACTGTTAAATGAGAGAATTGGGACTATACCTGGGCCTTGGTCATAAGAGTACAAAAGGAAGCTGAAGCAAAAGAGAGTAAGACCAACCAAAAGGAAGGACTATTTAAGTTGAGTAAAACACATGAAAATTGCTACTATCCAGCTGGTGGGTTCAGCGGAGATATTCTGAAGCTGGGAGAGCTGAAAACCATCCCAGTTTGCCTGGGACACCTCCATGGAGGTGCATGCAATTGGTAGGAATTGATAGGTAAAGTGATACCTAGAGATTTCTGTTAACGTTAAGTCTGAATGGAAAGGTGATAGGGATCCACAGGGCCTCTGAATTTAGTGTTTGAGAGGAGGACCAGGATCTGCCATCCAAGGTAGCTGCACCAAAAACATTCATTTAGCACCCACTGTATGCAGGCCACAGTTCTAGGTTCTATAGGCAATACTAAGGAAGCCAGAGGCCATCCCCACATTCAAGGAAAGGCTGAACAGTATGTCCAGCCAAATCCACCTCTCCACTTCCCACCACCACACCACATGCCAAAACAGCTTTCCCTCCTGAGTTCCCTATTTCAGGCAATGTTATGACCATTTTCCTGGTTGCCCAGGTTCAAAAACAGGTGTCATATTTCAGTATTCTCTATTCCTCACCCAAAGACAGCTATCCAATTACCAAGATCTAATAATTGTGCTACTACAGTGTCTATAAAATGCACCTCCTCCAGGCACAGTTCTATTTCAAGTTTTTATCACATACCTTCTAGCTCTTTCAGTACTCTTAAAAATGTACAGCCCCTCTTCTCCACTTTCTCCCACTGCTCCCCAACACAAAGCCTCAACTTCAACCCAGCTCCACTTCTATCCATTCCCTCAAGGGCTCCTTTCCTTATCAAACCTAGACACTTCTGCTGACAGAGCCCCATACTCCTGGGCCACTCTCCTCTCTGGCTAAAATCTGCCCACACTTCAAACTCTCAAGGCATCTTGGCTGCAGGAAACCTTTCCTGACCTCACCAGCCCACAATGATCTCTTACTTCTGAACTCTGCAGCATATCACAACTTTTATGTTCTTGGGCCAAGACTGTAAGGACCTGAAAGATAAAGGCTCTGCATTTTTAAGCCCTCAGACCTCAAACTTCAAACCCTTTCCTGCACACAGAGCAAGTAACCAATACAATTACTGTTAGTGAGATTGAAAATATACACAAATGGAGTTATCTCTAGGGAAAGTGAAGATGAGGGATTGAGACTTTTATTTTCCCTTTTTTCCTTTTTATACTGTTAGAATTTTCTTATGTTATCCAAATATCACTTATGTTTTTTATTGTCACGTTATCTTGGCAGAGAGATCATGAGCTTTGTTTTCTCACTTTATTGTTCATTCATTCATTCAACAAATATTTACTAAGCAACTATTATATATGCTAGACACTGTTCTAGGTACTGCAGTAAACAAGGAAGGCAAGCAGAGTTCTTGTCCTCACAGAGGACATTCTTGTTGGGGAAGAACAAAGATAAACAGAGATGCAGGTGACAGTTGAGCTGGGCCTTGAAGGCAGTTACCATGTAGATGAAAGACAGGGCATGGATGTCATGCAAAGAAAGCATTTTGAGCAGTACCATGAGAAGCAGCAGCAGAGGCAAAAGCATTGAAGCGTGAAAAGTGTATGGTGTGACCAGGGGATGGGATGGGGCAGGGCATTCCATGATGATGGAAGAGATTCAGGCCATTTTGTGGAGGGCCTTGCAAGACAGTATAGGTATGTTCCCTTGACCCTGGAAATGAAATTGTTGATTTTATTATAAATCACCTTAGAACCAGTATGGAGGATGGATTGAGGGCATGCAAGTCTTGATGTTTGGAGAACAGTTGGCTGGGATGGGCAGGACCAAAGTCAACAGATTTTGGTGGCACAATATGCTGACTAACATAGATGTGAGCAGTGAGGAAACATGAGAAGATAATGCTTAGGTTTCTAACCTGAAACACTGGTTGGGTAGTGATACTCACTGCCATGGTAAGAAACGCAGGGATGAAGACTGGTTTGGGAGAAAAGTTATGAATTCAGCTGGCAAATTATCGAGGCCTGAGGAGCCCGGGTGCTGAACTGATGTGAATGGCACAATCAGACCAGGCAGGTGAGGAATAGCGCTGGGCCACTGGAACTGAATGAAAAAGCATTCTTGAGGGATGACAGGAGCCCACCTAGAGCAGGAATTCCCAAACGAGTTCATAGTTGCACCTAAGCAGGTCAGTCTCCAAACCAGTGACTGGTGCCCCACCCCCTATTCTCCAAAAGAGTCCACGCATGATCAGCTTTTACACTCCTCTCAGTCACTGTCACTGTTTTGAATCAGATTTTTTTCTTGGGTGTTCTGTTGCTGAGCCATATCAAAGAACAACATATTGAGACCAAGGTGAAGAAGCCAGTTAGCAGGAGTGCCCAGTGAAACACTGATACAGAGTAGGAGACAGTTTGCAGATCAGAAAAAGGAGTGTGTGGGCCACAGAGCAGAGAAACCAGATAACTGAGATGCATCACAATAAAGACTAAGGCAGATCAGTGATCAGAGACACAGGCAAGCAAAGCCCTCAAAGATGAAGCACAGGTGGGCTTGTCTTGGCTAAAGCCACAATGACATCACATGTGGAGTGGCAGTATTCTTGTGCATGGTGGGGGCTGACATCCTTCGTGAAGCTGGAACAGGTTTTCAAAGCCATGTGATGATGCCACACAGCTTTCTCAATATCTCCAGTCAGCAACTTACATTCCTGTAACAACATTACAATTCTGGAGAAACCAAGTGGCATAATTAGAAGAATATAGACTTTGAGTGTGGCAGACCTGGGTTTAAATCCTACCCTGAGCAGTTTGACTAGCTTCAATTAACTTCAGTGTGTGTTGATAATAGTACCACTTCACAGGGGTAGTTTGAGAATTAAATAAGATATTGCATGTAAAGTATTGTAATAAGAGGTAGATATTACTTATATGAATAATAATCTCAGATTCCAAATACCCCCAACCATTGTTACAACACTTCCACCCTTCTGCAACTCCCAAATCTTACCCCTGGATCTTCCCCAGGAAAAAGTTCGAAATGACTGTCTGAGAGACAGAGACTGCAGTATAAAATGCAGGCTAGACTGGCCCCTTGACTTGCAGTCCTTCTTGAAGAAAGGCCCTTCAAGAAAGACTTCAATGAAAAAAGCAAGAAATATTGATTGAATATATAGTTTCTCCCCTAACCACATCCCCCATTCCACACGCTATGGGAATTAACCAAAAATATGCATGCCTTATCACCCAGCTCCTACTCTGTAAAGGAGGAAGGACTTCGCTGTACCAGCTCCAACAACATACATATGCAAAAGGAGTAAGAAAGTTCTGAGCCCTAAGTGGCAAATTAAAACATCTTTGTATTCACCGTGCTCCTCTGGCCTGCATGAAGGCACAGCTAAGATACCACACAATCAGAGCAACCCAGAAGTGCCTAGAAGGATCTTTCCTTTTAGAGAACCCTTCCTATTTATATAGCTAAACAGGAGCAAAGCCTTTCCAAGGATTGCTTTCTCCCCGCAGAGTGCCTGCCCTCTGCTGGGCTTCCTGATCATTGTTCTTTCCTGGCTAAGTAGGAACCTTTATAGTATTGCAATCAAAAGTCTCCTGGGCAGTAGGCACTGCCAAGCAGCAATATAACCAGGGCCCAGGTTTTTAACTGTCTCCTCATATTAACCCTTTAGTTCAGTGTATTAGCTTCCTATTGCTGCTGTAACAAATTGCCACAAACAGTGCTTAAAATAGCACAAATTTATTTTATAGTTCTTAAGATCAGAAGTTAAAATAGGTTTCACTAGGCCAATGTCAAGTGTCAGCAGGCCTGGTTCCTTCTGGAGGCTCTAGGGGCAAACCAGTTCCTTGCATTTTCCAGCTTCTAGAGGCCACTTGCAAACCTTGGCTTGTGAATCCTTCCTTGAATCTCTCCAACCTCTTGCTTCTGTCATCACATACACTAATACTGCTCACTCGGATCTCGTTTTCCTCTTATAAGGACCCCTGTGATCACAGAGCCCACCCAGAAAATCCAGAATAATCTCCCCATCTCAAGATCTTTAACTTGGCCCTCTGCCATGTGAGGCAATATATTTGCAGTTTCCATGGATTTCCATCTTTGGGGGCCATTATTTAACCTACCATACCCAGGCATCTGCAAAATGGAATAGAAGAAAGGCCACTGGACCAGGAGTAACAAGAACTGGATTCCAATTCCAGCTCTGCCACTCCTTCCCAGTTGGGTTAACCTTGGGAAGGTCTGCTCACCTCTCCAAGCCTCATATTCCTCACTTGTAAACTGGGGATAATAACACCTGGGTTGTAAGGTGTTACTTGAATGTATGAAAAGCTCTTTCTGAGCATAGTAACTAGCACAGAGTGGGCACTCAATGAACATGCTGGTAGGGGGACGTCAATGTGGGAGAGACAGGATGAGTAGTTAGAAGGCCACAACAATGGTGCAGATGAAAGATAATAAAGTGCTCAAGGAGAGGGGCAATGGGAGGAATGGGAAGATAAATGGAGAGGTATACATGATTCCAGATTTACATATTTTGTTGGGCTCAGAATAAAATGAACCTCATTTGCCACAATCACTGTGCTTTAGTGACCAAAAAAAGAGGCTTCTACTTAATCTCAACTCAAGCACCTTTGAAAAACCCAAAGCATTAAAGTATCAGCTTGAAAATCAGAGGTAACAGGATGTGCAAAGGCAGAGACACAAACTGGCAAGAAACGGGGGCAACATATAGTCTCTATGGGTGGTAAGAGACAAGACAAACTCTTGGTGGCTCTCCCACATAAGTCACTGGCGTGTCTGCCGATTTTGAACACCTACCTCGTACAATCTGCCTCGGACAAATAAGTCACCCTCTGTGTATTAACAGTACCTACATTATAGAATTTCTGTGAGTTAAATGAGACTCCATATATATTTAGCATAGTACTCAGCACTTTAAGGCTCTGTAAATGTTATCTGATATTATCATTGCTATAAGAAGGCTCAGATGCCCCAGAGGTCTAGGGCTGTTGCCCCAAAGTACCTCCTACTCCAAGAAGAGACTAAAGCCTCAAATACTTATTCTCCCACCCTGTCTTGCCCTACCGTTTCTTTCAAGGCACACATGCACCTCTCTCTGCAACTACATCATAGGCAGGTAAAAACAATAGTAGCAAAAGCAAACACACAACTATATATAAGCACATATGTATAAGTATGTATGTATATATATGAAATATGTGTGTGTTTGTTTTTGTGTGGTCTGCAAAATGGTGCCTGAGGTGGAATAGAGAGGGAGAATTCTGAGGGTTTTTTCTTTTGAAATTGCATGAATACATTCTCACTGTGAAATATGTATAACAAGTGAGAAGCAGAGGCGTAGCTCAGAGATAGTGCAAGTTTGGTTCTAGACCACCACAATAAGAAAATAGTGATTCACTGAGTCACATGAATATTTTGGTTTCAGTGCACATAAAAGTTCTGTTTACACTATGCTCTTTGAGTTTTGTTTTCCTAAGTGGGCCCTGACTCTATATATTGATGTGTGACTTGATTTACCAATCGACAATGTCTTGTAGGTCTCTCTGTGTCAAGACATACAAACCTATCCCACTCTTTTCATTCTATGGCTAGTATTTCATAGTATATAGATTAACCAGCCTAGTCATTCAGAAGAGATATTAAATTTTCCTGCTGCCTTTGTCCTTAGGCAAGATACAGCTAAACCATCAGAGGCATGGGGCTGGTCTTGGCACCATGAGGAATCAGGCACAACTTGTCTTGGATATCTTCCTAGAGCTCCTCTCCCAGGAGTCCAGCTCCTAAGGTGGGCTCTGTGGGAGCCTTGTGTCTCTTCCACTCCCATTCTAGCTGAGACCTCGGGTCCTGGTCCCATGCCCTCAGCAGGGGATGAAGCACCCTGCTGCATCCTTGGTGACAGCCCACTATGACAGCCTTTAATGCATGTTATGGGATGGCTTGACAGAGAATAAGCCTTCTCATCCTTTACCTTCATTCTGTTCCTCAACTCTGGCTTGTCTGCCTTGTTGATACTCCACTGTGGAGACTCTGACAGCCCTTGGCCCACTCCAGTGGGGCAGGACTGTAAGGACTACCAACTTCCCAGGAAGTAACCACATTCTCTGTGGCCTTGACTTCATGGCGTGGGCACACCCCTAGAACGCACAGCTGTGATGGTGTGGTGGTGTGGAAAAGAAGGTAGAAAATATCAAGGGGGACACAGAGGTGGGAGGGGCTAAGAAAAAAGGGAGGGAGCTGAGAGAGGGAAAACACTCCTGGGAGCCCTCAAAAACAGATCATGTTGGGACTGAAAGACAACTCAATGGGAAGAACAATGCTGTACACCACTGCAAGAATTCCCACTGAGGCCCTCCTGACAGGTGGGCATCCAGTCTCTGCTTCCATACTTCCAGTGACAAGGAGCTCACTATTTTTCAAGGCTGTCTATATTAGTTTGAATCAGCTTGCGGGTTCCTGATAGGACAAGACAGAAAACAGGACAGTGTTGATGGCTAAAAGAAAAGAAATAAATGCGTAGGGTATGAACAAAGGAAGAGAGACTGGGAACAGTATCTGTTGGGGGATGGAGGGAGCAGAGACAATGTAGTAGGCAGAAAAATGCCCCCTCCCCCACCCACCTGAGGATGTGCAAGTCCTAGTCCCCAGAACCTGTGAATATTTTACTTTCCATGGCAGAAGGGACTTTGCAGATGTGATTAAATTAAGGATCTTGAGATGAGGAAGATATCATGGATTTTCCGGGTAGACTCAATGTAATAACAAGGGTCCTCAAAGGAGAGAGGCAGGAGGGTCAGAGTCCAAGGAGAAGATATGACTATGGAAGCAGAGGTTGCAGTGCTGTACCATGAGCCAGGGAACACGGGCAGCCTCTAAAAGCTGAAAAAAGGAAAGGAAATTATTCTCCCCTAAAGGAATGCAGCCCTGCCCTCACCTTGTTTTGAGCCCTGTAAGACTTTCAGACTTTGGACCTCAAGAACTGCAAGATAATGAATTTGTGTTAAGCCACTAAATTTGTGGTAGTTTGTTATAGCAGCAAAAGGAAACTAATACAACCAGGCTCCTGAGAGTGGGAGAAAGGAAAGGACAACTTTACCATGCATACAGAGCACCTGGACATCTTGCTCAAATGACTGCTTCAGTAGGTCTTGGGCAGGGCCTGAGAGTCTGCACTTGTATGAAGCTCTCAGGCCATACCAATGCTCCTGATCAAATACACACTTTGATTAACAAGACACTGGAAGGCACTCAATAAAAATACCTGTGCAAACATTTCACAGTTCATGAACCCTTTTCACATCCATCATACTTCATTTTATCATCCCCACAACCTTGTGATGTAGGCATTATTGTCCCCATGTTACATGTGACAAAACCAAAGCTATATCAGAGAGGTGAAGTCATCTGCTCAAGCAAAATCGCAGATATTGTTGACCTGGCCCCCAGGTGTTCTGACGCCAGAGCCTGTGCTTTGGCCATTGGACACTGGTTCTTGCCCCTGGCTGAGTATTAGAATTACCTGAGGAGCTTTTAAAACTCCAGATGCATCAGTCACACACCAGACTAATGACATCGGAATCTCCTGGCATGTGACCCAAATGTATTTTTGGAATTGTCAAGTGATTCCACTGCACAGTTATGGTTAAGAACCATTTCATTAGAGCAGTGGTTCTCAAAGTGGCGTCCCTGAATCAGCAGTATGAGCATCACTTGGGACTTGTTAGACATGCAGATTCTTGGGCCCTCCAGGGGATTCTGATGTGCTCTCGAGTTTGGGTATGGGCTTGAAAAGGGACATCTTGGACTCAAGGGCTGGGGAAGCAAAAGTACAGTTTAGATCCAGGTATAAAATTAGGCCAAGTGCTGAGCAGCTGAAATCAGCCTCCTAAAGGATGTACCAAGGAATAAGAATTGTTCTCAGCCTCTGAGCCTCTGTAGGAGAGCCATCTGCCAAAGGCCCCTCAGACTGTCAAAATATCCTGGAATATAATATTTGCCTCCAACTCTGCACCTTGCTTTCCACTCCCTCACTTAAAACACTAACCTTTCCCATTTGTGCTTTCACCTGAACTGAGTAAATAAGCTTCTAACCACTCTTCTCCCCACCCCTCTCTTCTTGGTATCCAAGATGAGATTAGCAGGCAAAAGGTTAGTTCTAATGCACTCAGGCAAATGGATATGAGACCAAAAATAGGAGTGACCTACACACACAGCCACCCTCTTCCAGCCCATCTCACCTGCCTCAGCAACACTGTCGCCCTTTGGCCTAATCCTGTTCCTGGAAAATGGAAAATTCCACAACCAAACATAAGAGCAGACACTTTCCAGAACGCAGCCCACCTCTTCATGCCGTCCCAGAGATACCTTGGATCTACAGGCTCAAGAAAGGCAAGGCTGGCAGCCACTATTCATGACCAGAGACATGGAGAAAGTTCTCACCCAACAGACAGCAGCTATAGGCAGGAAATGGGCTCTATTCTAAACTGAATGACAGCCATAAACAGTTCTCTGCTTTGTTCTTCCTGCCTTCTGAATCATCAACTAATTGAGTCCCGAGAGATGAGAAATACAGGAAAAGAATACCCTATTTGGGAGAATTAAAATCTGAGGTGTTGAGAAACAAAAGATAAAAAACAAATGTGTGGCAACTCCCCTCAAAGTACACTGGGCCCTGAAATAGCTTGACTGCCCTCACTTCCCATTTCAACTGATTATGACCATCTTGCTCGATTAAAAGCAGTCATAATAGTTATTAAGAGAATTAGTTATTAAGTCAATGCTTAATTAAGCTGAGATTAGTTGTTAAGCTGGGACTTGAGGCTTAGGAAGAAAATAAGTAGAAATTTAATATCAAGGTATGGAAGAACAAACAGTGTGATTAGAGTCAATTATATCTTCTGCCGGACAGGAGACCTGACGAATGCTCCAGTTCCTCCAAGCAAAGTCCTTGAAGCATCAGTGAAGGGAGAGCCTGGCGAGACAATATGTACCAGGTACTTGGGAGTTGTCTAGTAACTTGGATGTTGAAGGGGGAGGGCCTAGCTCAGCACACAGGGTGAGGTCTGTACTGGGATTACTGCCTTTAGAGAGCTGGAGAGACAAGAGGCTGAGGACTGAAAAAGAGAGGGTGAGCGATTCTTAGAGGCCAGCAGGATCCCAAAAATGGCAAGTGGCCAGCCTGGACTGCCAGTGATAGCCAGAACCCGGCTGCAGCTCGGAACCCATGGCTCCTTCTCTCGCAGCCTGTGAGATTTTGAGCTGGAGAGCCAGCAGAGCAGCCTGGTAAGTGGAAATCATGCCACTTCAAGACATGGAATCATCGTTCCCATTTGGAGTGATCCTTGCTGTCCTGGCCTCCCTCATTATTGCTGCTAATGCACTAGTGGCTGTGGCTGTGTTGTTGTTGATCCACAAGAATGAAGGTGTCGGTCTCTGCTTCACCTTGAATCTGGCTGTGGCTGACACCTTGCTTGGTGTAGCCATCTCTGGCCTAGTCACAGACCACCTCTCCAGCCCAGTTCGGCCCACACAGAAGACCCTGTGCAGTCTTCGGATGGCATTTGTCACTTCCTCCGCAGCTGCCTCTGTCCTCACAGTCATGCTGATTGCCTTCGACAGGTACCTTGCCATCAAGCAGCCGCTCCGCTACTTCCAGATCATGAATGGGCTCGTGGCTGGGGCCTGCATTGCTGGGCTGTGGTTGGTGTCTTACCTCATTGGCTTCCTCCCACTCGGAGTCCCTGTATTCCAGCAGACCACCTATCAGGGGCCCTGCAGCTTCTTTGCTGTGTTTCACCCACACTTTGTGCTGACCCTCTCCTGCGCTGGCTTCTTCCCAGCCCTGCTCCTCTTTGTCTTCTTCTACTGTGACATGCTCAAGATTGCCTCTGTGCACAGCCAGCAGATCCGAAAGATGGAACATGCAGGAGCCATGGCTGGAGCCTACCGATCCCCACGGACTCCCAGCGACTTTAAGGCTATTCGCACCGTGGCTGTTCTCATTGGGAGCTTCACTCTATCCTGGACCCCATTCCTTATCGCTGGTATTGTACAGGGGGCCTGTGAGAAATGCCACCTCTACCTAGTGCTGGAACGGTACCTGTGGCTGCTTGGTGTGAGCAACTCCCTGCTCAACCCGCTCATCTATGCCTACTGGCAGAAGGAGGTACGACAGCAGCTCCACCACATAGCCCTGAGAGTGAAGAAGGGGCTCGCCTCATTCTTCCTCCTTTTCTCAGCCAGGGGTGGTGGCCCAGAGAGGCCCAGGAAAAGTTCCTGCCACATCGACACTGTCTCCCAGTCACAGCTTGATGGCTAAGACGGTAAGGGCGGAGAAGTTTCAAAGTGCCTTCTTCCTTCCCTCGCTGGGTCCCGACTAGATCATGTACAGCTAGGAGAATGAGGCAACTGACCACTCTCCACACCCCCAGGCTCTAGGCTGAGAGGTAACTGAGCAGGGTGCTGACTTTCTTCTGTAATCAGCATTGGCAAATTTCCATGCCTCTCTGTCCTGCTTTTGCAATAAGTCTGTTTCTCCTGTATAGATATACTTTCTTAAAGTGAGAAATGTACTACTAAAAATAATCTTAAAAATCAAATCCTAGTTTTTGAATACACTTCAGCAGCACTGTGGAATAGAAATATATATAATACAAGCCACATATATAATTTTAAATGTTTTAGTAGCCATGTTAAAAAAGTAAAAAAGAAAAATACATATTAACCTTGTACCCAGTATATCAAAAACATTATTTCAACATACAATCAATATAAAAAAATTATTACACTATATTTTTATCTTTGAAGTCTGGTGTGTATTTTACCCTTACAAAACATCTCAGTTCAAACTAAGCTATACTTCATATGCTCAATAGCCCATATGTGGCTACTGGCTACCATAATGGACAGCACAACACTGCAGAAATGAAATTCTATTCTTTTTAACTATTTACTATAGTGATTGCTTTGGTCAAGTGAGGAGTTCCGCCCTCCCTATTGTAAATCAGACATTTTCTGTAGTGAGTTTACATAAAATGTAGGAACCCAAATGAAATTCTAAAGCTTGTCTTTCCCCAGACTTCATGGTGTTCAAAAGAGTATTTCTTTGGGAAATAGCCTATCTTGTGATTATTTCTGCTATAACCCCTTCCCATCCACCACCTTTCTAACTGCAGTGCTTCTTCCCCTCAGTTGGCCTCTATTGTCACATATAGCTACCTGCTGGTGACAATGTTCAACTTCAAATTCGGAGACACTGGAAGAGAAGGGGTTAGGGACCCAGAGAGGCACTACCAAGCTGTCCACACTAGACCCACTTTGATCTTCAGAAGTTGACCTTCTTCCACTAACTCCCAATTTGCATTTTCCTAAGAAATTTAGTGGCATAAGAGGATGCCTCCAAAATGGCCCAAGAGAGCAGCCAAGGAGCAGGTGCCTCATCCTCCTTTCTGTGGGTACAGGAAAAGACTGTTGGCAGCTGGGAATTATACGTGTGTTCCTCCTGGGCAACCCTGGCAGCAGCAATTCAAAAACAGAATGGGAAAGAAACCCAGGAAACACTCAGCCTTCCTGAGCGTCCCTGTAACCCTTCCCTCAACCTCCTGGTCTCCACAATCCATTCCTAGAAAGGTTGTCTCTTAAGGCCCTAAACTAGATTATCTTCCCAAAAAGCTTCTGAGTGGGTAACAAAGGGGAGGGGGGGTAAGAAGAAACCAAAACAGTATGGATTAATTTGTAAGGGATTTTGTGCCAAACAACCATGGAAGGTTAACCCCTCAAAATCTTTAAATTGATGGCCTGAGGATGCATCTGAGTTCACTGTATAATGGCTAATTCCAAAGAGACCTGTAAATTTTTCATTCAAATCTCAAACTATAATGTTCAGAACCTGGGTGTAATCTAGCCATCCTCTTCTCAGAAGGATGCCTTCACTCCATGAGGCTTTGCACTTGGGTTTTAATTCTCCTTCAGTCTTAGATTAATTCCCATCTCACTTTCCTCAGTTGTTCAAAGGTTAATGACCATCCCTTTTCCATTTCTATGCCCTTAAAAATTCCTCTCCCTATCATCACCCTCTATCTTCAGCACAAATAGCCTGTTTCTCACTATCTATTCTAATACGCATCAACGTCTTTTGGTAGATGTTTTTGCAGTTGTTCTGCTTACTACTCTGGCCCAGAAGAGGACTGTGCTTACCCTCCTTATCGCAGGCTTTCTGTTCCTACACCTGAAGAACTTTTTGGCTCTCGAGTGGATGATGGAACCCAATATGCCTTGAAGTGCTAAACAGCCAGGAAGTATACCATTTATGCCAGCAATAAGGCACACTTTTGGATGGGGTGATGAGTTACTGGGAACTAGGTAAAACACAAACAGTACCTGGGTTTTTGGACAAAATTGGAAACAGGCTCAATTCCATGCCCTCCTTATTGGTGGTTCAAAGCTTAATTTCCTGGCCTTGCTGCAAAGGACTGATCTTGTCAAGGTAACACAAGCAAAGTAGAATAGAAATTAGTTACAGGAGAAAGGCAGGAGCTGAGGGGAAGATAGGTGATTGTTGTTATTAGGTTCAGTCTAAGAAACTGTGCTGTCCCTGGAGGGCAGTGTGTGCAGTGGAAAAATCATGGGCTTTGACGTCCAACAGACCAGTGTTCAAAGTATGATTCAGCTGTTTAAATTGTCAAAGCTACAGCTTCCTCAATTGCAAAACTGGGGTAATTATGTCTACCTTACATGGTTATAGTGAGGATTAACTCAGATAATGTATGTGAAAGTGTCTAGTAAACCGCAGCACATTGTTAGTGCTCAGAAAATATTTTCTTCCTTAAAAACCCTGAATAAAACATCCAGCTGACCGATTTAAGGCCGTCTGTCATATCTGTAGATATTAGGACCTCCAGGACAAGGACAATTGGGCTCCAAACTATGAATTCTTTTGAATAAGGTTTTTGAAAACGAGTGATGAGAGGTAACTTGGATTGAAAAAGATAAGCAGTAAATCTAATAATACCTTAGCAGGATTAAGAGAAAGCAGATACAAACAAGGCACTGTTATCCTACACTTGGGTTTAGGAGTAACCACAATAAAGAACACTGTGTTTAACTGGCTACCACATGCAGAGATAGAGAAGGCTATGCAAAAGTCTAATGGTTTTCTTCGATGTAGGCACACAGGTAAGGAAATGCCCTGCAGAGGGAACATTTAGGCATCATTCACACAGTATCCAATGCTGTCTTCTGAGGGACTTGCAAAGGAGCCAGATCCTTATCAACAATTTGATCAAAATAGCCTAAAGATATTGGACACTGTAGGACAGAATGTAGGTCGCTCGGTCCCACTTACAATTTCAATGAACAGCTAATTGTGAGTTTGTTGTGAAAATTGTGACAAGACTAAGTTTTATACTGATTCCTGGGGTAGCTAACATTATGTGTAGCACACCCATTCCAGAGGACTACTCTTAAGGACATAAGAACACACAGGCCTCTGCACAGGAGCATTTTGAGTGTTCTCACAAGTGTCTTACAACACAGGTTGCCCTAGTCTACCAACACTTTCTTGTTTGTCCACATGGCCAATTAGCCCATCTCTGAGAGGTGGCCAACTAGAGTTAGCCTTGGATATCTTCTCCCTATGTGGGGAAGTGTTCAGTGGTTCAAATGGGGAATGAACTCATGACTTTAATTTCATTCTTACTTGCTCAGTCACTGGCCAAACTGAATGGAGACCAGTGAAAACAGCAGGCATGAGAGTTACTTCAAAGTTCCACACAGAACAAGAGGAAACATGGCGTCCATACCTGGGCAACAAGAGCAGCAGCAAACCCAAGGCCAGACCACAACTCCTCAGCTACTGTCAGCCATTCACTTATTTTGTGACTTGTTCAGTACCTTCCATGTCATCCTTCAAACCATCGACTCATCTGGAATCTAATCCTTTTAATTAAAAAATCTTCATTTGTTATTTCTACAGTCATCTAAACACAATGATGGTACCTATAAGTGTCAACTGTCATTCATTCATTACATACTTCTGTCTATCTACCTACCCCTCAAACATTCATTAAGAGCTAGATAATGTATGTGAAAATGTCTAGTAAACCACAGAACACTGTTAGTCTCAGAAAATATTTTCTTCCTTAAAAACCCTGAGGTTTTGCTGCATCCCATGTAGATATATATAGATATAGATAGATACAGATATATATAGATATATAGATACAGATATATATATAGATATATAGATATGATGTTCATTATTCTTTTTTGATTATAAAAGCAATTTTGTTCACTTTAGAAGTTTCTGAAAATACAGCAAAATCATAAAGGTACCCACAATTGTACCATCCAGAAATGATGTTATTCTCCTTCATCTGTTTTCTTCACTTAACATTACGTTGTGCACACTTTCCTGTGTTAAGTTTTCCTTAACAACATGACCTGTAATGGTTGCATGTTTCTTAAACATATGAGCATATTTAGCCATTTCCAATAATTGTACATTCATGTTATTCCAAATTTCTCACTGTTACAATACCACTACATATACCACTGTGTATAAAGCTTTGACATATCTGTTTAATTCCTTAGGATAAATTCTCTAAAGCAATATTACTAGGTCAAGGAGCATTAAACATTTATATAAGAATTTTGCTTCATACTTTTGCTAGCATTTCTTAAGCTGTAATGTCTCCCTAGGGTATTTGCTAGGAGAAGTCAAAAGTGAGCCATAAATGAACAGACCACACTGATGAATATCTCAAAGAAATTAAAGTGTATGGCTTTCTAAAAGCATAAGCCATACTGAGGGGATTAACTGGTGGTTTTTTTAACAAAAGTAAACCTATTGATAAGTCCCACTGTTAGAGTTAATTTGCAAATTTAGAAATCTGGACTAATGGGACACAGCAGTTTAACAACCCTCCCAGTACAACTGCATCACCAATACTGCACTGCATGATATCCAGAACTGATTTCAGTGTGTTTTCACTCTTAACATTTTCTGAGGTGTGTACTTTGTGTAATACCATAAAATGCCAAGTAGGCATGAGATGAAAACAATCAGATGGAGCCAGGTCTTGCTGCAGTTGAAACCTTGAAGCCATATACTCTCACAGCTTCGCCGCCGAAAGGGAAAGATGTGCTCCACCTATTGGGTAAAGCACAGCAGGGTAAAGTGCATGGGAGCTTAATATGCTACTACCCAGCCATATGTTCACTGGATTTACAAGCTGTTGAGACCATAATCAGCCCCTGGGCTCAAAGAGCCCTCTCTCATGAAGAGCCCTAGAAACAACCCATGCAGCTGCCTACAGATCTCAGAGTCTTGTTTTAATGCACAAAGCAGGTCCTGTTTCTTTCAAAACACCTTCTACATAATGGAGTGGGCAGGATTCATTTGCTCAAGAGCACTGAAGGGTCTAAAATCATAAGACCAAGAGCCTAAAGGAGGTCTCTCTGTGTTTAGGTTCATTTTTACTTGGTACATTACCCAAAAATCCCACCATTAAATCATATATACCCTTGACTATAAGAAATCCCTGTCACTTCACGTTTTGTCTCAATTGTGTTGACATTAAGGCACTAAAAAGCTGATAAAACACGCTGAGATAACAGTTGTTGGCCCAGTAAAATGCCAGTCTTGAAAAACATTGTGCTTGTACTATTCATAATATTCTTGCAGATTTGCTGACTGAGCCTTTCAACAAATACAAAAGCACTTCCTATAGAAAGTTAACTGCTGTCATGTCATCTCAGAGGTGGTTTAAAAAGTGAGAAAACTAAACCAAGAAACTACAGCTGAATAGCTTCGAGGTTATTTAAAATGTGCAAAATAGATCCATAATCCAAAATTCCAACTACCACTTTCAGATTACCAGCCCCTTAGTATTATGCAACAGTGTGGGGTTCTTTTTTATTTTCTAAAATGGGAGAGAGAAGGATGCACAAAGAGTGTCTACGGTGAGTTAGGCACAGGCCAAAACAGTACTGAGTGCTGACGCTGAGACACTGAATAGAGAAGAAATTTCCTTTAGTGAAACCTCAGGAATTAAGATTGATGCAGAGTGGCCATTACGAGAAGATAGGAAGATAATTGTTTTTTTAAAAAGCTTATATGCAATGTCCTGAGTGGGCTAGGCTAACAAAAATATTATCCCTTAAGTGATATGCTTTAGTGAATAAAAAAAGAGGATTTAATCATGTTCTCAGGAGTTTAGTCATTCCTCCAATAAGTTTTTATAAGCCTAACATACTTCTTTGCACTGGAGGAGAGTGGGTGAGAAGTCTAGCCCTATGTCCAAATTATTCAATTTCAATCTAGTGGCATCTGTATCAATAATTCCAAGTTCTTCAATAAATAGCATAAAATACAAGAACAAGTTCCTGTGTGTGTGAATTGTGTTCACTTAGACTGGAGGAGCAAGTTGGGGGCCGGTGATGAAGACGGTTGTGGAGAAGAAAAGCCAGTGAAGCAGTAGAAAGAGAGTAAGAGAAAAACGCTGTATTTGAAGTCACTGGTCTGCAGGAAAACAATTTAAATTCAGTATTATAGTTAAGTGTCAAAGGGTGACCAACCATAGCTATTGACCTTCTTTCTCCCAGGGCTCTGTAAACATAGGGGAATTAATAAAATCAATATTCCTTACTGCACATCTGCCATAAACTTTAAGTGACCCTGGACAAGCCTGAGTCAGTACACTTGTAGCATAGTAACTATAAGCATGGGCTCATCAGCCAGACTGCCTGGGTTAGAATCCTGGCTCTGCCATTTTCTAGGAACAAACTCATTTACTTTTCTGTGCCTCAGTTTCTCGTGTGAAAAGATAATAGTCCCTATCTCATAGGGTGGTTCAAAGGATATAAACTGAGTTTTATAAACAGTATACTTAGAATATCTGGCACATAATAAAAGCCATGCATGTGTTAGCTATTATTACTGAGTTGTTTCATGCTTAGCCTTTTAAATAAAAAGGAAAAGAGGACTGAAAATTTTTTCATTTTACAGCCTATAGATTTTTATTGTCATTTTATCCTTCCAAACCTGGGGTTTCCTGATCAGGAATGTCAGCTGTTTGATCTTCAGGTTTCTGGAAGATGATGGATTAGCTCTTTCCAAAGGAAAATGTCCATGTGATCATCTGGAGTTAATATACATCAACCTGTACTTTGTTACCAAGGAGCGTCATTGAAATCCCTCACTAACCATCCTATAACCAAGCTAACCCACATGCTGGTTTTTTTTAAACAGCTTTATTGAGATATAATTTACATACCATGAAGATTGCCTGTTTAAAAAGGATAAATTCAGTATTTCTTAGTATATTTACAAAGATGTCACTATAATCTGATTTTAGAAAATTTTCATTCCCAAGTGAAACCTTATACCCATTAGTGTCCCTCCCCGAATTCCCCCAGCCCTAGGCAACCATTAAGTTACTTTATGTTTTTATGGATTTGCCTATTCTAGATGTTTCATTTAACTGGGATCATAAATATGTGGCTTTTTAGGTCTGACTTCTTGCATTCAGCATAATGTTTTCAATGTTCATCCATACTGCAAATGGCAAGATTTCCTTCTTTTTTACGGCTAAATAATATTCTGTTGTACAGCTATACCACAATTTGTTTATCCATTCAACAGTTGATAGGCATCTGGGTTGCTTCTACCTTTCGTTACTGTGAATAATGCTGCAGTGAACACTGGTGTATAAGTATCTGAGTCCGTCTTCAATTCTTTTGGGTATACCTGTACGAGTAGAATTACTGGGTCACATGGTAATTCTGTATTTAGCTTTTGAGGAACTGCCCAACTGCCTTCCAAAGGAGCTGCGCCAGTTGATGACCTCTCCAGCAACGTACAAGAATTCCAATTTCTTCGCATCCTCATCAACTCTTGTTATTGTCTGTCTTTTTGATATGCTAGGGCTTTTATCTGGGAAAATAACTATTTCTCTTCCAAATCAGTGGTGCCTGTTCATCTTTGTGTTACTCTCTCATTCTGAGCATTTTCAAAGAAATTAATAGGCTTTATTTTTTAGAAGAGTTAGGTTTACAGATCAATTAAACAGATAGGTACACAGTTTGCCTTGTTTTGGTTTTTTACAAACAAGATTTCAACCAAGGTCCTCAATCCCTTTAAAGATTCTTTCCTTATACTCATTGATTCTGAAAGGCTTCCCTTCTCAATCTACCTTCAAGACACTGGTTGATCTATTTCATATCTAATGTGTCCTGAAAAGTTATTTTTCAATCAAAAAATGCAATTGAAATAGGCAACAGGGAGCTAGATGGTACTTAAGGGAATTCTAAGGTGAGTATTGTATTTTTGTGAAACACGGAATTCTTCATACATGTGAAATAATCCCATTCAAATGTTACGTGGCAAGAGGTAGACCCTAACTTACTCCCTAAGGTACCCTTATTGTAGCCTACTTTACTAGAAGTGGGTTAACCCTTAGTGTTCAATCGAAACATTATTATATTCATTATATCAGTTGCCTGAGGGGATACTTTATGACCAAAAATAGGATAGGATACTACACCAAAAATAAAAACAGCAAGTCAAATTCTTTGATGTGAACTATCTGCCCATGATTATGGCAACTATAAAGGCAGCAATCCTTAAAGCTTTGGTAATTTGGCTAAAGATCTCTTCAGGTTCAAACTCTTTTTCTGCAAATTTTATATTGAAAATAATTGACAATCCCTGTCCCTTTTACTCCTTTTCTATCACAATATTAAGTTTTTTAGACAGCTTCAGGTGGGTATTTAGTCATCACCAGTGTCCTATGTGACTTTCTCCCCAATGTTTTTATGTTGGACTTCCCCAGGCTCAGTTCTGGGACTTCTCCTGTCCACTGACACAATCCCTTGGTGATATCATTCAGTATCATGGCTTTAAGCACCATCTACATGCTGATGATTTCCAGATGTACACCCCCAGCCCATAACACTCTCCTGGTCCCCATACTTCTATGTCTCACTGCCTACTCCACAACTCTATTGTGAAGTCTATAGGCACTTCAAACTTAACATGTACAAAACATAATTATTGCTTCTCCTCCACCCCTGCCAAAAAACCCTGTACCTTCCAGTATTCTCCATCTCTAGGCAATACTGTTCTGCTAGTGACTTGGGCCTTAGAATAGTCCTTACCTCCGCTCTCGTCCTCTTACAACCCATATCCCCTAGCAAGTCCTTATTTGCTCTTCTCCAAAATACAGGAATTTCAACTGCTTCTTACAGCCCCACTGCTACTTCCCACATCTAAGCTACCATCACTTCTTGCTTGAATCATCACACTATACTCTATGCACAGTCTCACCTCAGGACCTGTACGTGCATTTCCTTTAACCTTAGATTAGGTCCCTCTTTCACCTCTTACAGACTTCAGTCAAATTTGGCTTTCTCAGTGTGCAACCCTGCCCCAATATTCCCCTGCTTTATTTTTCTATAAAGTATTTATCACCACCCAATACACTATATATTTCACTCTTTCATCTTTTTATTATGTATCACTTCTTAGACTATAAGATTCATAAGGCAAGGGTGTTTCTTGAAAGAATGATCTTCCCCAAGCACCTCCATTTCCTCTTAAACCTATTCTTTATATAGTATCTCATCATTATCTAATAATACAAAATTTAATTTCATTCCACTTAAATCCCAGAGTATTTGCTGAATCTTTGCTGTTTTAGGCATTTTATCAGAATTTTTTGGACACAGATCAACTTATTTAATATTTACCAAGCATACATAACTGCTAGGCACTGAGAACACAGCAGTAAACAAAATAGACAGAATCCCTATTTTTATGGAGCTTACAGACTGATGGGGTATAGATATTAATCAAATAATCATACAATAGTAATATGGTTATAAATTCATGATGTAAGAAATTATGAAGAAAGTTTACATTGATAGAGAGGAAATCAAAGGATGGTTTCTCTTGAAGGAACATTTAAACTAAAGTGAATGAAAGCCAATTTCCAATACATGTAAACCCTTTAAGAAACTACCTTTCAGTCTATACCATTGGGAAAAATAGCTTCCATTTTGCTCATCTATTTGGGAATGCATATCTTATTGGCACAATCATCTTAAAAATAAATATAAACAATGAGCTACCACTACACACCTATAAGAATGGCCAAAGTCCAAAAGACTGACAAGAGAAGCTGACAAGGATGTGGAGAAATGGGTGGTGGGAATTCAGTGCTGGAGTAAATGCAAAATGGTAGAGTCACTTTGGAAGACAGTTTGGCAATTTCTTAAAAAATTTAAACATATTCTTACCACACGATTCAACAACTACACTCCTTAGTATTTACCCAAATGAGCTGAAAACTGTGTCCACACCAAAACTTGCACGTGAAAGTTTATAGCAGCTTCATTCATAATTGTCAAAAACTGGAAGCAACCAAGACATCCTTCTGTAGGTGAATGGAAAAATATCCTGTGGTATATCCAAAAAAGAAAATGAACTATAAAGCCATCAAAAGACATGGAGGAACTAAGTACATATTACTAAGTGAAAGCAGCCAGTCTGAAAAGAGTACATACTGTATAATTCCAATTATATGATACTCAGGAAAAGGCAAAACTGCAGAGACAGCAAAAGGATCAGTGGTTGCCAGGGGTTCAGGGAGAGGGAAGAATGAATAGGGGCTGCACAGAGGATTTTTAGGGCTGTGAAACTATTCTGTATGGTACTATAATGGTGGATACATGTCATTATGCATACATTTGTCCAAATCCATAGAATGTATAACACCAAGAATAAATCCTAATGTAAATGATGGATTTGGGGTGATAATGATGTACCATTGTATATTCACTGATTATAACAAATGAATTACCCTGGTGAGGAATTGTGATGGGGTTAGGGGGAAGCTCTGTGTATGTATTGGTAGGGGGTAAATGGGAAATCTCTGTATCTTCCTCACAATTTTGCTCTAACCTAAAACTTTTAAAATTTAACATCAAAATTAATTTGTAAAAGGTAGTACTTCAGACTGACACCTAAGAAGGCATTGTGGGGTAGTGGAGTGAGACAGAAGAAATTCAATTAAATACATTCTCAAATTTACCACAACCTGGCTGTGACTTAGGATAATTTTTTTTTTTTTTTAGTTTTTTTGGACCCCATGTCTACCTGCACATAAAGGGGAGTAGTTCTCAGTAGGTTTTAACATTTTGGAGGCTACTTCCTTCCAGGTTGTCCTCCACAGTAGGTTTTCTTCCTAAAAAAATAAAAGCTGGGATTTGAAGCTTCTTTTGCCTGCCCCTCCCTCCAGGATAAAAGTCAAATTCTTTCTTATGGCATATAGGGACCCTTCATAATTCGACCCTTTGGGCCACACTATTCTTACTTCCTTTCATTCTAACCTGCATTTCTTTACAAGTGCTTCTTAAAAGTGTAGCCTGAGGACCACCCGTGTCAAGTGCCTGTAACAAAAGCAAATGCCTCTGCCCCAGATAAGTTTAGGAACTCAGGCAATGGGATACAAGAATCTATATTTTCACAAGATCTCCAGCAATTCTGCCTCACGTGGCACTGAAACCCACCACCCTGAAATTTGGCCACGCTGATCTTTCCCCCATCCCCCTACCTGTAACAAAAGCAAATGCCTTTGCCCCAGATAAGGTTAGGATCTCAGGCGATGGGATACAAAAACCTGTATCTTCACAAGATCTCTAGCAACTCTGCCTCACGTGGCATTGAAACTTACTACCCTGAATTTTAGGCACACTGAACTTTCCCCCTTCCCCCTACCTGGAATGTCCTTCCCTGACTTATCTATAGGTAACATTTTCTTTTTAGCAAAAATGTCACCTCCACTATGAAACTTTTGGCTAATCCCCTAGGTAACTGCCTGTCCCCTCCTCTATGCTTCCACAACAGTTCATTTCTCCCACAGTACTTAGCACCTACTATAATTACATACTTACATGTCTGTTTCTCCTACTATAATTTGAGCTTCAAAAACAGAGACTATGTCATAACTTAGTTTTATATTCCCAGCATCTAGGACATAGGAGACACACAATAAATCTTTGTTGAACAAATAAATAATAGATAAAGATGAAGAACTAAGCTATTCATTCCACAAATATTTGAGTGCCTACGATGGGCAGGCACTGTTCCAATATAGGAAGTAGTCAGATAAGACAATTAGAACCCTGGAGACGGGATTCTATTTTATGCCTCTTTTAGCATTTTATCTGTAGAAACTTCCAAATGAGCCACTTGTTTTATTCATTCACAAGAAAGAACCACTTGCCTGATGTTTACAAGAGAGTGGCATTATGACAACTAATGGTAGTGGGAAAGCCCAATGCATTTAGTCTATTCCCATACATGTGTTTTAAGAGTCCAGACTCAATTTCAGTCACCTTCTCTTTACCACTTTCTGGAGAATGTAACTTAAAGAGCTGGCAAAGGAAAAAACAGTAAATGAAGATAAAGCCAAAGTGATTTTGCCATAAATACTTTAGTGAGAACCGAGGTCTGTAACATGCATAGAAGTAACTTCCCTGGCCTATGCCTTTCACTCTAGCCCACGTCTGGAGCTAACCAACTACACTTAACCCACATTTGAAAAGAAGGCCATTTTGAGTGTCATCCATCAGTATCCATCTTCACAGAAGATACCAATCAGGGGCCAGAGTCTCAAAGTTAATACTTCCTCTCAGGGAAAATTTAATATGGTAACACATACACATGAACAATTTTGAGCCATCCTACTGTTCTTCCATCAGGAGGCCCTTAGGAGACCAATGGTTCAGTGAACACTTACAACTTTGTCAAAATACATTAGAACACAGAAAAAGGAAACAGAGTAGAAAGGTTGGCAGGGCTTGGCTCACATACGATTCAGTCCTTAGATTTGAAGCCTCTTGAGCTGCTCGTATGTAATAAAAAACTGAAGAGTAAGTCATGGAAGAACACTGGGTTAATGATGAAAGCTTACTGCATTCTCTTAAACTGAGGAACTTAGTCTGTGCTACTCTAAGTTGCATTTGCTTGTAAATGTTTTTGAAAATACCTAGCAAATCAAGCATGTATTGAGTGCCCACCATGTACCTGCTATGATCATTGACATTTAGCAATATAAACAGATTAAAACAAATATATATGTGTGTGTGTGTATACATATACATATATATATATATAGAGAGAGAGAGAGATAAAATATATAAACAGACATTAGTGTTACAAGCTTGTTAGATACATAGTCTTCAGGGGCAAACAGGCCACACACATACACACACACACACAAACATAAATGACAGCACATAATTCAGTGCCAGAGTAATTGTTTACACACATTATGTTATTATCAGAGCAACCCCAAGGAGAGAGGGATACTACCCCCCTCAACCTATACACTAGACTCCACAAGGGTAGGGAATTACTTTTCATACCTGCAGTTCTCACCACTTTACACAAAACACCACACAAAGTATCCAATTTATGGCTCTGCACATAGGAGGCACTAAAACACAGCTAAAGGAAGGAGATTCACCCACGAGGAAAAGCCCAATGTGGCTGTGGATTCCTCTGCCCTGTGAGTGTTTTCTGTTGTATTATTATTTCTTCAGCTATTCTGGTCCTATAGTTAGGGATAGGAAATATGGACCACCTCAGCATGAACTTTCTTGTGGGCATCTCCCAGGAGGGTTCTGAAAAACTTCATAGACCCTTTCAGATTTGTTTGTTGGTTGGTATTCTGTTTTGTTTTAAAGAGGAAAAGAAGGAACATATCTTTTCTAGTAGCATATCTTTTCTAGTCCCTTCAGTTTGTATTAAACTCCAACAGAAAGCATTTCTGTACTTAGTTCCATCTTCAATGGTCACCATTAGAATGCTTGAGCTTTTCACTTGCCTAAAGGTTTCAATAATCAAATTTCCTTCCCATAGCCTAAAATTACCTGGGAACCTGAAGAACTTGCTTTATTTTCATGTTCTAAAAGGATACAATGATGTTCCATGGTCCAAGTCGAAGCCAGTTTGGCCAAAATCCTTTATAGAGTGCAAAAAAGCCCTCATGTTTCCACATCTGAGGGAAGGATATAATCAAAAAAGAATGAATTCCCCTTACTATTTACATCTCACAATTACTTTTATTTTAGTACTCACCTTCTATGCCCCTCCCCAACAACTTATGGCCCCATGAATGGTCTTTTTTTCTAAAGACACTGATTTTGAGTTATTATGTAATCTAAATCCACCCATTCGCTCATTTGATAAACATTTCCTAAGCACCTGTCATATGCAAGGTACTCTTCTTAATGCTGGGATAACAGTAATAATAGTAAACAAGAGAGAGAAAATATCTGTAGTAGCCAGCCTCCAAGATGGTCACCCATAAAAGCTACCTCCAGTTACTCACACCCTTGTGTTGCCCCTCCCACGACATATCAGGATTGGCCTGTGTCACCAATAGAATATGGCAATAGTGAATGTACATCACCTCTAATGGTATGTTATAGAAGACATTTTATATATAATAAGGCCTCTCCCTTGTTCTGTCTTGGATCATTCACTCTGGAGGAAGCCAGCTGCCATGTCATAAAGAGAGGCACACAATGGGTGTCACGATATGGTTACCAAAGCCAAAAACTGGGAAGTTATCTTTGACACCTCCTTTTTCCCACACTTCTCCATACTCAGTCAACCAAATCCTGTAGACTTATCAATTATTCTCAACTCTATCCCACCCTCTATATCCTCACTACCATGCTCAAATTCAGGCCCTCATTGCCTCCTGCTTAGTTTACTCTAAGAGTCTTCTAAGATGAAGCCAGAGTCATCTATTTAATATGCAAATCTCACCTGATTAAAATCTTTCAACATCTTCCCATTCAAGTAAAAAAACAAAATCTAAGCACCTCAGCATAGCGCTCAATATACTTTATAACCTAATTAACCCTTAGCTGCCAATATGAGAAAGGTACCTTAGTGTAGAGATTAAGAATGTTGGTTTGAGGCCAAATCGTCTGAGTTGAAATCTGAGCTCTCCCACTTAACTAACTGTGAAACCTTCGGCAGGTCAGCTAAGCTCTCAGTGCTTCAGTATCTACCTCATAGAATAATGATGAGGATTAAATGAATGAAAACATTTAAGTCTCATTAGGACAGTTCCTGATACACAGCAAAGCACTCAACAGATGTGAGCTATTATTCTTCAAGATGCCACCATCTACAGGGAGAGTATTCCAAACTTCAGAAATTGAACTAAAATTTCCTCCCATAGATTCTTGAGTTTATCACTTATCAAGCTGTGTTTGCACAGCTTCAGTACACTATAATTTGTCTGTACCTACTAAAATGGTGCCTGTTAGATAATAAATAGTTCTTAAACTAAAATGGTAACAGCAAAGAAAATATACAGTAATATCGTATTTTAGCCCCAAATTTGTTTTTTGTAGAAGTATTATCATCGGTGATTATAAAAAACATTTGTGATATTCAGCTCCCTACAAACATAACATAGCAAAAAGTGATCAAAGTCCAAGTGTGAACAATAGTATAATGCTGACCTAAAATGAGTACCAGATTTTCTATTTCAGGGTCTCTATCTTGTCTGAAGCAGGCAAATGTGGGATACGTTAAGTTCTTTCTATCAATAATTCTACATGATGCTATTGATAACAGTATCTACAGTCTCAAGCATTCAAATTAGAAAAGTAAGATTAAAGACAACTATGCATCAGCAGATTGCCAATGAGGTAGCTTTTCTACCTGGGAATTACTTTGAAAAGCTACTACAAATATACATAATGATTCTTCCATCTTCAGAATGATATGCAACAACTAAGAATAAGAACTGAAAGAAGAGCTGCGACATCAAAGAAAATAAAAAATGCAAACCAAGCCCACAGTATGCTTACCTTTAAAATACCATCCAAAGTGCCCTTGTAGAGGTCCACATGTCCAACAATTGCCCTCTGGTTCATCATGCGAGTTCGAACTACATCAACTGGATTGGAAGCCAAAGCCCCAGCCAAGCCACAAGTAAAGCTGGAACTAAAGATGAAAACTTTAAAAGATAGACTGCCCCACTTCCACCTCTGCCCAGTAAACACAAATTAGGCCAAACACAAATGTAGAGTGAGTCAGACCCATCAGAGAATACCTGGCACTTGCCCTTTCATTGCAATCTAAAGAGAAACGAAATCTTTTCTAAAGGGACAACGTTCAAAAGTTGTTCCCTTCACTTTTCAATCTGAAACTCAACCGTCTTTTTTTTAAGTCTAGCAAGATCTCTAAACAGAAAATGCCATCTATCATCTATTAGTTCTGTCAGTTTTTCAAACTACAGCATCATATACCAAATGCATCTGAGTAGAAAATATAATAAAAGTTGCTGGATGCAGAAAATATAGGATAAAATTAATACCAGTCTTCAGCACAATACTGTGGGTTCATTACACAGGCCATATAAAATTTCACCCTTTTTTTTACTCTCATTGAGAAAAGTTTGCTTTCTGACCCAAAATTAACCTAAACAAATAAAAGATGACTTATTAGATACAGAGGTTGTATGTGAACAAATGCAAACCCTCCAGATTTCCAACAGGCTTCTGTATAAGATACTACCCCCAGGTACCAAAGTGCCCATAGCATCTGGGATCTCTCTACATGTATCAGAAGGCTTCAAGTTCTGGTGATAAGACACACAGGGTATTCACGTCATTTGTACCTGTTATCAATTCTACATGAGGACTTCAATGAAAGATGCTTTTTGTGCTTAAAATACTGGAAATATGGAATGAACAAAACCTATCATACTTACACAAAGTGAGTTAAAATTGTGTCTCTCATCACTCCTGACAATATTAAGTGCTTCTTTGTAATATCATAGACAGGTAGCTCTACTCCCACAACAATAGCAGCCCGCTGAGCAGTTGGGACAACACCCTAAAAAACATAACTGAAATTAGATATCAAAGTAATATATAAATATTTAGACATAATAGTCTAATGTGAACAAAACAGACTGAGAGTTAAGTGACAGACAAATCTAGCTGAAGTACAAAGATTACTCTATCAAAGCAATGACTAATACTGGAACACAAATAAAATCACCAATATGACATCCAAAACACAAGCAGCAAAAGAAAATAGATAAGCTGGATTTCACAATTAAACATTTTTGTGATGCAAAGGAATCATCAACAAAGTGAAGACGGAGGGGGCTGAAGATGGTGGCATGAGTAAGGTGGCGGAAATCTCCTCCCAAAACCATATATATTTTTGAAAATACAACAAATACAACTATTCCTAAAAGAGAGACCAGAAAATACAGTACCACAGCCAGGCTATGTTTACATCTGAGAGAACTCAGCATCTCACGAAAAGGGTAAGATACAAAGCCATGACCTGGTGGGACCTGAGCACTCCCCCAACCCCAGCTCGCCAGCAGGAGGAAAAGAATCAGAATGGGGAGGGAGTGGAAGCACAGGACTAAATAACCAGCCCTAGTAATCTGCACCAGGAGCACAGACACACATCACATGGTGTACTAGATATTAGAGAAACAGAAAAGTAAAATCCGAGACGGAGACTGCAAGTGGGTCCCCACAGCTGGATCCTCTGGGACAAAAGAAAAGCGAGTGCTTTTTAAAAGTCTTAAAGGGACAAGGGATTAAAAGCTGGACAAAATCATCCCAGCACACTCAGCCTAGCAGGCTGGGAATCTTAAGGAACTTCAGGCGCCCTAACCCCCTGGGGGGTAACGCAGCCAAGAAGACCCTCACGGTGATAAGCAGCCAGCCATTCATTACCCCCAGCCAGTGCTAGAAGCAAATCAGCTGACCCACCACAGCTGCTGAGCAGCCAGAGAACAGAACTGCCCACAGCAACCAGAGTCTTCTCCCAGCACGCAGCAAAACGGGAAAGGCCCAGAGGCTGCTGCCAGTGTGCAACTGCTGGGTACAGACAGAAGAAGCCAGAGCAAGGTCCGGAAGGCATGAAGGGGCACCATTCTTGCAGGAGAACACAACTGGCACATGTGTAACCACCCGGCAGGACCCTAGGCTATCCCAAGGGAAGCCCCACTCAGGGCAGCTCAGAAGATTATACCAAAGACTGCACCCTGTGTGTGGGTAAATAGCACAGGCAACCAAGAATGGCAAGGGTGACCAGCAAGCAGGAACGGACTTTGTTCTCCTAGCTGACACATGCATCACTTGCCTGTGACCACTTCTATTGCCATGAAAAGGCAGAAGAATCTGGTCCAGTCAAAAAACACTCAAACAACCCCAGAGAGAGGGAGTGGTGAGATAGATATAACCAATCTTCCTGAAAAAGAATTCAAAATAAAAGTCATAACCATGTTGATGGACCAGCAGAGAAATATGCAAGAGCTAAGGGATGAAGCCAGGAGGGAGATAACAGAAATGAAACAATCAACAAAAGGTCTTAAGAGCAGACTGGACGAGGTGCAAGAGGCTGTTAATGGAATAGAAATCAGAGAACAGGAATACAGAGAAGCTGAGTCAGAGAGAGATAAAAGGATCTCCAGGAATGAAAGAATATTAACAGAACTGTGTAACCAACCCAAATGGAACAATATTCACATTATAGGAGTACCAGAAGAAGAAGAGAGAGAAAAATGGGTAGAAAGTGTCTTCAAAGAAATAATTGTGGAAAACATCCACAAACTGGGAAAGGAAATAGTCTCTCAGAACATGAAAGCCCACAGATCTCGCAACACAAGGGACCCAAGGAGGACAACACCAAGACATATAATAATTAAAATGGCAAAGATCAAAGACAAGGACAGAGTATTAAAGGCAGCCAGAGAGAGAAAAAAGATCATCTACAAAGGAAAACCCATCAGGCTATCATCAAACTTCTCAACAGAAACCTTACAAGCCAGAAGAGAATGGCATGATATATTTAATGCAAAGAAACAGAAGGGCTGTGAACCAAAAATACTGTACCCAGCATGACTATCATTTAAATATGAAGGATGGATTAAACAATTTCCAGACAAGCAAAAGTTGATGGAATTTGCCTCAAGCAAACCACCACTACAGGATATTTTAAAGGGACTGCTCTAGATAGAAGCACTCCTAAGGCTAAATAGATCTCACTAGAGAAAACAAAATCACAGCAAAGAAAGTAGACCAACCAAATACTAACTAAAGGCAAAAAATAAAATCAACAATCCACAAAAGCAGTCAAAGGAAACACAAAAGAGTACAGAATAAAACACCTAACATATAAAGAATGTAGGAGGAAGAATAAGAAGAGAGAGAAATAAAGAATCATCATACTATGTTTATAATAGCTTAATAAGAGAGTTAAGTTACACGCTTAGATAGTAAAGAAGGTACCTTGAACCTTTGGTAACCATGAATCCAAAGCCTGCAATGGCAATAAGTACATATCTATCAATAATCACCCTAAATGTAAATGGACTGAATGCACCAATCAAAAGACACACAGTAATAGAATGGATTAAAAAAGCAAGACCCATCTATATGCTGCTTACAAGAGACTCAACTCAAACCCAAAGACATATACAGACTAAAAATGAAGGGATGGAAAAAGATACTTCGTGCAAACAATAAGGAGAAAAAAGCAGGTGTTGCAGTACTTGTATCAGACAAAATAGACTTCAAAACAAAGAAAGCAACAACAGATACAGAAGGACATTACATAATGATAAAGGGGGCAGTCCAACAAGAAGATATAACCATTATAATTATCTATGCACCCAATACAGGAGCACCGACAGATGTGAAACAAATACTAACAGAATTAAAGGAGGAAATAGAAAGCAATGCATTCATTTTAGGAAACTTCAACACACCACTCACTCCAAAGGACAGATACACCAGACAGAAAATAAGTAAGGACACAGAGGCACTGAACAACACACTAGAACATATGGACCTAACAGACATCTACAGAACTCTACACCCAAAAGCAGCAGAATACACATTCTTCTCAAATGCACATGGAACATTTTCCAGAACAGACCACATACTAGGACACAAAAAGAGCTTCAGTAAATTTAAAAAGATTGAAATTCTAACAACCAACTTCTCAGATCATAAAGGTATAAAACTAGAAATAAACAGTACAAAGAAAGCAAAAAGGCTCACAAACACATGGAGGCTTAACAACATGCTCCTAAATAAATAATCAATGGATCAATGACCAAATTAGAACAGAGATCAAGCAATATATGGAGACAAAGGATAACAGCACAACGCCCCAACTTCACTAGGAAGCTGCGAAGGCAGTTCTAAGAGGAAAGTATATAGCAATCCAGGCCTATTTAAAAAAGGAAGAACAATCCCAAATGAATAGCCTATAAAGTCATAATTATTGAAAATGGAAAAAGAAGAACAAATGAGGCCCAAGGTCAGCAGAAGGAGTGACAAAATAAAGGTAAGAGAAGAAATAAATAAAATTGAGAAGAATTAAACAATAGAAAAAAATCAATGAAACCAAGAGCTGGTTCTTTTAGAAAATAAACAAAACAGATAAACCCCTAGCCAGACTTATTAAGAGAAAAAGAGAATCTACTCACATCAACAGAATCAGAAATGAGAAAGGAAAAACCATGATGGACCCCACAAAATACAAGAATTATTAAAGTATACTATGAAAATCTATATGGTAACAAGCTGGATAACCTAGAAGAAATGAACAACTTCCTAGAAAAATACGACCTTTCAAGACTGACCAAGGAAGAAACAGAATATGTAAACAGAACAATTACCAGCAATGAAATTGAATCACTAATCAAAAAACTACCCAAGAACAAAACCCCAGTCCAGACGGATTCTTCGCTGAGTTTTATCAGAAATATAGAGAAGACATAACACCCATTCTTCTTAAAGTTTTCCGAAAAATAGAAGAGTACAGAATACTTCCAAACTCATTCTATGAAGCCAGCATAACTCTAATATCAAAACCAGGCAAAGACTCCACAAAAAAAGAAAATACAGACCAATATCACTGATGAACATGCATGCAAAAATACTCAACAAAATACTGACAAACCGAATTCAAAAATACATCAAAAGGATCATACACCATGAACAAGTGGGATTCATCACAGGGATGCAAGGATGGTAAAACATTAGAAAATCCATCAACATCATCCACCACATCAACAAAAAGGACAAAAACCACATGATAATCTCCACAGATGCTGAAAAAACATTTGACAAAATTCAACAGCCATTCACTATCAACAAAATGGGTATAGAGGGCAAGTACCTCAACATAATAAAGGCCATATATGACAAACCCACAGCCAACATCATACTTAACAGTGAGAACCTGAAAGCTTTTCCTCTAAGATCAGGAACAAGACAAGGATGCCCACTCTCCCCACTGTTATTCAACATAGTACTGGAGGTCCTAGCCACAGCAATCAGACAAAACAAAGAAATACAAACCATCCAGATTGGTAAAGACATCAAACTGTCACTATTTGCAGATGACATGATATTGTACATAAAAAACCCTAAAGGACTCTACTCCAAAACTACTAGAACTAATATCTGAATTCAGCAAAGTTGCAGGATACAAAATTAATACACAGAAATCTGTTGCTTTCCTATACACTAACGATGGACTAGCAGAAAGAGAAATCAGGAAAACAACTCTATTCACAATTGCATCAAAAATAATAAAATACCTAGGAATAAACCTAACCAAGGAAGTGAAAGACCTACACCCTGAAAACTATAAGACACTCTTAAGAGAAATTAAAGAGGACACTAACAAATGGAAACTCATTGCATGCTCTTGGCTAGGAAGAATCAATATTGTTAAAATGGCCATCCTGCCTAAAGCATTCTACAGATTCAATGCAATCCCTTTCAAAATACCAACAGCATTCTTCAACAAACTGGAACAAATAGTTGTAAAATTCATATGGAACAACAAAAGACCCCGAACAGCCAAAGCAATCCTGAGAAGGAAGAATAAAGCAGGGGGGATCTCACTTCCCAACTTCATGCTCTACTACAAAGCCACAGTAACCAAGACAATTTGGTACTGGCACAAGAACAGGCCCCAGACCAGTGAAACAGAATAGAGAGTCCAGATATTCACCCAAACATATATGGTCAATTAAATATACAATAAAGGAGCCATGGATAAACAATGGGGAAATGACACCCTCTTCAACAGCTGGTGTTGGCAAAACTGGACAGCTACATGTAAGAGAATGAAACTGGATCATTGTCTAACCCCATACACAAAAGTAAATTTGAAATGGATGAAAGACCTGAATGTAAGTCATGAAACCATAAAACTCTTAGAAAAAAACATAAGCTAAAATCTCTTGGACATTAAAATGAGCAATGTCTTCATGAACATATCTCTCCCAGCAAGGGAAACAAAAGCAAATATGATCAAGTGGGACTATATCAAGCTGAAAACCTTCTGTACAGCAAAGGACACCACCAATAGAACAGAAAGACATCCTACACTATGGGAGAATATATTCACAAATGACATATCCGATAAAGGGTTGACATCCAAAATATATAAAGAGCTCATGCACCTCAACAAACAGAAAGCAAATAAGCCAGTTAAAAAATGGGTAGAGGAGCTGAACAGACACTTCTCCAAAGAAGAAATTCAGATGACCAGCAGTCACATGAAAAGATGCTCCACATCGCTAATCATCAGAGAAATGCAAATTAAAACCACAATGAGATATCAGCTCACACCAGTAAGGATCACCACCATCCAAAAGACAAATAACAACAAATGTTGGCGAGGATGTGAAGAAAGGGGAACCCCCCTGCACTGCTGGTGGGAATGTAAATTAGTTCAACCATTGTGGGAAGCAGTATGGAGGTTCCTCAAAAAACTAAAAATAGAAATACCATTTGACCCAGGAATTCCACTCCTAGGAATTTACCCTAAGAATGCAGTGGCCCAGTTTGAGAAAGACATATGCACCCCTATGTTTATCGCAGCAGTATTTACAACAGCCAAAAAATGGAAGCAACATAAGTGTCTATCAGTGGATGAATGGATAAAGAAGTGGTACATATACACAATGGAGTATTATTCAGTCATAAGAAGAAAACAAATCCTACCATTTACAACAACATAGATGGAGCTAGAGAATATTATGCTCAGTGAAATAAGCCTGGCAGAAAAAGACAAGTATCAAATGATTTCACTCATCTGTGGAGTACAAGAACAAAGAAAAAAACTGAAGGAACAAAACAGTAGCAGACTCACAGAACCCATGAATGGATGAATAGTTACCAAAGGGAAAGGGACTGGGGAGGGTGGGTGGGAAGGGAGGGATAAGGGGGAAAAAGAGGCATCACAATTAGCAGACATAATGTGGGAGGGGCATGCGAGGCGTGTACAACATAGAGAAGACAAGCAGTGATTCTATAGCATCTTACTATGCTGATGGACAGTGACTCTAATAGGGTATGTGGTGGGGACGTGATGATGGGGGAAGTCTAGTAACCATAATGTTGCTCATGTAATTGTAGATTAATGATACCAAATTTTTTAAAAATTAAAGAGAAAGTGAAGACAATACATACAATGTGAGAAAATATTTGCAAGTCATATATCTGATAAAGGACTAGTATCCAGAATATATAAAGAACACTTATAACACAATAAAAAGACAAATCACCCAATTAAAAATGGGCAGAAGATCTGAATAGACATTACCCAAAACAAGATACACAAATGGCCAATAGGCACATGAAAAGATACTCAACATGATCAGTCATTAGGGAAGGCAACTCAAAACAACAATGACATGACACTACACACCTACTAGGATGGTTATAATAATAAAAAAAGAAGTGGTGAGGATGTGGTAAAACTGGAATCCTTATATACTGCTTGTGGGAAGGTAATATGGAGCTGCTGCTGTAGAAAAAACTTTGGCAATTCCTCAAAAAGTTAAACATAGTATTATAGACCCAGCAATTTCACACCTAAATATATACCCAAGAGAAATGAAAATATATACTCATGCAAAAATGTACATCAATGCTCATAACAGCACCATTCATTGCAGCCAAAAAGTACAAATAACCCAAACACTTATTAATTGAAAGGATAAACAAAATGTGTTATGAAATCATTCAGCCATATAAAGAAATGATGTATTAATATATTTCATCTGTTAAAACAGATGAAACTTGAAAACATTCCACTAAATGAAAAAAAAACAGTCAAAAATGTCACATATCATATGATCCACTTATATGAGATGCTGGAATTGGCAAATCTAAAGAGACAGAAAGTAGATTTGTGGTTGTGTAGGGCTGGAAGGGCTGAGAGATATGGGAAATGACTGTCATTGGATATGAGGTTTCTTTTGTGGTGATGAAAATGTTCTAAACTTAGTGGTGACAGCTCCACAAGTCTGTGAATATACTAAAAAACATTACATTGTACACTTTAAAGTGGTGAATTTTGTGGTATGTGAATTATCCCAATAAAGATGTTATAAATAATAAAATAAAACCATTAAGCAAAAGCCAGTGTGGAGTGGAGAGCTTCCAAGTTTAATTCATGGAATTCTAGGATGGGCAGAAAGGATACACGTGGATGACAGCAAAGGTAATGATGCAGCCAGACAGAGGGCCAAGGAAAAGGGTCCCTTCTTCCAAGTCCTCCTGTGGTAATACTACCATGTGTCACTCACTAGCACAATATTCCTATCACAGTTCACGTTATGACACAGGACTGCTACAGCATTAAAGTTCATGTTTTTGAGGAATATTAATGACCCAAGAAAATGCTTATAACATTAAAGAAGGCAAGACATAAAATTCTATATAGTATTCTTCTAATGTTAGGGGAAAAGGTATACACATACACACCAAATTTTTGTAAAGGATTAGAGGGACATACCAAAATACTTTTCTTTCTCTGGGATTAGAATAACAGAAAAGTTTATTTACATTTTTTGCTTTTCTATATTTAAAAAAATGCCCAATGAATGTTTTATTTTTATAATAGGTCTAAATATCATTTAAAATGGAAAAAAAACATACAATAGGGACATCTGCTTTCTGGGACACCTGTTAAATTAATGTATTCAGTCAGCGCTAAATTTATACACTCAATTTATAAAGTGGAATTGATGTAGCTTTACTGCCATCAAGAGATGTCTCATTCTGCTGATTAGGCTGGCTGGCCAACAGTGCCTTCAGTGACTTCCTCTTCTGATACTTCCACACTTGCTCAACTTTGTCAGAAGATGACCTTCACATAAGACTACCTTGGTGAAACAAAAGGCCACAAACTGAAGGCCACAGGTCAAATTCAGGCCACAGATATGTTTCGTGTGGTCTATACATTGTTTCTGGAAAGTTGATATAGTTGTCAACATATAAAAAACCAGGAGATTGATGTAGGGAGGAGCCAAGATGGCGGCGTGAGTAGGGCAGTGGAAATCTCCTCCCAAAACCATATATATATTTGAAAATAAAACAAATACAACTACGCCTAACAGAGAGACCAGAAGATACAGTACAACAGCCATGGTACATCTACATCTGCAAGAACTCAGCATCTTACGAAGGGGGTAAGATACAAAGCCGTGACCTGGCAGGACCCAAGCACTCCCCTCACCACAGCTCACCGGCGGGAGGAAAGGAGCCAGAGTGGGGAGGGAGTGGAAGCACAGGAATGCTAAATAACCAGCCCTAGAAATCTGCACCAGGAGCACAAACACACACTGCATGGCACTCTGGATATTAGAGAAATGGAAAAGTAAAATCTGCGAGTGGGTCCCCGCAGCCGGCTCCCCTGGGACAAAAGCAAGTGCTTTTTGAAAGTCTTCAAGGAACAGGGGCATAAGAGCTAGACGGAATCGTCCCAGCACACTCACCCCAGCAGGCTGGGAATCCTGAGGAACTTCAGGCACCCAAATCCCCTGGGCAGCAACGCAGCCCTGAAGCCCCTCACAGAGATAACCAGCTGGCCATTTGTTCCCCTGGCTGGTGCTGCCTGCAACAGCGGTCAAGCAGCCGCGAACACAGCAACCACCTGGAGCGTCCTCCCAGCGCAAAGCTACCCAGGCCACACCCAGAGGCTGCCACTGGCGCAGAGCTGCTGGGCACAGACAGAGGAGGCCGGGGCAAGGCGGGAAGGGGTGCTGTTCTTGCAGGAGAACACACCCAGCAATCCTGCCACTCCTGGCAGGGCTCTGGGCTACCCTGAGGGCTGCCCCACCCACAGCAATTTAGAGAATTAACTGGGAGACTGTGCCCGGTGCGCAGGTAACTGACACAGGCAGCAGAGAAGGGCAAGGCAACCAGCAAGCAGGAAGGAACTTTGTTCTCGCAGCTGACACATGCGCCACCTGCCTAAGACTACCTCTATCATCATGAAAAGGCAGAAGATGATCCAGTCGAGAATCACCCAGACAACATCTGAGAGAGGGCCTGGGTAGATAGATATAACCAATCTTCTGGAAAAAGAATTCAAAATAAAGGTTATAACCATGCTGATAGATCTGCAGAGAAATATGCATGCAATAGCTAAGGGATGAAGTCAGGAGGGAGATTACAGAAATGACACAGTCTCTGGAAGGATTGAACAGCAGACTGGATGAGGTGCAAGAGACTGTTAATGGAATAGAATTCAAAGAACAAGAATGCAGAGAAACTGAGGCAGAGAGAGATAAAAGGATCTCGAGGAATAAAGAATATTAAGATTACTGTGTGACCAATCTAAACAGAACAATATTCACATTATACAGGTTCCAGCAGAAGAAGAAAAAAAAGGGATAGAAAGTGTCTTTGAAGAAATAATTGCTAAAAACTTCACCAAACTGGGGGAGGAAATAGTCTCTCATGCCATGGAAGCCACAGATCTCCCAACAGAAGGGACCCAAGGAGGACAACACCAAGATATATAATAATTAAAACAGCAAAGATCAAGGACAAGGACAGAGTATTAAAGGCAGCCAGAGAGAGAAAAAAGATCACCTACAAAGGAAAACCCATCGGGCTATCATCAGACCTCTGAACAGAAACCTTACAAGCCAAAAGAGAATGGCATGATATATTTAATGCAAAGAAACAGAAGGGCCTTGAACCAAGAATATTGTATCCAGCATGATTATCATTTAAATATGAAGGAGGGATTAAACAATTCCCAGATAAGCAAAAGTTGAGGGACTTTGCCTCCCACAAACCACCTCTACAGGATATTTTAAAGGAACTGCTCTAGATGGAAGCACTCCAAGGCTAAACAGATGTCACTAGAGAAAATAAAATCACACAAAAGAAAGCAGACCAACAAAATACTAACTAAAGGCAAAAAATAAAATCAACTATTCACAAAAGCAGTCAAAGGAAACACAAAAGAGTACAGAATAAAACACCTAACATGTAAAGAATGGAGGAGGAGGAATAAGAACGGAGAGAAATAAAGAATTATCAGACTGTGTTTACAATAGCTTAATAAGAGAGTTAAGTTAGACGGTTAGATAGTAAAGAAGGTACCTTGAACCTTTCGTACCCACGAATCCAAAGCCTGTAATGGCAATAAGTACATATCTATCGATAATCACCCTAAATGTAAATGGACTGAATGCACCAATCAAAAGACACACAGTAATAGAATGGATAAAAAAGCAAGACCCATCTATATGCTGCTTGCAAGAGACTCAACTCAAACCCAAAGACATACACAGGCTAAAAGTCAAGGGATGGAAAAAGATATTTCATGCAAACAATAGGGAGAAAAAAGCAGATATTGCAGTACTTGTATCAGACAAAATAGACTTCAAAACAAAGAAAGTAACAACAGATACAGAAGGACATTACATAACAATAAAGGGGGCAGTCCAACAAGAGGATATAACCATTATAAATATATATGCACCCAATACAGGAGCACCAACATATGAAACAAATACTAACAGAATTAAAGTAGGAAATAGAATGCAGTACATTCATTCTAGGAGACTTCAACACACCACTCACTCCAAAGGACAGATCCACCAGACAGAAAATAAGTAAGGACACAGAGGCACTGAACAACACACTAGAACAGATGGACCTAACAGACATCTACAGAACTCTACACCCAAAAGCAACAGGATACATTCTTCTCAAGTGCACATGGAACATTTTCCAGAATAGACCACATACTAGGACACAAAAAGAGCCTCAGTAAATTAAAACAGGTTAAAATTCTACCGAAAAATTTCTCAGATCACAAAGATACAAAGCTAGAAATAAATTGTACAAAGAAAACAAAAAGGCTCACAAACACATGGAAACTTAACAACATGCTCCTAAATAATCAATGGATCAATGACGAAGTTAAAACAGATCAAGCAATATATGGAGACATATGACAACAACAGCACAAAGCCCCAATTTCCATGGGACACATCAAAGGCAGTTCTAAGAAGAAAGTATATAGCAATCCAGGTCTATTTAAAGAAGGAAGAACAATCCCAAATGAAAAGTCTAAAGTCACAATTATTGAAACCAGAAAAAGAAAAACAGTTCAGGCCCAAAGTCAGAAGAAGGAGGGGCATAATAAAGATCAGCAAAGAAATAAAGAAAATTGAGAAAAATAAAACAATAGAAAAAAAATCAATGAAACCAAGAGCTGGTTCTTTGAAAAAATAAAATAGATAAACCCCTAGCCAGACTTACTGAGAGAAAAAGAGAATCTACACACATCAACAGAAACAGAAATGAAAAAGGAAAAATCATGACGGACCCCACAGAAATACAAAGAATTATTCGAAAATACTATGAAAATCTGTATGCTAACAAGCTGAAAAACGTAGAAGAAATGACAACTTCCTAGAAAAATACAACCTTCCAAGACTGACCAAGGAAGAAACAAAAAATCTAAAGAGACCAAATACAAGCAACAAAATTGAATTGGTAATCAAAAAACTACCCAAAAACAAAATCTCCAGGCCAGATGGATTTACCGCTGAATTTTATCAGACATATAGAGAAGACATAATATCCATTCTCCTTGAAATTTTCCAAAAAATAGAAGAGTTGGAAATACTTTCAAACTCATTCTATTACGCCAGCATCACTCTAACAACAAAACCAGGCAAAGACCCCACCAAAAAAAAAAATTACAGACCAATATCCCTGATGAATATAGATGCAGAAATACTCAACAAAATATTAGCAAACTGAATTTAAAAATACATCAAGAGGATCATACACCATGACCAAGTGGGATTCATCACAGGGATGCAAGGATGGTACAACATTCAAAAATCCATCAACAACATCCACCACATCAACAAAAAGAAGGACAAAAATCACATGATCATCTCCATAGACGCTGAAAAAGCATTCAACAATATTCAACAGCCATTCATAAAAACTCTCAACAAAATGGGTATAGAGGGCAAGTACCTCAACATAATAAAGGCCATTATGACAAACCCACAGCCAACATCATACTGAACAGTGAGAACCCGAAAGCTTTTCCTCTAAGATCAGGAAGAAGACCAGGATGCCCACTCTCCCCACTGTTATTCAACATAGTACTGGAGGTCCTAGCCACGGCAATCAGACAAAACAAAAAAATACAAGGCATCCAGACAGGTAAAGAAGAAGTCAAACTGTCACTTTTGCAGATGACATGATATTGTACATAAAAAACCCTAAAGTCTCCACTCCAAAACTACTAGAACTAATATCTGAATTCAGCAAAGTTGCAGGATACAAAATTAATACACAGAAATCTGTTGCTTTCCTATACACTAATGATGGACTAGCAGAAAGAGAAATCAGGAAAACAATTCCATTCACTATTGCAACAAAAAGAATAAAATACCTAGGAATAAATCTAACCAAGGAAGTAAAAGACCTACACCTTGACAACTACAAGACACTCTTAAGAGAAATTAAAGAAGACACTAACAAATAGAAACTCATCCCATGCTCTTGGCTAGGAGAATCAATATTGTTAAAATGGCCATTCTGCCTAAAAGAATCTACACTTTCAATGCAATCCCTTTCGAAATACCAACAGCATTCTTTAGCAAACTGCAACAAAAAGTTTTAAAATTCATACGGAACCACAAAAGACCCCAAATAGCCAAAGCAATCCTGAGAAGGAAGAATAAAGTGGGGGAGATCTTGCTTCCCAACTTCATGCTCTACTACAAAGCCACAGTAATCAAGACAATTTGGTACTGGCACAAGAACAGAGCCACAGACCAGTGGAACAGAATAGAGAGTCCAGATATTAACCCAAACACATATGGTCAATTAATATAAGATAAAGGAGCCATGGACATACACTGGGAAATGACTGCCTCTTCAACAACTGGTGCTGGCAAAACTGGACAGCTACATGCAAGAGAATGAAACTGGATCAATGTCTAACCCCATACACCAAAGTAGATTCAAAATGGATCAAAGACTTGAATGTAAGTCATGAAACTGTAAAACTCTTAGAGAAAAACATAGGCAAAAATCTCTTGGACATAAACATGAGCAATGTCTTCATGAACATATCTCCCCAGGCAAGGGAAACAAAAGCAAAAATGAACAAGTGGGACTATATCAAGCTGAAAAGCTTCTGTACAGCAAAGGACACCACCAATAGAACAAAAAGACATCCTACAGTATGGGAGACTATATTCATTAATGACATATCCGATAAAGGGTTGACATCCAAAATATATAAAGAGCTCATGCACCTCAACAAACAAAAAGCAAATAATCCAATTAAAAAATAGGCACAGGATCTGAACAGACACTTCTCCAAAGAAGAAATTCAGATGGCCAACAGACACATGAAAAGATGCTCCGCATCGCTAATCATCAGAGAAATGCAAATTAAAACCACAATTAGGTATCACCTCACACCGGTAAGGATCACCACCATCCAAAAGACAAATAACAACAAATGTTGGTGAGGATGTGGAGAAAGAGGAAACCTCCTACACTGCTGGTGGGAATGTAAATTAGTTCAACCATTGTGGAAAGCAGTATGGAGGTTCCTCAAAAATCTCAAAATAGAAATACCACTTGACCCAGGAATTCCACTTCTAGGAATTTACCCTAAGAATACAGCAGCCCAGTTTGAAAAAGACAGATGCACCCCTATGTTTATCGCAGCACTGTTTACAATAGCCAAGAACTGGAAGCAACCTAAGTGCCCATCAGTAGATGAATGGATAAAGAAGATGTGGTACACATACACAATGGAATATTATTCAGTCATATGAAGAAAACAAATCCTACCATTTGTAACAACTTGGATGGAGCTAGAGGGTATTATACTCAGTGAAATAAGCCAGGCGGAGAAAGACAAGTACCAAATGATTTCCCTTATCTGTGGAGTATAAGAACAAAGAAACAACTGAAGGAACAAATCAGCAGCAGAATCACAGAACCCAAGAATGGTCTAACAGTTACCAAAGGGAAAGGGACTGGGGAGGATGGGTGGGAAGGGAGAGATAAGGGTGGGGGAAAAAAGGTGGCATTACGATTAGCATATATAATGTGGGGGGTGGGCACAGGGAGGGATGTGCAACACAGAGAAGACATGTAGTGACTCTACAGCATCTTACGCTGATGGACAGTGCCTGTAATGGGGTTTGTGGGGGGGACTTGGTTAAGGGGGGAGCCTAGTAAACATAATGTTCCTCATCTAACTGTAGATTAATGATACCAAAAAAAAAGACATATGCACCCCTATGTGTACTGCAGCACTATTTACAATAGTGAGGAAATGGAAGCAACCTAAGTGTCCATCAGTAGATGAATGGATAAAGAAGATGTGGTACATATACACAATGGATTATTCAGCCATAAGAATAAAACAGATCCTACCATTTGCAACAACATGGATGGAGCTAGAGGGGATTATGCTCAGTGAAATAAGCCAGGAGGAAAAAGACAAGTATCAAATCATTTCACTCATCTGTGGAGTATAAGAACAAAGAAAAAACTGAAGGAACAAAACAGCAGCAGACTCACAGAACCCAAGAATGGACTAACAGTTACCAAAGGGAAAGGGACTGGGGAGGATGGGTGGGAAGGTGGGGTAAGGGGAACAAGGGGGGGAGGCATTACTATTAGCAGACATAATGTAGGGGCAGTCACAGGGAGGGCTGTACAACACAGAGAAGACAAGTAGTGATTCTATAGCATCTTACTATGCTGATGGACAGTGACTGTAATGGTGTATGTGGGGGGTACTTGGTGATGGGGGGAGTCTAGTAAACATAATGTTCCTCATGTAATTGTAGATAAATGATACCAAATTATAAAATATAAAATAAAATAAAATGAGAAAACCCAGGAGACTTCACATAGGAATGCAGATTTCCAGCTTCTCTTGAAAGTCCAGAAAATTTGGCTAAACTGGAGTCACACTGCACATGACAGCAAATGAACAGGGCAGGTCATCTCCAGTTCACCACAGTCCCCAACACTCTCTATTGTCTCTCCAACTCTAACATAAATGCCAGTTACACTTTTTTATTGTACTCATACTGTTATTTCTTACAACTGAGTTATGAAGGAAGTCAACTGTTTCCAATACCCATGTTACAATCAAAGCAGGAGAATACTACATGTACAAAGAGGACCATATGTCTGAAGAAAAATGCAAACATATTTCCTTGTCGAAATAAAAAAAATTCCTATATTTTAATATGAAAATAATACAAGTCTGTGTCAAAAGAATACATATCACGATGTACTTCTGTTCTTTACCTCACATGCCTAGAGAATGTTAAGTAGCCTGGATCATAAAAGTACCTACATTCAGTTCTGCAAAAAATTAAGCACAGAATTACCATACAATCCAGTAATCCCACTTCTGGGTATATACACAAGAGAACTGAAATCAGAGTCTCAAAGAGATATTTGTCCACCCACATTCATGGCAGCATCACTCACAAAAGCCAAGATAGAAACAACCTAAATGTCCATTAACAGATGAACAGATAAACAAAATATGTTATATACATATAACAGAATAATATTATTCAAGTCTTAAAAAGGAAGGAAATTCTGACACAGGTGACAATGTAAATAAACCCTGAGGATGGTAAGTGAAGTAAGCTAGCAACAAAGGACAAATACTGTATGATTCCACTTACATGAGGAATAGTCAGATTCAGAGAGACAGACAGTAGAAGGGTGGTCAGGGGCAGGGGGAAATGGGAAGTTGTTGTTTAATGGGTATAGAGTTCCAGTTTTGCAAAACAGAATTCTGGAGACTGGATGTACAACAATGTGAATGTACTTAATACTACTGAACTATACACTTAAAAATGGTTAAATTGGTAAATTTTATGTTATATATATTTTAGCACAATTAAATTTTTTAATTAAAAATAAAGTAGCTATGATCACCTTACAAAATCTCCAATTCTACTTATTGCTATCTTTGTCTTTACTTTAGCATTAATTTGTAAAAAAGTTCTAGTTAGTTGCATTTTCTGGTTTTAAATTAGACTAATCCAGAAAGTGCACCCTGCTGTTATCAAAAAACAAACCTCAAGGATCATTAATGAATGCTCAGACCATTAGGCTAAAGGTTATAAAGTAAAAGGATTTAAGCATGCTGCTAGAATATATCACTCTACAGATTACTTGCTAACTGTAAAAGGGGGAAAAAAACTCTTATAATGTCACATGATATCTGGTAGATATCATCTTACCAAGCAATCAAACTGGGATCAGTAACTGTGGGACAACCTAACATTATGTGCTTCTTGCTGTGATATAATATGAAATACACAGTGCCACCTATACGTTCTCTTAACAAAAATAATTAACATGAATCTAATCAAGCCAAGGGACCTAACTTCAAGTTTACAGGAAATACAGAGAAAACATACTATAAGAAAACTGGCCTGGTCTCATCAATGTATGAAATATGAATTTGAATATGGACAGGATACTACGTATTAGGAACATACTGTTAATTTTCTTAGGTGTGAAAATGGTACTGTAATTATGTAGGAGAATGTCCTTATTCTTAGAAGACGTATAATGAAGTATTTATGATAGTACCATGGTGTCTGCAATTCCTTTCAAATAAGGTTAACAGAAAGAAAAAAAAGTGTGTGTATGTATAAAAACATAAATAGATAAAGCAAATGTAGCCAAACTTCAGCAGTCATTTAATCTACATATGTAGGTGTTCATTGTTCTGTTCTTTCAACTTTTCTGTATGTTTGAAAGTTTTTATAGTACGTTGGGGAAAAATAAAAAGGAAGAAAAGAAGCAAAGCTCTCTTCTTTATTTCAAAGTATATTAATGGATTTCCCATTCTATACCCTCTGCATTTCCTATGAGTAGTCATATTTAATATTACAAATTAAGTGATTAAAACAGGATAAAAAGTTCAACAACAAAAACCAAAGTATAGATAGAAGACTGGAAGGTAATATGACAAAATGTTAAGTGATTATCTCTTGCTAGAGGGACTACTGGATTTTTTCTCTTTTACATATTTCCTCAGTATTTTATAGTACATCTTTTACTTTTTATAAGATTAAAAAAAGTTGTTTTAAGCAAACAGAGACTATTATAGATATACATTACTGTTTCAGTACAAAACTGGCAAAAAGATATAATGAAGACCTAAATTCACTGTGAATTTAAACAAACCAAAATAGCTATCTCCAATAATATAACTTCAGCCCCCAAATAGTAAGCAGCAAAAACAAACATGACTGATAAGTTTTGGTCTTTTCATAGGTAATAAGGAGCTTCTAACCTTATTTTTTGGGTTACCAAGAATCTTAAAGAGTATAAGACAACAATTCACAATTTTATGGCTTTATATAAAAAGCATTCTTTGCAAATTCTAGGAACTAAGTTTAGAACAATACCAGGTAAGAAGTACTCACCCTCCACAGACCCCTGGTGCCTTCTTGTTGGTATATATCAATGAAGCTGCCAATCATGCTGCCTTGGAACAAGCTTCCTTGTGCTTGCATTCGAATCTAAAATAAGAAGAGATGAACATTTTGTTTTGACAGACCAAAATGAGATGTTCCACTCAATTAAAATTAAGAAAACAGTATTTGGGAATTATCAGAAAAATCAGCCTGCTATTATGATTAAATTAATGGCTTAAACTATATATTGAAAGAATGTAATTTGTGTCAAAGTATATTTTATGATCATGATTTTCATTAGCCCACCATTCGTATGAAGTCCATCATTTCTGGGGTTGGAAGAAAAACGGAGAATAAGTACTCAGTGGGGGAGGAAATAATTCATTTAAAATATGAGTATTTTAGTGAAAAATTGGAAATAACCTACATGTCCAAAAACAACAACAAAGGTTGACTGCAAAATTTATTTTACATCGATTTAATGGAATACTATGCAGCCATAAAATTTTGTTGTAGAATAATATTTATTTTATTTATTAACATTGGAAAATGTCAACAATTGCTAAATAGAACAAACAGCATTATGGCTTATCATTTTAATGAAAAACATGTGAACTTAAAAAGAATCATTCACACAAAGAAGAGCCTGGAGGAATATATATAACACCCAAATACTGACAAGTGATGAGGCTACAAGTGAGGATTCTTCTCTTTTGTGATTTTTCCTGCCTTCCACTGTTTTCTACATTGAACATGCATTGCTTATGTAACTATAAAAAACAAAAAAAGTTTTAAACTGTATTTTTATGCATCTAAGACCTTAAGTTGAGTTTTATTTGTAAAAACATGATACTGTTTTCGGCAAAGTGGCCTTTGAGAGGCAAAGATAGGCAAAGAGGCAAAGAATCATTAAATACCCATGTGAAAGATTTGGTACAATTTCCCATTGACTCTGCACACATAGAATCATAAAGTAAAATATTTACTCTTCAGAAGTCACCATTGAAGGCTGGGACTGGGCTGCAGGGCTCCATAGTAATTCACTCACTAAATACTAGTGGCCCAAATGTAGGCCTGATTTTCCTCAAGCACAACTCTAGGTTTCAATAAATGTCCTTTGTAAATCATGTAACAGCAGCATGCTTTTGCACAGGTCAACTACTACCACTAAGAGTGTTGAAATAAAAACCTAACCCAAATGAAATTGGAATAGACATTATCACAAAGACAAAACAAAACAATAAATATCCTAAGGTAAGTAGAAGACTTTTTTAAGCAGGTGATTGCTGAGCAAGGCTGGGACTAGAGTGAGGTAAGTGTGACACTTTCCTCAAGCACACAATGTAGGAAGGGGACGCAAAAATCCTCAGTCATTCAGATAAATAATATCTTAATGCAGTATTTTAAAAAATCGAAATTAATGCACAAAAATCCACAATGAACCAAATATCAAAACTGTAACTAAAAACAGGATCCAACAGGGCAGGACTGGGGTGAAGAGAGTAAGATGAATTGTATAAAATACTGATATATTGTAAATTATGACTTTTGCATTCATTTTGAAAAATATTGCATAAAAATATTATTTCTCATGATTACAAGTTTTTTGTCACCCCCTTAAATTTTGTACCCAAGAGAAGTACCTCACTTGCCTCGCCCTAATCCTGGCCCTGTTCCTGAGCAGTCTTGAAGGATAAATTCATGAAGATAAGGGGAAACGCATTGAAGGTAGTAAGAGAGCTACATGCACAAAGGCTAGAAAGCAACACATAGTAGATCAGAGAAAAAGCTGTCCAAGGATAAGTGAAAGGACAAAACAGCACAGCTGTGATTATAAATCCTATATTGGTACTGTCACAGTCTAAGACCATGACTCCTCCCAACCCCAGTACCACTCAGCCCTACCTAGGTATAAGAAAGAAAAAGGTAGATTGTAGCACTGGTCAATGGTCAATGGTTGTAATTGTACCAAACAGGTCAGAGGACAGGAAATTGAAGTGAACCATTTAGGTGATTAAGTCTAAGATCCAGATGGATAAGAAAGGAAGCTTTAGGGAGTTAAGTATCATTATTCTTGAAAAACATTCTAGCAACTGTAATTACATTGCAAATATTTTAAGGTTTAAGATATAGTCAATTCTCTTTGTAAATAAATACTTTTCTGTAAATCTAAAGTGATATAAAAATTCTGTAGCTAAATTTATCTCTGTTTCACCCAGAAAGATCATTTCATATCTTTTCTCCATTAGCCACCACTGGTTTCTTTCATGAGTGCTGTTTTTCAAGTCACTCTCTCAGTTCTCAAAACTCTGAAGTGCAATAGATCTCTCCTTTACTAACCTAGCCACCTGCAGTTTCATTAAAGTGTATGTCCTCTTACATTTTTCTCACATACCCCCTAAGATAATTTTTAAAAACTTGGGATCCTCTCAGCTATTTTAATCATATATTTAATGCTTTTAATTAATTGCAAGTTTAAATAGGTTAATAAGCAGAAATGTTTACCATTTTACAAAATAAGACAAATATTGGTATCATTAAAATAAATGTTTCATTCTGTGTTTTGATAAAATCTGAAAGAAATCCAATTATATTTTTAAAAATTAGCACCACTAACCTGTATTATTCTGGTTCTGAGTTCAGAATAGCCCAATACAGGCCAAAATATATAACTTTAAAGCTAAATCTCAACCTTAACAGAAATATGGATAAGACAGGAAAAAACAGAGGCATTATAGACTCAAGGTACCTAGATTAGTATTAAAGGAGGCTTCTCCAAAAACAGTATTTGTTTACTCCTTTATCTGGTATCCCAGGTTACAGTGCAGGTCAATATACCATACTAAGGTTTGGGATGAGTGGCAGATAGGCCTTTCTTCTATAAAGTAGGGAAAGGACTATCATAAACACAAGTTCACTCTCAAATCAGTTTTAGCAAAGAGTTCAAATGGAAGTAAAGGGTCTAGAAATTGATTCCCTTAAAACTGCATAACCCTTGGAAAGGACCTAAAGAGGTTTGCTTACTCTAGTTTGAACACCAATACAGTTTGTAATCATAATAAAATGACTACTATTTATTATCTATTACCTACCAAGTACAATGACAGGCAGTTTACATATATTCTCTCTAATCCTTAACAACCCTATGTGATAAGTACTAAATTTGACAAATGAGGAAACTAAGGCTTAAAGCAGTTAAGTGATCGGCCCAAGGTTTTACAGCTGGCAAATGACAGAGTGGGGATCTGAATCCAAATCTGACTCAAAGCTCAGGCTCTTTCCACATCATACTACATATATCCAACACTCCCAGACCTCTTACCTTTAGTACATCAGTGGGATTGGCTATAGTGGAAGATATCACTCCTGACACTACCCCACAGATCATATTAATTAGAAGAGTTTCATCTGTAAAAAGGAAAAATAAGAAAGGTTTGCCTGTATTAGCTACTAGTCTCTGAGAACAGAGGACTGTGCTATAAGAGGAAGGGAGAAGACCTGGTCACAAAAATGACTATTGAAATGAACTGTAAAGCTTATGAAAATTTTAAAAACTCAAATATATCCAGGTCTCAAATTAGTACTGAAATATATAAAAATTATAAAACATGAATCATTAAAAAGTATATATTTTTAAAGGACATTGGAAAATGTCCTATTATTCTATATAACTGCCAATATCCCACATAAAATCAGAACATGATATTTCCCCTTTAATCATTGCAAACATCTTTAAAAATGTTGTTTTTTAGCATCTTTTTAAAGTCTTTTTCTGGAGAATCATCAACTCTAAAGACTCAGGAACCAAATGTTAAAAGATGAAATCTTATGTTTAATAAAAAGATTATCTAAATATTTATTTGGACTGGACTTGATATCTACTAGCCTCTATTTATTTACAGAGATCTCTACAGTCAAATGTGAAAACTAGTCATTTGGAACTAAATCAGCCAGAAGAAAGAACAGAGAAACCACAAAGGATATTGTTCTAAAGTGAAAATTCTATCTTCATCATATGCCCTCACCATGAAGGGCCTACAAATAGAAACTAGATAAACCCAAGTGATGAATTTGTGAAAGGAAATTCGTTTAGGAAAAGAATCCTTCAGGATCCTCAAAGAAGGTGTTCCAGAAAAAACAATGACTTAGGACAATAAAGTGATTGATTCAAAGGACACTGCTAACCAAAAGGCTCTCCAGCTGTCCCCAACAATGCTACAGCCCCAAGCCTGTGGTAAAATGACCATTTGTATGGTATCAGGTTGGAAATGCTGCAGCAGCAAATAGAGAGACATAGGCATGCCAAATGTTGAGTAAGGTGGCCAACAGAACCTAGATAGCCTGAAATTACTGAACTAACAAAAGTTTATCAAAACTGGCAGCTAGAGAATCAGTTATACAGGCATACCTCAGAGATATTGTGGGTTTGATTCCAGACCACACCAATAGTATGATTAAGCAAGTCAAATGAATTTTTGGGTTTCCAGTGCATATGAAAATTTTATCTATACTATACTGTAGTCTATTAAGTGTACAATAGCATTATCTAAAAAATGTACATACCTTAATTAAAAACTACTTTATTTCTAAAAGCTAGCCATCACCCAAGGTTTCAGCGGGTCATAATTACTGATCACCATAACAAATAATAATGAAGAAGTTTGAAATATTGTGAGAATTACCAAAATATGACAGAGACACAAAGTAAGCAAATGCTGTTAGAAAAATGGCACCAAGAGACTTGCTTGAGGCAGGGTGGCCACAAACCAATTCCAAACAATGCAGTTATCTGCAGAAAGGCAATAAAATAAAGTGTCATAAAGCAAGGTATGCCTGCAGTTGAGGTCCCCTTGTTGATGAGTACAGCATCAATTTTCTGGACAAATTTGTTCCATGTTCCCTCTGTGATAACCAGAAGCCTTTTTTTCTTTGCTAGGAAAAGCAAATTTGAAGAGCAGTTCCCTCTAATCCATAGATCACTTCCGCAAGGTTAATCCCAAATTAGTACAAGCTTGCTTTGTCTTTGCAGTGACTGGCACCCTGTGATAAACACTTCTCACTAAGCATGATATCAATAATCCCTCTAAGTATCACCCCAAAAGAGAATGAGGAAGTCTATACTAACCTTCTAAACGTTCTACAAATAATCTCTTCAAGCTCTGGTAAATGCCAATTTTAATTGTCCCATATGATGCCTGTCTTAGTAAAGCAGGAGCGATTCTGCCCAAAAAAAGAAAGAAAAAAAATTCAATTATACTCAACATGAATTTGCATATTATACATATCTAAACAGTCTCCTAATTTGCACTACCCACCTCATTCCACCCAATAGCAGAATACACATTTTTTTAAGCAACCATAGAACATTCACCAAGATAGACTATCTTTGGTCATAAAACAAACCTTAACAATTTTAAAAGAATTAAAATTATATAGGTATGTTCTCAGACCATAATGGAATTAAACTAGAAATCAATAAGGAAAATCCTCAAACACCTGGAAATTAAATAACACAGTTCTAAACAATCCATGAGTCACAAGAAGCCTCAAAGTAAATTTTAAAAATACAAAAAAACAAATAAAAATGAAAATTTAACCTATTAAAATATGGAATGTAGCCAAAACATAGCCAAAGAAGTGCTGAGAGGCAAATTTATAACATAAAATGCTTACATTAGAAAAGAGGGACATTCTCAAATCCATAATCTAAATTCCTTCCTCAAGAAACTAGAAAAAGAGTAAAATGATCCCAAAGCAAGCAGGAGAAAGAGCATAAATTAACAAAGTTGAAAACAGGAAAATACAGAAAAATAAATGTAACAAAAAGTGCTTTTGAAAAAAAAATCAGTGAAATTAACCTCTAACAAGGCTCACAGTAATAGAAAGAGAAGACACAAGTCTTCAATATTAGTAGTAAAATGGGGAATAGCACTACAAATTCTACAGCCATTAAAAGGGTAATAAGGGAATACTATAAACAACTTTACACTCACAAATTTAGAAACTTACAAGAAATGGACTAATTCCTTGAAAGCCACAAACTACCAAAACTCAATCAAGATGAAACAGATAATTTGAATAGTCTCAGCCATTAAAAAAATTTAATTCATAACTTAAAAGTTCCCAAAAAGGAAATCTCTAGGCCGAGATAATTTCACAAGGGGAATTCTACCAAACATTCAAAAATCTCAACACCAATCTTATACAATGTCTTTAAGAAAACAGAAAAAGAAATACTTCCCAACTTGTTTTATGAGGCTAGTATTACCCTAATACCAAAACCAGACAAAAACAGTATAAAAAAGGAAACTATAGGCCAGTATCTCTCATGAACTTAGACACAAAAATCCTTACAAAAGATTAACAAATTGAATCCAGAAACGTAGAAAAAGAAGTATATACCATTACCTACCTCAGAGACTTTTAAAAAAATCAACCTTGTTTCCTAACAGTTGCAGAAACATATTTAATCCTTTCAATAAGGAGATACTAGAACCAAAACTTCACCCTATTTAAGTTCTGCTACAAACTGGAGACATTCTCTTACCTCCTTTGAGATTCTTCCAAATTGCAGAACTGTATTTTAGTAGTTATTAATAGAAAGACAGTAGCAGCTCAGACAGTTGAGACTTTTTATATGATGACTAAATGTGCATATTCTGACTTTACTGCTTGCTATCAGAAAAAAAGTCTTGTGATTATCCATGCTGATGAAAGAACAAGGTGAAACAGATGATCCATAATTCATTTGCTTCAGGATATATTACTTGATTTTTCACCCAAGAAAATTATCTTTGAAATTTAGTCTAATAAAGTTTAGTAACAAAATTAATGTCCATTCTCAGAGCAATAAATTGGTACCCTGAATGCAAGAGTGGCATAGTAAATTGGCAGCAGATAAATAACAAACTGGACAATAAGCCACAGATTCATGGCTAGTCAAAATTTGACCCCAAAAAAATGGGTCTCCATCTTTTTCATTCTGCATTTTCTGTTTAAACTGCCAGAACAATATTTCTTTAAAGAGGAAAATTTTAAAAAGAAGTCAGTAGTTGGCAACTCAGGAAGACTATCACAGAAATATATACAGTTCATTGGTGATGCTATTCATGGTGGCTATTGATGACCCTCAGGAAAACAGGAGAAAGTCAATGCTACAATGAGATGCCTATGTTAAGATGTATCACTTATAGCCAGATGAACACAACATCCAAAGCTCAAGACTTATAAGCAAGGAAAATATAAACTGGCGCATCAATATTGAATTACAAGTTGAAATGGTGAATGTGAAGAGCGCACATTATCAGACAGTTAAAATACATGGCTTCTTTAAAAAATATTTCTATTCATAATGTAAGGAAAGAATCTAGTCTCACCCTGAATACAGAGCCAATACACCTTCTTCTTTATAGATTCGGAACAAGGCATGAAACATTCCTCGGTATTTTATCTCTTTGAAGCGGACATCAATGCTTTGGCCTTGCACCTGAAGTCGCGTCTTGGTTAGGTCCACAGGGAAAGTTCCTATGAAGGAACACACTCATTTGTAAGTTTTTCCCAAGAGTCACAGTTAAATTTTGACTGAATTTAAGCCAATGACAAGTTCTTAAAACATAAAACAAAGTCCTTTTTCTAATGGATAGAATATTTCTACTAGAATACCACTGTCAGAGGACAAGAGTTGTATGTGTTAAAGTAAAATATACTGTACTATATTTGATCCACAGTACAACTGAAACTTTGTTACAATAAAGTGCTTTAAAATGGTCCTAATATACTGTAAATGCAAAATAAATGTTTTAATTTCATCTGTAAAATACAATCTGGCATTTACCTGTCTCTTCCTTCTGCCCCCTCCCACCTCAGGTCTCCCAACTTCCCCCTCGTAAAATCTCCCCAAATGTTCAAAAAGGAAATAGGAAAGCATGGGATTGTTGCTTCAGATATTCTTATGTACTATTACAAAGTTGTATGGTTTCTTCTTTTACCTATTTACAAGAAACAAAACAGTCCCCTCATATTATGAAAGTTAATGGCAAAGTCCTATTTGGTCTCTTCATCCTTGTTCCTTAAATAATTCAGGACTAATACCAGCACAGAGCTTGGGGGTGGGGAGAATTTCTTTAACCAAACTTCCTTTTCTTATGTCAACACATAGACGTGGTCATTACATTGACAAAATATGTTTGTTTCAAGGAATATTTCAAGATCTAAAACTAACAAGATGCTTCTGTAGCAATCGTCACTAATGACCTTGATATCATAATACCAGAGCATACGACAAGAAAGTCAACAAAGATTAATGGTTTTGGAGTCACTTATGAATAATTTAGGAAAAGGAAGATTTGGAAGATGAAAAAACACCATCTAAAAATATGTCAAAATTAAAATCAAATACAGAATAATCTGGTTTGATCTTGTTAGTCAATTTTCCTCTAAAACAGGACAGAGGTTTGAAAAAAAAGGAAGTTTGGGTATTTAATAAGAAAGTCATAAACAACTTAGCATAAAGGAAAGACCATTAGCCCAGGAATACCACAGAAATCCTTATCTAATACCCTCTATATTTTCATGTATATTACCTAAGCTTAGCAAACAAAAAAATGATTAAATTGCCAAAAATTTTCCTAAATTTGACTTTTCTTAACTTCACTTGCTATACTATTTGTACTACTTTCTCAGAAAATATTATTTGATGGCTTTGAGAAAATAGTTTTAAAAAAAACAAACAGGGAAAGCCTTTTTACTTTTTCTCTATAGTTTTCTCACCAAAAATAACTGTCTATAGGCTACCATCTATATCATAAAAAGCATATTTGTCAGTTTTCATATTCTTACCAAACTCAGCAACAATAGAGGCAAGGCCGCCATAAACAAAGGGTTTCCAGTTCAGACCAGACATCTCATGGCTTACAGTGGTACTTTTCTGGTGCTAAAAATAAGTACAAATCGGAACAAGGCACAAGAGCAAGAAGTATTTGTTAGTATCTGATCACATAATTTATATCAATGAAATTGGCAAATTAAACAGATGTAGAGGAAAAACCCTACCAAGTGGAATGACACACAATGAAGGATCCTGCTTTATATGCTAGATGATCATGAATGTGTTCTTTACTGCCGTTCTGTAGGGGTAGGTGTGCAATTGACTCAAAAGTCTACCTTCGCCCCTTCGTTTTCTCTAGTTTCTTTAATGTTATTTCCATCCCACCTGAGGAACAGGTTTCAGTCCATCCAGCACAACCAACTTAGACATTCAACAAGACAATCACAAGTGAAGGAACCTGGAGCCCAAATTATATAAGCTGAGGCATCTCATAAAAGCAGTTCATGATAGTCAGTTAACTTGACTCAGGTGCAAGGCAGACTGACACTACCCTCTCACGTTCTTAGCCCTCTCATCTCTCCACTAAACTTTAGGGTTTTAGTTCTAGCCACTTCTGATACACAAATTCCCCCCACTAGTCCCAAGCTAAGCACCTCTCCATCTTCCTCCTGGTTCCCAGAGGAATGACAGCAGTATGGATGATGTCTCTCTTCTCTCTTGACATTTAACATACATCCCATACATCCACCTAGTGAATCTTCTTTTCCCTCTCCTTTTTAAGTACATGCACATAAATACTGTTTATCTTCAATGTTCAGGTTCTTTAACAATGTATTCTATTCCCCATCCCCATTTCCCATCTCGCTCCCATTAGACCTGACATGTTCAATTTTTCAGATCTTTTTCCCTGCCACTCTCAGCTATTTCTCTCTTGGATTTGATTTTTCTCCACAATGGTTTTCAAATTTTAATATGCACCAGCATCATCTAGAAGGTAGATTAAAACAGACCACAGGGCCTCACCCTCAGTTTCTCATCGGTGGTCTAGGTCTGGCCTGAGAATTTG